>NC_082341.1:113069713-113765338 GCF_027477595.1 Haemorhous mexicanus
CCAAGATCGAACCAGAAAAAATCCTAAGCCAATGGATGTGTGTGATATTCTATTCCCCATCATTTTACATCAAGTGAGGCTCATACTTGCCTGGGAATGGTTTCAACAGTATACAGGGCAATGCTTAAAATACAGCATTTTTTCAGTTTTCCTGAGTAATGAATATTTACTGTTTTAAGAAAAGCAGAATCTTCAAGCTGATTTGATTATTTACCCTGACTTTCAACAGAAATGAGCAAATTTGGGAGTTTTGGAAGGGGCTTGCTTGTTTGTTTATTTTAGATTTTGTTGTTGTTTAAACATTTGATAGCACCCAGCTAGCCCTCTCTTCTTTGTGGCTGCAAACAGCAACATTCACTCCCACACATTTAGCCACAAGGCTCAAGGTTGAAGGAGCTGAGAAGAAAAACACTCTATGCTGATGTGTCATGCATCTTCCCAGTTTCAAACTGACAGATAGGAAATGTTTTGCACAGGAATACTGTAGAATGTAGAAACATTCTTTTTCTTTGAATATGCTATTAATATAAATTTAAAAAAAAAATACAAGAAGTGAGACACTTGTCTGAAGAAGTAGGGACCCAAACTTAAAAGCCCAGCCAGTATTCATGCTGCTGTGAAATAATGATTACTTTTAAAAATAAAAAAAAATAAAAAATAAAACCGGTTTCTATCATATTAAAAAAAACGTTAAAGGCACTTCTCTTCTTCCTTGAGCCTTTTGCTCCTTGACACAAATCATGTTTTTTTCTAGCTAAATCATACACATCATCTGGCAGAAATTAACCCTTAGCACACTAAAATGGCTCCCATTACTTGAAACCTCTCAGCTTCCTGATCTTTAAATGCTTGTTTCACACATTGCAAGATGATCTAGAAGAATCCCAAATTAATAGCAATAACCTGTTTACAGTAAGACCAAATGAGTAAAATGAAAGAGACAGAAACAAAGGCTCTTGAGTGTGAATACCAAAAAAATTCTTCCATATAAACTCTTCTCCATATACCCCAGTAACTGACTGCGGTTAGAAGATAGGCTTCCATCTAAAATATTTCTCCTACCAGCAGTCTCTACTCCCACAAAAAAAAAAAGGGAAAATAAAGGGGATACTTTACCTATATGTATATACTCACCCTTAAAACAAACACCATATTTTCTAATTTAATTCCAGTAAGAAACCAAAGCTTTTCCTTGGAATTTTGCAGAGACCACATCACATGTTTTAACAGGACTGTTTGCAATCAAGCAACATATCAAAGCAGTTCAGCATCAGACACAGAGGTAAGCAGCCTTAAATACACTCCAGCAGCAACCACTCACTCCTCTGAAAATGTGCACTGCACGTAAGGAAAATGGAACAAGCCAGGAAAAGAAAAATATTCATCTTTTCATCATAATCCTAGATAGTCATTTGAGGAGGAGCTGAGGGAGCTGGGCTTGTTTATCCTGGAGAAAAGGAGGCTCAGGGGAGACCTTATCACCCTCTACAACTCCCTGAAAGGATGGTGTATCAGATGGGGATTGATCTCTTCTCCCAGGCAACCAGTGACAGAATTAGAGGACTTGGCCACAAGCTGTACCAGGGATGTTCAGGTTGGACATCAGGAAGAATTTCTTCATGGAAAGGGTATTTTAGAGTTGGAACTGACTGCCCAGGGAGGTGGTGAAGTCATCATCTTGGAGGTGTTCAAGAAAGACTGGACATGGCACTAAATGCTATGGTTTAGCTGACAATGTGGTTGTTAGGTCAAACTTGATGATCTTATGGGTCTTTCCCAAACTTAATGATTCTGTAATCTCAATTTTTTTCTACTGTTACATCTAAATGATGATTTGCAAGGTGAAAAATACCTCTCCACCCTTGCTCTGTAAGACTGTATGTTTGTCTCAAATGGTGCTGCATCATACAGTCCATGCCCAGAAGAGACAAGATTGCAGGGCTGTACAGCCCAAATGACAAGGTTTTAAGGAAAGGACATTCTGGAACTGAAAAAGTGCCATGAACCAAATGTTACTAAAAGCAATAACAATGGTAGACAGTAACTGAAAACTATCCACTTCACTCAATGACAGCACATCTGTGAGAAAATCTAAAAAAAGTTGGAAAATAAACCAAAACTCATATACCACGTTAAAAAAAGAAAAAGCATAGCTACTTAACAGAAAGATTGACTGCTAAGGACTCTGTAAAATCACATTTCCGAACATCAGGCAGATATTCCTCTCTGAGGGTCTGACTAACTGGAAAACAGCATGAAGAGCACCTGTTACACATTTTCTATCCAATTCAAAAGAGCATTTTGAAAACAGCATTACTGTTACTCAGCCTTTCCAGGAAGGAGGATACCCCAATTCATAAGTGTTTCACTAATGAAGCCAAAAAGCCCCCCAGGGGTAACTATAATTCAGATTTTGAAGTGAATTTGGTTACATTCCCATAGATACAAGAAAGTTACAGAATCCTCTTCTTAAAGTTCTGATGGAGAACAGGCAAGAAAGAGAATATTCAGGTGTCCTTAGTATAATAAAGGGATGTTCTGCACCCTTCTAGAACTTGATCTCTGTGGTCTAGGTATGAACAAGGTGGTGTGGGCTGTTCAAAGCTTACACACAATAACACATGAAATGTCATCAGCTACCACTCAAACATGAAATTGAATACATAGCTAAGAGGAGCCCCAAAACCTTATCCCATTTTGCTTTATACCACCAGAAGGTGGAAGCTGGAATTTCTTCTAAAGCAGAAGGACTTATAAAATTAAATGGGATTTAGCTATAGGAATGATAAAAGTAAAATGAATGAAATGCAAGATGAAAATGACTGAATGAAAAAAATGAATTAAATGACTGCTAAACAGCCAGACCTGGGAAGAATATCCTCAGAAATAGATAAATAGAGACTTAAGTGTTATAAACATTTGAAATTTTAGCATTTTTTTCTTCTGGGATTTGAAACTGCAGAAGACAGGATGAGAGTCTACAATCAGTATCTCAGGAAACCATCTTCTCTTATATTCAACTTTTACTTGTGTTTTTAGACCATTATGGTTTAAGAAAATATGAATTTCCACCTGTTTCTTATTAGCTTTTTTCCTGTAAAAGCAATTGTTCTCCCCCTACAATTTTCATCTACTGAAAGTTGGGTGTGGAAAAAGGAAATCCATTCTATGTTACAATGGAGAAATTCACCTAAAAAAAATTTGTAGCATTTCTGGGATCTCAATACCTGTGTAATTGTTCACCAAGCAGCATTTACTAATCCTACTGAATCTTCTTTCTTTTGTGCTTCAGTTCAATAATGTGCCAGATTTAAAAAATAAAACAAAACAAAGAAACAGAAACATTTCACACACAAAACACAGCATATTCCAACCAGAAGGGTAAAACCTAAGTTCACCCAGACTCATCAGCCTCATTAGTGACTGGGCACTGTAAACCTGAAGATTTGTTTGCCATGCCAGTGATGTTTCCAGCAGACTTAGAAAGACTCCCATAAACTGCTCAGGACTTTGACAGAAGAAATATTTCAATCTTACTAGAAGAATTAAATAATTTATAATTAATAACCATTGCTGAGCAGTGTTCTTTTCACCTTTAGCTACAAACCTCTTTTCTACAAATATATTACTTTCATGTATTTTATGATGATTGTCTAGAAACACTATGACCTTCATGAAATAGGTGCCTTTGCAAATCATCACATATGAGTGATTCTTTAGGCCACATCAATGTTTCTTCACTTAGACAAAGTTTAAATAAAAATCAACCTACAAAAACAACAAAGAGTAAATATTATCATGTGTACACACATATTCAGTTGTTTCTTAAGAGTACCAAGGAAGAAAGGCACCCCATGGACTCAAATTATCTCACCAGATTACCAAAGGACCCAAAAGACCCCCTTGGATTACAAAATCTGGCAAGGTGGGGAAAAAAGCCCACCTCTGTGTGCCAAGGAATATGTATAATGGATAGCTACGTATAATGTAGCCAGATGGCTACAGCAATAGCAGATTAAATTGTGAAAGCTCATGCAAAGAATTGCATGAAAGCTCAAACTTCTTTTAAAGGGTGATTTTTATCTGAATTTTTGTTTATTTACAAAAGGAAAACCTGTGGCCTGAGGAATGGGTATAAGGTCTGTGTTATGAAGCTTTTCAGGAGGTAGATGCACAAAATTGCAGGAAAGCACACTGACAGCAGAAGGATGCCTGGGCAACCACTGATGTTACAGAATTGATACTCTGCAAAGGGAAGGGAAAGCACATGGAAAATTCTTGTTATCCTTAAGGTGAGATACAAAACTGCTGGGAAAGAGGAGATGCAGACTTTTTCATCCTCGGGAACGAGAAATCTAAGGGAGGGCAGAGCAGCCTTTTAATTAGTGGCAAGATAACACTATTCTAAAGTAGTCCTTCATAATCATGGATTTACTAGGCATACATCACAAAAAAAAAAATTACACAAACTTTGAGAGAAGGGAAAAAACCAGCACATGGCAAAACCCCAAACAACAAACCCAGCATATAGTTCTAACCACAAAGATATTCTCAGATTATTTTGTAGCAATCAGTCACACTAAATCACCTCAGTCCCCCTAAAAAGGAAGAGTTTTAAAGTAAAAAAAATTAGAGCCCCTATCTTAAAACTCCAACTCATGTCTCTAATATTTCAGGATTAAATTGCAAGTGTCCTTTGTACCCCACAACCCCCTAATTCAGGTAATTCATGGCACAGAACTCAACATCAGCCATGACACCCAGCAGTTTGCTTCATCTGAATAAGATCAACAGTGCTGGAAATTCCTAAGCATGTAACAAATAGTGATTGCTTCTTAATCAGTGCCACAATATTTGATGCTTGCACTGCTTAATGCAAGACCATGTGGAGAACTGTCAAGTAAAGCTGTAGGATCCAGCTGAATTCACATTAAGCTTCATTCATGTATGTGAATTTATATACAATGAATATATTTACATATGGAGAACATGAAGTGCTCCATATATACCACATTACCAATGTTGTCAATTAAATTTTCATCCAGATGTAGTCTGTACATATTGATTGATGCTCACATTGGACTACTGACAAGTCTGTTCCCAATTACTCCACGGAGCTGAACTGAAGCTACCCAACAGAAGTAAAGATGTATCATCCTGTCTTTATACACTCCATGCCCAGAGCCAAACCAAGAAACTCCCCTGTTCTCTCTGTCTGCTAATGTCTCTGAAAAGCCATCAGAGAGGACAACCATGTAGCTAGCAGCTGTTCCTTAGACATCTTTAAATGAAAGATTTTCCCTTTTTTAAGGTATAGGGATGATAAACATGACTAGAAATATTCTGAAGAGTCCAAGCACAGTGGGAGGGAGCAGAAGACATGGCTGTGCTGAGAAGTGCATCCAGCTGCTGAGCCTGCAGGTGCATCTGGAGTAGATGGACAGGATGAAAAATTAGAGGTGTTCTTGGGCTGGATACATTTGAGTAATGAGGGAAGTTTGCAAAAATAAATCAAAGAAAAACATGCTTGGATAAGATCAGTCCAGAGCAAAATAAACAGGGGAATGAAATCACAGTTGAGATCTCAGGGATGTGAACAGGAAGTAAAAATAAGAGACATAAAAAGAGAGAAAGCAAACTATGAATAAAAACTGGCATTGGACCTAGTGTGAAAAATTATAAATAGCTAGAAAAAGTGGCATTTAGAATGACAAGTATGAAAGAAAACAGTCCAACTTTAAAACAGCAGGCCAAATGTTAATAAGGGAATTGAAAACTACCATATAATTTTTCAGTTCCCCCCCAAAAAATCTAGATCTGGGAATAATTCACACCACAGTTAGGAGAGCCTGAGAAATAAGCATGAACACTACAAACCACAAAAGAGTAAAATTCACTATCTTTTCCAGAGATTGTGATTTATAAAGGCTCTGGATATTCAGAAGAACGGGTTGGTAAGGAGAAGCATTTCACAGGTGCAAAACAGATACTTTCCTTAACTCAAACACATCCAACTTTCCATCCCTTCAGCAACCAAATGCAAACATGAATGCTGTAGGTCTTGAGCAGGGCACTGTGGAGGATAAAAATAGCTCTGCCTACAACAAACACTTGTCTCTACAGCCTCTGAGCATGGCAATTGAGAAGCACGAGGCACACTTTCCGTTTCCTAACAGAACTTCACCTCACATGCTCAGCCACTTGTAGATTAAAACTAGCTGTCTTACAGCTGTGCAGCTAGTGAGAGGATTAAAGGAACACATAAAATCCTTGCAAAGATACTTGTCAGTTTAGGATTCTCCAGATACGGCTCATCCCCAAAAAAGCCACAGTGAACAACATGTGGCAATATGAAAAACAGAGCAGAAGAGGGAAAAAAAATTGCAAAATGCCCATAACTAAAGTAATGTATGTTGTGAATATGCAAATATGTTCTATTTCATATCAACTCTAAAGCAGCATACAGGAGCAGAGCATTCGAGAATTGCACTGCAGAAGGTTTAGGGGAGATACAGGTGTTTGAAATAAAAAAGAATGGCTCTCTAAATGTTAAATTGGAAGAAGAAGCAAGAGCAGACACCAAAGAATGAGTTTTTTCCATGCTCTTGCCAATGTACATGACCATATACATTCTCTACTGCTACAGTAGAGAATGCCAAATTTTTTTTTTTTTTTTGAGTCTTGATGAAGTGCTGTCACAACAGCAGTCCAGTGAGATAGAAGGGTACTCAAAACTGCAGTCACACTTTAAGCTCACTAACCATTCTGTTATTCTCTGATAGCTTCCATTTTATTAGAGAAATGTTTCCACCTGGAAATGACTTATGCGTGCAAGGAAAAGCCTCTCTCCTGAAGAAGATTATAGCAATAGATCAAAGAAAACCCCAAAGAAAGCAACTGGTTGGCCAAAAGAACAGTCTGTCCTAGTTCAACCTTTATTTTATTTTATTTTTCCTGTTTCTATTTAATAGTAGAGAAATACATACAAAAGAAAGGAGTCAAAAAAACTGCAATGAGAAACAGCAACAAGAAGTACTGCGAGGAAAGAAAGGTTCATTACAGCACAAGAAAAGATGCAAGGAATGTGAAGAATGTCAGCAAGCAAATAAATCAATAATCTACAGTCATCATCTAAATTCCTGAACTACCTTGAAAGCAAGGATATCTACCCTTAACATTCCTGACAACAGTAGTGATTTTCAAGGAAGACCCCCCCTCTGCTTCATGCTCAGTTTCTGCCAGCACCTTTCAACAACTGATTACAAGGGAACCTTTCCAAAAGGAGCCTGTATAACCTCTTACAACAGTTTTATTAATACAAGCTCGTGAATACTTTGGGACAGGGCAGAAAAATTAACAAGCCAGAATTAATGCTGTGATCATGGCACTTAGTTGGAAAAAACCTCAAGGTCATTGTCAAACAACTGCAGAAATGATGCACTGTTTTTCCCCCTCCACACTGCTCTCTAAAACATACTGGAGCCTAGCAGCTCATGGAATAACAGTACAAATCAATAAAGCCAGTGACTAATGTGGTTTAACAGATATATTTCTTCACAATGATATCAACATAGTATAAAATAGGAGTTTTACAGCGGAAATGGAAGCTGAGTGAGAGAGATGAGAGGATCTAAAAGTCAAGACTCAACAAGCTGGAAACAAATAAAGAAAAAACCAGTGGCAAAAACCCCAAGCATATATACCAAGCAATCCAAAAAAACCCCAACCAAACCCAAACCTTGAAAACAAAACCCTAACATCCCCAATACAAGTATACAAGTAAAATCAAGGATATGCCCTCAATAAGGTGGCATAACAGAAGTGGACCTGCAGAGCAAAACAGTGGAGGACCTTACTGACATTTTGTGGAAGGTTACTGAGCTTCCAATAGGGGATGAGGTAAATAACGTGGTTTAGTTTAGTCCATAAGAGAATCTAGATTCAGCTGGGTTTCAACCCAAAACATCACAAATAGGAAACAACAGAAATACAATTGAGAAGTGTAATCCTGAGCCAGTGCTAACACAGATTTACCTGAAGTTGCTATATGACTGATGCTATATATAAAAATACTTCTAAGCCCAGTCTCAAACAAGCAACAACAAAAAAGAAAGGGAAAGGATGATTCCATGAGCACTGCTGTTTAGAAGACCACTTTTGTCTATAAAACACAGCAGTTTTTCTCCAAAAATTACTTTACAAAAATTGTAATGTACAAAACCCACAACAAATCATCATAGAGAATAATTTCTAAATTGGAAGTGCAGAATGCTTTTGCAACACTTGCTTTTGCAAATGAAGCAGATACAATACGATTAGGTATTGTGTCAGCTGGGGGCATCTTTTCATGCGACTGAAGAAATTTCTTAATGAAGTGTAGCAATTAAAACAAGTCTATTTTCAATGCTGTTTTACTTCCAAAGAGGTGCGGGGGATAGTGACTCCACCCTCAAGTGATCTCAATAGGTTTTATGGTCATCTTAAAATAATAGATGCAACTATTTAAAAAAACCAAACAAAACAAGAGAGAAAGTCTAGTGTACCTGTATGTTGTTCTTCAATCCAAGCTTGCAGGTACATGAAGAGGAGTAGACCAGCTACTCCAAACAGCAGTACAGACACGAACACTTGTCTTAGGTTCATGACCCTACAAGGGGGCTTCTCTTCAGCTTTCAGAAGGATTCATTGCTCACTTTTCAGAAGTCTTCAGCATGCCTGCATCTTCTTGCAGAGATGTCTTCCCCAGAGACACCCACCTGGAATAACAAGAGAGGGAGGTTGTTCTCGTGTTACACTTTTATTCTTCACCAGAGACCGTGTTAACAGCATACTATATACAAGCTGGAACTCTTACAAGCTATTGCTTTCAATGCTTATATTTCTGCTCACAGTCTCAATGTTCTTTCTACCCCCAGATGAAGTCCAAGCAGATGCATTTCTCAAAGTGGCTGAAAAGACCATTCCACCTCCAGAAGAGCAAACATCACCTGCTGTCATAAGGGAGGTGATGACCCAAATGAGGTCCCTGGGTGTCACACCAATGCCCCACTCTGCCCACCAACCACCACAGCTGAGAAGCTACAGCAAGCAGCTGGAGCCTCCCAGGTGGCTGGGTCATGCTCCAAGAGGCTGCCAGCCCCCTGTGATGGGCAGCCCAGCATCTCTGCTTCTGGACTGTGTAATCATGTGTCCTTAAGGATGGGTCACCCCACAACACAACCACTCGGCTCGCAGAGCCCCGGCATCGGCTCAGCCTGTGCTTCGAGGAGTCCATACAATGATGTTCACCCTCAAATATGAACCCAAACTGAGTTTTGCACGATTAGGAAATATCACCATAAGATGGTATCAGTAAAAGAGTGAAAAATTAATTAATGGCTCATCTTTTTATTCAGCTCTGTTTTGCAATATGGAGAGGGACTTGTCAGGAACTCAATTCTTGCCACAAAGTTTAATGGAAATGAGCTCAACTGTAAAAACTTATCAAAAAGATTTCTTTATTGAACAGCAGTGAGCCCAGAGAAAGTGATTTGCCTGATACCCTCCACGTGCCACAAAGGGGTTATAAAATTCATTTTATAAAATCAGAACATGGATCACTAGAGGACAGCTCCTTAACCTGAATAAGAATGTGCTCACTTTGAAAGTGCATTATTAGAAGCTGAAGAGCTGTTGTTGAAACTGGCCCGCACAGGAAAAGAAAACGCCTTAAAATTCAACATAATGGACACTGTTGTCAGTACATATGACAGAAGTGTCTGATGAACTAACACATAGAATTCTAGGAAAAACTCAAGCTTTTAAAGGAATACAGCCAACAGGAAGATATTTGAAAGATAAATCTGTTAAATACACAGAAAAGAAAATACGGCTGCTTAACAGTTATTCTGAATCATACAAGTACTCCATGTTCCACAAGTTTGTATTTTTTAATAACTCAGCACTGTTACATCTATAATTGCTGAGTTTCTAAAAATACAGTACACATAAAGCTTAGCAGGAACTCCCATTAAAAACAGCTGTTGCACGAACAAAGTAACTATGTTAGAAAGATGCAAAAGATTTCAAGAACAACAAAACTGTTCAGGACTTTTCATATGCTTTTCCAATTCCATGCCATTAAACTATACACTTCTCTTAAGCACAAACTTGCCTGCAGAAAATGTAAGCCATGGTTTAAATATTAATCATTTTATGTGTAATTGTTATGTAGAAGACAGATAGCTAGACATTAACAGAATGTAAATGTTCTGTCTGAAGTTTTTTTCTAAGGGTCATGAAGCAACTGGTTCAAGCCACGCACATGAAAGGAAGGTGACAGAGGCTTTATTCTTAACCTTGCTCTTTCTACTTTGATTCTACAGAGAGGAAATTTCTTATATGCTTATACAAGCACCTGTTTGCAGCTATTGTGATGATTCATAGGATTGGAAGGAAGCAGTGAAAACTGGGCAAAAACCAAGAAAATGCTTGGGGAATGCTGTGAAATGCTTTTTGTATAGGTGTGGGTAGTGGAGCCTCCTTACACCCAGATCTTCATTAGCTGTTATCACTTACACCATTTTTTTCTTACAGTGGTCTCAGTACTCTCAGACCTGTAGTGCTCTTTATCTATGCTACAAAGCTACTTAGGGCTTTGCACCTAACTTCAGTGCTGCAGGAAATGCACTGTTTGCACTTCTTTAGAAGTCACTCTGCTGATGAGACAGAAGCTTCCCAGCATAAGCAATGCTTCAAGAACCACCAGTCATAGAATCTACAAATACAAACCTCTTCTGTTTCCCACAAACAAAAGCTGTGTTGTTCATGTAACAGGACATTGACAGCATCTGGATTAGGAGGAAAAAAAAGCAGCAAATAAAAAGATATGAGGGTCTGAATATATCTTAGAAATAAATTACTTAAATTAGAGGTACTAGAAAGCAGGAATCAGTTTCTTGCTGTTTGGGATTTGCAAGTTTCTCTCATAATAAAAAGGCGAGGAATCCAGACACGCAGTGACAGTGCGTGCTTCCAAATAAGCCCACTTCTGTGATGTTGCTTTCTTCTATCTCTGACTACACAAAGCTCCCATATATTCAGCCCTTCCTTCTGAAAAACAGCATTCTTGAGTGGGCAAGGAAAGCTTTCTCAGGCCACATGGACGATGCTGAAAGGAAATTATCTCACACCACATCTCCATGAACATTTCTGACGCTTGTAGGCTGGCACTGCTGCTCTCTCCAGCCACTTGCTCTCATTCTCCCTGTTTGCCCAGCTCTTGCCACCAACATAAGCACTTTTGATCAAGTTTAACCAAATTACAGCCCACAAAGAATTTACCAAGAAACTGTGCCAATGGTTTTTCCTTTAGCAGTAGCAGGTATCACATACATCCATGACCCATGACAGCATAGGATATAGAGCTGACCTTGCCCAAACACCATCGTGGTTGCATGCAGCACCACCTACAAGCCCTGAAAGGTGATGATGAAAATGCACAGTAAAATAAGGAGCACTTTTAAGCAATTTAATCTGTTAATAAGAGAACAGATGTTTTTCTACTAAGGTTAGTTTCGGTTTTGAGTGAAAAGAAGTTTGTAAAAGGAAACAGCAGTTCAAGGTGTTTTTCTTTTTTTTCGTTTTGAACTACCAAACACACCCTAAGGCAGACTCACTCCACCATCACAGTCACTGTAATTATCTTTCTATCTAGAGTTTGCACACTGCTTGCAATTAGTTTAATTTATTTAAATTTAATTTATATGATACTGTGCTCTTCATTTACATGTTGACTAAGTTTTAAGATTAGTTTTAAACAAGAGTAACATTACTTTAAATTAGACTACTGATTTTAGCTCAGGTTAGAATCTAAATACAACAAACCCAACTATTCTGCTACCTTATAAGATTTTAAAGGCTTTTCAGCTTGAATGAGTAGTTTAATTTATTTAACACAGTGATTTGTAACCCCAATATGAAAAAGTTACAGTGACATTTAAAAAAGTCTGCGTCTGTGAGTCTTCTAGAAGAACTTGAAAAATGTCTGCACAACACTGACAAATTTGCTCCTTTTGTATTAAAAAGCAATGCTCGTGGATTACACTCTCAGGCAACCTGGGCAAAAGGAAATACCTGCAAATATTCCTTAATCAAGATAAATGGTTTCTCATGGCAGTTACTTTCAACCCAAGTATTTTCAAAAGAGATCAGCCATATCCAGACAGAGGTTCAGCATCCCTACTTAAACTATGAATTTTTTTTTTATTCTAGTTCTGGGCGACATGTGTCCTCTGGGTGATACCTTGACCATCCTTGGTGGGTGGTTCTTGCTATGAGAGAACTAAAGTAGCCCGAGAAACTGCTCTGTGCCTTCCATCGATGCTGAACTAGACTCTTGCTTTTGCCCAACATCACCCCCATCTCTTTGGGATGTATGGACCCCAATGTCCCCACCTGTTTGAACTCAAGCTATGCACCCCAAAATTTCAAGTTCTTTTGAGTACTGGAGAGAGACTACTACACATCCTTATCCATCATGGGGAAGCAGTAAATCTGGCAGAAAATAGCACTATGTGCCTTAGATGACAAACAGAAAAATTAAGAAATTTTACAGGTCTATAGTCATTCACTTCTGAGTCCAAATTGTTTAACATTTGTCAAATATTAAGAATTTCAAGAATCCTCATTCTACTGATATAAAAGCCTTGCATTTTCCCCATTGTGTTTTGGGATCAAATAGGTACATTCCTGTATAGAGCCCACAAGAACAATTGAAATAAAACAGTCACCCAAAAACAGGGAAGAGTGTACCTCCTGCTTTTGGCACGATTCCTCCTTTCATCATCCAACTTTTTTTTCCTTTCAATCAAATATACCTGCAGCTGAGGAGAGGCACCTTAGCACTCAGGTGCCATTCCTGGCTCCTTCCTACTAGACCACACAATACCAATAGCATCTGGTCAGTATGTTTGACTAACTTTAGATTTCCTTGCCACCATAACCCTCACCATCACCTAGTTTCAAAATCAAGGACATACAAATACAAAACATTAGGTTGCTGCCTATTTAGAAACCTTTCCTTTTAATTTCAGATTTTTTTCTTTCACCTGGAAATAAAGAATATCAAGATTCAGGATTATCCAGCAAACACAGATGAAAAATCCCAGACAATCTTCATAATGGTCAAAACATTCATATTACTGTGGGATACTACAAATTCCCACCCACTCAGTATCTCCTTAGACACAACTGAATTAATGAAAACAAAATGAGAAAAAGTACACAGAAAGCTACTGAGACTGCACAGTTTTGGGGTTTTTTTGATGTTTTTAATTTTCTTCCCTCCATCTTTACCTCAAGAAGCACTACATTTCCGGATACCTCCACTGGAGTTATCATGGCAAGACAATTTTGCAGTGAGGAATGATCGGCTGGACACTGGCCCAGACTACTTTCAGCTCAGTCAGTAGAAGGAAGCAAGGATATCTTCTCACTTCAACGCTCCCCCTCCTCCCTCACTTCTCATCTGTTAGCTCATGTCCTACTTCACACGCAGATGATCCTCCAGGATCACCTTTCCACTGCCCACATCTCAACTTTCTGGCTTCACAACGACTAGCACAAGGCAGAGCTCCAGCTCCTAACAATGCTTGCACAGTTCCTCATATCAGGCAGTACTACTTTTTGTTCTGGTTTATTACAGGGGTTGCTAGAAATAAACATACGGTATTTGCCATTTCCTATCTCCAAGCAAGTTAAGCTGAGTGCTATCGCTGGGTGAGGTCAAAGGCCTTACAGAAATTTGAATTAACTGAGTAAGCAGATCAAGATAGTCAAACAGTGATGCTGAGAAACTTTGTAAAAATTAAAAAACACTGAACCAACCAACCCCTCACCAAACACCCCCCAGATAAACAAAACAAAAGCAAACAACAAAGCACAAACCAAAATTCCCATAAGGGAGTTTTTCCTGTCCACAGAAATTTAATAGGGGTATATAGACAGCAGCATACGAGCCCACTGTTACATCAGTCCTGCTGACATCTCAGCAACTTCTTCAGCTGAAGAGTTGCTTATAAGAAGGCTGTGTAAAAGTATAATTGAAGACACCATCTGGCCTGCACAACTTTTATTACTGGCAATAACAGAAGATTACTACCTACCAACACTGCAAATCAAGTTAAGAGAATTTTGTAAGAGTTCCATAAGACACAAATAATGAAATATTTTTTTATGAAATATATAGGGATTTCTCTTCAAAGGAGAGACTTGTTTTCATTAAAGTGAGTGTTCTTACTCACCCACTGCCAATTATGAAACAATAAAGCCCCTTTAAAAAATAGAGCTTAAAATTTTGAAATTTTAATAGCAGTCAGGAAATTCCAAACATCAACATCACCAAAGTAACTTCCCACCCAGTCAACTTGTACATATTTAATATTTTTCAACTTCACTTTCTCTTGCTTTATAGCAGACCACAATGTTGTTATAGCAATTACATTTTGTTTTAAATGCACTTTATAGCATACAACATACTATACAAAATTAATAACACGACAAAGAAAATATGGTTTGCATTTGAATTTGCCATTTTAATCTATTAACATCACTAGTTCCTCATTATCCTTTTGATATATTTCCAAAGGAAAAAAATCAATTTAAATGAAACAATGGGCATAAGTTAGACTCTGCTTCTGAGAACACGCACACCATTTACCTGGTCCTGCTCCTCAACCATAAATCCTGCTAAACTTCAGATCATGTCAGTTTAATGCACATAGCAACTTGCCTCAGACACCTGCAGATTAATTTAAAGCTGAAGTTTTAGACAAACAAAAATTAAGCTTGTGTTAAGAACAGTTAAATGCCAAGTTGACCTACCCATGTGAGTGCAGGCTGACACATCAGCATCATGGAAAGTTATGGTTACTTACAGAGAACAGAGAAGACACTGAAAGCATCAGGTCTGGAACGTCACCAGCTCACCAGGGTATTCAGTTTCAAGGGTTTCATCCTACAGCTGCTGGACATGCTTCAAAAAGGAAAAATCATTATTATTCTCAGCAACATTTGCCAGTCAGGACTGAGGGACCTCAGCAGAAAACGGCAAGTTTGGCACGCTTAGCTCTTACCTGTCTGAAGCACTCCTGGGAGTCAGCGAGCAGTCCCATGGAAGTCACCTAGATTTTGGGAAGTTAAACAAAAACACTGCTCACAAGACAGCAACTTGATGGCTCTCAGTCTTCTAACAGGATTATAGGTGGGATTTCTTCCTACCGTCAGGATAAGGAACATCAGCAAAAGCACTGTGTCAAAGCCAGATCTTCCCTTTTTTGAACTGTTGAAATGACATGGTCCTGTTTACGGACTGCAGTGAACCGAGGGGCTATCAGCACGCCAACAAGACTCGCAGCCTACCCCAGTCATTCACTCTACTGCTGGTAAACGCACAGGCAAAACACCAGTCCATTTTTTAATTTTGGAGACGTGCCAAGAATTCCCGATTCCCGGTGTGTGTGGGTGTAGGGAGTCAGCAGAAAAGTTGCTCGGTGCGCGGTGCCGCAGTGGGGGCTCTGCGATCCCCTCAACTTCTGGGCACCGCCGCAACCCCTCGGGGCCGCTCCCGGCGCCGGAGCCCCCTCGCCACGGACACGCCGGGGGCCGGGGCTGTCCCTCATCCCCCAGGGCCGACCCTCATCCCCCAGGGCCGGTCGGCGCTGAACGCACCGGGACGGCCGCGCCGCCGCCTCCGGCTCCGCCGCTCCGAGTCCCGGCGCCGCGGGTCTGGGCGGTGCCGGCGGGGATCGCCTGCCGCCGGGGCCGCGGGGGAGATCCGGCCGCAAGCTCGCCCACCCTCCCGCCCGTCCCAGGTGGGTGCCCGGCGGCAGCCCCTCACCTGCCCGCCGCTCCCGCCGCTCCAGGGAGGCGCTTCCGCAGCGGCGCCCACACACAAAACTTTCCTCGCCAAACTTTGGGGCCGGGCGGGCTGGGGAGGGGCACCGGCGGGCAGGGACACCCCCGGCCGCGGCGGGCGGGTCCCCGCGGGGCAGGTGAGTCCCCCCGGGCACCCCCGTGTGCCCCCGCTCCGCCCGTGGCATAGCGCTCCCTCCCCGCCGCCCGGAGAGGAAGAGCTTTGCTCAAAGGTTTTGTTTGCTGCTACATATCCAGGGGTAGCTCTCCCTGCGCTAGCGAATAAATATGTCTAAGCTGCCAGGTAGAGGCAACTCGTAGCTTTAATTAGCTACTAAAACAGGTAGTGTAGAAACTTTATTGCCGTCTATGGGAAACAGGATGACAGAGAAAAATGTTTAATTAGTGCTTATTGGAGCTTCACGTGTGCCTTGCAAACCTTATCTGCTTATTGCGACAATAGACCAACCATGTAGATAAATGGCATTATCTCTCTTTAACGGGAATATCGCTTTGCTTACATTTCTTCAGGGGAGTCCTTGAAGAAATAGCTCTTAGCCCTTGCTAAAGTGAGGTAAGCACAGAGGAGTTCTGACTTTCCAAAGCCGCGCTCAAACGACTTCTGTGTCTCTCTCCTTTAGGCATTTCGCTGCAGGGCTGTGTTCCTAGAGCTACCCCAGCAGACAGATGCTTCTAAAATGCTCCCTGATTCGCTGCCCCAATGCTCACTTATGGCATCGAGGCCTCTCCTGGAGTAACAGTAATGTAACCATTCATGTTTTTGCAACATCTTTTACTCCAACAGGTTTCAAATCATCTCACTCACTGTTGAGACAGCACGCAGGGAGGGATCACTTCCCCAACCAGCGCAGCATCGCCTTCGGCAGGAAGCTGAACAACGCCCACCAGCTGAAATCCAGCGTTTCAGAGCTGAGGGTAGAGAGGTGGGCGCTGCTCAGATTTCCAAGGAGGGTTAACTAGGCAGAGAGTGTAATTACCCTATCCAAAGCTTAGATGTTCGTTGAAAAGTGCTCCAGGATCTGTAACAGCCGTGGGCAGCCAAGACCTGTGTGCAGGAGCGTTCCCTTGGATTTTCAATCCAGGTGTTAAACTGTCCTGTCCCTGCTTAGTTAGGGCTGTGTGAATACATATAACCTCACCGTGGTGCTATACATTCTCTCTGGTTTATCTCACTTAAGGGTCTCCCCAGTCAAAGTTCATTATAGCACCTAGCGGCTCAGAGAAAGCCTAGGGAGAGAAGATTTTTCCCTTAAAGTCAACCATGGATTCATTTTAAAGTTCTAGTGAGTAATGACCATCCTTCACACCTGTAGCTTGTCTGGCTGCCTAGTAGAAGTAAAAGGGGAGGAAGGAGAGTGTGAAGTAGAATATGGCAGTTTTTTGCTATTTCAGGAGAATTGAGCATATTTCCCCTTTCAGACAACCTGGCAGGGATGTGATCCCATGTTAGCCATTTGCCTTGACAACAAAAAATGCAGCCTCATATTTAAATTACGGCTCTATTAGTCCCTGATGGCCAGTGAGATTTTAGAGAAAAACAACATGCCAACTGAATTTTAGTTTCCTGATGTAATACACTCAGAAGATTGTAATGAAGGTCACTGAAGCTTCTAGTAAGGATATACAGATTAACCTTCTGGGTGTTGTAGATTTAATTTCACTCAGTAAGTACATGCAGCAAACATATTTCTTCAGATTGATCTACTCAGGCTGTATCCATCAACTCAATAAACATATATAACACTGACTAGATCAGACGTCCTTATTTTTATTTTTCTTCAGTTAATGGAATAAATTAATTGCTTTGGGATAAAGGCCAAGTCTTGTTTTACAATTTAGTAAAAAAACCAACCAAACAAGTAAAACCCCAAACCACAAAGAACTCCAGACTAGTGCACTTAGTTTTGATAATACTTGTTCCATACAGATTGTCCTGGTGCAGAGGGTATAGTCCAGCTATTGCTATAAGAATCTTTACCAGATTAAAGATTAAAAATTCAACATGCAGGTGAAATTAGACACTGGATTAGGAAGCTCATCAACTACGTACTTGTAATCAGCACCTTCTGAAGTCTGACATGTAGCAAAAAAGAAGCAAATTACAAAAGGGTGGCGGCAGTCTGTCTGTGGCAGCAGGGCTGGTGTGGAGCCAGCGCCTACATCTGAAACTCTGTTCTTGGCAGGTTTCTGCATGTTTCCCATGAACTCTGGTAGACAAGTAGCTCAAGAGTTAAAGCAGTATCATCCTCTGAAAGCACTGAGACAGCAGCCTCGTGGTGATGCCTTCTCACAGGAAGAGGAGCGGTCAGTGCACTAACAGAAGAAAGGTAACAGGTTGTGAATCCAAACTGCAACCTGCCAAAAATTAGAGGTCAATTTGCTGAAATAAAACCACCTTTACTCTGCTATAAGACCAATTTAGGTTCTTTACACACTTCCTGTGTAGATTTTAAGGAAGAGCCATTGAGGAAAGTATGGTGTGGAGGGTAGGTAGATAGGTGGGTCACAGTAACCCACACTCAGGGCTGCATCTCCATGGACTGTACCCTGTGTACGGCTCCTAAATTTGTGGGTGCTCAAACCATGGGGCAGAAACCATATATATCATTGCTGTAATCTGTTAAGAAACCCCCCTCACTTGCTGAACTTTCCACCCAGCCTAGGTTTTCATTTCTCATTTTTCAAAATTTTCTGCAAAGCTAGTGCGGCTATCTGCACAGATACACACATTTCAAGGAGTCAAAATTTGAGATTCTTATATTTAAATTAAAATTTAATATAAAGACCCTGGCTCATGTAGCAGGGCCTGTTTGGCTTGGTCTTTTTCCAAAGGGGAAGGATTAGACCTTCAGAGACATTTTTAGATTAGCCAAATTCATTCCAAGTGCTGTTATCATTTGCTGCACTGACTTTTAGGGCAGGCCACACTGGCATAGTTTCAGTGTGGTATATATAAATATAGAGCCCATTAAAAAAGCCTTTGGTGATTAAAAACGTTTTATCATTATGAAGGTGTCTTTTGCTCCAGGGTACAAACCATTCAGCAAGTAGTTTCATTTTATTTCCTTGAGCTTTTTTCATTTTCAGCTAATTAGCTAGAAATACACCACCTAAAATATTCCCCTTTCCTCAGTAAGGAGGCTAAAATTTGCCTCTACCAAGCATTGCTATAGGGCATTTGCTTTGTTCTTTAAAAAAATACTACTAGCAACTTAGTATAAAATTCATTTGCTCAGTAACTGGTATGCTGGGGTAATTATCAAAGCATTTCTAACCAAGCTGTGTGCTCATTCAAAAAATATTAGGCAATTCAAAATGTCTGTGGTTCTTCAGCTATTACAAAGTTTTGGTTTTAAACAGTTTCCAAAAACTTGACTTAAACACTTCAATGAGTTGACTGTGAAGCTATTTTATCCTAATGGGCTCCAGTTCTCAGAAGACAGCCAAAAGTAAACAGTAGCAGCAATTTTTTTTTTTTTTCTGAAGGTCGGTACATTATCTTACTCCAATTCCAAAATGTTCTTCACATAGCAGATGCTACTCTGTCAAGTGCTGCAGGGCTACAAAATGCCTTAGGATGTCCTGAAAAATTTATTTCTGAAAAAAAGTGAATTAATTCTGTATTTGAGTGACTGGTGAGGAATTCCATTAACAGGTGTGAATGGAAATGTTGAGATTAGCTCCCCTTTTCTTACTCTCTCTGCCCTAGCTCTGGGTGAGTAGGGTTTGTGGGAGCATTCATGCTGTTATATGATGCATTTGTATCTTAAAGAAGGTATATCCAGTTTTACAGGCTCCATGCATAGAGCCTTTTCAAGACAAGACTGGATAGACCCCTGAGCAACCTGGCCTGACCCCATGGCTGACCCAGTCATGTGCTGCAGGTGGGACTGCAGGTTTCCTGTGATCCTGTCCTGTGTGAGTTGTCCTGTGCTGTCTTCTGGATAGCCCATCTAAAATCAGGAGGTCACACTTTCCCCAAAATGGCCTCATCTCACTACAAAAACAAGGTTTGAATGCCCTCCACAGAATCACAGGGCACAAATGGATTAATGAGTTCCTAAATTCTGTTGAAGTGTGGTTCATAAAGGAGGAAGTTCCTCTGAAAAAAAAAAAAGAAGCCTGTTCTTCCAGGCCTTTTGCAATATGTTTGTAAAAGCTGTGTAACATTGTAATTTCTAGTTTGTCTTATTCTAGAGAAGAGGAAACATTCATCTTTGTTCCACCAAATAATGCCTGATTATGGTGCCTCCTGGAATAGAATAGCCTTTTGTACCAGAGTGTTAAGCTGGGAGACAGTTTCCTTGGTCTTTCAGTTCTTGGTATCACAGTGGCCACACAAAATGAGTTGGAAAAAAACCCTTAACTGTGTGATTTAAATGCTTTAAAATCAACTGTACAGATCTTGAAGGTGACGTTCTTGTCTTCCAATTTTCACTAAGGGATACTGCTGATTTTCTCCATCCGAACTGTGGGGTCTGGATTTCTCAGCTACAATTGACTGCTCTCAAATATTACAAAGACTGAAAAAAAAAACCTTACAAAAACCTCTTTTAGACCAATTTTACTATCTTTCAAGTGACTACTAAATATCAGAGAAGTAGATTCTACATGTTGCCCTTTGGTCTCTACACATCCCCTGAATGTGAGACAAACAAAATTCCCTTATTTCCACCACCACGCTTGACAGTACAGAGTTCTGCACTAATTCAACATCTGTTGACAAGCTGTCTATATAAATTGACAGAGAAACAAATTGATTAATGAAACTGGGGGTACCTCCAACATAATTCACAATCTGTTGAAATAAGACACCATACCAGTAAACGTGTAATTCCAATGGTCTGGTTCTTCTTGCATCCTAAAATACCTGGAACAAAGAGCAGAAATACAGTGACATGACAATCTGGCAGCTGTCCTGAAGCTAAAGGAGGACTGAATGAAATAAAACAGGATGGTTTTTTTCTTCACCAGTGTCAGCATTGTGTTGAATGTTTGCATTGCTTATTAAGACCAATGGACCTATCTTGAAGCCCTTCTGATAGCTTGGAATCAAACACTGAGCAAATTATGACATTATGGTATTCATATGTGCCAAAAAAAAAAAAAAAAGTTCCTGAGAAATTCTGGGACAAATGTAGGTGGAAAGTAGAATAAATACTAGGAAGACTGACAACCATAGTATTGAAGAGACAGAAAAAGAACTAGAGATTAAAACATTATCCAGAACCTCATGTGAACATCAGTTTCAAGTGTTTGGTTGTTGTTTAATGATTCACATATGGCCAAGTTTTGGCACTGTCCCATGCTTTTGCACCTTCACAAGGTATTATTACAGTGTCAGTCTAAGGAAAATGAGGTCAAATATTCTATACTGGGTATAGGACACGTGCTGGCCAGCCTAAGATTTGCAAGAAATTTTACTGCTTACCACATACCTCCTTTTAGCTAGAAGCTGAAGTACGTATAAAACAAAAGACAGTTTTTCAGGGGGCACAACCAAGGTGCTTCACCCATTATTGCCTATTTTATATAAAAAAATATTCTCACAGCTGGGTTTTTAGATGAAAATATTTCACTGAGACAGCAGTGATTGCCCTGGTGGGTCATCTTCTTTTAGATATAAAATTTTAGTCTAACAATGCTAATGTAGCTAAATCTGCTGGCAGCATTTGATGGAGCTGACCATCAAGTGGTGCTCTTTAATATAACAACTAGCAGGGTAGATAAAGCTGCACTTCTCCTTCTCTTAACCCCTTTCCTAGCCATGTCGTTGTTTGGAATTGTGATCCTCATTCTGGGAATATCCTCATGAATTTGAAACTCTTCATTAAGACTGAAATATGAGATGAATTTGGGAGTCAGCAGCATGCAAGCATGCATGGGCAATAAAACTGTGCATCTTCATTACAGCATGATCAAGCTTTCCAAACACTAAAGTGTATAACTTCACACACTAAATGGAAGAGTAGCCTGGGAAAACTAACATACCTCTAATGTTGGACTGTTCAAAGAGAAAGAGTTCTGGAAAAGCTGTGTCAGCTCAGGCTGGGAACTAGGCTTGGAGCAATTCTGGAAACGTGGGTAATGGCAGAAAATTCTCTAGCCAGCGGCATTTCCCTCCTGTCGCATACCCACAGTCATTTCTCCTGCCCTCAGGCCCCACTGCTGCAAAATGCTGCAAAAAAAATAAAGCAAGTGAATGCCATGATGGAGCCTCAGGATCATAAAATCCTAACACATCTCATAGGATTCCTGCTAATTTCCCTTGGCTCGGCTCAGCTCAACTGTATATAAACCATGCTCTCCAGGATTTGGCTTACTTTCTCTCAGTAATTAGGTTTCACAGGAAGGTTTTTCTTTATTTTTAGGAAAGTTTTCCTCATAACCAGTATAGTTTATTTCATGTGCTTTTCTTCTTGCTCTTTTCCCAAAGGACACAGGATAGTTCACTGCCTTTTTTGTGAGAATGTTCCATGGTAAATTCCTACTAAGGAAACCACAGCTCACAGTATATTGTTCCTTTAATAGGAAGCAATCATCCTTCATCCTATGTCTGAATTCTGCAATGAATTTATCTCACTCATTAATCCAGTGCAAGCCACCTCCTTTCTGCCTCTGTCTCATTGTAACTTGCTGAGCAAAGGTGACTTTCTCAAGGATGCTTTAAATAACCCATTCTCCAGGACTTTCTTTAGGCTTGTGAGTACTAAACTCATCTTTTCCAGATGGTATCATAATTTCCTACCCTTCCATCTTCAGAATGAAATGTAAGAACACTTAATAAGTAACTTGGGACAGATCATGAACTTCCACAAATACATTCATGCAGTACTTTGATTGCTAGAGACTGTTACTCCACATCTGGAGAGGGGAATGTGATCTATCACCATGTATTGGGCTTGCATGGAAATATTTGGGGGCAGGGAGAGGCAGGCTACAGGGATGGCTTCTGTGAGAAGGTGCTAGAAATTTCCCCCAACATCTCACAGGGCTGATGTCCACTGACTCCAGGACAGACCCACCCCTGCCCAAGGCTGAGACCATCAATGGCAGTGGTAGCACTTCTGGGGTAACAGAGTTAAGAAGGGGAAAAAAGTTACTTCACAGGAGTAGTTGTAGCTGGAAAACAGAGAAGGGACAATATGTGAGAGGAACAACTCTTCAGACTTTCAGGTCAGTGCAGAAGAAGGGGGAGGAGGTGCTCCAGGCACCAGAGCTGAGATTCCCCTGCAGCCAGTGGTCCAGATCATGATGAGGCAGCTGTGTTCCTACAGCCCATGGAGATCCATGGTGGAGCAGAAATCCACCCAGAGCCTGTGCAGGACCCTACACCAGAGCAGGTGGATGCCTGAAGGAGACTGTGACCCCATGGGAAGCCTCTGCTGGAGCAGCCTCCTGGCAAGACCTGTGGAAACATGGAGAGATGCCCACACTGGAGAAGGTTTTCTGGCAGGACTTGTGACCCTGAGGGATGTATTCTCAGGTGCCTTTCCCAGCACACACCTGATCTGGGCTGTACAAATGGAGTGGTTGTTTATACTTGTTCTAAGTATTTTTTTTAAAGGTGTGCTTGGGAATTTAATCTGATTTTTAAAATAGAAAAGCATTATTGTTTCTGTTTTGTAATTTTTGAGATTATCTAATTACTATAGGAAAACAGATAAAGAATAAACAAAGCAGCCTGTTATTCTCTTGTTTGCTTTACAAAAAAATGCTGTTTTGTAATTACTCCTTTAAAATTAAATGCTTAGGTACAAAATATGTTGCTTAGGAAAACTTTACAGTCATCATGGCAAATATTTGACAGTACTTGTAGAACTAAAGCACAGATACCACTATTTATTTTATTGTTTATAAACTGTGAAGTTTTGGTCAGTAGAGCTGGAAGTCTTTTTCATTTTAATGTTAGACAGGAGCAGAAACTGCAAGAAATGTGGGCCCTGTACACACATAGGAACATCCTTGAACAAACACTTGTTGTTTGTCATCAAACTATTTTTTGATTGCACATATTAAAGTCAACAAATGTGCAAGTCTATAAGAATACATGATGCGTTTATCTCCAAGTCTTTTTGCATCTCTGTATTCCTTTGTTTGTCAAGATTTGCAAGTCATCAACAAAGAACTTAACTTATAAAAACAATTGAGACTTCCAGCAGTGAATTAAAATAGCAGGAGTTTTTGTTTGTTTTCTTTAATCTCAAATTGGTGTGAGGTGCACAGTTGCTGCTTGTGTCAGTGTAATAACACTGACTGCCAAGTTATGTTTTCAAAAGCAAATAGATTGAAGTAGTCAGGATTTTCAGGATCATCTACAGTTAAAAAAACTCCATATGTTAGGTAGCTTACAGGGAAGCCATTATTAGCAAATCCCACAGACACCCTGCTGTCAGAGGTCCATACATGGCACAGAAGCAAATATATTCTCTCACTACAGTTTGGATTTATTAACCTAGAAGTTCAGAGCTCTGCAACATGAAACTCCCATGGTGTCTGCAGCCAGATTTTTCACCTGTGATTCCTCTTCTCCTAATCCAGAACCTACACAAAATTACTGCCACATCTCTTTTTCCAGGTGGGCTAACTTGCCAGCTGCTGGTAGCCAGCTGTGAAACAATCAGCTTTTTACAGTGGACAACCCCCAAACCATCAAAAGGAACTTAGAGGATGGAAAAATTCAGGCTCTCACCAAATTACCATCTTACTATCACGAACTGCCAATTTACATTGGGATGGGCGAGAGAAGAGAGGGTTTAGTAAAGAAAATAAATTATATTTAGCAAATGAAATAGGGGGCCGTTTTTTCCTTCAGATAATGTTTTCTTTCTAAGTATCTGTATACATACTTTTAGAATATGTTTTTAATATAGTGGGAATTTATCCTCTATAGGCAGTCAGAATAAATGAGTTAACAGAGTTTGCTCAGGCCTCCTGGTCCCTAGTAAGTGTATGCATAGTGCTGTAGTACCATTCTGGGTCTGCAGTCTGAAGTTACAATTTCCATTCTGCCACCCTACCAGCAAAATGAGGCCTCTCATTTATCTACATCAGATCATAGTTTGCAATTGATAGATCAACTTCAAATAAAGTGTAGGAAATTCACCTTATAACTTAAATGTATATTGTATTCAGCACCTGCCTTCATTATGGTGCATTCTGTAGCAGCTGCTTGTAAAGATTACATTGTATAGAAAAAGAGACTTCTAAGCCATCAAAGAGGACTGAATTCAATCCTTTAAGATGATGAGAGCACGAAACCTGGTCATTTTCAATAGCTGAATTACAACACCTTTCAGGTATTTCACTTGCCCCTGAACATCCTTTTTCATTTCTGCATTGTTATGTTCACACTTTCTGCTTTACTAAGGTCTTTTATTCCCCTAGCTTAGTGTTAGAAAGCCAGAACTGCCACCATTAGCTCTGTCACCACCACTACCACCACCAAAAGATGGGATAATTTGACAACAAAAGCTGCTATATCAAGTACATGCAATTTAGTATCCTGAAGTGAACAGATAAAATGTATTCCACATCTGTCTCATGTATGGTAACTTACAGTGGGTAGGTTCAACATTCAGACCAAATGGCTTTCTTCTAGTCACCAGGACCACAAAAACTGATGCTTTATGACAAACCTTTTCCTTCTAAATGTGAAAATGAAATGTCTTGTCTTCCAAAAATACACACTTTTGCATTTGATGTTATATTAAGCACTGATCAGAGCAGGTCAACGAATTTCACATTTCTGATTTTTACTGCCTACAGCGATCTTGTAAATCAGTGTAAATATTTTTAAATCTTTACACACAGCTATTACAAAACCCATGGGGAACACATGTCATGGCAAAAGTAGCAGTTTATGGTTCTGGGAGAATGAGATCCTGTTGCCAACTAAGAGCTTCTAATGGGCACAGGTAGGGCATTTTGTTCTGACATGTCTGTGCTCTCTTGCATGAGCATGAGTAGCTGTCAGGTTAATGCTGCCAAAACCTTTGGGATAAGAGTCCTGAGGCCAGAGGTGGCTGTGTCTCACTGCCATCACCCAGCCCAGCACCCTCCTCCACATTCATAGAGACCAAGTCACTATTTCCACAGAGTGGCAGCCACTGCAATTCCTTGCTGCATCCTCTTTGAGAGCACCTAGACATTTATCTGTCTCTCAGAGGGAGTGTAAGCCCAGCTGATGCTATGAGTATTCAGAATTTCCCTTTAGCTGTTGTCAATCCCTTTCTCAAGCAGTGAAGGAAGAGATCCTCAGGCTCTCTCCCATGAGATAGTGGCCAGCCAGGAAGCCAGCGTAACAAGTTTAGAGCTTACCATTACACGTAGCAATCAAATGCTAAGTGCTTAATGGAACTGCAAGGGAAAAAGCATTTTAACCATGAATAACTAACCCCACATTTAATCATACCTGTGTAAATCTGCAGGATCCCTTCTGAGTCTGACAGGACAGCCCTAGAATTACCTCATTTAGCAGACCCCCACATAAGAAATGGGGTGCATGCTCAGGAGGACTGTGCCTCTATCTAAAGGTTAAGGTATACAAAAAGATTTCAGGAGCTTGAGGAAGAAAATTAGTGTGTGAACATGAAAACCTGAGGAAGGAATGATGAAATTAATTACCAGACTAAAGGAAAAATGAAGAAGCATGAAGAAAAACAATTAGTAGTTGAAAATGCTCTTGAGTTCAGTAACCTTGGAGAATGCATTGAGCTAGTGGTTGCTGCCACTTTAGGCAATTATTGGATATCATATAAACCTTTTTTCAAACAAAGACAGAATTGTTTATGTTTTTGGAAGAAGCCATCAATAGTGAAATTAAATATCTGAATGAATGCAGGAGCATGTTCCAATAAAACATGAAGGAAGTAATCAGGGAAGATTATCTGTCTTGTCAGTGCGATATTTAGCAGTGATAAAAAAGAAACTTGCTGCCAATGAAACTTTATTTTTTGCAAGCTGATCCTATATAGTATAATATTAAATGGCAGAAACTCATAAAGAGTTTAAATGCTTCTCTGCAGGACAGAACTGAAGACACACACCAAAACTGAGATTTATATTTGATTACTAAAAAGGTTACTATTAATGCCAACCTGGGGTGTCCTGGGATAGGCAATAACTCCCCATGATTGCTCAGAGCAGCCTATAGTCATGCAGCTGACCTGAACTGGAGTCTGATGGGTTGCAGAGAAGCAAGGCTTTGCACCCTGGACTAAAGGAAAGCATCGCTTGACCAGCCCAAGACAGAAATTCAGCACCCACTTGCAACCCACTGATCTTTTTTTCCCAGTCCCCAGGGGAAAAAAGGAACTATGGCAGGGCCCACCTACAAAATGTTGCCTCTGTCTGGAGGTCCCTGGTACAAATTCCCATGCAGAGAGCTAAAAAAGAAGTCACTGCTTGCAACTGCAACCTTACACTGTAGCCTGAACACAAATAACACCCAGCGACAGAGTACAGGCTTGCCTGCTACTGTAGCTCAGCAGATGGAGGAGCTGCTAAGCTTAGCTTGCAGGATTGAGAAATGGATTTTTTCTTTTATAAGCAAAACCATGTGCAGATGAACTGAGGATCACCTACAGATCACAGAAATAAAATCTATTACTTAGCAATTTTTTTAGGTCAACATACTACATGTCACTCTCTTCTCTTATCTCTTTTCTGCTTATTTTATTCCAGTATCTTGTTTTCTTGCTTTTCTGCTACACTTCAGGACTTAATTTTAGCAACAGGAGTTGGTGGGCCTTGCTCAGAAAGACTCCCAAATTTACTATTGCTCATCTTCAATGAGACAGCTTAAGGGAGATAGTGCAATATATTTGCTCATAATTTCACATGGTTTTCCTGTAAGTGGGATTTGTATCAAAACCCAAAAATAAACCATAGAAGCTTGTGTCAAAGTTTTACTGTGAAGCTTTGATGCCAACATCTGCTTCTCAATACTTTCTTCCTGAAATCTAAGAAGGGCATTTTAACAGCTTCAGATATTGCACACTTTGTACTTAAATTCTAATGACTTTGTACACCCAAATTGCTACCGTGAGGTGATAACCATTTTAGTTATCCTCTCCACACCTCTAGGCCCATTATAGATCTATTAGAACCTCTAGTCAGGGCCCTAAATCCCTGAAATACCAACAGAACAACTTTTCTGATATGCCACCTTCTGACTTAATCTTTGTGTTTACCTTAATGGTTAATAAAATTATTACAGTGATCTGTATGAGAGAATTTTTCATTTGCACGAAGAAAGCTATCTTTGTGTCTATTTGATTTTTTGTTTTAAATTAACATTTTCCCAAAGTTGACCGGAACATTAAAATTGCTTATCATGGGCCAAATTTCTGTGATTATGAAAAAAAGAATAAATACAGCAAGAGAGAGCTTTGCGTGTACTGGGTAGATACCCACAGAGGGAGCAAAAGATGTATTTATTTTGTAATCTTAAAAGTACAGAGCAGGTTGCCTTCTGTGTGTAGCCATTACAATTTATGATTTCTGCCATACTATATATTGATTTCTCTATCTTAAGAATCATCACCTTTCCCTGTTGATTGAATTCTAATTATTCACTCCATAGTTACATTGATTTTAACAGTCTTCTGGACAATTTTGGACCAAGTTGGTTTCAAATTACACAAGATGAATTCATCATGACTGTTGATATACAAACTTCCCTTCTCCAGCAACTTGAAAAGAGAAACAAACTGCTTTTTCTCCCTTCTGCACCGGCAAAACTTGTGTCACACTCACTTGTGCTGTAGCAGTCAGCTGACCTTAGCCTGTACCTCATGACAACTCTAGGGAGAAAAGGCAGAAAAGAAGAATTAATTTTGTTTGTCTGAACCCAATGATGAGTTTGTCTATAGTGGATGGGGATTAAATTAACTGTACTTTTCATATATTTCATCAAAGACCAGAAAATTTTCTACCTGCAGGTTACATCCGGGTGCTGCTTGGGTGTTATGGGCCAACCTTTACTCTGTGCAGTCATGAGGCATGGATGATGGGCACCAAGGAGCCTGTTTCAGCCACCTGGGATTGTCCCAAACTTCTCTCCCTGCTCCCAGGGTCCCTCCCTCAGTGAAATGTACCCCTGCACATACAGGAATAGGCATTTGCATAAATCAATACAGCCTCACAGTTTTGTAATTAAGTTTAAGGAATCCTTTTTGGCCTCATGGTTTTATTTCCACTTACCTTGGGCAATAACTCCCTACTCTTTTGAGTTATTGCTATATTAAGCAATATTCAATATTCAGTCAGGTTGAAAGCTACTGATTACATTAATCAGCTTTAATAGGATGCATTATTAGATCTTGAATTATCTATAGATCAAATATATGATCAATGGCAGCCTTTAAATATTTCCAAGTCAATATTTCCAGAGATTTATTCATTCAGAAGGGCCTAGAAGTATTTTACAATTGAAGGTTCAGATTTTACTCACCAGCTTTATTTAGCCTTCACTTTCTTTCTTCTAAAATTCATTAATTTGGGCCCTGAAGTTGTGGTGCCAAAAATGGTTGAAGCAGTAGGATATAGAATAATAGAACCATTTAAGTTGGAAAAAACCTTTAAAATCATGAAGTCAAACACTTAACCCACCACTGCCAAGTCCATCATTAAACCCTGTCCTAAGCACCTTATTTATAAGACTTCTAAATAGCTTCAGAGATCTCAGTCCTTTAACAGTCTCTTCTGGTGCTTGGTAAATCTTCCATTGAAAAAATTTTCCTAATATCCAATCTAAAGCTTTCTTGATGTGACTGAAGGCCATTTCCTCTTGTCCTACTTCTTGTTACTTGGGAGAGGAGCCTACCCCCACTTAACTACAACCTTCTTTCTGGTAGTTGTAGAGAGCAGTAAGATCTTCCCTCATCCTCTTTTTCTCCAGGCTACACAACCCAGCTCCCTCAGCCACTCCTTGTAAGACTGGGGCTCCAGAGCCTTCACCAGTTCCCTTGCTCTCCTCTGGATATCCCCCAGCCTCTCAATTTGTTTCTTGTAAAGAGGATTGAACAAAATTCAACATGTGGTCTCTCCAGTGCTGAATGCAGGGGTACAATCACTGTCTTGGTCCTGCTGGACACATTATTTCTGATACAAGCCAGTGCATTTCTTGGCCAAAACAATGCTGGCTCTTGTTCAGCTGGATGTCGATCAGCACCCCCAGGGCTTTTTAGTTCAGACAGTTTTCCAGCCACTCTTCCCCAAGCCTGCAGCTCTGCATGGGGTTGTTGTGACTCAAGTGCAGGAGCCAATATTTTGCCTTTTCAACCTCGTACAATTGGCTTCAGCTCACCAATCCAGCCTGTTCAGATCCCTCTGTAGAGCCTTCCTGCCCTCCAGCACACCAGCACTCCCACCCAGCTTGGTGCTTTCTGTGAACTCACTGATGGTTATTAAGCAGCACCGGCTCCGATACTGAGCCCTGGGGATCACCACTTGTGACTGACCACAAAATGGATTTAACTCTGTTCATCATCACTCTGGCCTGGCCAGCCAGGTGGCTTTTTTACTCACTGAAGCATTCCTCATCCAAGCCATGAACAACCAGTTTTTCCAGAAGGGTACTGTGGAGAATAGGGTCAAGGCTTCACCAAAGTTGTAGGTAGACAACATCTGCAGTGTTCCTCTTGTCTGCTAAGTGGGTCACACTGTCCTACGAGGAAACCAAGTTAGCCATAGTCTGCAAGTCCAGATCATAACTAATGTTTTTATTTTTATTTATAAACTACCAGATGCATTATTAATAAAGAGTCCTGTCCATGCATGCATTTCCACTGTGTTTCTAAGCTCACTTTGGGATAAGCCCTGTCTGCTTGCACCACCATCATACCCATGGGAGGGAAGCAGGGTATGCAGAGCCAGGTTGTGCCCCCACAGCTCTGATCTTGTGCCTGCACCCCAAAAGGATTCAGCTCCTGCCCTGAGCCTGCTGCCCTTCTGAGATGGAGTTTTACCTGCTCTCTGCTGGAGGAAATGTGACTCTGGAGTACAATTTTCAGTGTAAATGGTAGAATTGTGGGTGCATTAGAGCAAAAAGAAATTAACGGAGAAAATTAAATCAGATTATGATTTTACAGCACACTTTCATTGTGCATTCAAAAATCACCCACTTCACTACATGTGCCCATTCTAGAAGTAGCATACAGAAGTTTTACTGCAATGACATGCTGTTTTCTTTTCTAATGAGGAAATGAACAATGAGTTATCCTCCTTTAACCTTGCATGTAGAAAATAAGTCCAGCAGGGAGGAGAGTTTGATGATTTAAGATGTTATTTTCTAAATTATAAAGCTTCCTATGGAGATGAATTTTCTTACAATCTCTGACAAACTATCTGGTGATTAGTGTGATAAGAGTAGAAAATGATCTAAAAATATGTCCATCGTCTTTTGAAGTAGAAAGGAAGTTTTACATGAGTTCTTTAAATCTCCGAGCACAGCCATTTCTTCTCTGTTAGGATAAACACATCATGTTAGGGTTTACCCTGAGCAGCCTAGCAGAAAATAATCTGCATAAATAGATGAAATTTTATCAAACAATGAATAAAAGATTCAAACAGAAAATTTATTTTCTTTTGTTTTTAAGAGGTGTAAAAAGAACACAATTACCGGGCTATTTCCTTTCCCTTAAAATCTTTTTATAGATAATGGTGAACAGATGATTCTGTCAAACTTCACTTGCGATGAATTCAAGACAAGATAATATCATCATCCATCTTCTTGATGAGCCTCATCATTTTATCTTCAGTCTGAATCCTGGAGAAAACTTAACAAGCTCTACACATCTCTTCATTTAAAAATTATGGTTGAAGGAGAGAAAATGTTTAAGGTCAAACTTCTAAGCTACCATCTGGCACTCATTTAACAATTGCCAAGAACATCTGCCACTACTGCACATGCCTAAGACAAAACTTAGCCAACATCACCTCTTCTTTTAAGGACAAAATCTTAGAGCCACATGAGCATTGACTGAGGTGCCTTTCTGCCAGCAGTCAGAATATAGCACAAATTTAGTGGTTTTATAATCCACTGGACCTTTTAATAGATAAAGGCAGTTCTGTGGTTCATGACACAGAGTTCTCCATCTAAAAGCCTGGTTTCACAAACAGTAGCATCACTTACAGCTTTGCAAGAAACATCGGAAATGTTGGAGGTGAGGTGGGGTAGAGGGGTATCTCCCGACTGATAAGAGTGAAATGCAGTTATGGGGTGGTAAAAGAAAACTCCCATAGTTCCCATTTTTGAAGCCACCCCTATGTTTTGGCTCTCAGGTTGCTGAAGGCAGTATTTTTGGAAAGTGTTGTAAGTGAAATATGAATGCAGACACTTTAGAGCTAAATAAAACACGTCCTCAGAGATGGGTATAATATTCTCTAAACTTTTATAACAAAATGGAAAGATATAAAAATCTGAAAAACATATGGCATACAAGGTCTAATTTCTCAGATAAAGATCTATGTCTTTATTCATATTTCAAGATATATCAAATCCCACTGGCTATTAATTCCTTACATTGGGGAAAATGTTTAGAGTCTTAAAAACAGTGTAAGGATGCTATTCTTTACTCACATGCATGAATTCTTGGTAGCAAGAAGTAGATAGGAGATGAAGACCTGTATAACTAAATACAAGAGAAATGGTTTGGGGTTTGGTTTTATTTTTCATAGCTTGTATGGAAATTACCTCCTCTAAATGATGGACCTGACATATAAAATGCCTATTAAGATATGATGAAAATTTTAACTAGGAGGAGACATTTTACATGGTTGCATCATTAATTTGATTTTTTGATCAGACAGGGCAGACTCTTTCAGACATGCTTAGTGTATCAAATTTCTGTAGTTTGGTAAATGCCATGTATTGCATTATTTTCCATAGGTGAAAAAAGTAATACAATATACTAAGTATTTAGTGATTTGTCTGAACTATGTAATAACCAATGTGTGCAATTCAAGGTAATGCATATGTATATTAATAGGTATAATGAATAATTTCATTCCATTTATAGAACAATGAATCTGTATTTTAATGGTGTCTGAAAAGCAGAGAAAATTGAAATGATTGAAAGACTGAATGTGACTAAAAATTCCCACATTGATTACAGATCAATTTACTTTTGAAACTGGAGAATGGGAGTTATGCTTCACGTCTTTTTCTATATGAGTTTTTAAATTATGCTACATTTTGCATTTTAACAGATGGCACAATTTAATCCTTATCGGAGGGACAGGAGTTATGTAGAAACTGGTAGTGTTTGTCTCATGTTGTAGAGAAGATTAATGGTAAGTATAATATTTTGGGCTTTTTATTATAGCTAAATATAGGTCTCCTAAAAAATTATCATCACATTGGGTTTTTTACAGAATTTTTCTGTTTGTGTGAAAATGAAGAAAACAATGCCTGCAGCCAAATATCCGCTCTAGCAACTATTAGCTTTCCAAAATTCAGAGCACCATTATCAAATCCATTTCACAAACAACATTGTATGTGATCTCCACCCAGGCTTATCTTGCCAGCTCTATTGAAGAATTTTAACTGGCAGAGGAACCTGTCAATTTGAATGTGATTTTACATTTTTTTCTTGATGCCTAGAAATTGTTTATCTTTAGTAGGACCTAAATGTTTTCTTTGCTTTTGAAATGCCTCTAGTCTGAGCAGTCTGCTCACAGCTGAAACAGAATTTGTAAGCAGGCTGGCATTCATGGTGTGACACTTTCTCACCTGATCCAGATAATTTAGACTGCCACTGAATCCTCAGTCTGCTGAATCTCCCTGGAGTAACTTTTGTACATTATGAAAATTTAAAAAGAGCTTCTGCTTTTAAGAATGAATTGACAAGTGGAAAAGTGATTGTTCAGAGAATACCCACAGATGTAAAGCAAAATATCTCCAAAACTTAAATTACAGAACAAGGATAAGAATGCTGAGATTGGTGGTAAACTACACTTATAAGAGCAAACATTTAAAAGTTAGGGAAGTCTAGAAGTTAAGGTCAGCAGGATTTTTGGTACGTTTTGCATACTTCAAAATAAGGGAAAAAAATCTTGTTTTATGCTTAACATGGAGCAAAGAAAGGAAAATTTGAGTAGAAATGTGCATGGCAGTTGTATATAAGAATTTGGTCTCATTCTTTTCAATAGAATTGGAGCTTTTCATTGGGCAGTTTTAGATATTAGTTTTTTACTTTGCAAATAATGCCATAACTCTAAATTGTGAGAAAGGCTAAAGCTATAATTTGATTATTTGTTTGCAGTTGGTAATCATATGCTTTTGCTTCCCGTGTTTGCTAAGATGTATTTTTGTGTGTGGTTGAAGCCATGTAAAAAATTAAAATGGTTTATTGTGTTAATACCTGTCTTTGTTGTGGTTTAATTCCCCTGACAGTGAAACATCACCCAGCCACTCATTCACTCCCCCCCTACCCTGGTGAGGTGAGGAGGAGATTCAGAAAAAGGTAAAACCCACAGGATTAGATAAGATCACTTTAATAATTGATATAAATTAAAATAGAACAAGCCCAGCAATTGTAGTGAGGAGAGAGAAACAAGTGACACACATTACGGTTGCTCCCCTCCCACTTACTGATGCCCAGCCTGTTCCCAGCAGCAATGAGCCCCACTGCCACCCCCTACTCCCCTTTAGGTACCGAGCAAAATGTCCTACAGTGTGAAATACCCCTTGGCCAGTTCAGGTCACCTGTTCTGCCCATACTCCTCCCATCTTCCTGCACACCTGCTCACTGGTAGAGGCTGGGGAACTGAACAGTTCATGACTTAGGGTAAGCACTGCTTAGCAACAACTAAACCATCTTAATGCTCTCTACAGTGTTTGGTCAGTGTTATTCCAATACTGATTCCAAAACACATCGCTAGGAGGAAAGTTAACTCTATTCTAGACAAAACCAGGACAGTCCAGTAACAGCCAGTGTAAAGCTGCTGCACAAAACCATGTTTGTGTCTCAGCAAAACAGGGATGAAAATACTGTTTAGAGTCTATCTCAGTGTGATATGGTGATCCTTAATCATATCTATCAAGCAGGCACGCAAGCACTGGAAGTCACTGAAGAAGAGTGGGGGAAAAAAAGGGGAAAAAAAGAGCAGGACAATTTGGAATTAAATCATTTTGGCAGGTGAGGGGACTTTCAACCTAGGTCAAACTAATATCAGTTGAATTATTTGGAAAGAAAATCCTCGTGTGGCAAATATTTTCTCTTTGCTTTTATCAAAGATATTTATAGGTTTTAATAAGTGCAAAGTCTCACATTCAGCGTCTAATGCAGCATTCTCGGTTGTGGTAACAATGATGACAATGCCATAAATAAATACAGTGGTTTGGAGCTGCTCAAGTGATGAAATCATCTTCTTTTTTCATTCTTCCCCTTGCTAGCCCAGATACATCTCTTGGTGCCTCCAAAGGTAGGCAGACTTTTGAAGAAGTATTATACAGATTGAGGTGGAAAATGAAAAGTCATGTCACAGATACCCTCATGGCTTCCAGCTGCTGAAAGCTGATGTTCCAGGGTATTTCCCTTCATCATTAGAAAGGGGCTGTTATGGAGATAATATGGGTTGTGGTGAGGTTCAGTTGAACTGGGGGAGAAAATGTATGGAAAAGGGACCAGGGAGAAATGGGGAAGGAGGAAAAGGTTATAAGAAAACTTGATATTGCAAAAATGGGGGAAAAAAGAAAAATGAGAGACTAAAAAGTAGGTTAAAGTGTCTGAGGAAAAGGGTTGCAAGGGAGGGAAGAGAAAGGGAGGGAAGTATTGAAGGTTAGTTTGAGAAGTTTGCTGACACTCTCAAAAAATGTGTAGTATCAGGAATTCCCCAGAACTCCCCAACTCTACAAACAGGAGAAGACAGGCAATGGCTGAAAAAGCTGGTCTTATTTTAATTAAATGTTTATTTAAGTCTAACATATTTAAAAATTATAATTGGTTTCCCCCAGCAATGCCCTTAACCAAGCCCCTTCACAAAGATCTTTGAAAAGCAGTCGACTCACGAAAAATCCCACTTGGCAACCCTTTTTCCCTGAAAAGGAGCTTACCGAAATCTTCAAAGGCCAGAATCTGGCATAGTTTTCTCTTGAGTAAAGTTAACTCTGTGAGCTGAAGCCCCGCCAGGAAGCGCGATGTGCTCCGGCTCGCTGCACACGTGGTCTTTGTGCGCCCAGACCCACGGGCAGGAGTGACTGACCTTTCTGCCCAGTGACACCTCATCCCATGCCACCTGCCCCTGCCCTAGGAGCCTCATTTCTGTGCATGGCCCAGGTGGCAAACTGCAGCTGCAGCCAGGATGGATGGCTGAGGGTAGTACCAAGGTGGTGTAACCCATCCCTGCCCTCGGACTGCTCCGTGTCTGGCTGCGGCACCGCAGAGCGCATTCTATCAGCAGGGTCACGGTCCCACAGGAAGAACAAATACATGAATTTTCAATGAGCTTTGTTCTGCCAAAGCTGATCCTCTCCCACTGTCCTTCGGTGTGGGCAGACATTCCCTGCAGCAGCGGATGAAAGACAAGGTGCCATAACCACACACCTGAGGAGGTTTTCATCCAGAGACCACGGAGCTAAGGCTGGGTTTAAATGATTGTTTCTTGGACAGGACTTCTGATGACTGTGATCAATGTTGATGTAAGAACAAACCTTTAAGAAGAAAGAATATCACATCCTATTACTCTGCAATTAAAATCCACGGGGATGTTTAGAGAAAATTAAAATTCATGTCCTTGCTGCAACCTATGTAAAAATGGTTGGAGAGATTCCTTGCCTGAAAGCTCAAATGGACTGCAAAACTTCTACATGAGGCTCATGTTGGGAAACCACAGCCCATATTTCTGAAATTCAGGCTCTTTTAATGCATTCTAGGTAAGATATTTAAATATTCACAGCACATGGTCTTTGCAAGTCTGATATTAGAACAGACACAGAATAAAGGTCAGCAGAGTGAAAAGTCTAATAATAATAAAAAAAAATGCATATGCATTCACATCTTATCAAATACACAATGGAGTTGGCTGGGCATGTTTAGAGGAAGTCATTTTTCAGACAGAAAAAAATGGTTTGTGAAGGAAAGCTTTCATCAATACTTTATATACAGTTTCTGCGTGGAAAAAATTCCTGGTGAAAGTGCATGTTCAACCAATTATCCACTGACTGCAGCTGCCTCTGGGGAGAAGGAAGAGAAAATCATTTCTATAGCTCATTTTGTCAAGGGGCCTGGCCCTCTGGTTCAGAGTGCCCAGACCCCTGCTGGAAGTGGGAAGTGGGAAGCACTTTGAGGGGCACATTCAGAGCTGTACAATGCCTTGACCCAGCTCCTCTGCCTCACACTCTCTTCTTGCCCCTAACTCAGCCCAAACCATGCCTGGGGTAGTGGCAGTTTTCTGGAATGTGCCTGGGAATCTAAATGAGGATGTCTACCTCTCTGCTGGCCCCATGGTACCTCCCAGAAGCCTATTAGTTAGAAGCAGTCTCCCTCCCTATCACTCCTGATGGTTGTTAACCGTCAAGAAGTTCATAAGAGGGAATTGAATTTCCCATTTCTGAAGAAAAGTCAAATGATTTGCTTTTCACTCTGAGACCTAGCCAGGTGCAAATGTACCAAGTACAATCTAGTGATATCAATTTAATTGCATATTTCCTTCAAACTATATGGCCACCTGGATGCACTCACAACAATAACAACAGTAAATCAATGTTTGTGAGGAAATGCTGTTAAGTATTAAGATCTAATAATATGCTTTCTTGGAAGCTGCTGTAAAATTTTTTGTTTCCCTTTGCAAACGAGTGTTAAGAATGCCAAGAACCAACAAGTGTCTAATATTATTTTTCCCCAGATGAAATGAAAAGATATTGATTTCTGTGAAAGAGGTTCCTTGATATGTAAACACATTATTCTAAGGCTTAGAAGAATCATATACTTTTATTTCTCCTGTATTTTGAAAACACTTGAAGGAAATACTTTATCAAAAGAATTAAATGAAATGTTGTGTATGTTCCCAGATAAAAAAGCCACCACATATAACTTACATTTTCACATTGCTTATGTATACGTTCCTAATTTTACCTTATATTTACTTAAATAAAAGGCGTCTCTGAACACTAAAAGACATTGCAGGGTTTCTGCTGTGTGAAGCGGCACCAAGGCTGTCTGGAGGACACTCAGTCTCATGGTTTAGTGTGGGGTAGTCCTGTGAGGAGTAAGGATTTGGATTTGATGATCCTTATGGGTCCCTTCCAACTTGAGATATTCTGTGACTACATCATGTCCGATCATGAGGGTGAATATCAGAAGAGATTCTCCTTCTTATCACTTGCAAAGACCCTTCATGTGGACATTTTAAAAATGGTGATTCCACTGCATTATAGCAACACAAGTGGCCACCAGACAGGTAAGAAATAAGGGTGAACCTGTACAAAGCACCTCCTTTTACTAGGTAGTTTTGCAAGGGTTCTCCAGTTAGGGTGGTCATTCCTATAATTTCATTGACTAGGGAAACCTTTGAAAAGAATATAGAATTCCATTAGCAGTCTGTTAGTCCTCAGGAGCAATCAGCCTTTTGAGCCTCTGCAGTTTTTTAGAGTCATTTGTCCAGTACCATAAGCATGACAGGAAATCTGTGACCGATAATCTAGTTATTTCCATATTTCTATAAAATATATAAATATTCATGCATATCTAATAGATAAAAAGGTTGTATAAATTTATGTATTGTATATATATGATATCTAAAATTATGAGCTAATGCTTATTTGTAAGTTTATACATATAAATTTGTATATAGAAATCTAGTTATTTCCATATTCCCAGAATGAGAGAAACTTTCCAGATTTAAGAATTTTAGATTGCAGAAATATCCTCTACTCCTTAGTTTTTTTCTTTTATATTTTTCTCAGAATGGACCACCATCATTCAGATTTAACTGGGGCACAGACTGCTCTAACGCATCAGCTGAAGTACCCTTCTTCAAGAAGCTTGGCCATGGAGACTACCATTTCATAAATATCTTCTATTTCCCAGCAGCTTTGCCTTGTCTTGAGTATGCACAAGGGAAAAGGAAAGGCCCAGGAGTGACCAACTACTCAATAAAGAAGAAAGAACATTCCTGTGTCTGCCATGGAACAGTACAAAACAGCAAAGAAGAAAAGCATGTGTTGTATTTGTGGTTAACCAGGACAGCAAAAGGAGAGGAAGCCCCAAGATCAACAGAAAAAAAAAAACCAAACTGATTTGTGATGGTCACAATAACTAGATGGAAAAAAGCCACTGTGTATTTCAATTCCAGTTAAATTAAAGCCTTTTTCTGCTTAATACTTTTGATAATTTGTCCATGAGCACTTCGTTATTTAAACAGCTTCAGCAGTTCATGTGGTACAGCCAAGTTTAGAAAGGATTTATTTAACATGCCATTACAGCAATTAGCCCCAGGGAAAGTTCAGCTTGCATACCCGGCTTCTAAATATGTCTTGAGTTTGTATTTATCAAGCAAGTTTCCTTTTCCCCCCCTACTGAGTATAAACTTTTCCTTTTTTTCCCTCACCTCACAGCTTCTCTGAAGCTTTCAACCTGAGCTCCTTTCTCAGCACCTGGCACGCTGGAGCTCCAATCCAGAGGTCCCTTCCACCTTCCCTCCTGAGGACACCGGCGCAATGTCTGTCCTCGGTCAGGTGCATTTGTCAGGCCACATGTGTCAGTCAGGATCATGCCTCCAGGAGTAAGCACATAAAGACAGGATGTCTGAGAGGCAGAAGGGAGATTCAGGATGTTGGAGTTCAGTTTTGAGCTCTGATGTGACTTGAGGCAAGTCATGTAGTCATTACCTGTATCTCCGCTCTCCACGCCTGCATGGTGATGGTTGTAGTTTGCCTCCACAGTGGTTACTCAGTCTGTAGTGGCTGAGCTATCACCTGCAATATTTGCTTACATCAGGCAGCACATCAAGGGTCCAGTCTCACTCTGGGCCTCCAGACACAACCATTCCTCAAAAAGCTTTTTGAACCCTATGACTTTGAGGAGATCTTCACAAGTAAGAATGACATTCTGCACAGTGGAGGAAACGAGTTCTGGTGCCCAAAAAATCTAGGTTTGAGGTTTCTAGGATATCATATTAAAAAAAAAAAAAGAAGAAAAAAGAAGAAAAAAAAAGATGAAATAATATTTTCTCTTATAAATAAAAGCCATTTTATTATCTTCTGAATCCAAGACATAACTTCCTTTGTCTGTGCACCTCTCTTGCTTACAAGGGGCAGACACAGCACTTCTTCACCACCAATAGCTCAGGGCCTCCTGATTTTATTTTCAGTTTTCCTTTACTACCATCCATAGAGGTGACTCTCCAGGTTCTCTTGGGAGCAGGGAAGGAAGCAGTTTCTTACAGGTTTCTGCTGAACACAGTGTCTGCAACCAGCATCCCAATACCCCAATCCCACTTCCATCTGCCATCGGCTGATGAGCTTCATGCAGTGCATGTGGCAGGAACTTGCACTTTTTGCCCTCCAACATAGATTGGGATCAGTTTCTGCCACATTTTCAGCAGGAATTCCCACAACATTCAATGCACAAAACAGAATGCAACTCTAAATCTACTGCTTCTTATGTCTTCAGCTGCAATTAAGTTTTTTAAACTGTTTTTGATGAGCATGCATTTTACAGTCATAATGAATTGCAAATGTTGCAAAAGAAAAATGGTGTTTCAGAGCCTCTGCTTGCTGCACATATTAGCCACAAGAGGCTTAGGGAATGTCACTGCCTGGGTTAAAAGAGTAATGTTGCTTTGGTTTTGCAATATGCATAAAAAAATCAGCCTTTTTCACTCTGCATACATTTTCTGCACAACACACTGAACATTCATTATACACCAGCTCTGCACAAAGCACAGTGATACCAATGGAAATTTTTTTCTGAATCATCAAGAGGACTAGCCAAACTCTTATTTGTTGGAGGCAAAATTCCCCATCTAGTTTAATTTTCTATCACTTATTCTGTCTGCATCATATAAATTAACCAAAGTACAATAATACTTCCAGCAAATGACTCTACAAACCCATAATTCCCTGACAGCTTCAACTACTGGACTTATTTTTTAACATATTTTGAGCCTTTTCGTACATGTCTGCAATAAATTAAAGTCTGAATATTTCCAAATCAATTTCCCTGCATTATGTCTGGATTGCTCAGGATGAATGGCTGCAGCAAGAAAAGGTGAGAGGAATTTCAAGGGCTCCATGAACGCTGCCTAGTGTACCACTGCAGTATAAGATTAACTGACATCAGCTCGACCTGCTACTTGCCTGAAGGAAAATGGTCTGATGGTATTTGGTAAAGTTTATGAGATGCAGGTTCCCACTGTGGTGTAGGCAGGTCTTTAATTTGCTGTCATTTATGACTGTAATGCTCCCTAGGCATACAGCTTTGTCACAGAAGTGACAGAGAATCAGACTTCAAATTGGTGATTATTTTTTCCCCACTTTTCCCCAGCATCCTTTGGAATGAAGGGAATGTGATACAGAGAGAAGAGTGCAAGTGTGATGAATACTTTTCATGGGGCAGTCATGAATAAAATAGAAAAGAGTTACATAAACATTTGGAGAGAAAATATGTGCAACTGCTCTCAACTGCTTCCTTAGAACATATGATTTAATTCAATTTTAAATTTATTTTAAATTCAATCTTATTAGCTTAGAAAGAAACAAAGAGTAATTCTTCAAAACCTAGTTTGGAAGAAACAAAAATTTTACTCCTGATCACGAATCTGTGCTATGTTTGAAGCACTCATTTTAACAAATGTAATGAACAAATACAGAGAAAAATTGTCCTGGAAAAATTATTGAAGCCCCGCTTTTGAACCCCAGCTAGCTTTGATCAAAAGCAAACTTCTATATAATGTTAGAAAATCACTCATATATTTTAGTGGGAAAAGCTGTCTGGTTATAAAGGAAAAAAAAAAATCACGTCTGGTTTTCCCTCACTGGATTCCTGAAATTAACAGGGAATGACACAGTGGCTGCGAGCGTTCCCTAGTTTCTGGGGTGGAGAAAGAGGGAATATTTCTCACTGATTTCTACTGACCCCTTGTGGTAACCTGAACTGCAGATCATATCCTGCTGAAGGAGACTTTGGCTTCCTCATGGTGGGGAGCAATTACCATGGGCAGGAAGAGTCTTAAGAGTTTACTCAGACCATCTCAATAGGCTCTGAAGAGCAAAAAACTCTTCTGTTGTCAAAAATCCAGCAGATTCAAAATTCAGGCCAAAATTCAAAAATTTTTCTTAGTCCATGAGGGGAAGATTTTGGACTGCTTGGTGTGTGTAACAAGGCTGCAATTCCAAAGGACAGGTGCTGATAATGTAAACATGAGACAGAAATTTAAGTAATTAACTCCATCCACCAAAATCCCAGCATTTAATTGGTGGCAAATGTATTCAGCTTTTATTTTGCACTACTGGGGAATGCCATTGTCTTTCTGAAGCCTTAATTCAGCACTAAGATGAGAATTTATTCAAAAATGGGAATTGCCCCTCTATTGGGTAATTTAGTCTAGATGTCAGCCAGAATAAGAGATGGGACAAGCTGTAAGAGGGGAGGTTATAGATATTCCAACATTCAGCCTTTCCAAAGTACATATTAAAACCAATGAAAGACAAGAATTTTAAAAAAATACCTATTTGGAAAAAAAGATTAAAATTACTGTAATATATGTTCACTTTCAAGTACATGTAAATGCTTCGCACTTGCATACTCAATGTGCAAACATTCTGTCACTTGGGAACAAGCCAAGGTTCTTGCTACTTCCATTTGTCCTAAAAAGAGAGTCACTTTCAGAGAAAAAACATAACTAAGGAAAATATTAGGGAGTGCATAGCAAATTTTACAGTTTGATTTTTATAAAGAAAAAGTACATCTGAATCTCACATGATCCATATACCTTGGACTTTACAGATTTTGTCAGCTGTCAAAACACATAATTAGTACCTGAAAGATTGTTATTGTTTATTGATGAGAGAAAGTTACCATAAGCAGTTCCAAATTTCATGTCATGTTTCCCTAGTGTTTGCAAAGATTCAAAGTCTGCTGCCTTATGTGATGTGCCTTCTCTGGAGTTGGTGGTTTGTTATATTAGTTGGAAATATGTTCCAGATTATTTGACACACATGGAACCAATTCAATGAATTCAATATTGCTGTCGTTCTTCCCGTTCTTAAAGAAAAAAAAAAGAAAAAAGAAAAAAATGAAGAAATAGCTGGAACAATGAATAAATGTTCTGTATGTTGGCAAAGCATACCATGTACTACATACATAAACTCCTCACTCCATATGTTTTCACTTGCTTCATGTGCTTCCTGTAAAATTGCTTTAGGTCATCCATGAATAGTTAGGGGGAATAATTTCCATTAATGTTTTCTGTCTCTTAAAAACGAAAAAGAAGATGACAAAAACTACCTTAGATGAAAACAGTTATAAAATTTAAGAGCAAGTAAATGGAAATTTTAAGCTTCAAACAAGGTAAGTGGGCAGAAAAATCACCTGGGAAAATATATTTGCTTTAGACATAAATGAATTGGGCCGAAACTAAATGTCATTGTCTTTCCATATTAGGGAAGCATCTTTCAGCTTAACTTTTGGAAATGGGAATCATACACAATAGTCATACCTGATGGGCCACCCACAGCATGAGCATGGACCTCTGACACGAAAAGAAATGTGGAAATCAGGCACACCTAACTCTTCTCCTGTGATTGCAGCAGAAATAAAATGATATGTCTGAGAAAATAACCCTGTGAAGAATTTAATCAATCTTGGAACATTGCCCTGAAAAAGAGCACTTTTGGTTTTTCCAGCTGAAAAAAGAAAATTCACTGGAAATTTCCCTGTGGTTCCATGGACTCAGCAAAACAGCCAAGCCATTCAAGGGGTTGATGAGCAATAAGTTTGGGGCCTAATATTTTTCTGTTTTAGCCAGGCTTCACAAATATAATCAATAAAATATTGATTGAAATCATAAAATATAAAATCACATGCTCCACATTTCCATAAGTTCATCTTTAAAATAGTGTTCTAAAGTCTGCAATGAAATTAGTTATCCATTTTTCCTTCTTATATGTTTCATGTACCAGTGACACTTTAATATGTTTGGGGTGTTTTTGGAAGGAGTAAATTTTCTTTACAAAACAGTTTAAATATCTGAACAGATGTAAAATTAGCCAACATTGACAGTATAACCAGTTGTGTACTCCAGACAAACTTGTCAGAAAATTCTGATATGACATTTATCAGCTTTTAAATGAGAACACCACTATCAGCTTCAACACAATCTAGGATAATGTAACGTTTACAGCTGAAGAATGACTGAATGCTTACACTTAGAGAAATGTTTGCTTTTCATGGCCACATTTTCCATTCCCATGGTACAATAGTCTGAAAAAACCCTTTCTGTCTCTCATATAGGCTGGGTTATAACAACAATTATTATGATTTTTATATCTATACAATGATGCCTACAAAATATTTAATACCTAAGCAGCTGGTGCACTGTGGCCGATGCTTACTAAATGAATAAATGTTTTGTCTTGTGTTTCCCCCGTGTACTTGCCTCCATCTGTTGTCTTGTGTCATTTTTGATTGAGGCCTAGAGGCAGTACCACAAAACAAATAATGTCAATTTTGCTTTCATTATTGCAGGGCCAAGAACCCTACTTCCAGCCTGAAAACACTGGCACATGGTGCTGCACAAACATGAATGCAAAGAGATGCTTTCCATGCTTACTCCCCATGCAGCAGGACAACTATACAGTACAAAATTTTGCATGAAAGTTTAAATTGGTATTCATTACAGGACAAATAACTTTATCGAGCTTGCAGTCTGAGTGAAAGCAGATTTACCAAGCTGGAGGAGGAAACTGTTGTTCCTCCTAATGAGCACTCTACACTGAACTGTGTTCTCCAGGTTAAAAGACAGGCAAGCATCTGTTTAACTTCACATCCTTCCCATCCTCACCATGCCTGCAACCTGCCCTCTTCCAAGACAAGAGCTCACCAGCTCTGACCCACAGACTCCGGGGAACATGGTGTTCTTGTTCTTCACCCTTGGGTGTGTTGCACTGGCTGCTTCCCCCCACTGCAGGGGTTGGTTAATCACTGTGCTACTTCAACACAAGCCCACAGTGCTGATCTCCATGAGTGCATTCTAAGGACAGCTCCCATCAACAGGGCTACTGCAAACAGTGCTTTTAGGTCTGGGATGGTCCCTCAAGGGGTACCTTCTCATTTTCATTTGCTGCAAAGGGAGGCCACCTGCCTAACTCAGTTGATTAATTCATGTGCTTGAAGTTGGCACCCTAAAACTCTTACAAATGTTTTAGGACAGTATCGGTTCAGAATCAAACCATAAGTTTTAAGGGCTTGCCTGCTCAGCCAGGAGGTACATATGTTCCTGTATTTGGGTGGTGGATTTCTACACCCAAACAACATATGTGCAGACCCCTACAGTCATTCTGTTCTTCTACAGCTCCTGAAAATACATCAGCGAGAGTTACAGAGTCGGTGCTTACTAGCACAAGGAGGGAGTTTCTTCAGTCTGTGAACAATTCTGCAACCTGAGCCCCTGAAACCCAACCTCTCTGTAACCAAACACTCCTTGTTTGAGACAGTGGCACAGAGGAAAGAGAGCTGCAGCAAGAACAAGGACAAAAATGGCAGATAAGAGTGACTGAGGATTGCAAGATCAGGGGAGCCTGTGGTCCTGTGTGTTTGGATAGTGAATTTAGTCAGTGGGTGCAATCCAGCACAGACCCTTTGTTTGGGCAATACCTTCTAGGTCTGAGCCTTGCTGACATTAGCTATTTAAGCCCAAAGAATGATTAATGTACAGGCGAGTGGGATTTCATCCCAAATATGAGTATTTTAGGACAGGTCTGTTGCCAATCTCACAGTCTGTGAGCTCAATTTTCTCGAGAAACATCTTGGAGTTGTCTGTCTCCGCTGAGCAAACGGCTTCAGGGACAAAGAGCTGAATCCTGAATTGAGTGAACTAGATTGTCCCTGACACCTCTGTCAGGACAAGTTTCTCTCAAGAGAAGGATACGATCTCTTTTTCTTGGAACTGCACAAGACATCATTCAGTATGGCCATGTTTGACAACTAAGAGAAATACAGCTGTACTCCAGAACTTCAGCTAAGTAACTTGGTATCGCGGAAATTTTTAGAATTGCAGATAAAGCTGATGACCCATTTTCCATTATCTTGAATGCCAAATAAGGTGCATTAAATATTCATTTCGGATCTGTTTCAGAGTGTACCCCTGAACTTGGAAGGCCATTTCCCTTAGGGAAGAGAAAAAGGAGAAAGGGGAATTCCCTCATTTATTCAGAAGAAATTTATTCCATTTTGTGTAATTGCTGGCATGAGAGCAATCCTTCCCCTCAGAAATAGCTGCATGTCATATACTGCCAACTGGGCTAAAATACCAAATTCAATGAAGTAAGACAGATACATCCTAGATACCAAAATTTTGTGGAAGAAACTGAAAAAAAAATCTTATTGACCTCTGACCTCTTCTTTCTTACATATCATCAGGTCATGTCATGGACCTCATGTTAAACTAAATGATTCTTGGGATGGAGTAATCTCTGAAGTGATTTTGGATTACCTTGGTTCCGTTTTTACTAGACTGGTGGTGGAAATTTTCACTTCTGATCATTACTTTGCTGCTATTCAAATGCATGGCAAAGATTTTTAAGAGTTATGGATATTTTCTTACCTCACTTTCCCCCTCGCTTTTAATAGCCTAAGTAAAAGAATAAATAAATGCTTGATAAGCTCATGTAGCTCAGATGTGTCTTCCAAGCCCTTCCCACATCACTTGAGTGAGCCAAAGCCTGACAGTGAAGCCAGAACCCAATTCCTGATATTATTACTATGATGGCATCTACTCCATTTACAATTAGCGCTCCCACATCCCAGGCACTGCACACTGCAGATAATCATAGAATTATAATCTCAGCTGGAAGGTATCCGCAAGGATCACCAAAGTCCAGCTCCTGGCCCTGCACAGGACACCCCAAGAATCACACCGTGTGCCTGACAGTGTTACCCAGATTCTTCTTGAACTCTGGCAGGCTTGGTGCTGTGGCCACTTCCCTGGGGAGCCTGCTCCAGTGTAAGAGAGATTTGTTATCCTCCAGGGATAACAGCCCAGCCTAATATGAATAACAAACTAAGCCAAAGGCTGCTCTTCCATTCATCAGGAAAAGAGACTGAGCAGCTGTGCCCTGTGGATTTTGTGTGAGAAAAGTCTGCAACTGCCTGCACTGCTGGTCTTTGTCTGATCCTCAGAGCATGACTTAAAAAAAAGGGGGAAAAGGTAGGAAGATGAAGGTAAAGTCAGTTACAAAGTTCTATATTTGATAGAAAGCTATGTGGGGAGTCAAAACCAAATCATAGAGTGACAGGACATAAATGCATTGGGAGCTAGGGAAAGATGAAAGAAGAAAGGAAATTGGATAACAATAGTGATCAGAAAGAATAAAGGCAAAGACAAATAATGACAAGCAAGAAAGAAAGAGGATTAAAGGTGAATGATGAAAGCTATGGAAATAAGGGTGGTAGCTGTTATCAGAATAACAGGAAGTTATTTTATTTAAGATGTCATTGTTAGGAGTCAGAAAACATATTTTTGTTTAAACATAGACGATCCTGGGAAGACGGAGGTTTCAAGGCAAAAGGGACTTTGGGGAAATTGAGAAAACAGCTGACAGTATGTTTATATGGCACCAGCAGCTGCTGGAGTTAGCTGAGGATCGCCTAGCTTGGTGTATTGGCATTGGTACAGTTTGTGTTAGCACTGACTTTCACATAGCCTAAGCAGTCCTGTTAAAATATGGGGAGTTAAAAAGCATCCAAAAATACTCTTTCAAATCTCTCTTTTTTTTTTTTTTTTAAGTTTCATCTGAGAAGGATATACCACTACGAGTTTTTATTGTTTTGTTCTTTTCAATTATTTAATAATGAAAATTTTTGTATGGTATAAAAAAAATCCCAGAACATCATTGGGAACATCAGCAAACTTCCCTATGAATAGCTCATACATGCAGTACAGGTTTTGGAGTTTGTTTTACAGGCATAATTTGGGCTGATTTCTAGGGAATCCAAGACTGAGCACATGCAAGGAACTACAGGAAGAGTGCCAGGCCCTGAGAAATATTCCAGTCTCTTGCTGTTCTCTGCCCAGCCCATATGGACCTCTGAGATGCTCTTGCCAACAGGCTGTGCTTACACCATTTAGAGCTGAATTAGTGGTTTGGGGAACAAGCACCTGAAAACCCTGTTGCCGCATAAACAGAGCTGGGAATACCTTCAGCCTCCCCTGGCAGCCAAGACTATTCCCTGCCTTACAGCAATGGGCATAAGTGCTGAGAGCCTGTACTTCCCAGAAAAATATGTCAGCCCAATGTCATTATTGTCTTGAGAGATGGGTGGGATGAGTAAAGCAAGGAGATAGAGAGCCAGACATGGCAGTGAGGTCCCTGCCAGGACAGCAGTGGAAGAGCCTTGGGGCACCATTGGGATAGAGCCCTGTCGTGACTGAACCTTTTCCAGTGTCTCTGCATCTGGGGGGCTGGGGAGTATTTGAGATCCAGGTGCTAATGCAGGTCTGCTTCCAAGCCTGCTTCCAGGTCTGCTTCTGTCTTTGCCTAACAGCAGCAGCAGCAGCCACAGCAGCTGCAGCGGCAGCACCGTTTTTGCATCACCTGGTATCTGTGGCTGCTCAAGAGTATCTCCAAACTGATCTCTTGAAAGGACTAATCTCAGGTGATGTACCTGCCATACTAAATTAGAGAAGTCTCACCAACTGTTTTTTTATATCCCACTGCTTAGTTCAGTAAAAGATGTGTTCTCTAATTCCTTGTATTAGTGCTTTGTTGTCCCCAGAGAAGAAGTCTCCTTAACTTAATAGCAGTACATGTGTAGTTAGCAGCTTGGAACCCTTTGCTCTGCTTCCTTGAATGATGAGGTACACTGAGTTTATGAGTGGAACTGGTTGCCACAAGACCCTGTAGTCTTACCAGTTAAAACAGTCTTATTTTTTTACGGGACCTGTATCTCATTCAATTTCTTATGGTTCAAGTTCTTTAAGTACCTTCATTTTACTATGAAGCCTAATTCTCAAGACCTGACTCCAGGGATTTGGTGATTAATTGGGATTTATGGTGCAGGAGAGCCATACCTTTCTGTGACTGAAATGACACAATAACAGAGATAATATCTGCAGCTTTTTTTCAGCCAAAACTCTTGCCTAGAAGAACTCAGAGAATGAGGGATATCTGGCTGCAAAGTGATCCGTAAACAGAAATCATTGGACCTGGGTTGAAAAAGTTAATACCAGCTCCTGGAGCATTTCAATATTTGATGACTGCTTTCCTGTCGATTTAAAATAAAAGTTCAAAATGTCAAAGTTCTGTGTAGTCGGGTTCCAAGCTCAGTTCAAAATCCATCTGAGCAGATGAAAACTGCTCCTAAAGCCCCAAAAATTCTGAAATATAGACCTTGATGATTAATTAATCTTTCATGTGAAAGGTTTTGCCACCAGGAAGGAAAGGATTTCTGAGGCCAGGCTCTTTGAAGCCCACCCAGAGCTGGCAGCCTGACATGCACGGCTGGTGGCCAGCAGTGAATGATCTATTCTCACCAGAGTTTTTCCCAGTGAACTCCAATCCTTCTTAAACTGACTTGAGGATGATTCAGTCTCTGATGAAAGAAGCCTTTGTGAGCCATCACTATTCAGAAGGAACTGTCTAGAAAATATGTTCCTTTCCATTTAGAATCCAAAAAGGGTACAGAGAATACCATGTTTCATCAGCATAAATAATTAACTGCAGAATGACATGTAATATTCATACTTAAAAATCATTAAACAAAATAGGCTAGAAAAAAATTTTTAAGGAGGGATTGATCATGTTTAAATCATTTTATTAATCATTTAGCCACAAATTCAGCTTAGAGATTCTCTTCTGTTTAATTTAATTATTATTTTTTAAAATCTATTCACAGGCAGGTGTTGCTCTGCAAATCCACAGAACTAATACCCACACAGCCTGAGGTTTAGAAACTTGCAGTATTAATTAATATCATGAAGCATTGTTAATGGTAGTGGAAAAAGTAAGAATGAAGAATCTTCTGCACTTGGTAAAATAGGGATGAAAATGGGTCAAAAGAACAAGGCTTTTCATACAGCATTGCCTTCTTATCTGTATTGTATGCTCACAGATGGTTTTCTATCTTTTCTGTATCTCCAAGCATGCACAGCAGGATCCTCTTAGAATGGAGGTGTTTAAAAGAAAAGAGAACCTCAGAAGATTCATGAGGATTTCCTACCAAAGAAAATGCTACCATGTAAGAGCAGAATTCATCTCAGCCAGTGGAGTCAGCCAGAGCTGTGCTATTGCTCTCACTGAGGAGTGAGAGGCAAACCCCATGAGCCAGCATTGTTTGGTTCATGGCCTGGAGAACAATCACACACAAGTTTGCTGTGTCAGATCTCAGTGATGGTCTTGTTCTGCCTTTCTGGCATCCATTCTGCCTTCCCTCCACTTTTCCCCAGCAGAAAGCACTCAGCCTGAAACTGGACCCTCTGTGAGATGGCTGTGGTTCTGACACGTATGGCGAGAATTTATAAAATAAGAGTAAAAAGTGTAGTGATGGACTGGTTGGAAAAAAATGTCCTCTGGCTGGATATAAGGATGTCTGAATATTTGCTCCAATGTGACTGTCACCTATTATCCATCAGGAAGCTACTAGAGCCTCAGCTTAAAGAAGGATATGTTTTTATCCTCTGCTTTATTTTTATGCTTACCTTGAGTTTCTGGAATAACTGCAGCAACTTTAAACCATGACCCATGGTGCCTTTTGTGCTGCACTATGTTCTCAGCCAGTTCTAAAAGGCTTCATTCACAAACCAGCCCCTGCCATGCCAGGGAGCCTCTGCAGAGGGAGAAGAGGCTGTACACTTGGGTTTTGAAGTGCAGCCTACTGAGGAAGAAAACATTATTCTCTTAGGATTTCACTGCATTCTGCAGCCCTTTCAAGTACAAAACCACAGTGCTTGTGAGCTGTTCTTATAGCACTATACATACTTCACAAACTTAGGCTGGAGCCACAGACAGACCTTGGACCCTACAGAAACTCTTTTGTGCCACTAGAGATGCACAAAAAGTTACTTAAAGCTACTCTGCTGGGGAAGGCAATTGTTTCCCCGAGACTGGAGCATGGGCAAACATTTGTGAAACATACCAAGGACTTAAGACATCTTGCAGGCTATTGTCCTTAAACACATGCATGTTTTGGAAAGCAAGTACAAAATCTACCCTGTGATGATTCTCTCCCACTTCATGGCTGTTTTTGTTATTTATTTCAGCCAAAAGGCTGAAGGGGATTGCCCGACAGCAAAACAGAATAAGGGCTTGTGCACTTGCAGATCATATACAGTTGTTTCATGAAATGTGCAGTTGTGTAAAGCACCTACAGTTAGGATTACTTCTGGTGAATTGCCTGTGACAGTGAAGTGAGGTACTTTTCTTCATTAGCTCGCTCATGACAACCTCATGTTAAATATTTTATACATTCTTAAGGGAGTTACAGACACACGCATGCTTTTCTGTCTCATCTGCAAGGTTATTCCATCTACAAAAATAAACAAAAAAATTGTGATTATCCTGTGGTGGTTTACTGTGTCATCACTAAATTACATGGAAAAGGATTTTTTGCTCTTCTTTAAATGAAAATCATAACACAGCTACGTAGAGGTCACCAGTGTCTCCATGGCAATTCTCAGATGTGTAAACAGGTAGTAAATGAAAATTTTCAGTGAAATAATTTTCTGAGTTTGTGATTTTCCTTTCCTGTTTAACAGCCCTGTCTGTTGAGCTGCCATCTCAACTGAGCTGTGAGGTCTCTAGGGCAGGCTGTGTGTGCACAATGCCTAGAGGGATGTCCACTTACCAACATCTTTAACTCTCACTTAGAAGAAACAGGTCAACCAGTATGATAGGTGCATACCAGGATGGTGACCAGTGAAACCACAGTGTTGCTTTGCTGCTATAAAATGATCCTAGGGAAATATTCCTACTCTTAAGTGACATAAAATGTGAGAGGAAAACACCTTTCCTTGCTGGCAAAGGGAGGCAGGAATGGGGTTAGAGTAGACCTCTGGATGGCAGTGTGTTTTGTAGGCAGAAGAAGTCGGAAGAAATGGATGCATCATTGAACACAAATGTATTTGTGCTAAAAACTGATCAATTTATCTGGCATAAAGGAAGACTCTATTTCTACTATCAAGATCTGAAGACATAATTACATGAGCCACAGCACTTGTAAGGCTGTTCAATGCAGACATGAATTTATTAGAAAGCAGAGCAAACACATTTGCATACTGATTTCATATTTCTAGAGGAAGGATTCTATGCACTATGCCAAAATAAGATTTTAAATTATCTAATATGAAATGATGAAATTTAATGAATGATTTAATAACATCATTGGCATTAGCACAGATGGCTCACCATGCTGGGTTCTTCACTCTGTCTTGTATAATGGGAGTGGTTGAGAAATGCCACACATTTCTATCACACTGTATTATCCTGGGTGCCTGCACAGTGTTCCACTGCAGAAGTCCTAGTGCCAAAGCATAAAAGTTATCACTTATGTTTCAAGTGCAGAGGAAAAGCCTTGTGATTGATAACAACTGCTGAGTATCTTAGAACAACACAGAAGCAATCTTTGTTCTCTGAGAGTCACATATTTCCCTGAAGTCATATGAAACAAAACAGAAGTTCCTATGGATCATTACAGCTAACAAAATATTTCTTTCTGAAGAGGGGGATGAAAATTAACAATGAGCTCTAAAGCTGGTGGGCTGGGCAGTAGTCTAAGCCTAAAAAGGGAACAGTATTTGAGTGTTTTCTGTAACCTTTAGCCCGACTTTGGTTATTTTTGAAGGATATGGGAATTTTAAAAAATGGCTGGACGTTTTCTAAAAAATCTGTTATTTGCAAATGCTAGAAATTAATGAGATGAGAACTTATGGGTGTTTAGACTGAACTGAGACCAAAAATCACTCTGTTTAAGTCTCTGATTGGGTTAACTGTGTAGTCTTATGAATTAGCAGGACCTGTGCTCTGGGGGATAGGTAGGAGAAGGAGGAATGGAGATTGGTCACTGGAGCAAAGCTGTGAAGGCTGGACTGTTACAAAAATAAATGTTTGGTAAATTATACCCTTAAAATCTGATGCAATCTAGGTAAACCAGAGGACCCATTTAAGACCAGTTCTTTTGTTACGAGAATAGCAAAGTATCAGCTGCCTCAGGTTGGGTACTAATTTGTCTCGATAGTGAGAGCTGACTCCTCAGCAAATTTAAATGTATCATTGATAGTTAGAATATGAAGGACTTCAGAAAAACTTTTCACAAGATTTTTGAACATGCGGATGACCTTCCTGCTTCATCCTACATTTCAGCTTTTCTAAATAAGCAGATAATTGTTATTATTTTAATGTTTTATTCAATACTGCCCTTTCTGGTTTCCTCAGATCAGAGAATTATCATAAAAAGCAAGAGAACAAGGATAAAACTCTGATTCCCCTTAAGTTCTTGACAAAGTTATCATTGATTTAATGAGGAAGGAGATGTGGGTTTTTTTCCCCAGTGCTTATCTATATCCTTGCAAAACATAGGTTTATTGTTATTTTGCAATAAGATGCATCTAGATCTACCAAGCCTCCTTCAAACAGCAATGTCTCAGCTGCTATTTCTCCATACAAAGGCAATTACAGATTTGCTTCTGACATCTGTGTGTATGTTTCAAGGCTGAACTAGAGTGAAGCTTGGTTAAACACCGTTTGTGGCAGTGGGGTTACCTTGTGTGTGACAGCCCTCACCTCCACTTTCATCTCCCCCTGAGAGCAGCCCCTTTGATGCTTTCAGTAGAATGACTTATCCCAACACCTTTTCACACAGATTGCACAGTGAACCCTGGAGCAGTGAACCAGAGGGTAAATTTGCTTTCTGTAAGAGTTTGCTTTTGTTGGAGAGCATGACTGAGACAGTGGGTCAGGAGAAACTGCTTCCATCTTTAAAGCTTGGTTGCTTGGTAGGGGCTTATGACTAGTTTGACAAGGCTAGATCAGACATTCAGTATTGTACATCATTGTAGTTAGCAAGTTAACTCTTAGAAGAGGTACTTTAACATAGTTTAAAGCCAGCATTTGACCTACCTTCAAAGGCAGTAACTGTTGTCTTTTAGCACACAGGGCCTTTGGAAGCTGCACAACTTTTATCTCGGTGTCATGGACGGTGGTGAAATGTGTTGTCTCTATCTGACAAATGTAAAAAGCAGCAACAGAATAGTGAAGAATTCTCCCTGAAGTCTAATGATCTGTTATTCATCATTGTTTATCAGTGCCCCTACTGTATATTTGCTGTGCTGTCATGGAAACAGCCATTCCACCAACCTATTAAGAGAAAATTAAAGTGACACTGTCAAGAAAAGCATATGTTAGAAATTAATTTCTTACCTGCTTCACAAAAAATAAATCCCCCAAATATTTTTAATTCACAATAATCCTATTTACATTCATGTTTTGTGAAGAAAGTAAGACAGAAGTTATGTCATAAATTCAGAAACCAAAAAGAAAACCAAACAAAACCCCCCACCTGTATACAATAAATCACAACTGAATTTACAAGTGAATTTAATAAAATTATTTCATTATACTTTGCTTTGGTTGTTTTCCAGTCCTCCCACAAGAGCAGGCAACTCCACCTAGTTCTGTATGCCAACTTTTTTATACGGCAAAAAAAGGCACAGTAGTGCCATTATGGCACATTGGTGCATAAGGGGACCTTGTCCCATAGTGGCTCTACACTCTGTCTCAAATAATCAGGATAAAGTTTCTTCTTCAGTGGGGCTGTTTCCCAGCAGCAGTGGAGGTACTCTGCTTTCCTTGTCTTTCTCTCTGTTCCCATCCGAGCTCCAGCTTTGTCCCACATTTTCCTTGCACTGGCAGAAGTATGTATTTGATCCTCCTGTAATGTGAAGAAACTATACTTACTGGATTATTTTTTTTTCCCCTGAGCCTGGTCAGATTACCATCAATACCACTGTATGAAAATGAGGACAATATGTTACCTAGAATTGCAACCTCAACTTAGGATGTGGATCCACAATATAACTGCAAGGACATGTTGGAGGCCTCCAACATGATGTAGTATAAGCCTTCTCACCCATCTAACTCTTAAAAACTATAGTATTTTTTTTACTGGAAAATTATTCCACTCCACCACCTCAGTGGAGTTTCTTAAGAGTAGCAGCCTCCTCTGCCACATCTCCAGCGTGTCCTCTCTTGCCATTGAAATATATTCTGCCCCCTACTCATGTGGAGGCAGGGAGATATGCAGGGGTAAAGTCAAGCTGTGCAGATTTTCCTGTCCTGGGAGACTCTGCTAGCACTTTGTGTCTCTGTTAGAGCTTCTTGTTGCTGCCTTAGCAGTGCAAAAAGCTATGCTGCACAAGGGAATCTACCCAACAGACCCTTGCTAAAATGTTGCTCGCGTGAAGACAACACAAAAGCCATCCCCAAAGTCACTAGAGTCAAACTCTAAAACTAGACAGAAAATAAAAAGAAATCAAAGTCTGGATGGATAACTCTCCTTCTACTATTCTTACATTCAGATGAAGAAAGTGAGGCAATAAGTCAGTGCTAATATGTGTGGAGACCTGGAATGTGCTTCATCATTCTCCAGTGATCTACGGTCAAGAAAAAGGGCTGATGAAAGTAATTATTTATAGCAAGCATAACAACAGTGCTAGTTAAAGCTCAATAGCTGTCACCATGACTTTAACAAAAGCTTGTGAGAGTCATACCAATTTGATGGTGTCTTAAAGTGAGCTGAACTGTAGAGAACTGCAGTTTTGTTTCTGATGCCAAGAAAATCATCACAGTAACAGCAGTAATCAAAATGAATGAACCCTACCAAGATGTAATGAGCATAGAGCTGTCAGCATTTTTTTCCCTCCTGCTCTGGTTGAACCCAAAGAAGGGAGTACTGAATAAGAATCCACTACAACTATCAAGCACAGTGCAGTCTGTGTGAGACTTTCACTTGTTCTACTCACCTGGGAGTACCTAACCTTATCCACAGAAAAAAGAGTAATTAAAAATAATGGCTTTTTAAAATTGTTACTTGGGTTTATGACCTACATTTAAAGATGTATTTTAGTTTTGCTTATGCTAAGGCTGAAGTTCAATGTGTAGCACTCAGTCATGCCAAGTGCCTTCACCCATTCAGTATAGACAATGTTGGCTTATTGCTGTCTCCATATACGTGAATTCCTTTTTAACTCTCTCAGCAGCAGTTTAAACTAAAATATCACACTTATACAGCAGCATTCATTTACTTCAGGAACAGAACAGTGAAAGTTATGGCCCTGCAACAAAGTTCTCCTCTGGTCACAGGACAATTCTTAGGATCACTTTTGTCCTGTCCTGTTGTGTCCCACAATCTTCTCCAAATGACCTCCACTGATACTCCTGCCTTCAGAAGCTTCAGACATCTGTGTCACTTTTTTATCAAACAACACAGATGCTGAATTTATTTCAAAAGGTAATTTGAGATGTCTCTAGTGACTTTGTATGGCTTTCAAAGCACTAAACATAGTAGCTTCATCTAATGCAAGGCACCAGACCTACAGCTTGCCTCTTATTCAGACATACTTTGCATCTTTGAAGCCTTGAAGTAATCTAATCATGTACGGATGTATGGATGTGTGCAAGTCTGCAGCAGCCAAAACAGCCTTTAACTTTGGTCTGAATTCTTCATAGAGAATCAGCCTGTGAGCTTCTCCATTTCTTGACTTTTACAGTAACTGTTTTTTTATATGAGCCAGTAATGTGCACTTGCAGTTGAGAAAGCCAGCCATGTCCTGAGCTGCATCTAAAGCAGTGTGGCCAGCAGATTGAGGGAAGTGATTCTGCCCCTCTACTCTGCACTGGTGAGATCCCACCTGAAATGCTGTGCTCAGTTCAGGGCCCACAGTACAGGAAAGACATGGATCCTGGAGCGGATCCAGAGGAAGGTCACAAAGATGACCAGGGGGATGGAGGGCCTCTCCTCTGAGGAAAGGCTGAGAGACTTGGGATTTTTAAGCCTGGAGGAGAGAAAGCTGCGGGGAGATGTTATTGTGGCCTTTAAATATTTAAAGGGAGCATATAAGAAAGATGGGGATAGACTTTTTATTAGGGCTTGCTGAGATAGAAGATGTCCCTGCTCCTTGTGGGGGACGCTGGACTAGGTGACCTTTAAAGGTCCCTTTCAACACAAACTATTCTGTGATTCAGTAAATATCAAAAGGGATAAAAATGTCATAAATCTGTATATAGCTCAGGCTGATATTCTATTTCTACTGGCAATGTTATAGTATTTTTGCATTAATGATGTCTTGAGATACTTGCAATGATGATTAGTCATTCATATGCTAACTTCTTTAACTGTGTTTCACAACATTAGGCATACATCTATTTTTATACCGTTTATGATCGCACAGTCCATTTTATCCTTATTTTTAGAGCCAGGAGTTTTAACAAATCAAACATTAAAAAAAAGCTGCAAGAGCTGCTTGACCATCAGTATTAATTGTAGGAACACTGAATTGATAAACCTATATGTGATGAATGTGATATCAATTGTCCTTGGAATATTCTTCTCTTTTGCCTTGAATCTGGGTGGTGTGTCACCCAGAGTTTTGAGCTCCCCACTGTGCTGGAATTTTATTTCAGAATTTAATTACAATCCTGCTCTGAGTTCTGAGAGACTGTCTTTTCTTGTTAAAATTAAACTACAGTATACTACCTCCCATACTGCACCCCCTGCAATTTTTGTATGTGTATGTACATGGACAGCTTATCAGTGGCCAGACTTCATTCCATCCCTTTCAAAACAGTACCAAGACAGACTGCCAGTTTATTACATAAATGTAAAACATACACAGAAAAATGTGGAGGACACAAAGGGCAGACCACAGTGTTTCCATCACCCTGCAAACACCTCTGCAATGCTACTTACTTTCTGTGGAGGGTGATTAACTCTCAAACACACTGCTTGCTGTGAGATCACCTGGCTGCAGGATGACAGCCCAGGTCTCCTTGTCCCCTGCCGAGGGTGCCATGGCTGTTCTGCCTTGTCCCTTGTATCAGGCACCCTGACAGCACTCACCACTCCAGCTGCAGCAAAGGGTTTTGCAAAGCAAACCTAGTGGGTTTTATAGAATTTTATATTAAACACTAGATGTCACTGGCATACTCTTAACACAGTTTGTTGGAATTGACTGCACAGTGCTTGCTCAGCCCCTCACCCAAATGCAGAAGCTTTTTCGGTGCCTCACTGGCAGAGACCCCCCAAATCCTCCTCAGGTCTGGTGTGGAGGTGTTTTCAGTGCCCCCACAGCCCAAACAATGTGTTTGCTTGGGAAGCAGTAAGTGCATGTGTTTTCAGAGCGGTGGGTTTTGCTGCATTTGTGTATTCTCATTGGTCTCAGACAAACATGTTAGTACAGGAAAAAAGTACAAGTTACCCAGAAAGAAAATAATTAATCACCCGGTTATCCTGCCATTAAGGAAAAAAACTAATCCACAGGGTCCTGTCCCTCCTCTGAAGGAGAATGGTTGTCCAGCAAAGCAATCAGGTCATACCTGTTTACCCATGCTGTGAATAGCAAAAAAGCAGATTTTTTCTTTTGGAAAAGCCGTAAACAAGAATAGCACTTTAGCTCCGGTGTAATCAAATTCAAATATTGCCAGAGGCTTTGTTTCAAAAAATTACCTTGATCATGAAATAAGATCTGAATAAATCATCTTGGTTATTTTTCTATCCTTTGGGCACATTTTAACAACTTTGTTACAAGGCTTATGCAACACACTCCTGAGTCATGATGCAAGTCCAAACTCTGTGCAGGCTTTTCCTCTCTCTCCAGCGAGTCTGTGACTGGTATCAGCAGCCTGGAACCCTGGCACGGCCAAGGTAAACAAAAGCAGTGCCCAGTGGCAAACTAGAAGGTACATTTCAGCTTGTATGATAGCCTTTGGAAAGAACTGAGACATCCTCTTCTCAGGACCTACTGCCAGACACTGGGAAATGTGCAGAGTGAAGTGCAGGCTGGCAACAGGCAGGGCAGCAGCTGTCCCTCAGTGCAAAAGTCAAGGAGAGCTGAAAGTGATCTGGCATGTATGAGAGTGTATCTAAGAACTGGCAGAAGACTTTCCCTGCTTATTTTGTTTGGTTTTTTGTGGGTTTGTTTTTCTTTTTTTTTTTTTTTTTCCTTTTCTTTTGTGACCAGAGAGGTGGGGGATTGTCCCCAGTTTTTCAAAGCATAAAAAGGGGCATAGAAACATCTGAGCTCAGACACCTGACCAACTGTGAGCTATCATACACTGTGCTAAGAATGAATTTGTTTAATGACCTCAGAAAGTCTGAAAACAATTATAAATTCTAGGCTTAGAGCTGAGGTGCTCTTTGTGCCTATACAGAGGTGATCACACCCAGCTTTTATTCAGGACACATTCTGTGTCTATCTCTGAAAGTTACATTTACCCAGACAGGAGGCCCTGAAGCTTCTCTGCATTCTGACACAAGTCAGTCATTGGAGTGGTCCTCATCATTCAGGATAATTTGGGGCATCTGATGCAAGGCAGGAAAAAAATTATTTTATGTTACATCCATTCCCTTATCTTAAGGAGCAAACATAGAGTCTCATTAGGTATCAGCCACATGGAGCAGAATTGCAACCATTAAAAAATCAGGAATTACTCCCTTCCAAAAAGAAAAATAGACCCAAACACCCTGTTTCCTTCTTCTCCACTTCCTTTCCCACACTTCAAATGTTGGATAAGGAATTGGGTTTGTACTGTGCTTTAAGGAGCCACCACCTCTGGCACCAATATAAGCAATGGTTTCTCCTATAGAGGTCTGCCTATGTTGAAGTAAAAGCAAAAAAGACAGAGCCCAAGCTCTCTTGTTCTGGTTAGGCATTACATGAAAATGAGTAGAAAACAAATGATGCTCTTCAAGATAAAGCCACTGAGGGATGAAATCTGTAATACAGCCGTATTTCTGAATTGTTCTCTCTTCCTTTATCCTTTCATTGTGTAAAGATTCCATACAAAAAGCATGATTTACCTGGAAATCAACCAAGTAAAAATGCATATTTGAAATACATTACAAATTTATATAGTGGATTAGTATAGAATTTTCTTTTACAAATTCAATAAATCTTTATTTATATATGTTGCATTTAGAAAACAAACTGAGCTTTGGTTTTTTTTTTTCCAGAACTAACTTGTTATTCTGATCAAAAAGGGAATACAACAATATTCAAAATGTTTCCAATCTTTTTGTTCCCCCTTCCTAAAGTGGAGATTCTCATTAATGACTTTTATGACTGTCAAATGCTGTTATAGGTAAAAAATCACACATTTGAAAATCTAATTCAGCTTCCAAGGATGATAATGTTCATGTGCACATACTTCAGAAAACCACTTGTTTACCTGTCTTGAAGAGCATATCCGGTCCTCATGGCACAGTGCCACACACAGGAACATTTATGTTCTCCTGTCTTACAGAAGAAAATTTTCACTAAAATCCTAATGGAAAAGAATTTTCAAAGTGTGAGTATCCTTCCTAATCCATCTCTCCACATTGCTCTAAATTTGTTTCAAGAACTTTCAAATGTTCAGTTTCACTAAGAGCAAAATCATAAAAAAACTATTATCATTGTAATTGTATTAACTCCAGTAAACATACTTTTTTTTTTTTTTCTGAAATTTTTCAACTTTTAAATCTCTGCTGAAGTGCTGATTGACCAGTGGTACACACTTAATTTTGCATGTAAACTTAATCTACTTGCTCAGAAACTTAACATGACAGATTATGAAAAACAACCAACCATTCCTTTGTTTGATGTATTTCAACATTATCCATGAAATGCTGATGACACTGAAATCGCTAGGAACTCTACAATTAATTTGAACAAAGCCATCATTTTATCTCTGTCTCTCTGTGGATTGAGGACGATGTTACTCTTTTAATAAATTTCAGTAATCAATCTTTTTCATTGATTTCTTCGCGAGAGAAGCCTACCCCAAACGTGTTATTCACAAAGTAACTAATCTACAGACCTAACAGGCAAATAAATACTTGCTCTTTTGGCACTGGACAGCTCCAACCCTGTATTCAATAGCAATACCAGCAATTCAGAATGCTCTGAGGAATTGGGAGAGCAATCTGTAGTGTGTTTGTGACAATCAATCACTCAGCACCATCTGCAGCGTGAAGCAGCTCTGCAAAAGGGATGGGGTGCCACCTTCTCCTCCCCATTGTGCCCCGACCCTCCAGTCCCCGTGTGTCCCCACTCCTGCAGTGCCTGTTTGCTTCCACACCTTTGGGCTACGCTGGTTCTCTGGAATATGTTGCAGCTTCTTTTGTCCTTCCCATCACCTTCTGCACAGTGATCTTATAGCCTTGGCATTTATAAAGATCTTAGATGATTTAGCCACGTACCACATAAGCTATTAGACACAGCCTTTTATTTTCAGTTATCAAACTGCAAAACTTTTTTCATCCTCCCTTATAAGCCTGGGTTATTAGCAGGCCCATCTGTGAGGTTCACCAGCCTGTGTGATTAACACACCCATCTGCTTCAAATCTGTTGATAATCTGCAGATCAGAGTCCCACTTGACTGTGGTCATTAACACCTTTCAGTGCAAGAATATAATCCAAATATACTTTTGCTAAGATTTTTTTTTTTTTTTTTTTGTAATGCTAAGAATCTGTTTCAGATGACTGTTTTCTCAAGGAAATTCCAAGTGCTTAAATGCTCTTGACAAGCAAGTGAAAATGAGGTTTTGGTGCAATAGAATCTGCAGCACATTTCTTTAACTGTTTATTCTTCAAAGAAACAAAAGACAGGGACTCACACCTTTCCCCAGTTATCCTGTATCTCAGCTTCAATATCTGCAGCACAAACAGTAGTTCCTCTCCTGAAATGTCTTGTGCTTCGAACCCCCTTTCCATTTTCAGTGCCTCTCGGGACTTCTTCGCAACTGAGCTTCCCTGTTTATTAAATGTGACAAAATGTTGCTTTCTCACAACAGTAAAGTGCTCCTGTTGGCTATCAGCCTCCACTGCTTTAGCTTGGAAATTATGTAACGCAAATGGTAAAGATTTTTCTGTCCCTTCATGCTCCAGGACAGCCACAAATTAACATTTGTTACAAGCAAGTTAACTACTTTATTGCTTTTTAAAGTCAGATATATTGATTGCATAATTTTCTATTTGAGTCTCCTTGGTACAGCTCCTTTCTATTTGAAGCTCCTTGGTAAAGCAACACTAGATCACAAAAATGTTGGCTGAAGTGAATCCAGGCTCAATATGCAATGCAGAGCAAGGAGATAAATCTTTCTGGGATATCATCTTTTGTTCTCACATTTCACTGAAATACATTACTTGCTGTGAAGGGGAAAAAAGCCTCAAGGGCTCTTGGTATTTCACAACTGTGAATTTCCAGCTACTTGCTATATTTATGGCTACATTATCAGTCTTCATCAGGATGCAGTAAATACCTTTGCAGAGGTCAGTATCTTGGATTTAGTTCAATTGTTATTTTCAGTTGTGGTAGAAACTTGGCTTAAATCACTTCTGTCATGTACTTGAGATGCTCAGCTTGTTCCAGTGTCTCCTGCTCCTTTTGTAATGAAGGACAGTGTTCCTGCATGGGGCCACTGAGAATAAGAAACTCTGCTTTGTTGCCTTACTGACAGATTTCCTTCAGTCTGTCTTCTTGTTCCTAGCACTGGTCTGATCCTTTAGACTCAACCAGTAATTTCTATTTTAACATCTCCAGATGGCTTTCAGTTTCTTGGTCTTTATTCCTACACTTCCTTTATTCAAATCCACCTGTCTGAAACCCATGTATACCTGCAGTTAGTGCAGCCCAGCAAAAAAACCCCATTCCTTTTCCATTGTTCAGTCTACCTCAGGCTTCAGTATGGAGCACCATAGCACTCAGCCATGCAGGATTTCTGTATCATCCAGATTTCCAGATTTTATACTGCCTGGATTCCTGTCACTTTCTTCTAAGTGAAAACTAATTCTCCCTTACAAGGACTTTTCCCCCTATCTTTCCACTCCCATGCCTTCTACCCACCTCCATATACTTCACTCCTGTATTTGACACAGACCTCTAATTAGCCAAATTAAATCAGATCAATGTGTCCCCTTTATAGAAATAAATAATGTATAAAAAATTGATTGAGCTGAAATGTAACCCTCCCTGGAACATTCCTGCTCAGAGCACATGTCATTTGTAAAATGTGCTAGCAACTTGCCTGCCTGAGACACAAATTTCTCTCTAAGTCTTAACTCGATTGTTTCTTAGTCACTTGTAATAGTTTCAAACTTCAACCCAAAGTCATCATTACCTTCCACCTAGGAGAAATACATCCACAGCCTATGTTCCCTCAGAAAGCTGAAATTCCTTGCTCTTTGTCATATTTCCTTTCACTTGCTCTCAACTCCTCTCTGTGATCCAGCAGTCTCCACTCAGCCTCAGACAAGGTTTCACATTACCTGCTCTAAAAATAACAACCTTTTCAAGCTGTAAATTAATCCATCTTTCCTCTTGCTGTTATCTCTGGCATCTTAGAACCTCCAATCTGGAGCAGAGAGAGTAACCTTGTGTCCAAAATTTTTCTTCTCTGGGCCTTCTCTGCTCTAATGGTGGTCCCAGGGCTCCACACAAGTGTCAGCTCTGCTGGCTCTGCTTGACCTCACAGGACAGTGAGTTCTTCTCCTGCTTCTTTCAGGTGGTCAGTCAGCTCTACTACACCCATTTAAATACTACCCTTGCCTTCCAACATGGAAACTGTCAAACCTTTCCCTTACCTTTCAGCCCACAGACCACTGCTTGGCATCCTGTCCTGAGTTGTTAGAATGTCACATCTACTACCTGGTTTTTAGGTTTCAATAACCAGAATTTAATTTATCAAGATTTCCTTTTCTGCGTTCAGTTAAACACTTCACACTGGTACCAAAATGCGAGCCCCAAAAGTTAGTGTTACTTCTCCCTGTACTTACCTCCTATTCTTGCCTGCCTTCTTCAGATCACATTTCTTCTGCCTTAGCCTGCAAAACCCACTCTTTTCCATTCTTCCCACCAACTCCTTTGGCTGAGTAAAATTCATTCCCTGAAAATGAGGGGTCATGTCTCCCTCTTCTGCTTCTTCAGTCACAGCACCCCCATTGCTGAGAAATTGCTTTCACCAATTTGAAGAATAAAGGGACCACCATACATACCTAAGGTGACCTCTGTTGCATCAAAGAAAAATGAAATATGATTCTATTTCAGAGCAGATCCTTTAGAAAAAGCTCCAAGTTTACTTTTTTTATTCTTTCTATTGATACAGAATCCACAAACACTGGTAAACTGGTTCACTGCAACCTGGAGAAAGTTTAACTTCCAGCTTTCATCCATTTGACCTTATTTTTCTTTTCGCTGGAGAGCAAAGAGCCTTCTGTCCTTCAAGTGGAACACTTCCTGTGTTTGTCTTTCCTTAGAATAAATCAGCTGAGAGCCCTAAGCTGTGAGTCATGTTTTCAAGGGCTTTAATAGCCCTCAGAGCCGTCTCCCATTCTTCAGTAGTGGAAAGCACAATTGATTGGACACAGATACAATTTTCTACCATAGGTTGTGCTGTGTCAAATAACAAAACTTTCCCCATTCACTTTATCTGCATCACTTGTACTTCAGCCTAAGTACCAGGATCCCAGGACCTTCCAGTATTAGAAAGTTAAACTTTCCAAGACCCCTGTTTCCTGTGGACAGAAGCAAAAAAACATGTTTCAGAGTGGGGTTTCTAATAAATTTCCACATAATTTTTCCCTTGGATTGCAGAAATACAGAAAGCCCTTGACATTATGCCCTTACTTAATTTCCTCTTCACCTGAATAGTTTTGAAAGCATTGGTTAATGTGTTGTCACAAACCTAGGCTCTCCTTTGAGATGTGCATGAATTTTTTGCTGGTTCATAAGGAATTCCAAACTCTGTGATCAGTGTTTGGAATTCCTTATGAACCAGCAAAAAATTCATGCACATGAATTTTTTGCTGGTTCATAAGGAATTCCAAACTCTGTGATCACTGGAACCGTTGGAGGTCCCGCTGACAAACCATCAGCTAATCAAAACTACTCTCCAGCCAGACAATTATTTACTGACCAGTCTCATGGGTCAAATCAAGTTTCTTTCATGGGCATTTCATTAGAATGGTTTCCCAAATGAGGAAAAATGTAATTATTTTTAGTCTTTTTCACACTGTTCAAATGTTACCAAATTCTTCTAGTAAAGAAATCATGCCATTATCACAAGGATTCTGAAGAATTACAGAGAGGAATTTCCTCTTCATTCCATTGCTACGATTTTGCCATTGGACTTGACCAGTTTTCCTCAATACCACTGTTCTGAGGTGTCCATAATACTACATAAATAGAAACTGGACAATGTTGTGTTGTTGTACTCTCTTGTCTTCCCTCTAAACTTCATATTTGACTTCCATGTTAACAGGTCCATGTGTTTTCTCTAAGTGGTAGAATGAATTCAAATGTTCCCAGAGAATAATCACGCGTGTTTTTTCTGAATGTTTTGTGAGTTTTGATTTAACTTTCACCTTTTATTAAAGGCTTTTGTTTATTACCAGCATGAGTTTTATTCTGTTTGCCCATAACAAACGTTAACTAGTTACAGATCACTTTACTATGAAGTTTACCCAGAACTTGGTCCAACAATCTATTCCAGTTTATGTTTCAAGATGAACCTTAATATGGACATCCCCCAAGCTGGACACAAACATGGTATAGATGCCAGTTTTCTCATCAATTTCCCCATCCAAATTCCTATTCTTCCCTCCTCCGGCTCAAGCTCTCATTTAGCATGAGTTATGTCCTGTCCTGCCCCTTCAGCTGCTTTCTCACCAGTAATGTTGTCCTTTTCAGCTGGATGTCAGCCACTTTTACCTTGTAACCCCTTTCTGTTTTTCCCCAACAACTTAACCTTTTATTAATCCTGTTAGAGGTGCAATCTCTCAGAAAATGCAACTTTGAAGGGGCTGAACTAGTGAAATATCTACTTGCCTGCAACTTAAAGTGGTTTGGAGGTCTTGTGGTATCTCAGAACTGGTGTATGTTAGGTGTTGTATCAAGGTCAGCAACTTTTCTCCTCAGTGCCTTGCCTGAGATTTTTTCTGGCCATCTTGTACTGTAAGCAAAAAGAGGAACATCATAAATTTCAGCCTTAGGCCTGGGTATGCTTGACCAGTCAAAATAACAAGGAATCCACATTTACAGCACGGAGGAGAGAGGAGAAAAAAATCTATTCGTTATTTTTCATTTAGAGAAAAAACCCCAACTCCTTACCATGCTTGAAAATGATTTGCTAATATGCTTAATAACATGTTTGAAAAATTAAGTCCTTAAATAGTTTGGTTCAAATGCAACAAATGCAAATATTTTTAATTCCAAGGCAATCAAAAGAATTATGAGACCTTCCCCCCCCCCCCCAAACTATGAAAATTCATTTAGAACTGGATACAAAGTACAGACAGTAAATTCTGCTTTGAGACAAGAAAGAAATATACCCAGAATCTCCTACAGAGTCCCTGATGGCTGAATGTGTGAAATTAATCACTGACAGGTAGAGAGGACAATTCTCCACGCAGTGTTGAGCTTCCTATTCTCTGAATGACAGCCAGTTAGAATTAGAGAGCCAGGACTAATAAGAGGTGCTTTGCTGCATTAACTTTCTGATCACTAGCTGTGCACCTGCAGCAAAAAGAGTTTTGCCCAAAACCTGACCTGGGAGTATGTCTTATATAAGCATATATTAATCCTGAACTTGCATTTCCTTTGGCTCTCTTCCAAATCACCATTTTCAAACTCCTCCCACCCCAGCATTCTTTACACTTAAATGTTTGGTGCAGACTCTGAATTTGTGTTTTGGCTGCCCTTTATTCTGCACAGGCTCCTGGCTCTTCAACTTCAAACCTCATTTTGTGGAAATACTCTGCCCTATGACACTCCCTTGATTCAGTACTCAAACCTTCTGCATTTTTTTTTGTGAGTTCATTCACCATCCCTCCCAAATATATGACTCTTTGGGGTGCCCAGGAAGGGGTGAGTGTGGAAGCATAACCAAGGCATCACATGAAAGAAATCCACATCAGGTTCAAAAGAAACAAAATGAGTCAAATTGAGGAAATTCTTGCCATGGTGTAGTCTGGATGCCAAACAGAACCACAATGCCTATCAATAAAGTCCCCTCAAACCCCAAAGAATAGGCAGACCCTCCAACACATGTTAAAAACAAGCAGAAGACATTAGGTGAAATCACTGAGTTGCAGACCACTGGATACTGGCATATTAAGTGTCACTGTGTGCTCTAAAACTTTTTCCTGGGTATCCAATATTGTCATCTGTCAAAGCAGGATGTTGGGCCAGATCATCTTTCACTCTGACTCAAAATATCTGTGTATTTATGGTAAAACCAACATGGATTTTGCAGAGAGATGTCTAAAAAATTTTACTGCTTCAAAAAATACCGGTAACAAATTTTAAAAGATCAAGAAAATTATAAATACATTTAAGCAAGTGCCTTTGTTTCTTCGCAGAAACCAAATGTGTTCTCTGTTGCAGAGAAAGAAAAAGGATTCCTTTGTTTTAGCCTCCTCTCTCTTCCCAAAATGGTGGTTGAAAGAGTGATAAACCTCAGTCTTTGCCACAGTGGAAACCTACCTCTTCAGCTCCAAATCACTATTAGCTGATTAAATCCTCCAGCTTGTGGTCTGTTTTCTTCTAACATCTTCCCCTGAAGGATACTCACAAAATCAGTCTTGGCTACCCTTTCTTCTGTCAGCACTTCCCTCTGATTGGATGATCAAAATGAAACAGAAGTAGACATAAAATAAGCTGCAAGTTTAATTCCTCACCCTGATCCACATGTGGTTTAAAGGAATAAGGCCACCTGAATAAAGGTAGATTCTTGTAAGGTGAAATGTGCCAAATCCTGGACGTACATTACCTGTCCTGCAGTTGAGAATAGGAAACGTAGGACAAACATTTTAAACAAGCAACTAGCAGGCAAAATATTGATAAATACCATGTAATTATTTTCCATATGGGATTTATATTTTCATACTTTAATACTTTTAAATGTTTGAGAAATTTTGGGTTTCATTTTTCTTTGTCATGGTTATACAAACATGCATATAAAAAAAATACAATACTTGAAAGTCATACAGGACACATGTCAAATTTAAAACCCACTCTTCTCAAGCATGTTTGCCTACTGAATTTCTTATACAGGTTTTAAAATATGGTTCTATGTTCCCTGACACTCAAATGGCAGTATTTAAAATCACTGCTAAGAAGAAGATAAGCTTGTTTCAGTGCTGTCAGCTAAGTCCCCATACCTTTATCTGGAGTTTTCATATGCTACAAAGTTCAGTGACTGCTTACCTCATATTCACAGAAATATTTCAACATTTTCTGCAGTTCAATCAGAAAAATCTTTGAGGATCAACGTGTGTGCCAGGGCAGGATTAGGCCAGTGCTTGGTAATGCACTGAATTAGGCTTTCTGTTGGCCTGATTACTTTAAGCTCTATTAAAAAAAAAAAAAAAAAAAAAAAAAGCTCTCATTTATTAGGAGTGAAACTTTTTTCTAAATATGAACTTAATGCCAGGACTTCGAGCAATTTACAACCTCCTCTCCAAAGTGCATGGTCTCATCTCTTGATCTCAGTAAACCATCCTTTCTGAGGTACAGATATCCTGGCTACCTCGCTGCTGTTTGTTTGCAAAGCATAACCAGGGTTCCCCATTTATGATACAGTGATTAAAGGAACACTTGCAATTCACCCCTGCATCCAGCCTTACTCCTGTACATGCTACTCCTGTCCTGGCTGTGGTGCAATTACTTTTGCTGTCCAGTCACTGAAGGGAATTTGTGTGGGTGGGGGCATTCCTGCTACCTGCTCCTGCTGCTTTATCAAAAAGCCATGCCTGAAGAATAATGCCTTCTAAGAACTGGGAGAAACTCCCCATTTTTCATGTGGGAGCAGAAAAAAGCAGAGGTAGATGACAACTTTGCATATTACTACAATGGCAAATCATAGCAGAAAGAAACTGCAGCACTACGTAGGGCCAGTTCTTTGGTTGGTATATATTTATGCTGCTTAATTTACTTTAGAAGAGTCCATTCACTTCAGCTGAAGCTCTGGGTCTTTAAAGATTTGAACAACAATTGCTTATAAATAAGTAGATTTTCTGTGAGATTTTTTGATGAAGATTATTTTTCTAGTATAGATATCAAGAAGGAGCAACTTTTTAAATCCGTATTTTGTAGTACTTTTTTTGTTTGCTTGTTGGTTTGTTCTTCTGTTCAGCAATGTGCCAGTATGACATTTTTGATGCAAGTCAGTTCCTGCCTGTACTTGGAGCTGCTGCACCTTGAGCAGTGACAAATTCTAGACTGATTAATGCTGCACACACTCCACAGAACATCCAGTTCCTATGGACACCGGCGTGACTGCAACAGCAACAGGATCTGATGGGTCTCTATCCTGCCCTGAAAAGCATTACAGCCCACACCAACTGCTTTCATTATGTAATTATTATTTTTTAATCTGGATCCAAGAACGAGCTTCTCTGTATGCTGGTTTAACACTGGTAAATGTTAATGCTGCCCACAATACTTGGTGTGTTTTGTTCCATAAACCTAACAAAGTGCCTGTGCTCTCTTGCCAGCCACAGATTTATTGGGGTATGGATTGCACATATTAAACACAGTCATCAGGCCACAAAGGTTCCATCGCAAACTGCCTACGAGCTAACATCATTAAGAGGCAGACTTCATATATCTTCATGACTGATACGCCAATCTTTCCCACTCCATTGACTAATGAATTGACGCACGCGATGCTCTTCTACATTAGTGTGCATCCCTTTGATTTACAGCACCAAAGCAGGGGGCTGTGAGCACTCACATACTGATGAATTCCAGACAGCACTTGCACCTGCCTGAGCAGGACGGTTCCCTCTGAAGAGAACGGTGCTTGCTTCCCAGAATTGTACATAATAAACATGGTGGGCTTCGCTGTCTGTGTTTTCACCTCTACAGTGCCATCAGACTGCTGGCCTTCCTGAGCCAAATTCCCTAGCTGCTATAAATCGTGACACATCGATTTGCATTGTTTGTTCTCTGAGCACTGTGCTGAGCCTTTTGGTTTGTGTGCTTTGAAGATACATCTGGGAGCCACCAATGTATGCATCCTCCCAGGGAAGGTGTGCCAGTGCCAGGGAAAAGGGTTCAAGATGAAGAGAGCAGTGGATTTTTGCACACAATCAGTGTCAGCCCTGCTAGTCTGCAGCTGGTGAGAAAGCAGCGGCCACTGGCCCAGCACTGCCCCTGTGAAATGAGGGGAAGAATGAGGTTGTTAAAAGATGGGGAGTAATAGGAGATTTGGCCCAGAGCTTTTGTCTATTGAACTAATTTACTGGCTACAGGCTCATGTTTTGATGGCAGCCTTGTATTTATGTTACCCACAGCACAGGCTACCCAGTTCTAATGACTGGCATGAAATACAGACTAATTTCAACCCTTTGCAAGTTGCCATCACATAGAACAGTCATCTTCCAGTCTAGTACTAAATCCATCTGATGAAGGAAAAAAGCCATTCTGAATGCCATCCGTTCTGAGAGCAGGGCAAGGCAGCAGCAATTGCTTAGATGTGTCCTGGATGAAAGACTGAACAAAATTTGCATTGGGAGTTTATGGTGTACTGAGATAAAAAATAGAATGTGAAAGCATTTTCAAAGTTAAAATAGGAAATTCTTAATTTATGTAGCAAATAAATCAGAATTTTAAGACATCTGATAACAGATGTACCACTAAATCATGCAGATCTTCCCACAAAGAAATATATTCCAGGCTCTGACACAACATTTCAATGAAGGCTGAAATATATTACTCTTTGTAGATTCTTGGTTTGTTTATTTTAATTTTGAGCTGCCTCATATATTTATACAAATTTCATATCAGTGAGGTGTCATAGATTTACACCTAGTAAACCACAGGATTTGGATACACAGGCAAGTTTCTTACTGATACTCATGGAAAAATAACTAAGAAGAAGATCTGACCACACAGTTTAACATGAGGGCAAAAGTACTTCTTTCATTTAGCTCCCTTGCTAAAGTGGTCACCTTACTTAAAAACAGCAAACTCATTGCATGACTAATAAATGCACCTAGTAACAGTTTTCAAACAAGAAGTGGAACTTTTTTAATTGAAAACAGATAAAGGTTCTCCTGGATAGAGAGAGATTAACATTAGGGGAAGTCACTTCCATAATCCCATTTAAATGAACAGATCCAGAATTTCATTGAAAATACAGGGAAACAAAGCAGAAATTCTTTTAGTTTTCCATGCTCTTACTTTCTGGAGAGAATCTAGTGGTAATAGAAACCAGTTGTTACTTTTTGTAGTTGGCAAAATTTGAGGCTGGAGAATGAAGGAAAAAAGGCAAAGAAAGAGTTATATCACAGAGGAGGTTGTTACACTACTTGCAATCAAAATTAGATCATTTTTCAAAGCTGCTAGAAATAATGTAAGCTGCTTCTGGGCATCTTTAATTTATGTGACTGCTACTGGCAAAGCAAATAAGGTGTTTTGATGCTGTTCTTAATAGCATTATAGGGATAAAATGTGTCACAGAGTGACATTGCCCTATACAGCACTGCAGCACCAGATATACAGAGAGTAAAAAACCCCTTTCCTTTTAATATCTAGCTCATGTTGTACTTTGCTGCAGATAGAGCATAGTTATTATGCTGAGCTGAGTAAGAGAAAGAAGTGGTTTAAAAATCTAAACAAATTATAAATTAAATTTCTAATGGGTGCTGAAGACACCTTTATTGCTGAAAACAAGGCTGACTTGAGGCTGGAGCTGAATTTCATCATGCGGAACAGCAGCACAGGAGCTATCTGGGGAGATACCTGGGAATATATTGTGCCACATGGAATGAAGGGATTAATTGGTGGGTGCGAGAAGAGGAGAAGACACAGAGATGGGTGTGAGGCACTGGGAGGGAGCACTGTTGGTGCAAGGTGCTAGGAGGATTTGCTCTGTGCCTGCATCCAGGTGTGGTGGGGAAATCAACTTCCAGCAAAGTCTATGGAAGGAAAAACCACAGGTGTCAAAACAAGTTGAACAATCTACTCACTGAAGGACCTGGTTGAAAGAACAACAACCCTTCCTTCTCCTGGCCAGCAAGTGCAATGGGGTTCAGCAGAAAAAGAGAAGCAATGGAGGGAAAAATTGAAGTTCTTCACCACCAGGACCTCATTTCTAAAGTACCAGCCAGTGTACTCCCTTTCATGGCAGGAGTCCAGGTCTGTTTCCTGTGCAGAGGGGGTTGGGTTGGAGAAAAGAACCAGGGAGCCTTGTGGGAAATATTTCCCTAAAGAGCGGAGGGAAGAAATACAATGAATGGTTTGCTGAAATAAGAAGTCCTTTCATTCAAATGAATTTCCACCAAACCTCATGTTTATTAGTCTCTCTCAGTATTCTTACTTGTGGGATCCTTGATGCCTTGGCTTTCAGAAACTTTCCTGTGCTCAAGCCGTTGTGAGAAACTACATAATTTTTTACTGAAAACCTCTTTTCTACATGCCATTAAACTATCCTGAATTCACTTTCTTTTTATGTTCATATTGCCTTGAAAATTCCACTCCAAAGTTCTGTTTTGTCCAACTCTTCTTCAGATCTGATGGCTTCTTCACTGCCCTAACCCTCAAAGCATTGCTGAAAAGGATAGTGTAAATTTGTCAGTCTGGTGTTACAGAGAGCAAAAAGATAAACTCAGTATTGCTCAAACTGCACTTACTTTCTCATACACACAACTTCCCCATCTCTTTGGAAGATGTAGGATCTCCTTCACGGCAAAAAAACAACCCCAAAAGAGCTTTCTGGGAGCATGCTGAAACAGAAAGTCTTAAAAAGCTGTTGATAATATGCAGCAGAGTTTGTATTTGTTTGTATAAACAAACTTACAGAAAAAAAAAGTGTTTTGGTCAATATGCTGTTCACTGAAAACACTGCAATAAATTTTAAACTCTTTAAGTTTCAGTGAAACACGCATTATACACTAAAAATGCACTTGTTTACGTATGACAATATTCTGTATCCAGCATCCAGCAAAGTAGGGCTGACCCTTGCCTGCATGTCTCTATAAATCCTGCACAAGTCTTTCTGTATCTCCAGCACCATCAAGCATATACTGTTATTGTGACTCCTGTGACAAGCTTCTTCCTTCTCATTAGCTACAATTTAGAGATGGGAAAAGAAGAAAAACTACAAAGTTGGATCTGAGATGACAAGGCTAATTTTGGAAAAAAAATGTCCCTCTACTTCTCCAGTTGTCAGGTCTAATCTAAAGCAAGCACAGTGTGCAGATAGTAAACATAATATCCTTCTAATTATATTAAATTACCTCTCAGGAGCTGCTCTGCCCTCTTGTCAAAGGCCAGGAACTGGCTTTTAATGATGAATATGAACATCAGTGGGACATTCTGTATCATCATTTAGTTCAGCAAATGTAGCCCAGATCAGTTGTATAGGTGTAATTAGATGCTGAAAAATAATTACTTTGGCCTTACCATTAAAAATTTCTTGCTCGTATCCCCTTGTGATCTATGAACAAATTACTTTATTAGGAAATCATTAGAGCTCAATTTGTCTCTATATACTACAGACATCAATGTTCATTTCTCATAATGGAACCACACGCTCTTGCCATAAATTTGTAAAACTACATAGCAAATACCAGTTTGGAGTCATTACTGACCTTAACAAAAAGACTGTTTTTACATAGCAAGATGTTTTTCCTCTGCACCAGCTTCCAGCAGAAAACTGAGCAATGTGAGCTTCATTGTTAGGCCATTAGCTCAGACAATCTTTGTGTTTTTATGCACCACTGCACAGGGAGAGTTTTTGTGTGGCTGATCCCTTTGTGCTACTGCAATATCCAAGTTTGGGTCATTAGGAACAAAATAGCTCCCCAAACAAACTATACTATTGTGAGAGCACTACTATTATCAAGGCCCTTAGAGCCTCCCAGGTGGTTGGTTCCAGCTGTCAGCCTGTGCAAGGCAGTGGGGAGGCATCCCCAGATGCCTACAGGCAGACCCTGGCTATGGCTGGCCCATCTCACAGGAGCCACAGGAGCTTGCTCTGCCTGACAGTGAGCACAGGCCCCCTTGCAACTTCAGTTCTGTACCTATTTCTCTGCAGATTTCTCTGAGCAATGACAAAGCAGGTGACTCCAATGTCCTTAGTGTGGGGACATGGTATAGTTTCAAGTTATATCTAGCAGTTAACTGATTCATTACCATTAGGATTCACAAAGCAGATGGGAGGAGGAAAGGAGACCCATCAGTCAGACCCCAGGTCACCTCCTGTTACAAATTGCTTTCACATAGTTCAGCCTTTACCTTTCACACAAGTGCAAGATATCCCTGAAATTCATCATTGCACGACTGAGCAAAAAACTTCAGAGAATTCTCTGCAGTGGTGGTTGGGTGTTGAAATAAGTCAGTATTAAGCAGCTGCCATCTCAGTACTTCTCTGAACATCACACACCTCCATGTGAGTACTCCTTATACTTGGGCTTCTAAACTTGCATGTTGATGTCTGCAAACAGTCCTGCACTTTATAGCATGACAAATTTTTTCTGGATTTTGTATGCCACAAACATTTGTGAAAAATATTAATAAAAACTATTTCTGTAACCAACAATAGGAGCACAGAATTTATATTCACTTCAGAAAAAAGGCAGCAGTGGGTTTTAAAAAATATTGTTTGGAACCGGATAAGGACTGAGAACAGTCTCAGACTGTTGATTTTATCTTCCATTTCAACAAGTACATATAAGCATCTGTTTCCAGTTATAGACTTATCTTCTAGAATCGCATGCTTCATGTTATCCATACATTTGTGGTCACTGCAGTGGGGTTCCCTCTGCCATGGCTCTGGTTCAGAAGCTATCAGAGTCTCACCTTCTCTACTCAGGACCCTTTTGAACTCCTTTGACAGTGGCTGTGTCATAGCTATCATTGCTGAGAAAATGCATCACAAGTCATGGCATTCAGTTAAGAGGAAATTAAATGCCAGACTCTCTGTGTTCCCTTGCAAGTACTTAATCTATGGCACTGAAGTTCTTAAAACAGTGAGTAGACAATAAGCATTTCAAGTGAAATCCTCTCACAAAAGGAACACAGTGCATAAGTCATCAGTACAAGTAGTATAAATCATCTGAATAGGCAGCTGGAAAATGACAGCTACCTATATTATGAGACTTGAAAAGGGAAGACAAAATATAGGTGGATTTTTATCTTTTGGGTTTATAAGGCTGTCTGATAGACATATGTGTCTGATAGACCATAAGGTCTTGCTAGACTAAATGGGCCAAATTCCTACCTGGGCTAACTGTTAAGTTTGATTGCATCCCATCAGAATGGCATGAAGCAAGAGATTAATGTATGCTACAGCACTAGTTTGAGGTATTTCTCTATTAAGAGCTGCCATGCCCCAAACGGTATATTAATTCCAAGACCAGGAAGCATAAATTCAAAATTAAAGAAAGGGGTAGAAAGAACAATACAGTACAGAAACAAGCAGAGAATGAGTGCTCTCAGCCAGCACAAACTGAATGGTGACTAAAGAGCTTAAATCTTGTCTTGCTGCAATTCTTTTGTCTTTACTTTGCTTGTCTGACGCCCCCAACTCCCTGTCAAATCCCTCCAGCATGTCTGGAACAGAGCTCAGGAAGGGTCTCTGCTTTGCTCAGGGGCAAGTGTCTTTAAACATTATTCTGTCTCTCTTTAAGTTGCACAAATTTCTCTTGTTTTCTGATCACCTCCAGCTCCGAAATCAGTCTGATGGACTGACAGCTATTCTTGAAGCTGGTTATTACTCAACAGTTGCACTCAAGGACTTGAAAAGGAAAGAAACAGGTCTCCCTTTCAACCTTGGAGAGAGTAACTCTCAAACCAAGGTACCCTAAAGCATTCTAGTGAAGGTGAGGACATTCCTGTAAAGTGATTTAAGTGTCTACTAACAGTAGGCTTTCCTGAACTTAGAATACAGGTTGGAAACATTGCTCTAGAAGGTTCATTGCCTTAAATTTACCTTTTCCTCTTTTGACTCAAAGAAATCAACCAAGAAGACACAGTTACAGAAGCATCAAATAACACGTGGTATGTTCAAGATCGCAAGTGTGGAATATGTCACTGAAGTTCTTTCTGCAGTTTTACTTTGTTATTGACCTTTCTAAGAGGACAGGAAGAGGTTTTGATTGTGGGAAAAAAAAAAAAAGAAAGATTTTGTAGTTGGTGGGTAAAATACAACATTCTGAGGTCCATGCTTCCCTCTGGATTCACTTGTCTTTCTTACCTTGTCTGTTTCAGCTTGTGGGTTGACACAGTCAAGCAGATAGTAAGAGAAGAAAAAATAATTTTCACCCACACGACATCCACCAGTTCACTGGTGATGGGTAAAAAACCACTTTTGTTTCAAACCTGACTCTGACAAGTGGCACGCGTTGGCTGACAGTACAAGAATACAGAAAAGTCAGTGAAGAGTCAACACCATCTGTTTCAGGACGTTGTGTGTATATTTTATCTGTTTCCCTAGGCTGCTCAGTCATTCTTTGTCATTGATTACCCATTTTTAGGTACAAGAACCATTTAGCTATTTTTTTCATGGATCTAAGTTCCCAAAAATCTTGCTTTACACATCCTACTGGAGTGGCTCCTTCTTCTCCCAGTGCATTCTTATATGGTTACATAAACTAAATTTCAGCTCCATTTGTTGTCATGTACATTAGCAAGTGGTACAGCTTAGTAAAACAAGATTTTAAAGTGACCCAATTTTAGAGTGAACCAGTTGATGTTGGGAATCCAATATTCATAGTATGTATACATTTTATGTATTGTTGGGGGAGGTTATTTGGGACTAGCCTGAGCTCATAGATTGAAAAGTATTTTGTATTCAGAGTATATCACCCAGCTTAGTTTCCCTTAGACTGCAATGTAGATTGTGCACTCTAAGACTTTTTCACAATGGGAAATAAAGTGCAGTCATTGAGAATCAAAACATTTACTTTGAAAGCACATTCCCAATAAAACCTAAAATGCTAATGTGGACACTCCCCCCAATACCTTGTCTCCCTATTACACTTATCAGCCTCAGAATCAGCAAATTTTATACTTAGCTGGTCCATGTATTTTCCATGTTATTCGTAAATACATTGAATTTGAAAATGCACTCTCAAATTCATGTCAAGATAACACATAGCTCCTTCTGAAAAGTCACCCCTTTGATGGATAAGTCAGCTTTATCTCCTAATCATCTTGGAATTAAAAATGTTGGGCCATGAGTCATGTTTGAAAGTGACAGTTTCAGCTGTTAGTCTGACAACTTTACATTAACTCTCTTGGGCTGGTCTTTTAGTTCTCTCACAGCACGTCCAATCCATACACCCAAGGGCAAATTGTGTTAGTACCTGAAACCTGTCCTACCTTAAACCTCCTGTTTAGCCCTGGTTGCTATCGGCCAACACTCCCACACCTTGTCCTGCTCCCCATCTGTCTGGCACCCAGTCCCTACTGTTGCAGGGGATAAGTCTGTCCAAGGTGCAGGACCTTGCATTTGCCCTTGTTGAATTTCCTGAGATCCCTGTTGGTCCATTCCTCCTTCCTGGAGGACTCCTCCTGGAGACCTCCTTTCTGGAGGTCTCTCTCAAAGGCAACTCTGCCCCTTGACTGCCCCCCTGCCCCAGTTTGGTGTCATCTGCAAACTTACACTTGGTCTCCTCCTCCAGGTCATTGATAAAGATATTGATCAGGAGAGGTTCTAGCACAGAACCTCGAGACCCCCAAGGTACTCATAACCAGCCAAGAGCTACAGCTCCAACCATGTAGCACTGTGTACTCTAATACTGTGTATTCTAGTATAATACTATGCTTTAAAAAAAACCAATAGGGTTTTTTTTTTTTTTCATCTCCAAATAGATTTATTTGCAATTATGTCAGTATTCATACAAAACATTTAATAGTTTTGGTATCTGAATTTATGGTTGTTGTAAATCAGATGCGTCCTACAGTGAATTTTGTCTAACAGTAAAAGTCATTCAAAAATGCCATCATAAAGCTTACTCAGGAGAGCACTAAATTAGCAATAGTTATTTGTCTTTGTGCCTTTGTATGAAGTCTTATGATGTGAACTATTAAATGAGAAATGTGATAAGAAGGTGATAAATGTAGAATGGCATCGACATCAGTATTAATGAAGCAGCAATAATACAGAAAATCAAGTTATTGTTATTTCAAAAAAACATTCAACAGTTGGAAAGGAAAAACAGAGGGGAAAAAGAAGATGGCTATTTCAGGCTGCTGATTTTCAGGAAACATTAGCATTGCAATTATGTAAAGTTTTATAAAGCTACTTATAAATGTGCATGCACTCAATTTTTTGAGTTAGGGTTTTTATTTTTTTATACAGTAAAATGAGACAGGGATGAGCCAATCTGGAAAAGAAAACAAGTTGAAAGCTGTATGATCAACTTGGATCTTTGGACATTCAAGAACAGTTGTTTTTTGCTGTTGGTCTTTCATCTTATGTTCCAGCCTTGGGGTGAGGGCAGAAAAAAATATAAATACTGTATGAAAGCCTGGGTTGTCCACGAGCTCCTTTTGTGACAAGCAAAGGAAAGAAACAACAGAAGTCTACAGAGGGAGAGATGCTATGGGAATTCTTACTCAGTGATGATTTTAAGTGTTGCTTGGTGAGGTATTAAAGCATGTTTCTAATGGGCTCTGACAGATAACCCTTGACAAATTTTCCTGCACTGTGTACCTCTCTGGTCGTCTGTGTCACCTTTCTGATGACGGATACCACCGGAGGGCAGAGTCTGGAAGAACAGAACTGCTGCCAACCTCTCAGTTGCTCCCAAAACAACATTTCAGCCAAAATAAACAGTTACATAGATAGGCTTAAATATAAACTGAAAAGACAGATTGCAAACCAGAGCAGTGAACACTGGAGCTCAAGGAGGTATTTGCTTTGATGTCTTTGACCATCAGATTAAGATGATTCTGCCTCTTTGCTTTGGCCTAATGACTTATTTCTGATTGTGCTTCTGCAACTGGTGCTCTAAAATTGTCCTTGCAAGATATAGATGCTTCAAACCATAAGCTAGCTCTCCAGTAATTCTGATTCTATACAAGATGAAGAGAAGTAATGGACACATACCAGAAAATTATATTTACTCTTGCCGTCACTATATACATACATCACCTTTATAAGGATGCAGCTGATACACAGAAAAAAAACTACATTACATTACTGGCAAGAAATTTCATTGTGCAGGTAGGCTGTATTCTTTCCATAAGAGTTCAGTACAGCTGTGGGGAGGACTTTCTCATGCCATTAAGGATCTCAGAAATAAGCCTTGTTTTGCAGCTGAATTGAAGAAAAATAATGTCAGTTCACCATTAAAGAGATGTTACAGAATTTTATTTTGGCATGTGAAATAATTGTATAGTTTTATATTATTCTGTAACAGAAAAGTTGTTTTGAAAGCAAAATATCAAAATCTTTTATTATGAAGCCATGAAAATATGACATTTTGCTTTTGCTATAATTTACTGCTGTGTTGCAGTTTTGGGAGGTTTTTTCCTATGTATATTACTTTTAGGAATGGCCTGACTCAATAAATGTTTTGTTTTTATGCACAGCCTCTTACGAACTGCTCAAATCACCTATTTCTGGAGTAGCATTGACATACAGCCAGATACAATTCAAAGATAGAGACTTGCAAATATGTATTTAGTGATCTGAAGTACAGGACAGGGAGTGAAGTAACTTGGGATCACTTCTTTACTTAGAACTAAATTCATGTACACAAGATGTCTGACAGACCAAAGCTGTCAGGTTGGACTCTGATCTCAGAGGTCTTTTCCACTTAATGGATTCTGTGATTCTGCGTTCTCCTGATGAACAATTTGAAGGAGCTCTTTGAAAAATGCAATGAAATACTCTTTCGCAACCACAAAGGTGTATCTGATCTTGACTGTTCTTAATGTATTATGAGTACTTCACATGGAAGATATATTCAGCTTGCTCAGAATATTGCTTTCTTCAGGGTTTCAAGTGGTTTTACAATATTTCAACAGCTCTCTACAAATTATGGAAATAAATCCCATTAGATGAGAATGGTTAAGATTTGAGATGTGATTTCCACTAAACAAATTATAGCAGGTTTTTTTGTCGAGGCTTCAACTAGAACACTACATTCAATCTGACTGCCACGATTATGAAAGATAGTGAAGTTACTTGTTAAGAGAACAGAAGACTTACAAACATGATGTATTTTTAAAAGATTTGGATTTAATTAATATACAGAAAAGAAAAAGAAGGATGTGTAACCAAAGGGAATGGTAATTATCGTCATCTGAGTCCACTGCAGGTTGGATAAGAGGTAATAAGTTTAATTTGAAGCAATTTAATTGCAGTAATTTAATTGAGGATATTTAATTTAGACATTAGGAAATAAATTTTAATTAGGGAAGTAAAAGTCTAAAGGAATATGAAGATTGAAATAGATTGTTGGCTGCAGAATCTCTAGTACTATCTGAAGAACAGGACAGATGAATAACTCTGCAGCAGTTTTGTCTTTGAAATGAAGAGCTGGAGATGAGGTTCCTTCTGGAATGTATTCTATGTTTTATAAGTCTGTCTACAAAATATGCTAGAGCTGAAGAGACATTGGAAATGCAGATGGACAATTCTCACTCCACACTTCCAATCATCCGCGAAGTAATTCCCTCCCCAAACCTTGCTGCGTATAGATGTACATTTATAAAACATTGCTGTGTTGACACTCCTTTCCGTGTTTGATTTGATTTTGACAGATTGCTGTGAACAAATTCTATTAACCACTAGTGCTGAGAAAACACTTTAAAGCTGTTACACAGAAATACACCGTGGAAGTGAATAGAAAAAAAAATCACAAGAAATGCTATTTACACTAGAAGACTGAATTATATGACATATATTATTGTGACATATGTATTACATAGCTCAGCTATTCAAAGAAGAAAAAAACCTATGGGGTGAGACTGCTACTTCTGATCTCAATGCTTAAACAAGCTTCCCGAACAGTTTCTGGGAAGGAAGTAGGGAAGGAAGCTGGTCTTCTCATGGGCTGTTTGCACACCAATACAAACTTGGATAGATTTTTAAGGGCTTAATGAGTTAAATTTGCCTGCTATTTTGTCTTTTGGTTTCTCAGCTATCTCTCACTGTTAGTGTTCACTTAAAGAAATTGCTAATTAGAGAAAGGTTTTTGAGAGGGTAAATCTGACAGAGGAGAGACAGTTTTATTGTGGCTAGGTAAGTGAGTCTATGGGAGGAGGGCAAAGAATTCTTTTTTAAAGTTCTGAATCCGATAAAACCCTCTTTCTTCCAGGTTGCCTGAAATAAAAAAGTGAAAGAAATGACTTCATTTATCATGCACTGAGGAACACCCTGGGAAACCCAGCTTGAAAGAATGTGGGTGATACTGTGGTGAAGGTGATGGGGCTCATATCTATTAAAAAACCAGAGCTAAAAAGAACAACGAAACACCCTGACTCCAGAAAGCAGTAATCCTGCTGTGGCTGTGGCTACTGCCTGTAGTTGGATGGGGTGGGTGGTTCTTCTCCCACTCTCCCCCATCTGCTCCCCCATCTGTCGGATGGTTTTCCTTTCTTGCCCTTGCCCCAGAACTGATTGGCAGGCATTTGGCAACAGACATCAAAGAGAAACTGACTGATGAAAATTCACTGCTTTGCTATTTCTCACTGCCTTTGACAACAGGGAGAGGAGAATGTGCATTTATAAGTATGTATTATTATTTGTAGAACAGAATGCCTCCACTGGCAACTGCTACTGCCTATGAGCAGGTGCTGATCAGTATCCTACTGACAAAGATTTGTAATTCAGCTGTTATTCCAGAGAGCCCTTTATGAACCAGAACTAATTTTCAGTTAGGACAATGCTTGCAGAATGCTTCATATATTGGGTTTGGTTTCCTTTTTACCATACTGAGGGTTTTAGCCTTAACTGTGACTTGTTCTAACATAAATCAAAATGTATTCTAACATAAATCAAAAAGCAATTGAGAATCAGGTTTGTTAACAGGTACTGATCTGAAGGCTCGAAATTTCAGTTAGGGAAGTCAGTCTATTCAGTAACCTGGAAAAAAAAAATTGTCTAGTATGAAAAGACCATCCTTTTATGACCTCAGCAAAAAGAGTAAGCCATCTGACTGATATCTGTTGAGAATGGAGAATAGAATTACTTCGGGTTTCTTGTTGTTATTGAAGAGAAATACTGCCAGCAGACATGTTTTCCTGGCCACCACTTGTGCTAGAACCCATTTTCTAGGTTTCTCTGGCTGCAGCCATTGCTTTTTGGAGAACATTGTTTACTGCCTTTGTTGAAGAGGAGGAAGAGCACAGCTACCTCAGCCGAGGTGAGTTCCATAAAGTAGTAGTGAGGAAATTCCGTAGAATCATAGAACAGTTTTATTTGTAAGGAATCCTAAAGAACATCTAGTTCCAATTGCTGGCCATGAACAGGGACAACCTCTGCTCTACCAGGTTGCTCAAAGCCTCCTCCAACCCGTCCCTGAAAATTCCAGGGACAGGGCACCCACAGCTACTTAGCCAGTTCAAGGAGGTGGGTGGTTTCGTGAGTGCCCCCACAGAAGTAGGTGGAAGAAGATTTTATTTTAAATCTCACATTCCTCATACATTTATTCACCTCAAAAAAGATAATTTACTTTGTAAAGTACTTTGAAATTTCCTGTTCTCAGAAAAAAAAAAAACACATTAGCAAAATTTTTGTGGAATGAAATTTATGCCCTAGACATTGGCAAAATGAATATGGAATGGAGGATATGTACTTCCATGCTTTCTCATCTATCTCTGACCAATTCATTTTCACCAGGGATTTTCCTAGGTTGTCTTGTCTGGTGCTGCATGCATTACCCTTCCTATCAACAGTAATTAATGTTATTATTATGTTAAAAGGAAAGAGGAGAAAAAAGAAAAGGCTTCACAGGAGAGAAAAAATGTTTTGGAAGGACGGTGAGATCCCAGCTCCCAAAGACATGGGTGTTTCTTGCTGATTGTTCTTATTAACAGAAAGTGTATGAATGAGCCAAAGAGAATGGTATAGGGAAATAAATACCTTTTAGTACTCCAACTTGGGAGTATTGGTTGGCCTCCAGAGTACTCTGTGTAATGGATCTGTCAGACAAAGACACTTAAAATTCAGCCTGCATCACAACCTCAAAAATCTTTGAGAAGCCTTTCCCCACAGCAAGTCTCTCACTCATTCTATGTCATAGAGCTGCCATGTGTGATTCTGGACAGGAAGGAAGCAGACTTATGGGGAGGGGGCAGCCCTTAGATCAGCCTGAACTTCACACCTTTCAGGAGACCATTTTAAAGCAAGGCTTGATCTCCACATAAGATACCTTTACAATACAGATTTTTTTGTACAGAACAGCCCCAGAGGCTGTTCAAAATCTGTAGAGACCACAGTCAGTGCAAAGACTGAATTACTATTCTTTTTGTTTTGCTTATTAAGATTATACCTTAGTGACTAAACTCATTATTATACAGTGCAGTCAAAAGAGCTTGTGCAGTGTCAAAGCAGCGAGCGCTTCCCTCAATATAAAAAGAAAATTAGTTTTGCAACACTGACCAAGACAACTAATGAACAACTCTTCTGCTACATTTGCAATTTGCAGAACCACAAGCTAGCACTGTTCCATGTAATGATCATTTGCTACACAGTATACATTAGGAAAAAAATTGCAGAAGCACTAAGTCTTCACTTTCTCCACAGGTGATGAACGATGGAAAAAAAATCAGGTGAATTCTTGATGATCCTTATGTTCACGTTTGTTTAGAATAACACTGGTGAAATATGAGTTTTTAGCATTGTCTATGAAAACACACAGCTAAGATAAAGTACAGCATTTGTTTGAATCTTTTCATGAAACAAAGCTCTATCTCTGCTTTTAGAGTTGCCATCAAAATATTTCCTCTGGACATGACTACTCTAGTTTTGGTTCCCTGTGCTGTTACCTGAAGTGCTGATGGGTGCCATAGAAAGCATAAAAAAGCACACCACACATCATCCTAACAAGCTGACAAAAGATAGACAAGTTAGGTGAAGGACCTTTTCAAACCTGATGCTTCCCAAAATACCCATTAACAGCTGGGACAGCAGAGACTTAACGTGATCTAAAGCAATTGGACAGGAACTGACTTGTATCTGTGTGTCTGTGTGGGCATGTGCAGCACTATGAGATGCCACTAACTTCTATTTTATAACTCAGCCATAAACATTTGCTCCAGGCAAAACACAGTGTGCCATCTAGGGAGCAATTTTTGTTTAAACAAATCAAAAAACATCAGCTTGCTCTTTTTAGCTTTGTGAGTGCCAATATTTCCTGTACCCCTCTTCTACCATACAAGTGCATCATTCTGCATATCATTTAGTAGGGATTTGATTTATTGGAATCAATTTGCCTAATTGTTAGTCCAGAAAACAGAATAATGTCTTTGCAATTCTTTTTTGGTGGAAGTTTAGTTAGAACAGAGAAATACATAGTGTGAGGTCAGGGTACCTGCCTGTGACTGTGCAGAGTTTCCTAAAACGTGTGTGATCTCCTCTTTGCTTGTCCCCATACTGATAGGCACAGCTTAATTACTGCTGTAGAAATTCTCCCCTGGTCCTGGAAATTTCATGTTAGTCATTGACCCCAACAACATTTAACATTTTACTTTCATCTCCTCACATTACAAACTTTTCTGGATTTGCTATGCCAGCGTATTTGGATTTGCTAACTCTGGAGGAGCAGAATTACCTCATGAAGTTTACTTTTTATTGCCTTCTCTTCAAATGTTTGATACAAAACAAACTGCATTTCAGCGAGAAAAGGGGGAAGATCTGTATTGCAAACCTGGAAACAGAATGATGACAGAAGCTCATTAAACACAGAAAATACAGGCCTGGGAACCCCCTGATGCTGGTCCCCTGGTCCTTGTGGGTAGCAGAGGTGAGGCATTAGAAAGCAGAAAGTTCTGCCCTGTAGAACTCCTGATTCCCAAAATGGGATGCTGAGGCTCCACTGGGGCTGGCAATCCAGATCATTAATGCTTTGCTTGCTATGTGAGGTGAGCAATAGTAGTAAGGACAAGTAGGTGAGCAATTAGCAGTGTGTTAACAAGTAATTGACACTTCTGATATGATTTGAACCAGACTAACATGGGATAGGGTGGGAAGCCAGATGCAAAAGAAAGATGAGATTTTCTTGCTTCAAAAGGAGAGAGGGGAGCAAGACTCACTGGCAGTATGGTTGTGTATCCTTGGAGGGGGCCACTGATGGCCATTTCCTTTTCAGCTCAGAGCTCTGTGGTTCATTGAGGGATGCGGCTGTTCTCTGGGTCATCGTATTTGTGGGATATTCAGAATACTTCAGCAATAGTTTTCACGTCAGGAAGGATAGTGGTTCATACAGATTTCTGAACATACAGCTCTGTAAAGTTGGTAATTTGAGACCCTTTGAATCTCAATCACAGAGACACTAAAGCATTCTCCCACTTACTTTTATTCTCTTTCATTTTCTAGTTCGAAATATCTTCAAAATTTGTTGGAGAAAATATAACATGTGAGTCTCATACATGTATTAGAACCAAGGATGCCCTTTGGCGAGTTTGTGGAACTCTGAAAGACATCTCTTTTTTGGTGGTAAGACCTCATTCCCGGGAGAGGACCTGGTTTCATCAGCAATAAACCCAGACGAAGGAACGGCTCCTATCTGCATGCACACCTTCATGTGTGAAAGGCAACTTTCTGTGCCCTTCTCTTCATCTTATCCTTCTCTACCTTGCATTGTGTGGGAAGGTGAGCATGAGGACCTGAACTGCTGTTGGACCTCATGAGCACAGCATTGCTAAAATAAACCTTAAATTGCTGTGAAGCCTGCAAATGCTGATACAGATGATGGACAGGAAACTTCTGTGAAATTTCCTTTGTTTGTTATAGTATTTGAATTTTCGCTGATCTTAATCAGCTTCATAGTCTGACTGAAACCAGGAGGGATTATTTCTTTTGCTCTGGAATTTAAGGATGAACATATTTGTTCAGAGGCTAGACGAGACCAAATTAGAACATGCTACTGGGGCGTAATAAATTCACAGTAATTGCAAGCTAGTGTTCCTTAATTCTTCAGACACTACCATCTGTAAATATTCTGATCCTTTTCATAGCAAGCTCATTTGTGCTTTTGTCCTTATTGAATCAACTGTTGTCTTTTCTTTCTTGCTGTCTCCTGAGGGAAACCCCTTTTAAATCTTTTTGCTTTAATTCCATTAATTGGCGTATTGTCTGGTCTTATGTTTCCCCTCCTGGGCCTCGAACTTATGCTCCTTCAGTTCTTAAACTCCTTAGCTGTACTTCTGCAGCTTTGACTGACAACTTGGTTGATCAGAGTACAAAGCATGTGCTTGCTTATCTTTTACTTCCAGGCTAGTGTTTAACAATGTAGTCAGTTTATCAGTCAATTTATTAAGCTGGGGTGAGAGTTCTCTGTTCTGAAGTCATCACAAAAATCAATAATAATCAATTCACTTATTCTAGGATACATTAAAATATTATTAACTATAATAATTAAAAATAAATAATTTAAAGGTCCTCAAGCCTTTAATGATTTATGGATAGTGCTTCTTTCGCCCTTTGCTGGAAACTTGCAAATTTTGTCCCTTTTTCAGGGACATTAACGACGACAGCAACTAAATCATACAGCCTTTTCAGTATGAAAGACCAGAAGGTGAAAATTGTGCTTTCAGCATCATAACTTCCCCCCTTCTATTAGCAGAAGAATGAGTGTGCAGGAAGTATACAACATGAAGGAGAACAAAATAGTTTTGCTAAGCGTTATTGCAGTAGTAAAAAAATGGGTTGAAAAACACAGACCTAATATTACTCCTACTCAATACATTTTATGGTTATAATAAACTAAATTAATGATACACTGGAAACATTTTCTTTTTTTTTCTTTTTTTCTCTTTTTTTTTTTTTTTTTTTACAGTACACACAAACCCCATGTAATATCTTTTCTGTAAATTACTCACAGGAATGATATGAAAACAAAGTCTTGAGTAAATCTTCTTTGCCATCAACCAAATTGAAAGAAAAGCAGGACAAAAAAGACATCTAAGGTAGTGATGAGTTTAAGTAAAAGCAGAATGGTTGTATCATTCCAAAATTTGTAATACCTGGTCTCCTTTACATACCATGTCCCTGATCTTTACCATAATATAAGATGCTGTTTTCAAGGGGGAAAAGAACTAGTTTCATAAAAGCTTAGGGCCCAGGAAGATCCTGATGTTAAAACCAGCAGTGTCCTAAGCATCCTAAAGTTTTGCTTTGTATCTGCTTTTTGATGTAGGGCAAGAGTGTGCCAAGTGCTTATTTATATGGATGTATATAAGTATGTTGTGAGGCAACAGCTGTGAAGGTTTTAAAGAAGCCAGCCCAGTGAGACCTGGCCACTTCATCTCTCGCAGCAATACTGACCTCTCATTAATCAACAAAGACCATATTCAGATTTTTTTCTCAGGCAAGTTCTCATTCAACCCAAATCCTGAGGAAAGGATGACTTGAAATCCAAGAAAACTGCTGACAATGTAAATTGCTGGACAACCGATCAACTTCAAAGAGGATTTTGCTATTATAAGAATTAAGAGTATGGCCCATGCACTCAAACTGAATGAAAAAGAAATTGTATACTTCACTGTGTTACACCTCAGAGGTGTTTAGTTGCTAGAAGTGGCAAAATACCCACCTGACTTAGCTTGTGCATTTGTTTATTCATAGTACCCAGATGGTAACAGCATATTAGAAAGACCAGAATGCTGGGAAGCACATGAGCCACTCAACTTTGTCAAAAGTTCCACATTTAACTTGGATCCCATTATGACACAACCTAAATAAATGATCACAAGATGTATTGCTTAGCCTTACACAAGGAGGAAAGGACTACAACATGTTCTTTTCAGCTGTCACTCTGCTTACCTAGTCTTCTGAAAATACTGATTCCTAACTTTTTATCTGTACTTCTGGCCAATATTAAATGAGAGAGCCCACCAGGCTGCAGAAATTAATCTAGTCTCTGCTCCAGAACTACTTCAAGGTGGGAGTGCATACTAAAAATGCAGTTAAAAATTTTAAGGATGTTCTTGTTAACATGGACAGCATTTCCCCTAAACACATCTTTTGAGACTTGTCATAAAACTTATTCAAGTTTTCAATCTGCACTGTCCCTCCTGAAAGCTGTCTGAATTTCAATGCTCTGCTCTATACAAACCTTCTCATTTCCAGTCTGAAAGCATTCCTTGTCAGTTTATTTGTGCTTGTGACAATGTATTACGTTAAGCAGATTCTTTTTCATTTTGATTTTAAAGAGCTTTTCATATGAATATTTGTATATGATGAACTGAAAGACCAGCTGAGTGAGAAACTTGAACTGAGGTTTACTGTAAACATTCCCATGAAATCTGTACTTATTTAGAATTTTAAGGGAGACTAAATGTTCCCTTACTGTCAAAGCCAGAATTTTGTTTTATAATAAGGCATCTGTGAATTTTCAGTTCTCAGCTTTGTGAGATACCCATCTCTCCATGACAGCAAGTTTCACATACCAGTCCAGGCAATGCTGGACTCTTGGAAAGGGTTGTGTGATTTCAGTGTCTTAAGGTTTGAATTTTATTTTATCCAAATTTCTGTGCTTTCTCCATGTTTCCCCTGCTGTGTTTTAAACCAGCAGGTCACCAGGGGAGCCACAAGATCTTAGCAGAGAATGGTGTGGAGGCAAGCAATGACATTCCAGAGGGCAGATTTTCAACATGCCAAGAAAAACAACACACAGCTTGCAACCATAGCCAAGCATAACACAATTCTACACATCTATTGGTATAGTCAATACACAGCTCCTGCAACAAAACTTTTAAGATGGAGAGCCATTTCAAGACTTCTTACACTACTGTGCCATGATTTTAGCATGTATGTGCTGCCGGGAAGGCTAACAGAGATATCATGCACATAAGTCCCTTGATTTTCTTAAATGTCCAGCCCTGACCCCATAAATTATTCAGTCAGTTACACTAATATTTGTGGCATATTTCAGAAAACAAGAAATCCTCATATTGACATGATCCCCTAGATTGTACCTGTCATGGATTTGGCTATCTCTGATTTTTTTGGTCATCTCTAACACCATTGGTTTGGAGAAATATTCTGTTATTAAAGTAACCAATATAGACATAGCACTTTTGTACGGCCCAGTTGCATTCCCTGGGAACTGGAGCTTTCAGTCAGTGTGGTGGTGTCCATGAAAACAGATCCTTAAGTCAGTTAAGCAAAATCCACAGTGCAATTCATACCTAAAGATCAAACAAGGACAGAGACCATTGAAGATGCAGATGTCAGACACAAGGCTACGTCTACAAAAATAGAAAAGTCAAAATATCTACTGCTCAGAAATAAGCCTCAGCTACTCTGGTTTTATGTTTATTCACATCCCTATTAGGACAAATTTAGTTTTGTCTTCCTTTTTCCATTGCCCAACTTCCTTTGCAAGGTCCATGAGGAGTGAACTTGATTAAGGCAATTCATGTAAGTAGTTTCATGTATATTTATGCTTCAAACACAGATGCCTAGAAAATGCATGTAATAATATTTGCAAAAATTGATTCATTTCTTCTTAGTTAAATCTTAATAATTCTAATAACATTTCAAAATTTGGAGCACTAGTTCATATTTTGTGAGTTTGGAGTTATATATGACTAACTCCTAAACATGAAATGTATCCTGCTGTTGGAGAACACCCTCAGATTCTGAAGGAAAAAAATTGGAGGAGAGGGGAAATAGAGAAAAAGAGGACTAATAAAAAAAAAATCAAGTTTAGAAGGCATCCTAAACCACAGCTCCCTACTTGTTAAACTTAACATCTGAAACAGGTGAAAGATATTGCAATCCATATGTTCTTTCCACAGAAGAAATATTGGTTTTATTTAGAGGGTACCCAAGGCTTCAATCAAACTGAAATCTTTTTCTGAACTATTGTTGTTGCTACTGCAGTTTTCAAGCTCTTCTTTCCACTGAAGGTGTTCATGATGATTTTTAGGCTCCCCATGTGGAATAGCAGTGGCACGAGCAAATAAAAATCTGAAGCCTTCTTGAGAAAGACCTCCAAACTTAAAAGTCTGAGCAGGCCAATACATGATAGATTATAATTGCTTTTAAGCAGACAGTGTTATGGCCTCACATCAAGCAACAGCTAATTACTAAGGGCAAGAAAAGGGTGCTCTAGCACTAAGGTATATTAATCACATAAAGACTAATGTACACATTCCTAGATAAAAATGATATAACAATAAATTAGATTAATTCCCTTTTCATTGGCTGGTCAGGCAGTCTAGTTCTATGAAACTCTAATATATATTTATCTGCTGGAACATAATGCTATTTTACTATTTTATTAGTTATTGCCCTTACTGCATAAAGTCATCCTCCCTTTTAAAATGCCAGACTATAACAGATAATGTGTGATGTTGATAATAAAACCAATGAATACAAATAGGGGGTTGAAATTAATCTATTCTAGAAGTGTTACATTTTTGCTGCCCATTTTGGTCATTAATGTTAAGGAAGTAAGAAGTATTGAATGAGAATGTCATAACCTTTACCAGTGTGTAGCAAAACCAAGGCAAAAAAGGTTCTTTGATCATCTTGTGGGGGCTGGATGATGATAAATAACTATGAGACATTTAGAGGTAATTTTTCAAATTCTATCTAATTTAGCATAATCCATAATACATAAGATTTAGAGCCAGTTCAGGCTGGTGCTTTCAATCAAAGATGAAACTTTTAGAGAAAATATTTTAGATAAACTAGGATCAATGAGAACAAAGACTGATGAGTAGTTAGCTGCTGGGTGACCACCCATCAACCCGGGGACAGCAGGGCCAAAAGTGCCCGTTGTTGGAAACAAGGAGTGAGCTTGAAACAGGAGTGACCATGAGCCATGGCCACCAGGAGAGCAAACCCCAGCCACCATGTGTGGATATTCACTGGTGGAGTGTCCATTTGAGCACAGAGGTGGCTCAGCAGGTATTTGACCTTCCCCAAGATGTATTCAGGGAGCAGGGCAACTGCTCATCCTTCCTGAAAAGAGTAATATCATGTAGAGACTCCAGGTGCAGACCACAGCCCCAGGCATTTCTAACAGTGAAGTTCTCTAGAAAGGTTACAGCATTTCACTCTGAATTTTTCTGATGAGATTCTAAGGGCTTTGAATATTCATGGCTTCCACAGCCCAAACTGGCATAGACCAGAAAACCAGGACTTTTTATGGTTGTGGTTAAATATTCCACCCATAATAATTGTAGCATTAGTGATGCTTAAAGGTAACATCAGCAGTGCTCAGGGACTTGAAATATAAGAGACCAACCCTGTAAGGTGCTGTAGACATTGGAAATGTGGAATAGTTTGCATTTCCCTTGCTTAGGATGCTGCAGGTTCAGGCCCTACCTGTCCCACGACCTCAGGGAGAATCCACATTATGTGCTGCAGTGAACCTGTGCCTGCTGGCAAGATCTGTTCCAGAAGCCAATCCAAAATAATAATGCCAACAAAGCACTAGTAGAATAAAGTCACTTCAAAGCCCAGGTGAGCATCCACAGTACTGTTCTGCTTGTGCTAGGTGCTGGGACCAGTTCTTGTCGACAGTGACTTGAGAGTGCTGCAGCATTTCGTCAGAGGTTGTCAACAAGTCCACAGGTCCAGAAACTGTTCAAAATAAAATCCTGTGAAAAGTAAAGAGAAACTAATATGGTCCTTAAACCTCTAAGAATAGTTACTCCCAATCTGAAATTGTTCTGCTCTGTGACAGGACTCCATCTTCTCCATCATGGAAGCATTGGAGACTCTTTTAAAATCAGCATTTAGAGCTATTTACACCGGCTGAGTTTTAGCATGTGGGCCTCCACTTTATAAGTAAAGAATAGCTTTCACAGTTAAGGAATAACTAGGGAATAACACCCACTGTGAAGGTAAGCAAGTTAACCTCAGTTTTAATGATCCAGGGACAGAGTTCTCTGGGAAGGCATGTGCTCTAAAGCAAATGCTGATTTATGTATTTCTCTTTTATCTTTCCCTCTTGCCAAGCAATTTCAAATCATACTGTGTAAAGAATCCTGGGTAGATGACCCTTTTTGACAGGGAAGGTTAATAAATATTTTTTAAGTAATGAAAGGTGGTGGAAAAAAACAGTGAATTAAACTCAGATCTTTCAAAAAAATGTCTTGGTATGTGTATATAAAGGAAAATATTGTAGCTGTTCTCTCAGTATATAGGAACCTTGTCACTAAGATGGAGATAAAAAAAAATCCCTATTTAATAACTGCCATTTATAATTCAGAGAGAATTGATTTACTGATTTTAAAGCATTCTGCCAATCGAGAAGTTCCTGTAATATTGAAATCAATTTCTTTCAAGTCTGTGCAAGTAAAACAAAGCTCTATCAGTTGAACAGCAAAACAACTTTTCATATTAATCAGTAGGAACTTGATAAATCCCACTGATGTAGAAAATTAGCACCTTTGCATGTTTCTCAGATTCTGATTTCATTTTGGACACTTGGTCATGCATTATAAGTGCTGCCTGGCTGGCTGCAACTATTTCAGTTGAAATCCATTATTTCTGGGAGAATTATGTGCCTTGTTAGTGAAATGCGAGCTATTTCCACTCCAGCATCTGCACTGCAGTTGATCTATTATTAACATTGAGCTCATTAAAAAAATGAAAGAATCTGATTTGTGTCTTTAGGGTGGGGGCTACTGAGGCTTTTGCTGAAGCAAATAAGCTGGCTGTGCCGCTTCCAGTTGACACAGCTGTCAGGAAAGCGTTGGCTGTCGCCGCACCGCGCAGGGACGCTCAGTTACGAGGGCCTTGTAGCCATATGTAAACAATACCAGGCTGATGACAGGTTTACGACGCTGGAGACAACATGTGCAGCTGTTAGCCACTGGGTTTTATGGCGCAAAACAAATGTTTTTCAATGCGCGGGCGTTTGGCACGGAGCCGCCGTAGCGGCAGTGGGAAGAGGAGGGTGGGCGGCTGCTGGAAGATTTATCCCTGCCCAGCAGGGCTGTGCTGAGGAAGGGGCTGGTGGGCTCCTTCTCCTCACCTCCTCAAGGGGGGTTCTTCAGAGGAAGCTGCGTTCCTGTCACTTGCACTTCAGTTTAAAACTGAAAGATTTCCCATGGGGAAAGAGAGAACCATCACTCTTGGACAGGGATGCTCTGCTAGAAGCTGTTTTGGGCCAGGTCATACAGTAAGCACACCGAAAGGAGAGCATTTGAAACAGGTAGAGTAAAACAGCTGTATTAGGGTTTAGAAATAGGGACCAAAATGTCTTGAAGGGGAGGGTACAGAGGCTGTACAGAGAGAGCTGAGTAGCAATGATGTCTTGGAGTAAGGCATCATCCTGTCCCACTTTTGTGTTATCAACACTGAGCACTGATTTCTTTCTGATCCAGACTGCATGTTAGAACAGGTGGGGAAAATGAAGTGAAAGAATTTGGAAAAAAATGTAATTTCCTTTAATAAGCATTAGTGACTCATCAGCTACATCCTCAAACAGCAACAATATTTTGCAAGTCATTGTACTGTCAAACCCTGGTCTTCTTGTGCTTTAACCTCGGGCACCTCACCTAGCCAAGCCATTTCAAGGTACAACTTTCTCACAGTAACTTAAGTTTAACCATGTTAATCAAAACTTGTGGGCCCCCAAGCTTTTTGTGACAGAAGGATCCCAGCACAAACTGGTCAGTATGCTGTTAGGCATTAAGTCATGGTAAGTTTGTAAGGAGTGTTAGTAAAGGAAATGGTCAGGGGCCTGTTCCTCAGCCTTGCAGGAACAGGGTAGCTAACAAAAACAAAAGCAAAAAACTATAGAAAATAAAGTATCCAGGGAAGCTATTGCAGGTTCCCATCTGCAAATATTCTGGAAATGTGAAAATTGATCACAAAATCTGCAAAGCTAACTATTTGTGAAAATTTTCCCCTTCTTCTTTGAGTGTTGTCTTCCTCACTATAACTTTTTCCTTCACATTTTTAAAAACAAGCCATGATTCTGAATGAAAGGCATAAAAAATTGAAGGAAATTCAGGAAATATGTTTTCTTACTTTGAGTTTTCAAGAGTGTGCTGAATTCTGAATGATATTCCCACTTTCATTTAAGTATTATCTTCTTCCAGATAAATTCAACTTTCAGCCCATGTTTTTTGATTAAAATATTTTTGTTTATGCTTCAGAAGCAAAGGAAAACAAACAAACAAACTTAAAAACTAGTTTAAAAGTAATTTTTTCACCTCCTGAATTATCTTAAACAGAAGATTAAATCTCAGCATTTGACTTTAAATAGTTGCAGTGTGAGAATGCAATATTCAGCAAGAAATGCTAATATAGCAAAATAATTGCATTGCTGTATAGCTGGGAGGAAATCATAAAGGGAATTATCTTGATCTGAGAGCTAAAGATCGGTAATTGTGCTGTATTTTATACTTAGCAGCATGTCCAGATGACTGGGTAACACATTTGAGAGAATTATTCCATCATACAGCTTTTGGAAGAGCTGTTAGTTATTGCCTTCTGAGATCTTCATCATCTAACTTTAATTTTTGAAGTTGTTCACAACCTTGTCAATATTGGTATTTTTGTAGTGAGTGCTGGAAGTAATGACTGTTTATGACACATCCTACTTACAAAATGCCCCTTTTTCTAGCAAGACCATAGCATAGTCATCTATAAAAACTGTATATTCTTGCCACAAAATGCAGATGCAGCTGGAAAGAGAATTTCAGTTTTGAGCAACTATTTGTATGTGTGGTGCATGGTTCCATGGACAGCTTCCAGCCTTCCATAAGTGCTCTGCCTTTTAGCTCTGGGTGAAGTTTTATAGACATCATAATCTTCACCCTCTAGTAAAACAAAACCCAGCAAACACAGATGGATGATGAGATTGGTGATGGTGCTCTCCTAAATCCTTCCTCTCTTCCTTTCTCTACAAATACTGGGAGAAGACAGACCATGTCTACACAATGTGAGATGCTTGCTCCTGTTTTAACTCCGTCTGCTACACGGATGGACCGTGTAGGATCCATGAGCAGTCCTGGTGCTGGATGACATAGATAATATGAGGTCAGAATGATGAGACCTAAATGGTACCAGTCTTGTAGTATTAGTGACTGATGATCAGTAGAAACAACAAAAAAAAGTCATTGCAAAAGCACGAGTCAGGAACTATGAACATTCACATCCATCTGAAATAATAGCTGGAAAGTCTGTGCCTAAATACATATAAAATATTATATAAGTCCCTTTAACTTTTCTTCTGCCTATATGTTGACATTATCCATGATCTTAAGCCTTTTTCTCATATGTCTTATGCTTGTGGATTTGTTCACAGCAGCACCATTTCTGTCACATCACTTCTGAGAGTCATATCTTCCTATACCATAAACTGAAATTCTTAATCATGTCTTTATCTTTTCTTGACTATTATTTGTGTCTTTTCAACCTTCTTGGACCTGCCTCACCCAGGAAAGCTGTAGCTCTTTTCAACAGAGAGGGGGGTGACCAACACCTCTTTTCACTGGAATGCAAGACCTCGGCTATGCCAGCGAAACTTGCCAAATATTTCGGAAAGAAAAAATGGAGCAATGCCATTAGTTAGGCAGTACATACAGCCTTTTGGTGGGTCACCTATAAGGTTACAATAGAAGAAGTTATCCAACAGTTACAGGAGAACTCAGCACATTTCCTGCTGACCTGCAGCAGGCACTGCTGTAGCTGTTGGTGTTCCTGTCTTCCTCCTGGTCGAGGTTCTGAGCCCATTCCAAATGTTAAGTTGTGAAATTTAGTACATGCCCACAGTAATCCCAAAAGAAATTTCTGATGCAGAAAGAGTACTCTGTGGGAAAAAAAAAAAAAAAAAAAACCCCAAAAAAATTGAGTTAGCTATATTTCAGCAAAATTGAAGAGAATCCAGGTGAGATAGGCTGAGCATGAAAGGACTAGACACGTGGCTTCAGACAACCCCAGGAAAAGCTAAGTTTCCTAATCAAAAGAGGGCTGATTGTGCTGCCTGTCTGTCTCTAGCATGGAAGGTCTGAAACAGGGAAATGAGTTCTGCAGGCTTAAAAATTCTAGGAAGCCAGTGGTCTGAAATCTCCCTTTGTAATCCTCTCACAACATGTGAGGAGTGTAAGAAAGCATTAGCTCCTCTTTTGAAAAAGGAAAAGAAGCTCTTGAACTTCCAGAAATCAAAGTTAGCATGAGTTTTATGTCTTGTATATAACATGAAGATTATTTTAACGACAGGGTTGGCAAACATCCAAACAACCTTTTCTACAGTGTGATGAAAATCTGTACAGTTTGCTGAAGACAATCAAGAGTTTAGTAAAAGCAAGGCCCAACTCTTGAACATTTTGTGAATGCTGAATTAGAGCAATTTCCCTCACTTTGGCACTCACTTGATACTGGGGAGGAGAAATATTTCTGCAGTTTCAGGTTAGTGTTCCACCTCACCAGCAACTGGCAGTTCCTTTTACCAAACTGACAGAGAGACTTTCACTTCCCTCTGGATGAAAGCCTATTTTTGCATGCCTTAAAGAATGTGAAGATATAAACCCATGATTCCCAAGACAGCCTATATAATTTATAGCCTTATCTAATTTACAGATATGGCTTCCTTCATATATAGTAACAATAGCTTTTATGCAATCATAGTGAGAAACTATATACAATTCATACTATATTTTTGTTCTTATATATCTGTGTCTGTTTTTTTAAAATTTCTTCCCAGAAAAAAAGGTTTTGTAAATTGTTTTGTTAGACTTATACAGAAGATTGTCTTTTCCCATGTAAACATTGAATGTCTTTTAAATAAGATATGCTGTCAATACAGTTGTATTATTGTTAGGTTCTTGAAATATAGAAAACCTTTTATTAGGGAGAAGAGGCATCTTGAAATGAATTAAAGCTGAGAAGTCCAAAGTATTTGCAGAGCTCTAGTAACCTGCCAGTTTTTCACTAAGAGGTTTGATAGCTGAAGGTTATGAAATCAACAGTGCAGACAAGGAGATTTTCGCCATGGCCTGGTTTGTAATTTGCACTTCTCAAAAAGCAATATCCTTTATTTTTCTTTCTTTTTTTTTTTTTTTTTTGATTCCTTTTAATCAAAATGTCTCATTTCCCTTCATGGCTGGCACTTCTGCAAGAATTTTTATTCAAATGTGATAAAAGTAACACGACATCCTAACGAACCTCTGCACACACACAGACACACAGACACATAGAACTCTCTGGAATCAACAATCTCAAACTGATTTGTTCTCTACTTGGGAATGGATTGGTTTGCTCACCTAAACATGAAGGTACAGATAATTTCTGACTACTGACACAGTTACTTGCTAGTGCACTGGTTAAAGCAGAAAGATTTAAGTATCATTATTTTAAATCAGCAAGGTGAAACCCACAGTTTAAATAGATGATTTTTATCTCATTTTGCATACTTTTTTTTGCAAAAAAAAAAAAAAATTGATTCCTTTTGCTACCATACATTGTAACCTACTCACATTTTTTTTAACAAATGATATAGGGCAGGCCTCACACCTTCTTCTAGAGTTAGAGGAAGACTGGACAATTAATATGTGACTATCAATGCAGGATGGTCCCCAGTGAGGGAATAACGTGCTCTGACTCCACGATTCAGAAGGCTGAACAATGGCTTTATTAAGCTATACTATGTTACATTGCATACTATACTATATTATACTATAACTATCTTACACTAAAATAAAACCCATGCCCCTTACCAGACAGTCATGACACAGCTTTCACCTAATTGGTCAAACAGCCCAAACAAACATCAGCAGAGTCCAGTTAACAAATCCCTTTTGGTAAACAGTCTCCATAACACATTCCACATGTGCTAAACAACAGGAGCAGCAAGCAGAGATGAGAATTGTTTTCTCTCTTCTCTCTGAGCTTTCTCACTGCCTTCCCCAGGAAAAATCCTGGGAGAGAGAATTATGTCCCTCTCTGTTCAAAGTGTGTGTGAATACCACATGTAACCACACTTGTGATGCATGGGCAGTAGTGAATCTCTATGAGTTCCTTCACTCCCTATTTTGTGCACCCACCATGGCAGCATCCCTATCAAAGTAAAGTTCTTGGACAAGGTTACTGCCAACAGAGTGTTTCATCTGCCTTCCATGTTGTCCCTGAGAAATCAGTAGGAAACAGGGCAAAGAGGAAAGGGCTGTTAACCAGTGGAGCTGTCTTGGCAGGCTGCAAAAACCTGGGGTTCACAAGTTGAACTCTCCTGACTTAAAGAATGAAACAATAAATAGTGTTTATTCTTGCTGTCTGTCCCCTTTATTTCTGTCGTACATGCCCACATCTCACTGCTTAATTACCAAGTGCTAGATTCTTTCTTATGATTTGGAACAAGCCGCATATGGGTATCAATTGGACATTTAGCTTTCACATAAGGAAAGAAAAAGCTGCCTAAAATGTGCTGAGAACATTTTTTTAAATGGGGGAAAGAGCCTTACATTAAAACCAGCCGACTTTTTAAAGAAGGGAACAATATCTACCAGTGAATTGAACAGCAGTGGTTCTTTCTGGTCATGATCTCACTAAGCTTTCAGAAGTGGTGGTAGATCTCCTCCTCCTCCCCTCCCATACATTTTGAAAGCACTGAGAGGAATATCAGCCTCTCTGCTTTTTCAACTCCCAGCTGGTTTCTCAGGTTTGAATTAAATAGTCACTGAATGGAACTAAGAGAATGTAGTGAAATGGAAAAAAATCATCCTCTGTCCTGCAAGATGCTAGTGCTGTCAAAAGCCAGTTTAGCACTTCAGCACACTCTGGTTCCAGGTTCTTAACTGTACAAGCCATGTGTATAATGTTTGGACTATTTTTGACAGCAAGTTGAGATTTCTGCAGGGTTTTATCTCCTGTAGATATTATCAGCTGAGACACTGTCATTTCGTGCCATGTTTTCACAGTTCATTGTACATAGCCTTGCTTTTAACACAGGAAAAGCTAAGCCTTCAAAAATATGAATTTTATTTTACATTGTTTCTCTTCTTTTCCAAAGCTGCCCTTCAAACTGTTGACACTTGCTAAACAAAAAGACCAGCATCCAAGTTGGAACTGCAGGGGACTGTAAAGCCGAGGCACACTAAAAAGCTGCAGGCACACAGTTTGCATCTGAAAGCAAGACTGGTTGCATCTGTAGGCTGCTTTTCCTCACCTAATTAATGCCTTCATCGGCAGGACTAAGTAACTTGTGTACAGCTCCATGATAAAGTATCTATGTAATGCTGGATGGCTGTTAGAAAATCAGTATGATCTCTTACCACATTTTGCAGATTTAGTGACTTTAGTCCCTGCTCACTGCAGATAGGCAGTAAATATGCCCTCAGTCTGCTGCCAAGCATCTGTATAGACTTAAACATCTGTAGAGCAGGAGCTGAAATGGATTGTCTAATGTGAACAGCAGGCTACATAATTACCCTTTATTTACTTGTAACAAATCGGTTACTACAAAGAACTGTATTTTCTCCACTGAAAAAATGCTGCATCAATTAAATTGGAAACTGCACTTGTATTAATTCTGTCAATGAGCAGCATAATTTCAAAGTGGACAGGGTGAGTATAAGGGCACAGAAAATAGATTTTTTTCTTTTTGAAGGGTTGGCAGTAGTACACCAAGTCTTTGCAGTAATTCCAAAGAGTTATTGATTTTTGGATCCGAGAAGAACCTTCGCTTTCATTTGGCTTGACCTCTCATACAACAGAGGGTTTTGCACAGCAAATTCTCCAATAAGCCCCCTAGCTTTTTTACTCTGTTTTTAAAAGACCTTTAAAAAAAGTCCTGAAGTAACGAGGGAACTGCAATCTGCAAGTTCAACTCATGCTGTAAAAGAGATGTGAACAGAGTGAATTTAGTACTTCTGGCACAGATTTATCTGAGTCCCACATTTAGGGTCTGCCATATTTTCACACAGCTTCTGACCTTTATTCTGTCAGTCAGAGGAATACTTTCGCTTTCCATCAGCACTGGAATAAAGAAACAGTGCCACATTTAAGACTCATTTATTCTTGGGAAGAGTGTATGAGAAGTGCCAGATGAGGCATGTAGAATGTAACATCCACACTGAGGCTCTGGAGTGATCTAGATTGATCCAACAATCCGTGCTTGTGTTAGAAAAGAGAACAAAGGAGAATTAGAAAACGTAGCTAATGCACTGTAACGCTGCCACTCACCTGAATGCACAGAGAACATGAAGCAATAGCTCTAAGGAATAAAATGCCTTGCATACAATTCTGTTAAAATATGTGACTTTTTCCTCCTTTGTTTAGACTGGGCCTTCCAATTCTGTCCCTACCTTTGCCATTCAAGGTAGGAAAAGGACCCAGAGATATTTTGTGTCAAGTTATGTCTGCCTTGCCCTCCTTCACATCTGGATTTTTTTAAACTGAAGAAATGTGAATTTTTATAAAGCAAAATTAACCAAAGAAATATTATTCACAGGCTCCTTCACCCATCTGCTCAGCTCAGAAATGATCTTATTTCTCCATGAAATATTAAAATTTGGAGTGACTGAACTTGGCAGGAGGGGACTACCTAGCTCTGCTGCAACCTGTCCTACCCTAAGGGACTCCAGGGTGGTGCTGAGGGCTCTGCACCACCTGGGGTTTTCCTGAGCTTTCCTATTGCTGAAGAAAACCAAAAAGACCACCTGCAGTCAGAAGTGTTTTTCCTTTATCCCTTTAACATGTATCCCCAATGGTGTTCTAACAAACAGCCAGAAACTCTTAACAATTAAATGAAAAATCCTACACTGATGCTCTGAAGGTGTTTTTAGGTCTAATACTGAAAAATGTACTTTCTCTCTCATTACAGAATATTGCATTATGTGTATTATAGCTCTCTAGAATATCCAACTTCCAAGGACTTTTAAAAATCATTAAAAGGATTGTCAGACAGAATAGCTTTGTATTTACCTTTCAAGTAAAGTGGCTGTGTCAACTGAACTCATGTTGAGACAAACAACTTCTTTTACAGGATACACATGGACCTCAAGAGAGTATTTACAGCACTGGAAACTACATGATGATATTTCAGTGCCCCACAACATTTGATATCTTTGATCCTTTGATCTGTTTTGTATCTACTGCAGAAGAGATGCCAAATTATTGAAAGCATGAGATCTTAGGCACGACTGTAGAATCTGACTGTGTGCACCTGTCATACATAAAATACATCTTTTTGGGTTCCACTTGGCATTTGAACATGAAAAATGGGCATCTTTGCATTCTGAGCAGCTTGTGAACCCAGTTGTAGTTATCAATTTTGCATGCACGTAGGCTCTTTAAGTACTAAATGAAACATGCTATTCAATAGGGATGAGCAGTTAAATGTCTATACTTCTGAGACAAACTAATAAATAATGTGTCTTGTGCTCAGAAGAAGTCAGGAAAATGCTTAATTCCAGAAATATAATTTGGTATTCAGCAACAATATTTTTTTACTTAATTGCATATATCTCAAAAATAGCATTTCTAAATCATAATTTAATTCCTATGTTCTAACTATGACTACTAAAGTGTCCATATGTCACCTGTCATACTGGATTTTTAATTCCTCTTCTTTTCTTGATCCTTAAATTATATGGCTTTTACATTCTCCAGCTCCCAAATGCAGTCCTTCTGTTCAAGCTACAGGAAATCATATTTTTAGGGCTGGAAATGGCTGGTTCACTTCTTCCCAGCAGTTAAGATGGCAATTCCTACACATGCATATGTCTTAAACCAGTAAGTGCATGGTCACATCACTGCAACATTTACACCTCCTCAACTACTGGTCCCAGATGTCAAAAGTACATGTCATATTTTAAAATGTAACGTAAGAACTATAAATCCTGCTGAACAACTTCTGCACCATACTTCTCTACTGGTGGGGTAAACTTCCCACCACCAGCAATTAGATTAGAAAAATGAAGATCATTTTTTAAAGTCCACCTTTCTTCCTTCTTCTGGCCTTGTCAGAAGACACATACTGGGTAAGATACAATGATTTTGAAAATCTTATCAATTGAAAAGAGGCAAGCAAATAGAGAAAGACTTCTTTAAGTTATTTTTAGCTGCCATTTTGAACAGAATGTCAGCAATTTTAGGAACAGTGATTCTGTGGCATCTGATACCACTCATGAGACATATTCTGCTGCTTTAAGTTCCTCAAGTACAGGTTCATTCCTTGACAATATCCCTGTTCAAAACCAGTGGCAGAAGAATGTAACAAAAATCTAATGTTTTCATTATTAAAAATCTTCTTTTAAAAAACAAAAATAATTTACTGTGATAAGTGAATCTTTCTGGTATGGTGAAATAAGAGGAGAGATGAATGGACATGATACAGATAATATTTTCCAGTGTACATATTTTTTGTTATGTAAGACACTCTGCCACCTAAGAGGAAGATAATTTATAGTAATCGCCTCTGCAAACCTTGCTCATGTCATTGCTGTTGCTCTGTGTTAGCAGATGAAGAAACAGTAAAGAAACAGCTCTTTCAGTTTAGCAAATGTGTACTTATCTTGCAGGATGGGAGCATATTACACACACATGCAGGCATACCTAGATGCACTCACATACACACACACAAGTAACCCTTATTTACTGTATGAAGAAATAGTTGTATGAAATGTATGTGGCATTCACAACCATGCTGTATATCCACCTCCTCAGCCAGAGGAATGGGTTACACCAGCTCCATGCATGCACTGGGCCAAGGTGAGCAGAGGTTACCAGCAGCAGATACTCTGCAGAAATACAGAAGTGATTTGGGCCAGTTAAATTCCTTACTCATGTATCAGGAGACCTACTGTTTAAATATAGAGCTGTATTTTATGTTTTATTGCAATTTTCCATGTTTTTAACAGTCACTGTTTTATCAAACCCTGCTGTCCTGAGGGCTCCTGATGATGTCAATGAGAGTTTTGTGTAGACAGGGATTTTGGGACACAGCTCATAACAGAAAAGATGATTGATGTAAGTAAGAATACAGAAGCATTGATTGGTTGATCTATCCAAAAACAGTCTGACACAGGTCCAGTTCACAGAGAACAACATGAAGAAAAAAAATATGGGGATTTATCTCCTGGGACTCACAAGCTTGCCACTTGAACCAACAAACTGCATCACATCCTAATGCACTTGGCCAGCACAGGAGCCAGCAAGATTACCCTTCACAGACTTTGAAATGAAACACCCTTCACCCTGTTTATTCTTCATGCATGATTAAGTGCAAAGAAAGCAGCCGTATCGGTACGACAATCTGTCAAGGAGAGGAACCTCTTGCACAATGATAAAGCAAACATCTAAACATATTTTCAGTGTAAAACCTCTTGTGTTGTTTATAGAGTATTACATGAAAACTGTGTTAAAAGGACATTAAGCCTGAAAAGTCAAGCTTCTCAAAGTCAGGGAATAATGGAATTCAGACTGCTGGTGGAACTAACATTTTATGCTTTTGGTAATATTCATTATTGCCCAGTAATTAGATAACTGCATGCTGTATCTTTGCATTGGACCCAGACCTTTCTCAAAGCAGAGCATCAATAGTGCTCTGTGATTTAGAGGCTATTCAATATTTGGATTTAGTCTCATTATTCAGTGAATTTTTATATATTCACTCACATACCTATGTACCACATACTCACATACTTATGCTACTCAATGCCATTTCAGACTCTAGCATTCCTTATGTCATGAGTTGCTAGAAAAAGCCAGATTGGAGGGGACCTCAGAAAATCTCCCATTCAACTGAAAGAAGGGTCAGATGTAAGACAAGGTGTGGTTGCTCACAACTTTTTTCTTGAGAGAGCCTTGTTCACTGCCTCTTTTTAAGAAAAGAGTCTCCTTAAATCCAGTCTCAACATTTCCTGATTCCATTCTCCCCACTGCCTTTTGCAACCTCCCCAAAAGTGCCTGGTTGGGGGGGGATTATTTTAGATTCTCCCAAAGCCATCTCTTCTGCAGTCTGAGCCTGTCCTGCTCCCTCAGCTCCTCCTCACAAGGTGAGTGCTGATGTCCCAGTTGGTGACTCTCTGCTGAACTCTCTCCACTTTATCAATGCCTTTTCTTCACTGGGCAGGGCAGGGCAGAGAAGGTCACAGTACTCTAAATGTAGTGCAAGGAGTGTTGAGTAGAAATGCATAATCACTTTCCTGAACCTACTGCTTTTGCTCTTGTTAATACACCCCAAGGCATTTTGGGCCTTCTCTGCAGGCAGTGCACAGTGCTGGCTCATCCTCAGCCTGATGTTCCGCAAGATCCTCAGGTCCTTTCCTGCAGAGATGTTCTCCAGGCAGTCAGTCCCCAGACTGTGATTTATAGCAGGGTTTTGATTCACAGGTGCAGAGCTGGGCATTTGTCCTGGCTGAATTTCATAAGATTCTTGTCAGTTTGTTGAGGTCTCTGTGGATGGTAATTCTGCCCTCAAGTGTACCAAGCGGTCCTTTCCAATCTTCTGTGACCCGCAAACGCGATAGGAGTACACACCATCATCTAATCTAAAACATCAACAGAGATAACAGGATGGTCCCCAGGATAAATCCCTACTCTAGAAGGTAGTTGCAGGTACATGAGTAGTTGAATCTGTTAGAACCTACCTCATGTGACCCCTCATCTAACAATTTTTTTAAATCCATCTAGTTGTGAACCCAGCCAGACCATAACGTCCTGTGAATGCTGCCATCCCCACCTTCAAAGCAAATGGATTCTGGGTGAAGGCATTTGCCCCTGCTAGAAGAGGCTCCCTCCATTCTGCATCCCTTCTTACAAGACTAAAAGCCCACCAGAATGCCTCCTGCCTGTGGCTCACTTGTCTCATGAACACTGGTCCTGCTGCACACTCCTACCCCAGGGCCTCTCTCACAGCAATATTCCTTTTTATTTTCAATTGTGCAGTGTGTGGTCCTGTGACTCATGTACTGCACGCTCTTCAGTTCTTCTGATTCGAGATGTGGGTATTTCAGCACAGGCTTTCTGTGGAGCTCACTTCTGTCACATGCAAGTAGCAATGCTTTAATCTCTGCAGCCCCCGGGAGAGGTAAGGCAGACGATACGGAATTGTTAGGATGTGGAATTGTCTCTGCTGATTTCAAGTTATATTTAAAATGTGTAAGTCTGCTTATTCACAGGATTAAGCTTTCCGTAGCACATTTTACATTCAGATAGCAACCATCAGAAGTTTTTAGCTGGGCCCAGGAATAGCCTTGGAGGCTAAATTTGTGCACCCAGGAAGTGAGAAACACATACCGAGAATTATTCAAACATGCAGACATCTGTCTTTGGAGCTGTCTGTCAACAACCACCTTGCTCTACTGAATGCACAGAGAATTTGGGCTCTGAATTTCGGACAGTTTTTGAAAGTTTGGCTTCGGAGCCCCTGGTAGACTATAGCTCTCCAAGGGAGCACCAAAAGCTACACAGCTGTGTAACTGCAGCCCCATCTTTACTCAAGAGAGGCCACCTTCTTTCTGACGTGCATCAGCAGGCATCTTACAGGTAATAGCTATTTTCAGACATGTTCCTGCTTAATTCCTTGAACATAATTCACTCATTCATTGACCAGAGCAGAGATCTCAGATTATCGAGTTTATTGATTACACATATCATCAGACAGTTGAAGACAGTCATATATTCAGAGACTTTCTAACTTTTCATCAGATCTGATGTTCTTCAGTGTATTTGACTTCAGAAACCTCAGTAAAAATCCTGTCAATAAACTCAAGCACTCGTTTGTTTTCTAAGGTAACTATGTATGAAACACCCAGAGTTAAATTGCTCTACGCTTTTTATCTTACTCTGCAGATAGGCTGTGTGTGTGTATGTCTGTGTGTGTGCACAGATGTAGTGTAGTTTATGCTCCTCTACATGCTGAACTTAAAGTCAAATAACCACTTCAAGATGGCTTTCAGCATAATAGTTCACCTGATCTAGGCAACTAGATGACAGAAGACTCAGATCTTTCTCAAAGCCTAAATTATACAACAAAAAAAAGGCACAGATCTGAGGTTAACACAAAGGGTATCAATTATACAGAAAGCTAAAGGAGGGAGTCATGGGTGGGATAGAGAGAAATAAGGAAATATAAATGGATTCGGAGTTTTCAGATAAAGGGAAAATGAAAAAACAGCATAACTAGATTTAATTTTATGCTTCGAGATTGACTAGGAACCTGGGTCTCAAATGAGCCCAGATTCCAGGACAACCTTCTATGTGCCTGCAGGTAGTAGGTTCAGAATTAAGTGCTTGCAATGAAAAAAATCTGAGTGAGAATTCAGGCAGAATTCCTGAATTTCACCAATAACAAATATCCATCTTAATAACAATAATGTTCTGTAATTTTTTTAGAAATATTTTCATTGGCCTGGCTAGCCTGTGTTCATCACTGAAGAAAAATTTGCATGCTTGAAGCGGATAGGAATTTATTGAGAAAGCCAGACAAGGATAAACATGTAAGGGCAGAATTAAATTAGGACTGTGAAAGTGTAAGCTTCTTCTGACTACAGGCTAAAGAACGTTGCAGAAAATTTTCATGCATATAGATTTCTTTTAAGGTTTTCTTGTGATGGATCTTGTCTTGAAAAAAAAAAAATGAGCCAATCTACAACTCTCTAAAAGCTGGCAGCATGGTTAGCTAAATGTATCCCCCACTCCTTCTAAAATGAGTTGCTGTTAAGTTACAGAATAGAGCTGAAAGCAACCTATCTGTACTAAGCACTCCAGCTACCAGTGAAACAGGAGGAAAAACAAATCATACATTACTAACCACAGACTAAATTAATTGAACTTTAGTGACGAGTGGCATATAAAAAAAAGGTTTATGAACTGAAGAGAGGACAAGAATTCTCTGTTGTTACAGATTGCTGCAGACTGGCCATGTCAGCAGTGTGAACAGACAGAAACGTCAGCAGCATCAACCCACTAACAATACTGTATTTAGAAAAGATGAAGTGTGCACTCATTATTTAGTTCTGTGCTCTGACTGCAGTACTACAAAGACTGGAGTGGTTTGGGTTTTCAGGCTTACAGTATCCTCAGATCACCTCTTCCACACAAATTACCATATTTATCAATTGTACCATCCTAAGCAGTAGCTTTCAGGACTTCTGTCACATTGCCTTTGAAACAGCAGATACTCACCACCAGGCAATAGGACTGGCTGTGAAAACTCTGATGGCACATTTCTATCCCTGCAATTCTGGCAGGGATAGAAAGAAAGTGCTTGGTGGAAACGGTTCGATTTTGACAATGGTTGCATGGCTAAGTGATTGTGAAAGTATGATTTGAACTGGGACGGTTGAAATAAAGAGGTTTCATAAAATCTTGATTATTACATGGAATTCCAAATATGAAAGAGCACTTTGTCTCCCATTGTGACAGGTTACAGTCTCTGTAGAGGAAGAGTACTTCCTCACCCCTTCACACTATGCAGGAGGTATCAGCTAAACTGAGTCACTAACACATTTGGTAGGTATCACCAGAAGGTTAGTATATCATGTCTAAATTTAATCTCTCTTTCTGGCCTGAATCATTCACAAGATATTTGTGAGGGCACCCTGGAGTCCTATGAATATGAAGAGAGGGAAAATTCTCTTGGAGAAGCTGAAAAACAAGAAAGATCAGACTATGGTTGATGCAGAAAAGCAGAAAACTTCTCTGTATTTCTTCCTTTTTCACTCTGGAGATGGGGGCTGTATGTGTGTGCTTGTGCATTTTTTGCAGGTTTTATTTTGGTGAACATACCAAAAGCCTGACAGCACCATGTATTATTCATTTGCACTCTATGAGTCATTGTCTGTTCTCTTAGTCAAAGAAAATTATTGTGAGTAAGGGCAAAGGTGAAAAATAGTCCAAACCAGAATTATAGGCATCTCTGTACCATATTATGTTAACAAATTTATAAGCAACCTTGTGCCAGAACAAACAAGGAGCTGACCCCTAGGACAGCATAAAGCTAGAGATGGTGGTTTTGGCCCTCAGTTGCCTACATACTTGAGGTCTTAATTTCTTCTCTCCAGAGCCCTAAGCCCCATACATCAAAAAGTTCTAAGTAGAATGCAAAAATTTGCCTTCCTAAATATGCTGTACTACTAAAACCAATAAAAACTAGGACTACTTTTGAGCAATTTCCCTATTCCTTTATAACATTTCATTAATAGGACTCAAAGCATTATTAGCCAGAAAAATGCCATGGAAATGCCAATTTTCTTCTGGTCGTGTTCAAAGCCAGTACATGGCTAATCTGGGAGGAGAGACCTGATGTCCAAATGACCCAAAATTGTCCCAAAACTTACAGCATCTCCATTTTTTACTCTCTGCTTTTGTTCTTATTGCATCAAAATGTGAATTGTTAAAATGTGCAGTCAGGTACGACTCTTACAGAAAATAAAATGCTCTGTGCTAGGCCAGCTGTTGCAATCCTGAAATTTGTATTTGCCCCCTAAATAATCTGTGTGATGCTTAAAGAAACCTCTGTGTTCTTTTAGTTTATGTATAATGGGGCTATACATTTTATTTAGCTCTCAGACCTTCACAGCCTGTGAAGTACTGAGATGATTTGCAGACAAAATTGTTGCTTAGAAACAAACAACAAAAAAAACCAAGGGTCTCTAATTTTGCCTCTCAAGGGGACTTAAAAACCAAAATAAGTTTTTGAGACCGTGTTTCTCCTGAATTGCATAAGGGAAATCAGCTCAGAGGCAGAAAATGGTGCTGTGTTTTAGAAGCCAGATGACCCAGCAGCGAGCACCATGTCCTGAGCTGCTGGCTGCCATCAGCTCTGCCACCTCCCCAAATCCCACTGCTCCTGGCCTTCCAGGTGCTCAGAGCTCCAAAGATGCCTCTGAACCTTCCAGCCCTCCCAGGTCTTTGGCAAGCTGAATATGAAATAGTTGTTACTCACAGCTGCTGCACTGAGTGGAACTCTGGTTTAAGTAATTCATTTTGATAACAATGGAGAGGTTAATTGATCAGTCATTAATTTTCTTGCTTCACAGTTTTTCTTAATTATCTCCATTACACAGAAGGTCCACAAGGCATGTTCCTTGGTGAGCATGCCTACTTTTTATTGCTTTGTGTAAAAGTACAACATATGTGTAATTATTCAATATCATTTCATCTCTCAGCATCCCTCTTGGCGTGGCATGCTCCATTCCTGAACTCTTCTGGACAGTAGTTAACCTCTCTTTCCATGGAAAATGCTGGTTATAAATGCTTCAATAGGAATTCAAGTGTTGACAGAAATGTCAGGAAACAAATACCTTTTTCCAGACTTGACAGCTTTTCCTCTGAAAATTCATTTATGGACTTGTGGAGACAAAGAGGAGCAACCCAAATCCCCCTGTTCCTTTATTAAACCTGAAACAAAAGCTAGTGGAGAGAATATTTTTCAGGCACAAACATTTATTGCAAAACTGTGCAGTGGCAGCAGGAGTCACATGGCCCATCCAGGTATCTTTGTAAATGGGCCAGTCTTCTTATGCCACTGCATATTTCTGCCATGTATCCTGTGTGTTATCTCATTCTGGAGGCTGTCAGGTGCAGGAGAATTGTCCAAGTCTCTAGGCAAGTTTAGGCTGGAATGTAAGGGGACAGAAGGACTGAGTGTCTGTGTGCCTGACAGAGCAGGCTTCCCCTGGAAGGTGTGTATGCACACCTCTGGGCAGACACAGGGCAGTGATCCTGCCTTACAAGAGGAGATTTCTGATTTAACTGTTGGAACAGTTGCTTCAGCTGAACAAAATCAAGTTCCTGCAGCACAAGTCTGAACTGAGCTGGAAGGAAGGCAAGGCAGGCAGGCACTAGGAGCATATTCATCTTTAAATAGCAAAGCTGCATCAGCAGAAGCCTGAAACCATACAAAGTCACAGGGGCACAACTGCAGCGCAGGGTTCATTCATTCCCTGTTACATCTGTCTCATGAGATGTGTGATATCTGCTGGCCACATGCTGTCCCTGTGCCAGGAGGAATCCCAGGTGTTCCTTGTTTTCCTTGTCCTGATTTCCCTGGGGAAGAACATAGCAGCTGGGAGGGACCTGTGTTGCACTCCCCTCTCGTGCACGGCTGGAAGGCTGGGGCATATGGGATCAGCTGAATAAAACACCTGCTCTGCAATCCAGATGTAGGTGCAAGTTTTCACTTTTAACAGCAGAAAATCTGGGCACATCTTCTTAGAACCTGGAAAATATGACCCCACTGACCCCACTGAGCCGTGTAAGATTGCTTAGCAGAGAGGAAATGTAAGTAGTTCATGTCTATTTTTAAATTTCATTGTAAGAAAGGCAGCTTCACCTTGAAAAAGAAATTCATAAGACCCTAGGCACAGTAGCCTATGATAGAAGGATTAAGACACACATGGGCTGTAAGGAGATAAATATCTCTGTACCCTTCTTTGTACCTTCCAATAAGTCATTCATCAAGAAACAGTGAGAGGCAAAGAGCAACACCTCTCTGACCTTGTGTGCCATTTTCAATTAAAATACAGGACACTTTTTTTTAGTATTAGATGTAGATGTTCACCACAGTATAAACCCAGGTGTATATAACAAAAATATTGTATTTTCCTTTATATCTCTCTAAATTCTCCACCAAATTCCCATGCCTCACCCATCATGTTTTCCTTCTGGGGAGATTTGCAGCCTTTCCTCACTCTCCACTTCCCACATAGCACTGTTTCTCTGCATTACTCACACCAACCAGCTCTTAAAACCCATGACCAAAAATTCTTGTGAAACTCTTGTGGTTACCTCACAGGAAACCTCCAAATAAGATATTCTCTTGGACCTAACACCTGGAGAAGTCAAGTCACTCCCTAAAAGGTTTGGTGGATTTGTGTGCCCAGACCCATTGCAAAAGTCCTTCTCCACTGACTCCCCCATCTACAAAGGGAGGACCAGGCAGTTCTCCAAAATGGGAAGACCACAAAAGTTAGCTGCGTTTAGTTCTCTGAATTGAAAAAGATGGAGAATTGATTTCCTTCCCTGGACAAATATTTTTATTTTTCTGCAATGCATATACAAGTACAAAATAGAGCTTTAAAGTGGCTTATATTTGGAGAGAGGAGCACAGACAAGCAATGGCATTGCATCAGCACCCCAACATCATTGGCATGTCTTTGTTATCATCATCATTACCCTGGTTTTCTGTCCTTCACCCTTAATTACTCATGGTTCATCTGAAGAGGATGATAGCAACTATGGAAACGCCACAGTGCCCTTAGAAACACCAAAAGTGCTTATTCTGAAAGATTCACACAACTGTGTGCTCAGTCTCAGAGGTGAATCGTCTGAGATATTTCAGCTCTGTGATCTGCTCAGAAAACCCTGTAGCTCAGAATACAGCAGACAGCCCTGCTCCTGCTTGCATCATCCTCCTCATCCTTCTCTTAAATTGTCTGCACCTTCTGTGCAACCCACCCTCACCCCCTGCAATTATATGAATTCTTATGGGAAATATTTCTCCCCTAGCTATTGCCTTTTTCAGGAACAAATTCAGGAAGATAATAGAATCTGTGACAGTTAGATGGGCCAGACCTGAAGCAATGATGCTGAACATCCATGCCTATGGAGGAGCTCAAGGAATGAGTCTAGCTTGAGCTGACTGCTTAAATCTTTCTATTGGAACTACCTGAAATATGTCAAAGCTTTGGGAAAACATAGATAAATTTTGTGCCTCTCTTCCAGTAAAGGAGTGTTTGAGTCTTAAGGAGAAACCAAATAATGGTTCAAACTTATTTTGTGGGGATTATTAAGAAAGGAAAAAACTGGACTCTCACACATTTGCACTCTCAACTGTCATTGTTATGAAACTGTGTTTGTAATACCATACTTCTGTTTGATACTTTGAGTTTCTAATACTTCTTTGTTTGCACTCTCTTTAGCAAGCCCTTTCGAGCACAATGTAAACTTCTGTCTCTTTGGTTTTGAGGTATTTCAGAGTATCAGGCTGAACTACTTTTATCATAAAACATGATCTTATTCTTGCAGACAGCCTAGTTAAGAGGAGAACTCCCATCTACTCTTTGTCAGTATGGAAATTCAGTTCTACAGCAATTGAACATTCTTCTGTCAGTAGCAGTTACTGCCCATTTAGTTACCTTTTTTTTTTCTAATTAACTTTGCATTTCCTAGATGTGTAGAATACTTTGGTCTCTGAACTAACTCCAACTTTCTAATTAAAACTGGCACATGCTCTGAGAGAAGTCAAAATTATAGGTCGTCCTTCCTCTTTAGAAAAAAACACTTTACCATACGGCTTCTAAAATTAGCAAAGGTAACTGGATATTAAATCAGTGGCTCAGCAGATGGATAGATAAAATTTAAACAAGTTATATTCTATTAAATAAAGAAATATGAGTGCTTATACTGTAAACATGGTTAGATCCAGAGTAGTTCTTCAATGCTGCTGACAAGTGAATAAGTCAAGGGCAGCGGTCTCTTGCAGACTTTTCCATAAGGTTTGTACCTCCTCTTCAGCTATCCTTTCTGGGTTTGCCTGTAGTTTATTCCTGCCTTCTCTGTTTGATTTGAAAAACCTTTTCTAGCTTTCAGCGTGGCTCTCCCACGCAGTGATGACCTTTTAAATAATTAAAATGCTAACAGTTCATTCAAGCTATTATGCAACCCACTCTTCAAAGTAGCAGGCAAAGGATCAAAACGGGGAGAAAGAAGACCTTTCTGTGCTGCTTGGTTTTGACTTGCTTTGTTTTCCTGACAGGGTCTGTTCGAGGAGAACTGAGAAGTGTGCTTTGTTAGTGGTTCAATAATCAGAAATTCTCAGTGTTATGTCATTATTCATCTTTTCTGTTTTGATCATTTAAGCAATTTTTCATATTGTTTTCCTCCTGGATTTATTATCTGACACTGAACAGCCAGAGCCTTCAGAAAGCTCTTTGGTGCCCATGGGTACACACATAGCTGATGCCTGTTTAAATGGCAGTTTCACAACTTCCTGAGCTGTGCTGCATCATCCAAGAGAACAATTGCTGCTCTGGGAAACTCAAGACACTCTTAAAACCACCTACTCAAAACAATGACATAATGTGGGAGGAGAGGTGGAATCTAGGCAAAGCACAATGTCAAATTAAATATCTTGGACTTTCTTCCAAAAATGCACAGTTTATTTTATTTTACACCAAATCAACAGTAGCATAGAAAATAGAAAAAAATGAAATGAAGAGATCTTGACTTAGAGGAAAGAAGTTAGTATATTTAAAAAACAAGAGCTACAGAAACCTCTTCATCTGGGCTAAACAAATGAAAGTGAAAAGAAAACTAAGGTAGGTTCTCAAAAAGAAGACAAAGTTTTAAAATAGTCATACAGCTGCTCCTTTAAAATTAATGGGGAGTGTCAGTGCTGGGTTGCCACAGTTCTGCTACCGTGAGAAATGGTATATGAGCCCTAAAAATGCACAGGATTGGACAAATAAACTAAGATTGTCTAAAGGATTATAGAAAAAAAACAAAAATGTGTGTTGATGTGACTGGCACCCCCTGCTCCTGACAGTTACTTTTATAAATTTTGATAGCTGTACATGCATTTGTGTCTCTATAGAATCACACATATCAAGATAAAGAGATTGGGAACAAATATAGAATGAAATTTTTCTCAGAAGCAGGAATTCCTGCAGCACATCTCCAGGGTGTCAGGTAAAAATTCCAGATAATAAAACCCAGACAGCAGTGATTTCTGTGATTTTTACATGTTATATTTTAGGTAAGTGTGTTTAAATACATTTCCAGCCATATTTCCTCACTGATTTTTACATTTTAAATTTTAGTTGCACCTCAAATTCTCAGCTGTGAGAATGCCAAGCCTTTGCTATTTTTAAAGTATGTGTGGATATTATCTTGCCCTAATAGAGCATCAGCAAAAGAGGCAGACATCATTACCTGCATTTTGCAAGAGAAATACCACATGCAAAGCAATGATGTTGTTTTACCAGGTATATTCACAAAACCAGTGGCAGCTCAGGATGGAATTGGGAGTATTGAAACATTTTTGAAGAGTCAACACTAAGTCATAATTGCATCATTATTTTAGTGGTTAACATTATGAGAAGTCAACATGAGAATATATGCTACACAAAAAGAAAAACAAACAATGAAATGACACCAATATACAAATGTAGTCTTTTGAGATGGGAATGGTAAGAATCTATATCAAACAAAAAAAAAAGAAAAATGAATCTTGGACTAATGACAATTTCCTCAAAATTTTTCTTTCTTTGTAGCAAGAAATTTGAGACCAAATGAAACATAAACATTTTGATAAACATGATATCGACCTCATCAGTATTTTCTTGGGTGAGAAGACTGACTGATCTTCAGGGCATTTAAGTGTAATATCTGAAGAGTCATTGCAATGTAGGAAACAATAGAAAACTAGTTCAAGAACCTCAGTGGACAAGGTCAATGGATATTCTGTTCTGTTTTGTAACTTCTGCTGCCTGAACAGTTACCCAGCAAAAAGAGAGGTGGCATCAGGGTCAAGCTTTCCTATAAGATGCATTCCCTGAAGTGCCTGTAAACATCTCCTGCTTTTTTAAAGCAGTGGCAAGGCTGTCATTCAAATTGCAAGGGCACCTCTTTCTGGAGATCCAGCCTGCTTTCTGAAGGTCAGCACCTCACTCTGACTGTCATAAAAGAAAATAATTTTTTGAAGTGATTGTATTTGAGATATACACTCATTTTGTACAATATATGACCCACTGTATCTTTTATTCTGAAGACAACAAAACAAGAATAATTTCCTTCTGAGATATATTTCCTAAAATTTATTCTAACAAATCTAATTCATGTTTAGCTTCCATTTCTGGTTCTCTTAGATTTCCAGGGATCAATGCCACCTGCTTTGCTTCAGAGTTTCCAGTAGAAAATAAAAATCAGCCAAAATTAAAATTTATCAAATTTAAGTATTCCCTCCCATGCCACAATGTTCATTGAAAGAAGCAATAAAAAATGATCTCTAAGTAAAAAAATGAACCAAATAAGCTCCTAAACCTTTCTATCAAAGTTAGTCTGAATAGGCTGGTGGCGTGCACCATGTGATTTTAAGCTGATAGTTCAGGATAAAAGCACTACATCAACATCTTATATCAGTAAAAGAACTACTCTCCCAAATTATAACCAACATGACTAAAGACATTTTGTCATAACTCTGAAATGTCTGTGATTTAGCTGCTTCAACATAATATTGAGCAAAATATGCACTGTGTGATCCCATGCATTTTAGTTCCAATCCATATTTTTACCTAACAACTCTGATGTTTTTTTAATAAGACTTATTAATCTATATTTTCACTACCTGAAGTTGTTAGATGCACAAGGATTTTCACATCATATACCTATTTAAAAGAGATTAACATGGATCCCTGAATCTCTGCCAATACCATATTTTTTTACCACATAATTCTGTCCAGTCCAGTCCAGTCTCAAAAGCACAGGTTTTTATCACTTTGCTCTCCAGAAGGTATTGCATTGCCTGCAGTTCTTCATTAGTTATTCCAAGTTGAGTTACAGTTACTTGACCTTTCCTGCAACTCCCTAAAAATTATTTTCTGCCTATCTTGAGGTTCTCCAAGCATTTCTTCATACATTTTTCTCCATTCAATCCCTCGAAACACTCAATACTTCTTGAATTCAGCAACTGGTTTGACATGTAGTTTTGTTTCCCACTTAACTGGGAATTTTGTAAGCCTCAGCAGCCTGCTATTGGTTAGCATTTCTCCATGTACCATATTTTGTCAGACAAGAAAAAAGCGTCAGGACTCACAAAGGCTACCCTGGTCTGTGACAAGCATCAAATGCTTTGTGGTTTCTCTGCTTGCTATTCTTTTCAGACCACAAAACCTAGAAATAGTTCAAAGGACACAAGCTTTGGTGAAAACTGAAAGTAATGAAACATTGTGGAAAGGCTTAATTTCTGTAATTGGTAATGGCAGATGTTTAATATGCCTGAATATGTTGCATTGTGTGGTAGATGGCTAAAAAGGACAAATTTTAGAATGTATTTTTTCTTTTATTTTGAGGTAGGAATGCAGACAAAAGTAATTTCAAGACTAACACTGTATTAGTAAGTTCTTCAGCAAAAACTAACCTTCCTTTAGAAAACAAGTCAATACACTGACAAACAGATACACTCTTTAAATCGTTCAAGAGCGTACTTGAACTGTGCATGCAAAAAGGCATTTGAAACCAATTTATCAAAGGTCTTACTATGAAGACCCTTGCACTGATTAGGGGGGCTTCCAATTTTACCCTGCAACTCTATCATCTTTTTTTGTGATAAGCCACTGCTTTAATTATTCCATAAGAAAAAATAAAGTTTTTAAATCCCTAAACCTATTTGCTGAGTTCTTCTCCAACAGAAAAGCTAAAACTCAGAATAAAATTTTGCATTTTGGAGGCAGCCTCTTCTGAAGCTCTCAGCCCTATAACACTGACAAGCCTTATGATACAAGCAGGAGCAGCAATGCAATTGGTTATGTTGGTGTCATTTCCTGGCACCCAATAGGGTAGGAAGGATTGTAGACACCAGCTGATTCCTTTTCCATACACAGCTTGTTAATTATTTTTTTCTGGAGGAAACATAATTTACACTGGTTGTATTGTCAGTCGTCAGTGGGTTGCTGCAGTATGTAGTCAAGCTTCTAAGCAGTGTTTTGTTTTGTCTTCTATTCTTGCTTGGATTCCCCCTTCAACCTTATCAAAGCAGTTAAATTTCTTCAACCTATCAAGCTGAGCCATGTCAGCATCTTTAGATAGTCGCTGTTGACACGGCTGAGCGAAGCTGAATTGATCTCACAGCCCTCAGGACATCCTGAACAGCATGCATGCTCTATACTACTGCCACATGCCTGATTTAAAGTCCAGACATTTCTAACTCATTGCTGGCAAGTTAAAATGGTTTGTATCACTAATGCTATTTAAGATCATTCTGTTGCCACAAATACAATCCCAGTAATCTTAGATGGTGCACTAGAGATGGAAAAAGGACAGCGATGACATGCTTGTTTGCCCTAAAAGAAAAACCACAAAACCCCTCGAATCTGAAGCAACAACAACAACAAAAAAGCAAACCATGATTCCAGTTGAGCTGTACCTGTCTATCTGAGAAAGCAGCAATAAAACGAGCTTAGGTACATCAGAGAATAAAGTGTGGCTGACAAGACTTCCAGCTACTCTCCATGAAGAACTTGACAAGTGAATGGCTGTTTTCCAAGCTGTTAGGCACCCGAGTTACTGTACATTTCCTTGTATCCTATGTGTTTTCCATTAGCAGGCGTGCACAGTGACAGTAACCCATGAATCATAAGTATCCTGTCCTTAGCACTGTGAGCACAAAACCACCTGGATTTTGAAAAATATGGAACTTCATAACCAGGTCAGACAGGTCATCAGTAGAGCTCAGCCTCAGGACAACAAATTATCTTAATTACTCATTCTGTTTACTTCATTCGTAACTTAATTGTATTTGCATCTCCTAACTTTCAAGTAGAGAAGCAGAAGAAAACTCTCTTAGAGAAAGGAATCACTTTGTTTTTCAAAGGGTCTTTGTTTGTGTATTTACATGCCTACTTGCTTGTATGCATTTTAATTAATGGCTGTTTACAGAGTGCCCCCAGAGAGGTGAAAGACACATATCAGTGATCTAATTTCAATGCAACATCTAGATCAGTGAAAAATGAATAAGCTTGTGTAGTGGTAGCCTATGAAGCAAGGACCATTGATAATAGGGAAAAATGGTTACCTTTTAGAAATAAAGGACCAAATCCTGGGGCCCTGTGTGTAATGAACATCTATGGGATACAGAAAAATACTGGCCATACCATGACATAAACAGGAAATTATGTCCATTTTGCAGACACTAAGTAATCAATAGAGAAATGAAAACTAGCAGTGTTACAGAAAATTTCATACACATTAGACTCCTCTTTGTATAACCATAGGCAAGGGTCTCTCCTTATGAGTTGCAATTCCTAAGGTCTTAGGGGTTCTTTTTAATTCACTATTAAAATGGAATACTGCAGAAATGGTGTTTATCAACGGAGATGTGTGCAAATTCTCCACACAGCAGTTAATTGCCCAGAGAAATAGACCCCTAAAGCTCTTAAGTTATATTGGAAATAGGTGCAAAAACCCTGGGGGTTTTTTTGTGGTAGAACAAACAACTATAACTTGGGAAAGAGAGACCTGAGAACCCTGCAAGCAGAATTCTGCCTCTTCCCTGACTCAGTGGAAAGATGTCATCTAAACTCTGAAGACAGTGTAGTTAATAGAAGGGAAAATCTGGCCTTTAATACAAACCAGAAAACAAATAATGATCAACAGAATAAGAATTAACATAGAATTGAGGATTTCTTTTGAAATGGGAATTTTCAGCTTGTGGTGACAAGACGACTAATACCAAAGAAAAATTGTGGACAGTAGGCACTATAATGTCAGTTATGTCATTAGCAATAAATAGGCTGTGATATGGAGCAATCTGTTCGTCTTTCAAATTATGACTTATTGGAGCATTCTGATTCCAGAACTTGATTTCAAAAGCATTTCAGACCTCATTTTTCTTAAGAGCAAGAGGGATTTTCATTCATATATTCTTCTCTTTCACCTAAAACCCACTATTTAATCATCTTTCATTGTGCTTTTATTCAGAGTCGAGGAACACGCTTTACCTCTTTCACAGAGCATTCACAAAAAAAGGCTCAACTAAAATTCTATTAACTTGTATGCATGCAGGTGGTTTGGAAAGTAATTTTATTTGTATCTACATCATGATTCACAGATTGTGATTATTCCAGAACCCACCTGTTGGAGAATTTGTACTAAATAAAAAAACCACATTGAAATTATATTTTGTTTTCCCTCCCTTACTTTACCACAGCAAGAAGCCAGATAGAAGTGGCGATGGTTTGTAATTTTATCTCTGACTGGAAAGGCAGTGATTTCCTCAGTAGTCGCTTTCTGGGTGTTCAGATTAGAGAAACTAATAACATATGTGCTATCACTCCTTCATTTGTCAGCCAAAATCCTGAGCTATAAAATGCCCTACAATCTAAAATCACTGCCAATGCATTCTGTGCTGGGATTTTCTGTGTGGTGCAGAAGTGAATCTAAACAGCTGGAATGAACACACACACACACAAAATCACAGTCATAGCATTAAAATGTTTGGTCCATAATTTACCCATAATTTGTAGAAAATTAATAATGTGATAGGTTCTTGCAAGTGAGTAACTCACAAAATAGACTTGGAAGTTTTTGGGAAATTTTAAAGTCCATAATTACAGGAGTAACCAGTTGTGTGTTACCTTTTTTCCTCAAAAAAGTAAAGGAAACCTCGGGGCAACTGAATGGTGTGTGACTTGCACAGAGGGAGTATCAATAACCAAAGGAATCTGGAGGAACAGAATATCTCAAGTAGAATTGCTCACTGATGTTTCCTGGGATTACAGTAAAACATATTTTGGAGACAACTTCTGAAGTAGAGGGAGGAAGAGTCAGCAGACCAGCTGATACTCCCTGGCATTTTCTCATATTAAATCTTTGGGTTTGGTCAGCTGCAAAGCTGATGTTTGCTGCCAGTAGTGGTGCTTCCTACCTAGAGATTTGAGCAGGAGCCAGGTCTTTGGAAGTGCTGACATTGGCACAACAGCTAACAGGAGCCAAAACCAAATCTTGCTCCCACACAGCCTCTGTTGTATTCAGCTACTGAGAGCTGGTCAAAAGCAACACCTCAGCACTACTCCAGTCATTACATATTTAATCTCTCACGAGGAACAGAAATAAATGAGCTGCTGTGGTCTGAGCTAAATATGCTCTTCTCCTGAAGTATCAGCTCAGGTGTCTCCACATCAGCTTCTCAACAAGAGTTAAATGGGAGGATTTGTCAAATAGAAACACAGCCTGTCATGTATGAAGTTTTACTGCTATCCCACATGCAAATAATTTTACGCAATAATACTAAATCCTTGTATAATTGAAAATAGGCTTACATATCTTGAGGACTAGAAATAAAAACTATGTCTGGCACTTTTCTGTTAAAAGGGGTTAATACTAAGTGCTGCTTGTGGGGTGGTTTGGCTATTTTATTAGGTTTTACCAGTTTTCTCCTTGCGTGTATTTGGGAAGTTTTATTATGGTATTTTCCTAGCTGGCTGGAATGAGTGAAGAGATCAAAGGAGGACAGTATATAGTAGCCTTGTGTCCCGAAGTGAAATTATGATTCAGTTATTAGCTCTGCTACTCAGAAGCATACATGAACTAATGCAGCATCTATCCACTTTGCCTTATCTATTGTGACAAGCCTCCGGGGGCTGATCCACATGAAATTCATTTCACATCTCATTCATTGAGTGCCTGGGATTTGAAATACCTTTCTGCTCTTCTAGGTTTCAATAAGCTAGACTGCACAGACTCATTGCCAGCAAAAAGTAAGAAAGTAAATGTCTCTGTAGAGATGGTGCTTTCAAATTTCCTGTGATGACACTGGAGATGCGCTGACATTAATTTCAAGAATTGTGCACATGTGTACCTAGGGCAAGGATGACTTAGAGAATAATCATACTTTTCAGACCAATGGAAATATGTTTTTATATATTACAGCTAATATTGAACTTTTTATCATATTAAATAAGAAATATAAAAGATTATGTTCAATCTGAGATAGATGACAAAGAAAGTTTATCTTTTCCCCTAACATTGACTAAAACAATCCTCATGATCCTCTTTAAGAAAGCTGAACTATTAAATATTTGGCAGCTTGTACTCAGTTTCTGTACAAATTTGACTGAAAAAACAGGGCAAACAAGAGCCTACTATTTTTCCAGAACATTGCACTTCATATTTCTAAGCAAAAACCTAGGAGAGAAACAATATTGTTAGAAATATTACAGGATTTTCCTTCAATATAAAGAAGCACAATTGACAAAGCCAATTCCCTTCCTCTTTTCATTGCTCCTCAAAATGACCAAAACTGTCATGTTGCTGGGACACACAAACCAACATCTCCAGCAGCCTGTAGACTTAAAGGAAACAGGGAAATAACAGTGTTTCTTGCTGCACAAACTTATGATTATCTGACGGCCAAGTGTGAGCTGCTGTATTTTTTATGCAGTAATACTAAATCTTTGTATCAAGTAGGACAAGACTTAGTCCTAGGGACCTGACCTATGAAAGGAAATACACCCAGAAAAAGGATGAGATGAACGTTATTTGCCTTTAAGCAAGAAGCCAATATATTTTTCAGATTGCCTTTCTGTTTCCTCCACCAGAATTGCCATTGGCAAGGGGGGTAGAGCCCAAATCACCCTATGCTGGGGTTCACATTACAAGACTAAAGAATCAGATTTAGACTTGGCTTTGCTAGCTCAATGAATCTTTCAAAATTAATTCACTTATTGGGTCCAGTTATCTTATCAGAAACCAACACCAAAAATGCAAAAAGGATTACTGACAGTCTGTAGCCTCCCATGCCAAGAGCACCAGCAAAGTCTCAGTGTAGTCAGTGGAGGGGCCTACATGATCCAGCTGAGTTACATGGAATAAGGAAGGGAATTTAATACAGCTGGATAGTGAGACTATTAAAGGATTGCAGTGGCAGTCACTGTGAAGAAAGCAGATTTGATTCTCTGCTACCAGGTTTTCCTTTCACATCCTCATCCCCATTCATCCTGAATATTTGTTCATGGGATGAGAAAAGGAAGAGGTTTCATGGTTCAATGTGAAGCCATCTGCAGCCCAAGAGAAGGACACACACATGCAAAAACGTGTGCAGCCAAGCCCTGAACTGTGAATACTTCTCACACAAACTCTTCTGAGGTGATGCCCTCCTTCTTCCTTTGTCTGCTGGGCAAAGGAAAGCCCCTGCAGGGGCCAGTATGCGTGCAGCAGCTGGGAGAGGCAGCTCCTGAGGGAGAGCTGAGCCCGCTCCATGATGCTCGCTTGGGTCTGTCCCCTTGTTCCTTGAAATTATTCTGGGTGCTCAAGTGCCACCTGAGCAGAGGTGTAGAGGGAAATCAAGACCAGAGCCCTTCTTCCCTTAGTAAACCAGACCTCAAGAAATCCTTAAGGCACCATACAGTACAATAATCCAGCTCCTTTCAGTGAAGTCATTTCCTTCAGCTGGATCATCAGCGCTCAGACTAAACCTGCAGATAATAGTACCCCAGCTGGAGAAATGTGAATTCACTGATGAGGTATTCTAGAATCATAAAAATAAAACATATTCTGAACATTTTCTAAATTCTCATGAAACAAAATTGGGAACCAAATTTTTAATTAATTCTTCCTTAATTTCAATACCAATAATTAATTAATTCCTCCTAGGCAACTCTCTAGGCAATAGGCTGTAATATATTTAATTTTAGCATTCACAATATCTCTAATAATGTGTCTGATTGTTAATACACATTATCAAAATAATTTTACCAAATTATCAAAATAATATTAACAAAATCAAACAGAAAATACCAATTTACAACTTCTGTCTAAATCAGCAGGCACACAAATTCTTGGCAGATTTTTCTCATTTGGTGATGTGCACTTTCTTCACTAGTTCCTAAATTACAAAACATGCAGTACTGGGGAATCTGCAAATAAAGAAAGGAATTTAACAAAATCCCAAAACTATGGGATTCTCTTTGGATAATGGCCTCCCCACAAGTATAATTTTCTTCTTAAAGCAGCTTTGCATTTCTCAGTCTCTAATGTTTGTTCACCCACACACATTCTGTGTGATTTTATAAATTAGTGGGAGGTCTTGACAGCACTCTATTTCTTTTAGGCACTTGTACCAAGGGATTAGACCCTATATCCCTATAGCTTGCAGCTCCTTTGCTTGAACTGTTTCTTCTAGTTGCTATCATGCATACACAGGGCAATATGCAAATCATTACGTGCACCATTTTTTTCTTTGATGCTGAACCTATGAACTAATTTAGATATCAGTTCCCCTTATAATAAAACACAAGCCTGGCTTCCAGTGCTTCTATCTTCATGAAATGGAATTGAATTAATGTGAGAGTACATTGTAATCTTTCAAAAAACTACAGTTAACAAACTTGGTTTTGAGATGTTGCCTGACAAAATGCACAACACCTAAGAAGTTGAAAGAAATTAAATTAACAGTGAACAAAATTATTATTGTTAAAAATTCTATATTGCTATTGAATTGTTTGATGCATGTGCAACATAGATATGATTCTTAAAAACACTGTTCAGAAATACTGTGACATTTCCTCCAGAAAGGGACACAAATAACGCTGCCTTACAACACTTTGAATTGGGGAATATCCAGTAATTGGGAATCTTCAACTGTCAGTACAAATCATATAAAAACATATGCCAATACTGCTTTAAACATCGTGTTAAGTAGGTGTGCTCTATCACTTTGCTATAAATTTAGATTCTACATATATTTTTATAAAAGCCAGATAAGCATGGTCATTTCTCTATGTACTGCATAATTACCTTCTGAGATTGTGCTCTGTACCAAATTATTTCTGACAAAGATATGCAGTATTAGAGAGCACTGTTTGTTTTGTAAGCACGTATAATTTACATTGTCCTGAACTTTTCAGTTCCACAATGTTGTTCTTGTGATTGTCTTATGAAAAATGTCTCAGATGAGTCACATCAGTTCATCTCAGTTTTGTATTTTAGCATTTTGGGTTTTTTTAAACCTTTTAATTGTAAATTTTTATTAAATATACTGAATGTAAAACAATGCAATGTTTATTTGGAAATACACTGCATAGGGAATAAAAAGGAAAAAACAATTGTCATACACATGTAAATTCAATATTGCAACCACTTTACAAACCTCTGATTCACAATTTCTGAAAAGCATGAACTTTTCCCTCTATGGAGGAGTGAAAGATATAAAGTTTTTTCCTCCATCTTGATCAAAGTATGTTACCTGTCAATACAGGAAATAATGTTTATCCCTATTTTTCACCAGGATAAACTGCTTTATTAAAGCCCTCCATAAAAATGGAGGCAATCCACTCCCAAATTACCTGTTGTGTCTGTATACACAGACAAAACTGTGGATACACCAGGTGCACTAAAGCAAATTAAGCTGAGCTCATCCCAAGCACAAATGCAGTCTGGGCAGTGAATGGAGAGAGACCAGCCCTAAAGATCTGGGGTGTTGGTTGATGAGAAGCTCACAAACCTGCCATGTGTGTTTGTAGCTCTGAAAGACAACTCTGACCTGGGCTACACCAAGAGGAGCATGGCCAGCAGGCTGAGGGAGGTGATTCCTCTCCTTTACTCTGCTGTTAAAGTCCATAACTGGAGTGCTGCATCCAGCTCTGAGACCTCCAGCTCAAGAAGATCATGGACCTGCTGGAGTGAGTCCAGAGGAAACCATCAAGATTATCACATAGCTGGTAGATTTATCCTATAAAGACAGCCTGAGCTGAGGCTGTTCAGCCTGGAGAAGGCTCCAATGAGATCTTAGAGCATCCTTCCAGTACCTAAGGGGGGCTTGCAGGACAGCTGGAGAGGGATCTTGTGCAATGGCATGTAGTGACAGGACAAGACAGGCTGGATTTAATCTGGGTAGATTTAGATTAGACATTAGGAAGAAATTCCTCACTATGAGGATGGTCACATTCTGGAACAAGTGGCGCAGAGAGGTAACATAGAAACATTCAGAATCAGGTTGGACAGGCCTCTAAAAAACCTGATTCAGTTTAAGATGTCCCTGATTATTGAAGGGGAGTTGTACCAGATGATCTTTAAAGGCCTTTTTGAAGTGATCCTATGATTCTGTGATTTTGTCCCTCAATATCAAGTATAGGTAAGGGATTTTCTGATGATGAACTTGAGAGTTCAAAATATGTCACTGAGGCTGGCAAAGGAGGAGCCTGCACCAACACAAGGTGAAATGGATGGTGAAACAGCACCTACCTGGACTGCCAGATTTCTTCTCATGCTGTGCCTGCAGTGCAGGCACAACTTTAAAGTCTGTCAATTTCACCAAAACACAGAGAGGAGAAGGAAACTCGCCACTGGGGAGCATGTTCAGAATCGATAACAGAACTGCCTCAATCTATTGCAAAGATCTTGTTAGGGGACCAAAAGGACGATTAGAGCTAGGGACCACCTTTTGTGTGGAGTGTCACAAATGGCTACCAGGCTGTCATTCCAGGGCCTGACTTTGTACTCTGCAGGCTGCTGCTTCACCGACACAGCTGTACCCTCCACCGGCCAGCCCCGCTGAGCACTGCACTCTCCTCCCTCCTTGTGGCACCACACTGCTCTCAGCATGGGCTCTGCGCACTCACCCGACTCTCACACGGAGCCTTCAAAGCAGGTACAACAAGACCTAAGACTCATATTAGCAGAAGGAGGCAGCGTGAGCCAAATGACTGCAATACTTTAACACATGCTGTCATCCCTAGTCTAAAGGCAAAAAGGCAGACAGTCCTGAACCAAAACGTATGCTCCCTGCTGTATTAGAGCTGCAGCAGAGATGTGGATGTGTTTGTCTTCAACTTAACAATACCCCAGAGGACAGTTTTGTATTCAACACTACGAAGTATCAGCATAACCAATGTTTTTCCCCTTTAGCATTACGGAATTCCTTTAAAGTCTGCTCTGCTTCCCAAATTTCCAGTGTGGTCAGCTGCTCAGAGTCAGCCCCTTGAAAAAACAGGTCCCAAAATTATTGATATTCTGTCCTTTTATTCCTTTTTTTGCAGAATTGAATATATTCAAGGCATAGTTTGGCCAGGGAAATTTAATTAGCTAAGACCACAAATTAACTGTTCAGATTAAGTTGCTTGTGTATATATATATATATATATATATATATATATATATATATATATATATATATGCACTGTGATATTTATTTATAGAGTAATTATTATTTCTGAGATGAATTTCTGAGATAAAAGCATTTAGACTGTAAGCACTATTATAGTTCAAGTGCATATTTATGTATTTCAAACCCCAAACCTCCAACTATGCTGAGAAAATGTTCAAACTCACAGTAAGACTCAAAACAAAGGAAATAAATAAAACATTAAGATTGAATATGCAGTCATGAGATTGTGAGCTTCTTGCAGCTAAGGCTTCCCTCCTTATGAACTATCTGCTGAAGTGTCTAACAGACAGTGGATATTGCTCAACATAATTATTATCCTCTTAATGTAAAACTTTCACATCACGTTTTCTGTGGGTTTGTTTCTTGTATTTCTTACTGAATCACACTTTTGGAAAGATTTCTGTCAGGTACTGTGAGGCAGCCCAGGAGCAATTCAAGTTTTTAAATATTTGGGGAGGTCTTGATGCTAAGCCACTAAAATACATGTATAGAAAGTGCTAAACAATGTTTTTCTTTGATCTACATAACTTATGGCACAAATATCACTGGCCTTTGCTCATAAAATAATGCTACTTGGAATTTTCTTACTGCACTTCACATTTTCTGAACTCTTGCTCAACATGCCCTGAGGATCCCCTGTATGTTTTTTCCTGACTCCTACAAAAATATAAATAGTTTCATTTGTATGGATTAGTGCTCTAGAGGTGTTTTCTGTCCTTCTCAAAAATGTGAAATTTAAAAGGACTAAGTATTTGGGAATCCATCTCCCAAGAAATTATAGACAAGTTAGGCATTTTGCTATTTTGAAAATCTTGGCCCAATTCATGGTGCTTTTCCAAGATGCTTTTCAATGCTGACTTCAAGTAAAGGCTGAGAAGAAGCCTCATTTCAGTACGAGGGAAGATCTTAAAGACAAAACACAACTCAGGAAATTCCCAAGAAGTGTAGACTGTGAGATTTTTTTTTTTTTCTTGGTGTGTAACTCTACATTCATAGTTGCAGAACATCCTAAGTTGAGATGGTCTTGAGTTTCAGCAGATGCCTCTGTCTTTCTGGTATTTCTTGATCACCTCTCATTTAGTGTAATCTTATCTTTGCACTCAGAACTCCAGCTGGGTGACAGAAATACATCTACTCAGTCACATATTTCAGTATACTTAAAAAAATGTCACGCCACTGATATTAGATTGGAAAGAAGCAATTCACTTAATAAGTGGTGCAGATAGTCAAGACTGTAATCTTTGCACTAGGTTCCATCCAGTGTCTCAGGCTCCTCTGTGGAAACAGCTGGAGGCCATCAGCCCTCTGAATATTTGACTCAAATTTCACCTACATATCCACGCATTTCATCATCTCTAGTGTGAGCCTTGCAAAAGCTGGAAACCAACTAGCTGCAAATCACATTGATTTGAGGCTAAAAAGAAAGGAAAATCTAATTCCATGTCTTCACAGTAAGGCACAGGAAGAAAAACAAAGTAAAATGTTGGCCACTGCTGTAGCTTTCTGGGTTTTTTGTTAAAAAACCCCTACATCTAGTGGCTACACATTCTTTATTCTAGGTTTTCAAACTGAGGACATTTGCAGTCAGTGTTGACACCCTGTCCAAGGAACATTTAAACCGTAGAAAAAGGAGAGGCCAGGCTACAGATAATCCTGAAAAGTCTCTCATGTTATTAACCTCGCCTTCATAGAATGAAAGACAAGTGCAAGTGATATTGTGCTCCTTGCAAACTCAAATGCTTCCTCCTAAAAGCAGCAGCGACAGGTAGAGGTATGTAAGAGGCAACTGTGAAAAAGCTAACAGGACTCAGTTTTGCATAGACCATAGCTACATTTTAGATTTCTGGAAGCATGAATTCTGACAAAATATCTTGGCCATGACAGTTAGAATTATAGTCTAAATTTTATTAAATATACATCTGCTAGTAAACACATTAGAAGATACAAAAGTGCACTGGGAATCACTCCCAATGCATTCACCAAAGTTATTTCATGGGAGTCCAGAATACCCCATTAGCAAAATCAGGTCAGTAAGCATCAGTTTCTCCTGTAAGACATTTCTGACCAGAAACAATTTATGGTGTAGTATCTGACCTTTCAGGCCATGCAGAGGAAAATCGGTGGAAAGATTATACCACCAAATTGGAAATCCTGCTGAAAACCTAAACTGGGAAAAACTTAACACCTTTTCTCCTCAAAGAACTTGCCTACATGCTGTCTTAAAGAATTTAGCTTTTCTTTTGAAAATGGGGATCCTGCAGAGAAATCTCTAGGTCATATTGTGAACATGCCAACAAGACCAAAACATCAGTGACTTTATGAGAGTGCAAAAAGATGGGATATGCTGCATTATTAGCTCAAGCAAATTCTAGAACAATCAAACATTACTCTTGATTTGTAGGGAAAGCAGGAAAATTTCCAAAAAAGAATGTCAGTTTGACCCCTAGTCACTCTTACACTTCAGAAAAGCTTAGCAAGATGATAAACACTCAAATTGAGAACTGCTGCACACAGTGTTTGCCTTAAGCTGTTGATAATCTTGGATTACTTTTCAGATCTTCCCTGCTTTAGCAGCTTCTGTCAAGATGTAAATAAAGGAGATCATGTGACATTCCTTCTACCAGCCATGAAGAAGTCATTTGTTCACTGACTAGCTGGCAGATTTTCAGGGCAAATCTGTTCAGACTCTGGAATTTGTGCCGGTTGCCTAAGTGACCAGTAATCCACTCAAAGAATGACAAAGTTACTGAGGTGCCAAGGGACAGTGTCTAGGAATGAGAAATATTTGACGGTGGAAAAATATGTGTTTTTAGTGATGTTTGGTTCCTTTTTCCAAAGAGAGCTGAAATTGCAGAAGGCAGGCTGAGATCACTAAAACTCTTTTGCACGTGGATTAACTTGTAATTCACTTACTCATATGCATGTGGGAATACAGCTTCTCAGACCAACTTCCTTCAGCAATAATGCGGTTTATGCTTCTGCTCTTGTGTTTCAATAAAAGTCATGAGATTAAAACTTCTCCCTAGTGACTGCCATCCAGAGCTGAAATGTAAGAAAATGGATCATATATGGTACCTAGAAACCACAGCAACTGCATTTTTATAAAAAAAGTAAGAGATCAGTTGTAATGTGATGTGGCTTCTCATGGGATATACTAATCCTGCTCAGAAGAATTAGCTCACTTGACTCAATTGCTCCTTCGGGGCTTACAAATAATGCTCGTTCAGGTAATACATATTTGCATGGTATCAAGAACAGTGTCATTTATGCTTTAAGGTGCCCCATAATGTAAACTCTAGTTATGGAGAAAATTCTAATCACATTAACAGAGCCTTATAATAAAGCAGTAAATGTTTTACAGGAGAAGCAGTAAACTTCATTTTTTTTAGTGCTTATACACTTTCTGGTCCTGGACCGTAAGAACAAATATGGGCATTGAAGTTAGATAAACAAGTCATGAGATAGAGAGGCTACAGGAAATCCCTGCTCATCAGGGTGCTTAGGCTTTGTTCTCTTTGCCCTGACTAACCAGGTAACTCATGTTAATTATGCAGGCCTGTATTGGTTTTGCATGGCCTGGTTTTGTTAGCAGGGTGGCCACAAAGATGGCTCCTGTGAGAAGCTTCCACCATGTCCAGCAGAGCCAGCCCCTGATGGCACTGAAGATGGATGGACATGCTGCTGGCTAAAGCTGGAGGTGGTGGTATCACCTCTGTGATGACATATTTAAAAAGAAAATCAAAACAAAGTCATAGGACTTTTCTTCTAGTCAGAGAAGAGGAGGAGGTGAGAACATGTGGGGCAAACAACACGGTAACACCAAGGTCAGTGGAGAAGGAGGGGAGGAGCTGCTCCAGGCACCAGAGCTGAGATTCCTCTGCAGACTATGGTGAGACCATGGTGAGGCAGCTGTGACCCTGCAGCTCTTGGGGATCCGTAGGGGATGTGGAGATCCACCCACAGCCCGTGGGGAGCCACAGGGATGCAGAGATCCACCCACAGCCCGTGGGGGAGGTGCCCATGCTGGAGCAGGTGGATGCCTGGAGGAGGCTGTGATCCAGTGGGAGACCCGATGGAGAGAGAAGGTCCCTGCTTCCAGGCTGGAGCAGCCTGGCCTTGGAGAACTGCACACCCTGGGAAGAGAGCCATGTCACAGCAGTTCTGGGAGGATTGTCTGAGGGACTCACATTGCAACTGGTGCAGTACAGCTCCTGCTCGTGAGAGTGGACTCATGCTGGAGAAGTTCATGGAGAACTGTCTGCCATGTGAGGGATCCCACAAAAACAGATTGAGGCACACACTCACAGAGTGTATTTCATGAGAGACGGAGAAGAACAAGACAGAGGAGATAATCTTATTCTTTAGGGAAGATAAGACAGGCTGTTTAAAACAATGTAGTGTTATCTACTTTAAGTAACGAGTACTAACACACAATTTAACAAGCATTGCTTACTCTAGGAAGCCTAATTACTCTTCAAAACGCATTCAATACAAAATTTCTCAAGCTGATTGCTTCTGCTTAATGTCAATGCATTACGTCCTAGCCACTTCAGTAGAAACTGCTATGTAGCAGCCAAATTTACTTCTGCTCCATAAGTGACATGTCATGAAAAAGTATTTAATGAGCTGCTGCATTCTGCATTTGTGTAAATCATGGAAACATGCATAACGGATGATCAATGTGGCTTCCCCAGTGCTGAGAACAGTCAGCAGTTATGACTGTGTGAAGTGCTTCAGGGTGTTGTGGGAAGATGGAGATTTAGAGCGGATTATGCAGCAGATTCTATTGATTAAAGCTTGGCTTGCTACAGACCTTCTCTCCCTATCCTTCAAAACGTCCTTTCATATATTCTCCTCCCTTCAGTCACCAGTGAGGCTTTGATCCCTCTCCCACCTCTCATGACAGCATTTTTCCTGGCAGCAGTGGTTCAGGTGTCTGCAGATCTGAGTAACTCACACTACAGAGGAGACTTCACCATGTGTAAAGATGGTCGGGGAAACACAGTAGGGACAACGTAGAATAGGCAAAACCCAGGTAAAGAAATACAGAGAAATATTAAGCTGATTCTAGGAGAGATGGCTGACGCTGGTTGTACTTCCAGCAAAATGTCTCAGGTACCAGTCTAGAGCACTGGAGGATGTTTCTGTGAACCTCCCGGGGTACTCAGGTGGGAGGATTTGTGTGGTACCTGAGCAGGTGGCAGGGTGTGGCAGGGAGGTGGTACAGAGCAACAGCGGGTACCTGCTACTGAAGGTGGCAAACAGGGGGCAGAAAGCAACATGGAAGAGAGAAAATATTTCTGATCCCCTTCTGCCCTGCTTTATCACAGTCCAATGTATGTTTTGCAATGTTTGCAATTTTTTCAAAGCCTTTTCTCTCATTTCTAGTTGGCCATATAACTGACACATATGCCACGAATACTATTATATTTTACACAATATATATTTCTATTGATTTAGGAATGGAAGTCCATCCTCAGATTTTACTTTGGCATGATATGCAGGAACAGTTTTCCCACATAAGGCTGCATCCAACTTTCACAGTGCATGTATTTTTGATGTTGCTGCTGGTAAAAAATAACTAAATTCAATTTATTCAAGTCTAGTTTGGTCTTCTAAACACACTTGCTCCTCAATATTTGAAAAGCCAAACAATGGGGTTCATCTTCATATTAAATCATCAAGTCCCAACAGCCATTGCAGAAAATTAGTTGTTCATACTTCTGACCACTGGCACTGTATCACTGTTTGCCAATATTATGCATATTGCACCTAATTGTGCATACCATCAAGACATTTAAGATGCGGGATTATCAATACTGCCATGAACTGAGCTGCCCCAGATTATGTTCTGATGACTGTTGAGAGAAAATAGAAGAGTAAAGAATTTTGTGGAAGGCAATGGATTACTTTCAAGGCATTAGCTGTTGGACACATAGATTTTCACTGCAGACAGACACATTACCAATCTTTAAAAAAAGGGTTAATTGGCTTTTGAACTATGGTGTGACCGCATGAAAAGCCCTGTATTTTAAAGAGGAATTTGCAGCATGAACAGGAGTCTGCTAAAATGAAAACATTTGGGTTTTGCAGAGGCCATTGTTGTAACTGCTTTCAGCTGGGACTCATGGTTTGTGGGCATTAATCAGCAGTGAAAGCAAGCAAGACATAACATGCTACTCCTTTGAGCTTCCTCAGCTAAATCAAATAGAGAAATCTGAGCATGAGACGCAGAAAATCTTCGCCTACTCTTGGGGAGAAAAAAACCCCAACCAAAATAGTATCTTGAGCCATGCTACTGTATCACTGATATTAAGAAACAAAGTTGATCCTGTTTGTGCCTCAAGTTTGAAGTGCGAGTGCCTCATTAATGGCTAAGGTGGCTGTAAAGATGCATTGTGAGGTGTGGGCTTTCAAACCTCTACATCCCTCACTTGTCTCCCTTCAAGAAGTACATTTTAGTCTCTAAATTGCTGAAAAGCAAATGCATCGGGGAACCATCAGTATGGCAGGCAACATGTAGGTCAGACAAAGCAATAGGCTGCTGGCTTTGGAGTCTGACCTCATCTTAAACTTCCCTAGAAAGAAGAAAACAGCCCAACAAACTGTCTTTAGCCCAGGGCTCTACTCCCAAGTTCCAGGTGATGCCCACTCAGAGGGGACTTGCCATGTGAAGAAAACCCTCCATGAGAAGATAATGGCTAGCAGGCAGTTTGCTCCCCAGGTCTGTCATCTGCCCAGCAAAGTTTGCAGTAATTGCAAAATATGTTTCTGAAAGGGTTTCTTCTATTGTGCTTGTCACAACTCTTGACATGTTAAGTAGGACAAAGACCAGGACAAACATGATGTATACCCTAAAGACAAATAGCTGTCCGATTTTCCTCCAGCTGGCTACAATCCCAAATTCTCAGCAGATGACACATGCACCACACATCCTCCAGTATCACAAACCCCAATGAATCTGTCATTCATACAGCAATTACAATGTTAGGTTAAGCAAAAAGAAGGGATCTAGGACTGTGAGGCATGAACAAATGACAGACTGAAGAAATCTGGAGTTGGATAACATGCCAAGCACTCAGTTCGGAAATCAAAACAAAATTAATTTCTATGTCTTCATTACTTGTGACAACAGCCTCGCTTCAGCTCAACTCACTGGCTGAAAACCCGCTGCTGCCACCCGGTGTTACTCTGCCAGCATCGGCCTGCATTTACTGGGAGCAAGGAATGGACCTGGCCTGCAACACTGGGAGTCCCAAGACAGGTGCTCACAGCTTCTGGCAGAAGAGAATAGAGGAAATGGCAATGTATGTACATATTTGTGTGTGTACATATTAATCTCAGCTATCTAAGGCATCGTGTTGGCATGATCATAAGAAAAAGAAAAAAATGTGGGAAACAAAGAGAAATAACTCTGGTTGTTCAGTTATTGTCTGTATGAAGCAATCAGTAGATAGACTGTTTTATTTGATTTGGAATCACATGCAAGCATATTAAATCCCCAGGAAATGAGTGAGGAGCAGGTGACTAGCAATATCATACCTCTTTTCATTTAAATAATCCACTTTCTTTCAAGTTTCATTTCATGAATTTTCTTCAGTGGTGCTGCTTTGCTAAGCAAAACCTAATGCATTTGTTACAGCCCAGGGAATGAGCTGTGGGTTGAAAGGTAGATTGAGAAGAAAAGCATACATTCATTGTGATTTTCCAGGTGATCAGTAATATTCAGGAGTCTAACTTGCCTTGCACTCCAAATTGATTGTTTTACCCAAGATAATTAAAACCTACATTCTCTGAGTGCAGCAGCTGCTTGTGAATGTCAATGTTTTGGCCAGAAGCCTTTTCTCAAGACAATTCACAATGCAGTATTGTTAATATGCTGTCCTGTGGGGAGCATGTTGTGACTGAGAGACTCCTGCTCATCAGACCATACTCATTATATTCAGTTTTGCACTGAGTTATTCTTCTGTGACAGGTAGGGTTTCATTTTGTTCAGAGGAAATCGAGCTAAACATTGTTTTGTATCACATCCTCTTGAGAAGGAGCAATGTAGGAATGCAAAAACCGGGAGGAGAAATTTAGCTCTGTAGGGTTACTGGGCTTTTCTTGCATGAAATAATAGAGCTGTTTGATTGCTAGAACATAAGGCAGGTTCCAGCAGAAACATTCATCATCCTTAGGAATGACACAGTATGTAGATTGGAAAAAAAACAAAAAAACAAATAGAAAAATAATTTATACTATATAAGATACCTCTGATCCCTGGACTTTCACAAGCCCATCATAAAATTTGCCAAAACCACACCCAAAAGAGGAGAAACTGCTTGGGTAAAATTCCTCCTGCTGGGTAAACCAAACTGTTGCCTTCTAGCTCTTCCATCAGAGTTAGTGAGTCTGCTTCCCTTGCACTGACCCCAGTGACTGGTCCATCCTCTGCAGAGTCAATTAAGCCCTCTAGAATGGCAGAACTCCACTCACTGCTCTGTCACGTTGTCTTTAGCTAGATGCACTGGCTCACAGCAGGTGCAGATAAGCCCTGCAGAGGGCAGAAAGAAAACAAGGGGAGTAGGAAGATTGGAGGCAAGGATCAAGTACCCCTGCTACACAGCTCCAGTCACGCAACTCGTCACTATCAGTGCTTTCCTTGCAAACAGCCTTATTAATTGCTAGGTAGAACTTTTGAGACTGTATCTTTATTAAGGATGTCTTCATAAAACAGCAACAAGACCTCTATTCTGGAGAGAAAGTTAGAGAAGAGTAGGTTGTCAGCACAAACTTACATTTGGCTCTGGAATTTGAGCAGAGATTGACAGCCACACCAAAGAAATGGGGACATATTCACTAATGTTGGTGCGATTGGAGGTGATTATCAGCTCTCACAGCAGGGAGTGTGTTTAATTTTTCAGGAGGTATTTTGACCTTGCCAGTTAAGAAATAAATTAAGGAACATATCTGTTTATGAAAGCTTACATAAGCATATCCACCCTTCCAGCTCCTGTATGGTAACAAGGCACTTCCAGCTGCACATCCTTCACCAGTCTTGAAAGGAAGGAAAGCATAACCAACACTTGGTGAACACTGATTTTATCTTTTTTAAGCTATTGAATAGTAAATTCAAATCATCATCTTGAGACACAGAATCACAGAATGTCTCATACTTGACAGACACCTGGACTCATTTTCTTCTACCTTCTTCTCTCAGCAAAGCCAATATGAATCCTGATTTCCTAGGATAGCATTAGGTGAAATGGAGCAAAACAAGGAATAGGCCCTAGGAAAAGAGATATTGACACAGAAAGAGCCAATAGTTTGTAAAGCCAGCATTGAGGTCACCAGAGTGCTGTCTAACCAACATCTAGATAAGGATGCCAGAGAGGTCCCCAGCTTATTCAAGAGCTCACCTAAGTGTCCTACTAGCCTAACAGAGGGGAGAGTTCCAACTGTGATTGAGAAGGAGGGTGGCTCTTCTCCTTCTTCATCTCATATTGTAGCCAACGCTGACACTGAGTCCTGTGTCCAGTTCTGGGCCCCTCACTTCAAGAAAAACGTTGAGTTGCTGGAGTGTGTCCAGAGAAGGGCAGCAGAGCTGGGGAAGGGTCTGGAGCACAAGTCCTGTGAGGAGTGCCTGAGGAAGCTGTGTTTGTTTAGCCTGGAGAAAAAGAGGCTCAGGGGAGATCTTATTGCTCTCTACAACTGCCTGGCAGAAAGATGTAGCCAGGTGAAGGTTGACCTCTTCTCCCAGGAAACAAGTGACAGGACATAGCTGCACTGGGGAAGTTTGGATTAGACATCAGAAGGAATTTCTTCATGGAAAGCATTGTGCAACATTGGAAACAGAGGGGTGGTGGAATCACTAAACCGGGAGATGTTCAAGAAACAGCTGGATGTGACACTTGGTGCTATGGTTTAGTTGACATGGTGGTGCTTGGTCAAAGGTTGGACACAATCTTGGAGGTCTTTCCAACCTTAATGTTTCTATGATCAAATCCAGTAAGGGATTTCAAACAGTGGCCTGTAGAAGTTAAATCAGAGATCCCATACAGCCAGGCAGTTCCTATGAAGAAATGGCTGAGGCTCACTGTTTCTGTTAAGCTTTCAGTGACAAACAAGTCAAATCTTCCTTTGTTCTTCTCCTTCCTCTCAAAACTCTGAAAAGTTAATGTTTGAATTGAGGCTCCAGTATTTCTGTAGAGAAGGGAGCTTCAAAGCAGCATGAATACAGCAAGCAGGCAAGTCAATAAACACGTGTGATAAAAAGTGAAAACACTGACAACACACACAGGAGAAGAGCAATAAGAGACACTTTTAAGTCCAAACGTAGATGGTTAAATATGGGTCAATTTTCATGTAAAAATGATTGGAATTACATTGGAATACTATTCATAAATATCAAAATGCTTTACAAAAAACTTTATTATCAGTTCTTTCTTTTGTTTTACATAAAAGAAAACTGAAACCTAGATCTCTGTATCCTTCCTGGTGTCCCAGTGATTAGTGCTAACAGAGTGTGAATTCTGAAATCTGAGCACTTGAAAGACTGAAAGAAATGTCTTAGAAAACTCCCTTACTTCAACCAGTTCTGCAAGAGTACATCCTGGAGTTAACAAGCTCTAGTTCTGTTTCCCTGTCTCATGTCCCAGCCTTCATTCATTTTGCAAGCCCTTTGGTAATACTATTTCTATAGAAGCGTTGGGTCTTCTGAAATAAAATGAAAAGCTGCTTCTTCATGGCAAGTTAGCTCTATCAGAGAAGAAAAAATCAACAGCTTATTTAAGCTTTCATTATTTAATTGAAATTAAATGTGGTTATTTAATTACAGTTATGACTGAAATTCTATTACATTACAGTGGTATCTCTGTGAAGATATAGCAAATTGATTAACAATGAAGGAGCAAATAATGTTAGCAGAGTTTGAGCACAAGCAGTAATCTCCTCTTAACTGCCCATTAACTATTGCTTCATTGATAACAAATTATGATGGACCATGTAAGAACTACCTGAATATTAAATGATCGTACAAGGTGTGCACAGGTAAGAGGTATAAAATTATTTAATACTAACTGGACACAAAGTCTTTGCAATGAAAGAATGATTCATAGAACAGTCTGAAATAATTTTTCATTGTGTTATCTTCATGATCCATCAAAAGACATAAAAATACAACAGGAAAAATTATGGCATCCTCTGCTAAGCGTGGCCATATCAGATCAACAATAATTGAAGGAGACTACTGCCTTTCTCACCAGCAAGAGAGAATGTATCCATTTAGCAAGCTCCATGTCAAGCTGAGGAGAGGAAACCCCTTGGACTAAAAGACGTAATCTAATAGATGACTTCATTTACATTACAGCAGAAATGACAACCAGGACAGGATCCCAAACTGGCTGGTTGGTGAATATTAAACATCTCTTGTGTTTATCCAGAGTCCTTCAGAATTCAGAGACAGCACAAATATCCATGTAACGTTTCAATATGCCAGTAGAGGCCACCACACACTTCACAAAAACTACCAGACTGCATGGTCAATCAGTTCACTCCTTCCCAAGTAAGGTGAGAGCTCCCAGCTGGGTCCCACCGGGGCCAGGCTGCAGCTCACATCTTCCCACAAAGCGCCTGCTTCTTCAGAGGCCAATTTATTCTCAAGTATTTTCCCCCTAGTTTGTCTCCTTTCACCTGCAACCCAGAATTCAATCCCATACCAGTTCAAATTAATTCTGAAGATCCCATTTTTGTGATATGTTCTCAAATATACCATTGAGATTAGTTCAGTTGATTAGAGGAAGGTGTTAATAATGCCAAGGTTGTGAGTTTGAGCCCCTTATGAGCCATTCACTTAAGAGCTGGACTTAATGATCCTGGTGAGCTCCTACCAACTTAGGATATTCTGTGGTTCTGTGAAATTCCCTGAAGAGTTTCCCTCAGCTTACAAAGCCGCTGTGGGTGCAATGTGGCAAGGCTTATCTGTATGGAGTACCAGTGTTCAGTGAGAAAGATGGCAATGCTCTCTCTTCAGACAGTGATCTACAACAAAAACCCAGTACAAGAACCATGGCTAATGTACTGCCTCACTCACCCTGAAGTTTTTAAGGTTTGGCAATAGAAAACTCTGTTTTCTATTTATGCTCATCACATAACCTTCTAAAATATATTAACAGTGTTTTTGATACCCAAGTTTTCCAAATATACACAGGGGCTAGAAGTCATATTTGCACTCTGTTCATCAATACATTCCGAGGATTACTTTCACTGTTTTTTACATTACAGAGATAATTTGCAATTGTAGAAAGATTTCCTTTTCAGGGTTTATATTGGTACTAAATAAAGACACACTAAAAGAAAGGAAATGGCATTTTTAGGATGAATATGACCAAGGTATTTTAAATTTTCACTCCCTGTTGAAATTCATGCATTGAACTGCAATAAAGCAGCCAGTTAATAAACACACAAAAAGGAAGGGGTTTTTTTCTGCTGTCTCTAAGATTCAACCCTCCCAGGCCATTGTCTAAATCCAGGACATATTTTGGATTTCTTACTGATGGATATTGCACTGCTAAGACACTCAGATTCTTCTGTGAATGAAAAATGTAAAAATCTAGATGTGTTCAAAAGTCCAGTAGAGAGTGAAACATGGCCCTTGATTCATTAAAAGATGCTGTCAGGACTCTGTAACTTTGGAAGATTTTCTGCAATCTATTAAAATGTTCTTCCAAGAGGAAAGTGTAAGTGTCTTGTTATCTGAAGTACACAACACATATAAAGTTGTGCAAGCAGTATTCCAAAGAGCAAAATATGTCTATGGAAATGAAATGCCAGACAGGTAGGGAAGTGAGTGGGAGACGGATTAACAATGAGTGATAAAGATGGCAGACAGTTCATTAATGCTGTTTCTGAGCAGAATTATTCAGAAGATGAAGCTAAGACCATTTTATAATGTACATCCCCACAGTGAAATGCATTTAGTATTAGGCTTTCTGAGCCAATGTACAAAACATGAGGAATGTCTTTTCTTTTCAATAGGCAAAGAGCAGCATTACGGAGTCTTGTTCAGAATGCCATTTCAGTTATGCTTTGAGAAAAATACAAAACAGGAAGAATAAATTAGAATTTTAAAAGCTTCCTTTAACATTTAAAACTAGCTTGCTTTCCATGTAGAATGAATCCCTCAAATCTTGAGTAAAAGTCTGAATGTGTCTGAGATCTAAAAGCAAATAAAGAGTGTGTGTACCCACAGATGTGGGATTTTTTCACTTGTTCTGTTCAGTAAATATTGTCTGCTCTCAAAAAAGGGAAAGAGCTAGAAACCTTCTGCTCCTGAAAACAAATCTTTAAGCCATCTGTAACAATTCCTGAGGGTTAGCTCTGTAAAATACTGATTACTGTGTGTAAAACATCTGTATCTTAATTTCAAGTACAATTACACTTTGCACTTAGTATGAGTGCAGATGTAAATGAGTCCGCTGATTGTACTCAAGAACCAAAATAACTTGTATGAGTGTAAGGAAGTTCTATGGGTACAGAAAATGGGTTTGAACAGACGTAGTTTTTTAAGTCTAATACTCTACTATCCTGGAAAATATGATCATGTATTTTTCTTAAAACTAGTAAAAACTATTTTCAGAACAGTTCTGCTTTTTTTGCTTTTTTTTCCTCCTCCCCTAGTCCCTATTCTTAACAGAAGATCATACCAGACCTCATTTCTCTTACCAGAAGTCAGTTAATTCTAGTCAGTTAATTTCTGTTCTGAATTATTTCCCTGGAAACTGTGCCAATGTTCTCTGCTACCTTAAATAACTTTTATTTCTTAGAGTTTACTTCTGTGGTGCATGAATAGTGACCTCCCTTCTCAGCTTGTCTATATCTGATGTGGTCCTCTAGCAAAACAGGATCTTTTGAAATATGATCTAGATGTTATGTCATGCTCATAACTTTTTTCTGAACGTGTTCCTTTTCACACTTCATGTAGGAAACCACTACTGTGTACAGCCTTTTTTGATGAATTGTGCCAGTGTCTTGCAAAATAACATTTTGGTTTTTATTATCTCTGCCAGAAATAATGTGTCCAAATATTTGCTTCACTTTGTATAGCAGATCCTGATTGTTTATCTCTAATTGTTAAGACTTTGAGCTTAGATGTTGATGCAACAATTAATTGATGCATTCCTAACTGTTATCTATGATCTCATTCTTCATAGTAATTCTCAAGGTTTTTTGGCTTTGTGCATGTGATTCTGGTTCCATCATCCAGTGCTGCTTATGCTTGTGCCTCCCTGCATTGTGTCATCCACACGTGTACTCACTGCCAATGCATTCACCTCTTCCTGCTTTGAGCTTCTAAAAACACCTAGCTTTGAGGTAGACCACAAACAACTTCTTTGTGACAACTTCCCTTTCAGAGTGTCTACCAGCTTAACTGTACAAGTTAAAAAACTGTCACACATCTAGATACCCTGATGGCTGCTTCTGTACAGAAAAGAGTATCACCACATTGGTATCAGGATGAACTGATCTACTTAAATTTAAAGAAAAATTAAGGGACTGCTACATTTCTGGCAATAACATTAGTTGGAAAGAATATTTATTCACTTAAACCCCTTCTCCCAGCACCCTGTTTATCCCTAAATTTTCAGTGGGCTTCACAAAAAAACAAGAAAAAAAAAAAAAAAGGTATTTGATACTTTCTGATATTTTTTATCTTTAATAAAACAAAAATCAAATTCTAGCATATGAGGGGCTGAAGTTCAGGGATTTTGGAAGGAGGTGAATGCAAATAAACATGCTGTGAATCTCAGCAAAGCCAACTGTATGTGTTTATAAATCATTAGCAAGGTCTACAACACCCCTGGTCCCCTATGACTTGAGTTGAAAGACCATTTTAATTCAGTCCCAAAAAAACCCTAGGAAATAAGAGATCATGAAAGAGGCAAAAATACAGTACAAAAAACATTATGTGTTGCCTGACTATAAAGAATGCATCTAATATGAGCACTTCATCTGGCCTGTCCTGCTGTTGGATCTAGCTATGGATGATGTCTGTACAATCAGAGGAGCAGAGAAGGAGGCCAGGGAGGTCCAGCAGCCAGCCACAATGCCAAATGATTTTATGTCCTGCCTGCTGGAGTTCTCTGTTTCTCCATTCTGAGAAATTCAGTTGATGGGCCCCTGGGTGTCACTGTCATATTTTCTGAAAAATCCCTTCGCCAGGATTTCTTCTCCTGGGAAGCCGAAAAGCCTCAGAGAAAAATGAAAATAATAATTATCTGATTGCTTCTCCTGTGTTTGCTGCTTTGGAATGTGGTTGGAGATTGTTTTATCCAACAGGTGGGTATTTGATTGATTGATGTGAATTGTTTTGACTTAATGACCAATCACTGTCCAGCTGTGTCAGGACTCTGGAAGCTGTCATGAGTTTTCATTATCATTCTTTGTAGCCTTCTGTCTGTATCCTTTCTCTATTCTTCAGTATAGTTTTAGTATTGCATTCTATGGTGTAATATAATTTCATAAAATAATAAATTAGCCTTCTAAGAACATGGAGTCAGATTCTCAATTCCTCCTTCATCCTGGGGACCCAGCAAGTGCAACACCTGGGTATGAGGGGAATCCCTGGGTAACACAGACACAAGTAGACTTTCCCTGTAACAGTCTTGCACCCCAGGAACTACACAGAACTACGCTCTGATTGCCACCAAGAGCAGGACGACAGTTCTACTTTGTACCTCTCCCTTCCTTGAGGCTAGTACAATTTCCATATGCAAGAAGAGTGAAATGGCAGATTTTTACATCTAGAGATTGGGAATAATTCTGGAAGCTTTAATATGCTAGTGTGATATATATTATGTAAATAATCTCAGGGAAATAATTCAAGAACGCACAGAGAATAGAGAGTCACTGCTGGAGACCAGACATAAAAATGGTGCCTCATAACTTCTTGGGATTGATCTGGGCTCGTACGTCAAAGGGCAAATAGAATGAAAGTAGCAATTTCATTACTGCGTCTGTCAAAAGAATGTATTAATTGGTGCAAATTCTTTACTGTCTTTAATGGATTGAGCTGCCAGAGAGAATTAATGTCTCACAAATTTGGGTGAATTATGGGTTAGGATGCTCACAAGCTTGTCAGAAGAAAAATGGTCTCTCTGCAATGAAACTGATGGCTAAGCTGAGCTTCTCCAAGGGCTAAGACGAAATTGTGCTAAATTAACGTGTTTAAAATATGTTTTGAAAATAAAAGAAAACAAAAGGAGCAAACCAAAGAAGTTTTCTGCTATCCACTCTTATATTAAATGACTTGATTTCAGATTTAGCAATCCCTTGCCTAAAGAGCTGAAGAACACCACTGCAGATTAATATTTAAAAGAAAGGTGCCTTTGGGGTGAAATATAAGAAAAAAAATTACCATTACTCACATGCAGGGAATGCTCACCATTTTTTTACAAAATAAGAAAATTCTGTGCTTAGAAATAGTATTCCTCTATGGACTAATTAGGTAGAAGCTGAAAACAATGTTTACAGTGAAAAACAACACTGACAGAACCTGCATGTGGACATAGGACTTGCTTTCTGTGTGAAGTTCAAGGTCTGAGCTCTTGACAACTTTACATCACTCAGTGCTCGAGGACAGGCAGGGATTGTGGCTGATATAGTGAGGAATGCATGGATACAGTGACTGAATCTTTCATAAGGAATGGTATTTTCTCTAGCACAGTTATAGCCAGTCTCTGCAACTCTCTCCTTATAAAGGCTTTGTTTGATAGCTTTTCTTTCTCTGTTGTCCCATGTTTTGGCCAGTGATGCTTTCTTTTCTCCATTTTGAACGGAGAGAAAGAGAGGAAAAAAAAAAGCTAGAAAGAATGGGAACTGAAATGAAAATAGTCTTTTGATGTGTAGTGCTATTTGTCACTCTTCACCCAAAACAGCAGAGGTCTGGAAAATGTTAACTGTCTGGAAAATGTTTTCCTACCTTTTAACAAAAAAAGTCCTTATGATGCATGTTCTGCCAGCAAGTGGGATTCTAGTATAAAAAAGGTCATACAGAACTCAGATACTTTTTATTCAGAAGTCTTGCAAAGAAGCTTCATAGCTAGAGCCAGGCAGCTTTCCTTTACACAACCAACTTCTTATTGGAACTAGAGTAATGATCATATGTCATCTTCTCCTCAGTGAAATCCCTGCCCATGGGGAGTAGGAGCAGAGCATGTACAGCTGGGATTTCTGAACCACAGAGGAAAATGCAAGCACGCTATAATAGGGGAAAAAAATATGAAAGGAAAAAAAGTTATCTGAATCTAATTCTTTGGATTTGCAAAAAAAGCAAACATTTCAGCCAGTTAATTACCAATTTTTCAGGCTGTAGTCCGTATTTACACGCATTCATTTCAATTAATTGTGATTACCACTATCAGAAATGTTATTAAACATTACATAAAACTGATACAAAGCCTCTGTTAATCTCTCCATTTGACAGAGGATCTTGGTTCTATAAACACACAGACAGGTTCTTGCCCTCTCCCTGCAGTCTTTCTCAAGGCACTGAGAAGCAGTAGGGTAGGGAAGCACCATCAGTGGTTCCTGGGTAAGAAAATCATGCAGTGCAGGCTTCCCAGGATCCATTTCATGTCTCCCCAGGATGGGAAGGGCTGGGATGATGCAGGTGACCTGGTGATCATTAGTGATTTGCCTCCTTCATAATTGGAAGTCTGAATTTTCCATCAGCTCCTGGACAAAAACAACTCTTTGCTTGGCACAGGACAAGGCAAACAGTCTGCATTTGAGCTGCTCAAGCATAACACACAAACGGTCTACTCTTGCCCTAAATTTAGAAGCTCATTGAATCCTTCTTGTTACTTCATACTGCCTTTACATGATATGAAATAAGTGGAAATTTTGATTTATAACCATTGGCTTACATGTTGTCAATCTGTTAAAGAAAGTGACATAAAGAGATGAATGCTACATCTTGCCTGTAGCATTCCCAGGGTGAACTTCAGCCTTTAAAGACAAACTCAGTTTTGCCCACAGACACTGAAAACCAGTGAATCCAGTCTGGTAGCTGGTCACTGCCACCACAACCCACAGGCAAACAGGTGGACACTGACATAACCAGGACCTTTCTCTTCAAGGACTTAAAACTGAAGCAAAACACTTTCAGTGCAAGCAAAACTGCATATAGCTCCAAGAAAAGCAAAGGACAACTGGGCTGATAGCTGTTTGAGCAGTCTGGTTTAGAAGAGGTGCAGCTGCACCATAGACCAGCTAAGCTTTCACAGAGATTGTTTTGGTACATCCAAGGAGAAAGGATTGCAATCATCCATTTCATAAAAACCCAAAACTTGAATTACAGAGACTTGGTTCCCCTCCAAAGCTGGATTTCTTTGCCATCCACAGGCATTCCTTTCAGTGTTGGTCACAAGCACTCAAGAGTGGAGGAAAGCCTGAGTAGCTGAATCCAGTGCTATAACCCAAACAAGGGATGGCAGCAGTCCACCTGTGAGGCTTCTCCTGTAGCTCTTTTCTCTCATCAAAGTGATGTCCCCTTTTTAAGAAGTTACAACTCTCATTTCTTTGCCTTGAGCCAGGTCCTTTTCATCTCAAATCCCATTTTTCAGTGAATTAGGATATCATTCATGTTTGACATTTAAGGCACTATAAACGGACATTATCTTCTGTGACGCAGTATTACATGTAAGCTCACCAAAACTAGGAAAAGTGGCATTCAACAGATGTTTTCCAGGTGAGAGCTGTTGGGGAAGGAGGTAGAGGAAGTCCCCAACAAACAGTCTCAAACTTTTCAGAGAGGAATAGAAAAAAGTTATTTAGAAAGGGATGAGATCTCCCTACTCTCCCAAATTTCTCAGGCAAGTCAGCTGCATCAAATAGCCAAATAAGCTAAAACAGGACTAGAACTTGCTAGAACAGCAAGGGCTTACCTGCTGGTAGCCCTAAGCAGATCATCTATCAGTGGCAAAGGACTCTTTGTCTCTACACATAGACCAGCATGAAACTTCCCTGGCAGTCAGAGAGGCAAAACTTGGCCTGACACCAGCTCCTCAGTGCTGATGTGAAACAGGATGTGGCTGGGGCTGTGGAGGGCACTGATGTCAGTGATGATTTCTTAGCCAGAAGAAGGGAATATCATTTAAGAACTGGGCAAATCAACAAGGCAAAAAAGAAAACAAGAAAGCCCATGGATGATTTCAAGGCTCCTACCTGATCTGCAGGATCGTAACTGCTGGTTTGAAATCATTTTTCTGTGAAGCTGAGAAGGCCTGAGACTAAATTCAAACCCTGAAAATCCTAAAAGGGTAGAAAAAAAAGGCCAAAAAACAAATACAACAAAACAAACACAAAAAACCCCAACAAAACAAAACAAAAAAACAAAACAAAACCCCCACAAAACAGTGGAAGACAGTCTTGGCAGAGTAGTAGATATCCAAGTTTTCAAAGTCACAGTGAGAGTTCATGAACTCAATAAGAGAATGTATTCCCTGGACACTGAAATATGGTATCTTTATTTCTAGCATTTCTAATTACTGTCTCTGTGCGGAGTTTGAAACTAAACCACAAAGCTGAAAGCAGTGGCTACATCTCAGTCCTTTTTTCCTTGAAAACTCTTCATGTATTAGAATTGCAAGCATAAACATTTGTATTGAAAGCCAAAGCCTGGATATCTTAACAGTGATTTTGTACATTTGACTCCTGCAAAAGTAGCAGGCTTGTGTCAGACAGTCATTTTCAACTTTTGTCTTTTGAAAAGTGCTAAAAACATAGTACCACTAATGCTTTCTCAAGGTTTGTTAACCTTGCTGGCTAAACAGCTGCTCTCTGCCATTTTAGGGTTGAAAAGGAGTGAGAATGGCCTTGGCATTGCCAGAATTTGGGAAGCTGTGCTCTAAAAGCTTGAGACCAATTTCCCTCTTAGTGAAGGATGATTGGCAAATGTTGACAGGCTGAGGACGTTTACGTCGTGTGATGATGAATGTCACAGACATTAAGTAGGGCCACTGCAAAATTTAATGGCTGCTTTAGTTGCCTCATTTCTTATTAGAAAAGGTCACTTATTGTCCTAGCTTACATGATTAATGTGGCTCCTGTATCTTTATGGGGTATATTTACAGTATGTGCTTTGTTTGTTCTTCTTTTCAGACTATACCAAGGTTTACTACTCAATGTGAATTTACATTTGTTGTTGAATACAGGCATTTTTCCAGAAAGCTTGTGTAAGCTATCCTGCTGGGGAGAGGCTTATGTCTGGGGCCTTAACAACACTTTTAGCCCACTTTAGTGCAATTTACTCTGGTGGGATGGCTGAAATTCTTGCCTGCAGTGCCATTTTAAATAAACAAATTAATAAATCCATGCAGTACTTCTCTACCTGCATTCTGTGAATTTGAAACAGGATTTTTTTTAAAATCATTGTTACTTTCCTGAGGTCTGGGCAGGTTAATGCCATCCATACAAAGGAAAAGAATTAACAAGTCATAGTTTCCTCATCCCAAAGATTTTCACTTTATATCATGAGCTTAGCTCCTTCCAATAAGTCTCATTGTTGGGATATTGAGAAATGAAAAACACTTTTCTTCTAACAGGAAGGGACAAGTGACTTTGAATAAGACCTGGGACAGATTGGTAGGCAAGGTCATATTTGATATAGGAATCTTCATTAGATTTAGGAACCCTCAGTCAACTACTGTAAAGTTTGTACTTAACCTCAAACATTTAGGCTTAATATCCTTTACTCAGAAGTCGATCACTGGACAGCCATATGCAGCTGTACATCAGCCAAAAATGGAAGACAGTAGTGAAACAAAAAGCCATGAGATCTTTATACTGACTACACTTCCCAATTCAACCATATTACTTAATTATTCCACAATCAATTTACAATTCAGATAAGGCCTATCCTACCCACAGTCCCTCAGTCTTTTCTTATTATCAGTGCTTTCCACTTTGCTTCACTGTCCTTTACAGAGGCAAGGCACTAAACAAAGAAGTTTCAATAGCTGAGCTAAATATCTACCACAGAAGTCAAATTGTGCATATGAGGTATATGTAATACAGCCATATCCATAGGATAAAATGTAACAATTTTATGACCAGCTAATGTCACAGACAGGCCATCCTTCCAAACTCCTGAATTATTAATAGGTATGCCAAACCTGTGAGGAATTCTAAAAGGTTGGCATTTATACAACAACTTCCAGGTTATTATGAAATAGAAATAGAGATGAGATATTTCATATGTATTGTGTCTCAATGTAAAAATCTACAGCTTGATTTTGCTACTGAGTTTTGAGCCCCAAGCTTTGTTTAGACTCCATTTATTGCTGTAGGTACCCCTACACCCTGTCCAGCACAAGCTTTCAAGCAGAAGAGATGGCTGAAAGCTTTTACATGATATTCTTCAAGATTTCACAGATATGTCTCCCACTAGAGCAAGATCATCTTATGTTGGTGCACTAAACAGCTGAATATGGATAGCAATTATTTACCACAATTTAAAGACATTAAGAACTTGTCAGAATCAAATCAATTCTTGGTTAAGTAAGGTACATTAATAATTGCCAGTTGATGAAACGAATATGGATTTTATTAGAGAGAGAAAAAAATGTTCATCATCCTTGCCATTTTTATGGACTTATTCAGAGAATGAATTATTGATTATAGGCACAGGACAAGTGAGTAGACTCTAGATATTTAGGTACTTGTCAGACTAAGAAGTATGATTACATTCAAATGCAGAATTGTGACAAAATGGGTGCAGTGGCTGACAGTCCATTGCCAATGGAGAACAGCTACACATGGCTTGAATTAATTGTACAGAATCAGGCAAAATAAGAAAGAATTTGGTTCTGGATAATGCACAATTCAGAAACAAAGTGCTGATGTCAAAACAACACCAAAAAAAAAAAAAGCCTCTCCCCTATCTTTCACATTTCTGGGAAGGCCCCATTCACATGGGAACCCAGGAAATTCCTCTGGCTGCCCTGGAGGGCTCGAGACCCTGCCCAGGGGGCTCAGAGACCTTGGCACAGAGCCCAAGACCCCTGCGCCTTTGATTTAGCCCTTGGAAAAAACAACTACCAATCTTATATGAAGAATTACAAGCCACAACAGTTTAAGTAAAATGATAGTGAATTTATCATGGGGTGAAAAATAGATTTTTTTTGGGTTTTTAGAATGGGGGTTCAGGGGGCAAGATGGAGGAATCTGGGCGTGTCCAGCCCTTCTCCTTCTTCTTCTTGGCCTCCATCTTCTGCTATGATGTTGGCACTTTTAAATTGGTTTAGAGTAGAAGCTCACTGTCTGACATAGGTGATAGGTATTGGAAAGTAATTGTAAACATTGTGTACATAGTATTTGTATAAAAAGATAACACCGCCCTGGGGGCAGGCAGAGTGCCTTGGGCTGTCCTGCTGAGTGGACTTTGGCAGGACAGGAGAAAGAATTTTATAGATAAGATACAATAAACAAGCTTGAGACTGAGAAATGAAGAGCTCTGACTCCTTCTTCAAGCGCCGGGCTGGGAAAAGAGACTCTCCGACTTTTTTCGGGGTCACTCTGACCAGTGAGAGACCCCGAGACATTCACAGCTAGTCCCCAAAGTGGCAGCTCTGAGCCAGTACAGAGGTTCTTGTGTTCCCACAGCAAGTCTGCAAGGGGCGGGAGAAGAAGATCTTGGGTGGTCACCTTGCTCCCATGAGTAGGTCAGGTGCAGTTGCATAGCTGTAGGCCATAACTGTATGCTGATCAGGGATCAACCATTAATTTTTGGGCAAATGCTTTTCTTGGATTTTTTATTATATTTGAAGGAATTATAGTATTAGAAATAATTTGCCTTTGACTGTTTCCTTGCTCTCAAAGGTCATGCTCTGCATTTTGAGCTGCATGAAGGCAGTCATGATCTTTCTTTGTGGGATAACCTCTCCACTAATTCTATTTTTCAGCTGTGCTTATTAATAGTCACACACAAGGATGTGATTTAGGGAACAACATAATGATAAAATAAATTGTTACATTTGGTTAATGTTATAATTTGTTGGTGCAGCTCTCCATGTGTGGCTAGGGTCACCATCTTCATAGAACAGTGTAGCAAGAATAACCTTTGATGCTAAAAGCGATCCCGCTGTTGACATTTTAACTGGAACGTTTTCATGGGGCTACTGAGAATGACATACAAACTGCTCTTTGAAAGGTCATACATATGTGTCTATTGATTTAATATTTAGAGAAGCTTTCAGCAATCAAGAGGTACAGGTTTCTGCAAACATCTGTTAAAAGCTCCACATGGGTTTCTTTTAGGACTGCAAGTAGAGTATTCACAAAGCTAAATTAAAACTGGGATTTAATTCTAATTATTTATTTGCCCTTTAAGAAATATTGAGCATTAGGAAGAAATTCAAGCTCATTTTTGTTTGGAAAACTGAATCTCAGTAGTTAGACTGCAATTATATTTCCTCTTTTGGTCACTGACCCCCTGAGAGAGTTAAGTGAATAATATTTTATTGTAAAGCATTTGCACCACCTGTAATGTGTTATATTCCAATATATTTCAGACCACTGAACTGAGATTTTTTAAAGCTGACTATACAGATGCATATATTTGAGAATTTAAGAAGCTCTTTTTGTAGGAATTTACCATATAATAGGGATGGCTTTAAATTTTCATTTGCACAAATACCATCAAAATGAGATAGTAGATGCTTGTCATTCATGAGTAAATAAATTCTAATCCTTGAGGGGGAAATGGGCATTGGATTACCCAGTGCAATAGCTCACTTGTCAGTCCTTTGGATAAACTGATGATTAAGGAAAAGCACTTTGTAATGCGTGATTTAACCTTGCTGATTTCTTTATAATGATCTGAATGAGACATGTATGATGAAGTAACTTAAAATACATGAATCTCTCAACTGTAAAAAGAAAAAGAAATCTGTAAAAGGAGTCACAATATGCCACCCACACAAACAATTTGAGACCTTGCTGATCCTTCATAGGTTTGTTGTGGAGGAAAAAGGTCTGGAGTTGTAAGAGGACTTCATTTCCACAGTGCTGGTGTTACATTATTGAACTTTGGTGCTTCGTCCTTCAAACATGGTCCACAACACCACCTTGAGTGACAACACAATGTGTAGGAAAACAAAAAGCTTCCCAATCAGCTCAAACGTCCTGTACAAAATCCCCTCCCAAAAAAAACTCAGGAGAAAAGCCATGTTATTTCATTTCATTAATTTTGGTGAAGTAGCTGTTACAAAAGTGTACCAGGCTCTGTCCAAGCTTCTGAGAAAATGAAGAAAACATTAATCCTAATCAGATTTGTGCATGAACGGGTTCTGGATTTACCCTGTCTTAACCACATCTTCTTTGTATTCTGGTCATGCTCAAAAGCAGGTCCTGGTTTGGGGGAACCTGCAGTAGCCCAAGTACAGTGGAGCTGGGAAGCAACATGGCTGCAACCCTAATGATCAAAATTTTTCATTGAGAACCATAAAATATACTTAAGTCACTTTTGGGATCTGTGCCCAAGTTTCTTTCTGGCATTTTCTCTCCAGCTTCTGCATAACTGGAGTGTTTTTAAGGGCCCTGTAAAAAAGACATTGTAGGGACTGGAAAGCAAAGTCTGATAGGAGATGGAAACATGGATGAAGTCAGTGGCATATGTGGTGGGGGCTTGAAGTGGAATGTCCCCCAAGGCTGCAATGACCCTATTTCCAGTTGCCAGTGTTCCTACACTGGTTGTTTAGCTGTCACAGTCTTTTTCCTTGCAAGTCTGCAGAGGCCAATATATAGAGGGTGTGATAGTAAATATCTTTCCTCAGTCCAACCCACCCACTGATTCCACAGCCTACTCCTATCTCTACGGCCATAGGTGTAAGCTATCGTCTGTCACAGGGTGCTCATCTTCCTGAGGCAGATTTTTCACGGCTGGAGAAGCCAATTTGCATGTGGATTGGTGTTTTTAAGCATATATCCTGTAGGCATATAATCCAGTTCAAAAATGTCTTATTCCTTTTCTTTATATGCCCTTTTAGTAATTTCAAATCTGTACACCTTAACTACTTTTTATGGCTATTTTTCATACAACTTTTAATTAACAATAACTTTTCACATTAAAATTTAATTAATTTTTCCCCCATAGTGAATCATTGGTCAACAATTCACAGCAAGTCTTATTAAAATCCAATGTAATTACTCTCTGCACGTACTGAGAACATTACAAACACTTGGTTCTTATGGTCACAATGATTAAGGAATTGAATTTGCTGAATATTATTGTTAGAGCTTACACGTCCACCAAATCAAATGTATTGGTCCTTTGTGTTAGACTTGTAAAAACTCCACTTCACCCAGCCAAGCTATCAGCTAAATCCTTTCTATCAGATTGGAATTGGAAAGGACTGTGGCATTGGTAGGAAAATTTTTAAGTGCCATTCTTCTTTTTGTTCTTATAGCTTGGATTGCTGATTGCATTCTCCCCTGTCTGCCTCACTGGATTTTCCACTGGGGATTTACAACAGCTCACCATATAAAGAAGGAAAGAACAGAATGACCCATTGATGCCTGCCAATTCTGAAGAGGTTATTTACCTGGGGCTTTCAAGTATTTCATAATTATTTGACGCTACTGATGGCTTTTGCCAAGTCCACATATTTCTGGACTCCTGCTGCAAGCTGCACAAATACATTCCAGGGTTCTAATTATGCACTGGCTCAGCCCAACACGTAGCTCTTCCACTCAATTTACGATGCTAACAGGTGTTCTAGGATTTATTATGTGACGTGCCACTCATCACATACCTGCCATCACTTCTTAGGTGTCAAAGACTCATTTTGCCTTCTTTGTCCCTCCTCCCTCTCTACACTTGTATATAAATCACCTTTATTCTAGCAAACTGCAAGGTTCTTTCCGTGATGCTTCCTTCATAGAGGCCACTTCACAATGACTGCAGAAAGCAAACAGATATAAAATTAATTATTTAAAATGCAGAAGACCTCTGTTCTACATTTCTAAGACTGGGCCTACATTTTCAAGGCAAAATTCCTAGTTAATAGGATTAAATGTGCAAAAGAACTTTTCTGGTATTTTGTTTTCTCAAAACAAAGTACCTTTTCTGGTATTTTGTTTTCTTTGTGTCTTTTAAGACACAAAGATCCACCCACACTGCTGAGTAAGGATCAGTGCCCTCCCAAGTCTGAAGGCAGGGTGCATTTCTCTTGCTTTCCTTATAATCAAAAGTGTTGCAGAGCCTTCACATCCATGCACTGCTCTGCAGGTATTGACATTAAACCCTGTTCCCATTCCAGGTGGGCTTGACTTAAAGGTGTCCCTTTGGGTGTCAGTGCAGGTGATGAGGATATGGAAACCTGGATTTACAGAAATGCAGATACACAATCTGACTGCTTTCTCAAGCTAGTAATGATTTTCAGATCTGTTCACAGCATCTCACACTGATGATAACAGCATACTGTATTTCAAAGAGTAATCAGTTAGGGAAAAAAGCAAACACATACAATCTGTCAAAACAAATGGAATGGAGAATAAGAAGATATTTTCTTTGCAGGACTACTCACCAATTTCAAGATGCAACTTCAAGGCCTTTAGGTGCAAAGGTCCACTTGCTTCTTCAAATGATTCAACTAATTGGCCCAACTAACTTGAAATTGTAGCCCTTTAGTGGATGAATCATTCCAGAATGACTGGTGAGCCCCTGTATATGTACAGCTCCCTATGAGCTAGATGTTCCTTTTAAAAAGAGGAAAGATAATTTCCCAGATTTTTGTCTAGCTGCCATTATCAACAGACATGATTCCTAGGACAAAATTATAGTGTATGTATGAAAAGATGGGAGGGAAAAAACCACAAAACACAAAGAGGAGCTGCTAAGTCACACTATTGTGAAGCTTTCTTCCAGTGAAGGTGTTGCAGAGAAAAATGTATGAAACAAGCTATCAGGGCAAACCATTGCAGTGGGCCTGTCTGTTTTTATGCTGGTGTTTTTTGCTTCACACCTGGGCCTTGGCTATCACTTATTAGACCATTCTTGACAGAGCAACATAACCAGGAGAGGTATTTGGACAGAGGTAGAAATGCAACAGGGAAGCCAATAACAGTTCATGGCACAAGGACAATTTTGTGTATTGATTCTCTTCAGAACAAGTAAAGCCTGTAGGGAAGACAAGAGACTGCAGAGGGGGATTATATTAAGTATCATATGAAAAATTAAGATTCTACTAGAGCTTTAAAATTCCTAGTTTCTTTCTCCTTCTTTTATTACCTCTCAGTATTAAATATTTCTTCTAATTCTATAAATTTACTTTCGTGTTGGCAGGAATTATTACTCACAAAAAGAAGAACAGAGAGTTTTCTAAATCACAGCTAAGATCTAGTATCTACAGTTGCTGAAAAAAAGTACCAAAACTTACACTTTCTTTGATGACAGACAGAAAAGTGTGATGACAAAAGCTGTGTGAAACTTGGTGATAACAACAGGAGCAGTCTGCATGGCTGAGGCAAGGGTTTTAAAGAGCTTTTCTATCTGTGTGAGCTCACAGCAATGTTCATTTTTAGTTTTGAAAGTTACAAAGGAATAATTACACCCTTTAGCTAGCAATGAAAATGCAGAAAGGCATTGTGGGCCCACTGTAAACTTTCTGATGGAGGAATTCTAGGCTTTCAAACTTGCAATGCTAGGTTAGACTTGCACATCATAAGCAAAACACATTCCAGCTGATTAGATTCTCCATCATGTGCTTTATAGCGCATGAGTGCTTGCTTCTTTAAAAATACTTCCATAGTTAACTTTAATGCCTATTGCATAAACTATTAATGCCAGGACTCCAAAATGGTGCCAACACAACCAGTTGTAAGCTGCAGTATTTTATGGCGAAATACTAAGTGTAAATATGAAAATGAGATTGGAACAGGCCTTGCTCAGCACTGTTTAACATTGAGTTTAGACTCTTCCGTTTAGAGCACACATAACTTTGTACAACAGCTTTCCCTTATGTGTGTTTGATAGGTGTTTGAGTGCATCCCTCAGCCCTGATGAAACAGGTGCTCCTATAGTACCCTCAGAAGACCCACACCTTTCATGGAGAAATAAATGACTGCAGTGGCAACTGCAGAAAAAACACACGTTGGCTACTGCATATTGTCACAGCAAGGAGTAGTCCTTATGAGAACTTTATTACACTTTGTCATATTTGTGACTAGGCAGCTGTGGAAACATGTAAGAATCCTACACAGATTTTCCATTTCCTGCCAGCTCACTCAAACAAAGAAATGTGGCTGGGAGAAACCTGGTATATGCGATGTAGATGGTGAGATTGAGCTTGGCAAGCCTATTCAACTTCATGGCATGCTGCAGGATGGAGAAGCTCATGAGGTTTGCAGCTATCCAGCTCTCCAAGGCAGCTGGATTGAACAGCTGGGGGAGTTCTTGTTTTAGCATTTGTGAGCTGGGGAGCTTGAGTGATTTCAGCGCACAAACTCTCCGGAACACGCCCTTCTCCATCTAAAAACTTGGATACAGCAGCTACTTCTCATTCCAGATTCCAAACATATCCCAGGCTCACCTCTCCCTCCTTGATTCTTGGGCTGGAAATGCTGCTTTTGTACAGCTGGTCAGAGAGTGCCTTAAGCACCTAGTTATTCTCATTTCCCACTTGCACCTTCCCCACTCTTCTCACGACTCTGATTGCCTAGTATGGCTGCAGAAGAAGATTAGCAAACAGAGACAAGCTAAACGAGTCTACTTTAAGGAAAATTTGAGCTCTACACTGCAGTGTCATCATGTCTGTCTTCAGGCCTGAGGTAGCAGCAACCTGAGAAGAAAAGCACAAGGAGTATTAGGCGTAAGGGAGAAAATGGCCACTGCTGCATTACAAACTCCCTTCACATCCTGATCTTCTCAAATCTCTGCAATTCTCTCCATTCATTCCCAGGGAATGGGTGTAGGAGATACCCATCAGCCCCCAAAAGTTTAGGGCTTTTATTAATGCAGCTTGATAAAATATCCAACAGCAATTCTTAGTGGTTTGGGGGGAGGGTGTGTGTGTGTGTGGTGTATGTTCCTCAATGAACAGAACTTTTTCAGAAGTTTATATAAATAGGTTTTCCAATGAACTACAGACAATCATGAATCCTAGCACTTTCATTCTCCCTTAGGAATTTTATAGTAGCTTGCATGTAAAAAATGAATCAAAAATCCTTTTGAAACCAAACATAAAGAAGAGACACCACTGTCCATGCTTCTCTGCAGAAGAATAAAAGAATTAGATGAAAGATGGTAGACATATTGCTTAGGCAATATGGAAAAATGCTCAGAGGTTATGCTTGTGAATTAAATATAAGACTCTGTGGAACAGAAAATAGAAATAGAGGTAGAAGATTTAGATGGGGTGCTTGTTTTTGTGTGTTTTTATTTTTCAGGAAATTGGTTTCATGTTCCCAGTACTGAATGTATTGAGTGTCTTCATTTCTCCTTTAGTTTTCTTGACTGCACACCTGAAGCTCTATTGTGGTGGCATTATTTTGAATTTCCTGATTTCAGGACAGGTGCTTTAAATCCAAACTAAATAGCCTGAGCTGATTCGAACATGTCCTTAAGCAGCACTGGGCTTCTCTGTATTTGCCACTTTAATGAAGTAACTGCAACAAGACATTCTGTCATCCAGAGCAGCAAAAGCCTCACTGCATGCTGTAACAATTTAAGCTCAGACATTCTTTTTTTAGATTTAATATCTTTCCTCATTTTTTGCTTCATCTCTTTGGTCATGGTGTCTACATTAGGAATTTCAGCTGTTTCGCTCCACAGCCCTTTTCCTATTGAGCTTCATGTCCTGGTGTATCATCAGTACCCATTAACAGCTGCTAGATTTGTCCCAACTGTTTTATGGAGCTCACCCTGACACATTGTGGCAAATTGTTATTTTACAGTGCACTGTCTATTTATTTTTCCTATGTGTCATAGAACTTGCTTACCTTGCTGTTGTAGGAGATCCTATCATTAGTGGTATTGCTTTACATATTATTCCCACATATGTTACAAAGTATGAAGCAATCACAACAAATATGCCACTGAAAGCTGTTCTCTGGTCAGCCTTTCTTTTTCTGCTAAAGAACTTTCTTTTTCTGGACAAGAAAAAATCATTAAGGATGTTTTTACTCAAGTAAGAAAACAAATGAGCAAAAGGTTGGATCAGAAAAAATAAACATCAGATGAAGTGAGACTGTGGACTACAGATAAATTGCAGAATAATTACTGTCAATAACTTGTTATTCATTTTACCATTGCCAGTCTCCTGTGTTTTCATTGCATAATATTTAGATAAGAGATTACCGTTGGGAATTACAAGAAGGAAGACAGGAAGAATAACATCCAGCTATCCAGGCTCTAGATAATCTCAGAGTCAGGCTGCCTTTGTAAAAAAAACTGGCCTTGGCATTAGACTATACTAAGATTACCCTGAATCAATCCTCTGTATCTGTCTGCCCAACTGGAGGTTAAACACTGACAGATGTAGGGCAAGCATACCTCAGTCTCCCTCAAGCCTTCCCCAAGCTTCTAGCAGCCCTACCCCTACCACAGAGTGCAAATGAGGTGTTTCCAAGCTGGAAAACTGCTTAGGAGAGGGTCTGCATCCCAATCCTCCATGAGAATGTTGTAAAACTTTGCGGTAGTGAGGAGTGAAGAAAGCTGCATAGACTCCCTGTGAGCCCAGGGAGGAGTGGGTTTTGGACAGGTCAGTCTCACAGGTGGCCATCACTAGAGACTGACAGACCAACAGATTTGCAGTCTTTGCTCAGTCCGTGACCCTTTGTGTTGTGTCAAGCCTGATCACGTGTCACGTGCACACAAGAGAAGACCCAGAGCACTCCGGATTCAAGCAAGTCTTTCTGACCTTCAGGGAGTACATGAACTTTAATGCAGCTCTGCCATGAAAAAGTAAACAGAACCACTCTGCTACCTCTTTTTTTAACAAGCAAGGGGGCACACAAACCTCTGTGTCCTTCACATCTGTGAAGTGGTTTTGTGTATGTGGTGGGATAAGATTATGTTCTCCACCTGTGAGCAGGCAGAATCCCAGTGGTGTCTCTCCCCTCACAGACCACAGGCTTTTATGGTAGATGAAGCCCTTATCTAGCCATGCCCTTCTTCCCAGAAGTGGTCACAAACAACCCCAGGCAGAGGAGGCATGTTTCACATCACCTTCATTCAGAGATGTAGATACACAGATAGAAAACTGTAAACTCAGGACCTTGGGATACTGACAAAAGCTGGATTAAAACTCCTCGATTAAACCTCAGACTTCCATGAAAACTACTAGCACTTGACCTCCTCTTGTGATGGATCTGTAAGTGTTAGTTCAGAAGGGTAGCTGGTGATATTTACCTTATTCCCCCAGTCACTGTCTGCATCAACTGGACTGCAGACTCGATGGTTGGCACCAAAAGGTGGACTTGATACTTTTAGGGGCCTTTCCAACCTTAGTGACCCTGACTAATTCATACAGCTGCAGTATGAATACTGTCGGTCTGTTAGGGGAGATTCCAACCCCAGCTTCCGACTGGGGTCCATGTTGTACACCCACAGAAGATAACCAGCAGGTTGAGACATAGGTTCAAAACCATTAGGAGCAGGTGAAGTTGCAAATGAGACTGTGAGCACAACAGTGGCTGAACTATATGCAGGGGAGTTACTAATGGCACCAATACGGCGTTCTGCAAGGATCCGTCTTGTGTCCACTAGCTTTCCATGAGGTTGTTAATGGACTGGATGGTGGAAAGGATAATGATTCTACAGGGTACACCAACATGGAAAGAGAGAAAGGGAAGAAGAACCAAAAATTCTGACAAATTGGAAACACAAACAGACAAAATGAGTCCGTGGTCTTAGGGACACATAGAAGTTTCTAAGGCAGAAGCACTGATTTGCATAAACATACCTGGTGAACTTCTGGAAAGATAGGAGTTTTTCAGAAAAGAACCTGGGCATATGCTTGTGAATAATATAATATCTGCTGTCCAAAAAAAGGCAAAAAAAAAAAAAAAAGCTTATTGCACTGTATGAACAGGAACGAAATATGCAAGAAAATGGAAATTTTCTTTTATTTCAATTATAAAAGTTCTGATGAAACAGTCTATATGTTTTTAGGTAGTGTGTAACAGAAAGGGTGCAGGGTAGAAAAAAGAGTGAAAGTGTATATTAATAGACCCAGCTTGCAGCCCAAGGGATTAGGCATAGATGTCAGGGAAAAACTTTCTAGTGGTAAATAAAGCAGTGCACAGGGATGGATTTCCTGGGAAGCCCCCCAGAATAGATTGGCATCTGTCAGCTAATGTACAGTTGGCTACTGTGGGTAAAAGGATAGTTGGGATAATCTCTTGATTCTCTAATTTTCGACAAAATGTTTAGGCAAAAGTAAAAAATGCTACTGAGTTCAAATGATCATGTTACATTGCACAGCTTAAAATGCAGCTCAAAAGACATGAAGGAGTTTATATTTGATTTTTTCTATTGAAAAGAAAAAAATAATAATGAGTGCTACACAAGTTCTTCATAATAAGATAACATTTAAATGACTCCAATCGTGCACCGAAGCTCATATCTTCCAGGAAATAAGCAATGTCCCCTCGTTGACTAACCAATATTTGCATGGAGACTAATTATCTGTGCACATGGCTGTAGCCTCACAATGAAAGACAGTCAATTTCGTATGAAGAATAATGGAGATCAGAGTGCTGAAGGAATTTAAATTATTACCTTTTTTTTTTTTTTTTGGTTTCTTGTTTTTTGATTTTGGTTTTTTTTTGGGGGGGGGTGTTTGCTTCTTTTTCCTTTAAATTATATTAAAGGACTCCGGCTTTACATCTTCATAGTGTTTATTAATTGCTAATGGCAATTTGAGCATGGTGGCCTCAGTACCAGCCTCTTATTCCACACAGGCAGAGGAAATTTTTATAGAGAGGGTTGCAAATGGTGCTTTGCAGCGTGTTACAATCTAAGCAAAACACTCATTGAGCACACACAGAGGTGGTCTTATTTTAAACCTTCTTCCTTCATGCCCAGCCAAAGAAACCCTTGGCAATTGCTATATACAGGCCAAGCCTTTATCTTCAACTAGTTGTGCTATATTATTCTACTAGAAAAACACTGGGAGAATATTTGGATAATGGATTATACTTTTCAGCCTGAGGTAATTCAAAAGGTTGCAGGGATTTTGCTCAGTGTCATATCCAGTAAACAGAGTATCACCTTTCAGCACAGCCAAGAATGGAAATGTTCAGCTGAAAATGTAAACATGTTGGTAAGTTATGAATGTGAAGAAAGGAAATTATATTCTTTTGCTATGACGGTTCAAAATAACCACTGAAATGGCTCTAAGCAAACCTCAAATCTTCCAGTCACATGCAGTTCTCAGCACTTCTTATTTACCTTGCTGTTAGGAATAAAAAAAGGAAACAGATTTTTATATTAAACTGCTTTTCTCTTCAAAGAGATATTCCAAAATGCTTTAAGGGCTCATATACAGAAATCAAATGCAGCTATGGAGTGAAGCCACAGTTTTAGAAGTATACAAACTGCATGTGCCAATTTTTCTAAATGCCTAACTGAAAACTGAGGTTGCAAACCCTCTAAAGGCACAGATTATCCCTGGGGTGCTTGGAAGAACAGTCTGTTATTGTACATGGAGCTATGGGCTCCAGGATCATGGCAGGTCAGGTTCTCAACTCATGTCAAGGATCCCTTGAGTAGAAAAACAGTCCAGCTAAGAGATCTAAATTTCCTCCAGCACTTTTGGAGTCTACAATTTCACACAAAACAAACCTGATCTAGGGTGTAGGTCTTTCAAACCTTGTTGCTGAAACTGCCTACAGTCACTAAATGATGAAAACTTTTTAAATGGTGACACTCCAGTGCTCTTCTGGTGGGAGTCTACTTCACCCTATGCTGGCAGTCATGTCCTGCACCCATCCCACTCACTGCCACACCTGCTCAGCTGGGTTCCTCCCATGTGCTTGCACAGACCCAGGGACATGTTGGTTGGCAGGAGCTGCTGGAAAGGTTGTTGCTGCCTTCTCAAAACAGGTCCTTGTCCAGCCCTTTGTCAAGGTCAGCTCTAGGTGTTTTAGACATATGCCTTAATCTTCTTCATCTCTCCCCCTCTTTGTCTTGGCTAGTCTTGTTAAGGTTTTCAGGAACTTCATGAGCACTCAGACCCACAAATACATAGTTTTCTGTACTGCACAATGCATTCTACAAAGAGATTTATCTAAGAGCTCTTTGCATGAAGAACCAAAATAGTGATAATGCACCTGGTTACTAAATATGTATGAATGGCTGCTCAGGTATGCAGGAGAGAATGGAAACTCTCACATTTGGACCTCCAGAGCTGTCAAAGTGACCTCTTAATAGACTGGCAGGCTCTATAAATATAATTCATTCATTTTATCAGCTCATTTGTTAGAGGTTGAATTTCTTCTGATGTATTTGCCTACTCCTAATTTCAAAGGTCAGTTTGGCTAGTGTGGATTGTATTCATGATTCACAGAATTACACTCTGTAATGCTGCCAAGAAAACAAGCTGAAACATAGTAAAACAGCCCTAGGAATAACATTCACTCTCTACCAGGTATCCTGAGGGTTGTCTCATGCTGCAGGAAGAAACCACTTCTATTCCTACGAGGAGCAGAAAGAACATTCAAATTCTGGTGAGCAAGCTCCCTTTAAGCTTGAATGGCTGTTGTTGTTCATCCATTAACTGTAGATCTTACTCATACTGTCCCTTCATGGTTACTGAGTTTTGATTGCTTTGGCTGGGTGTAACAGAAAGACTGTGCTTGTTATCAACAAACACTGTCAATCAGCTTATTTGTTGACTTTGGTGCAGAAATTCACTGGCTTGGCTTCCTACTCTGTACACAGCTCTGGAGTGCATTTCCCCGTAAAACAAATGTGTTCCTCCATAATCTTCCTTTTTGTTGCCAAATCTCATAGATTCTGAAACAGTGTCCTGCTATGTGGTGATAGAAGGCAGCACCACATTTCATCCACAGTACTTTGTTTCTCTATTTTCAGTTTGCAACTGGCTATTTCCAAGTGATGGATCTATCAGTGTTTACCTTAAAATTAAAAGTTATAACTGCCTGGAATTTCACTGCTAGATATGAAAGCTCTGTAGTAAAACTATTGCCTTTGGATATGAAGTTTAATAAGGTTAGTGTTATTGCTCTGTACCAGTGGGATTAACTTGAATTCCACCGCATTTCTAGATACAGAAGTGTTTGTCTATTAATTGCTGTATAATATTATGCATTGAAGACATTTACTGCAGCCTCGTAGTAAGGTAAGTAAATACTGTTTTGCCCTCTTCAATGCAGTTACGAAGGAGTGTTTCACTGGCCTGCTATGGAGAGCCTGCCTACACCCCATGGCTCTCTGCCTCTGCCCCTCAGTTGCCTGCCTGTGCCCCACAGCTACCTACTTGCCTGCTGGGCACCCCACAACCCTGTGTAAGTGATAGGCACCCAAGAGGTGGGGGTCTGATGCTGAGTGTCTTCTCAGGCCTCACCCTAATCACAGCAGTTCCTGCCTGGGATTGCTTGCTCTATTTAATCATTTCTATTCTTCCTTACCATTGTGAGGAAATGCTGCAGAGTGCTGCAGAATTTCAGTTTCCTAAGCATCTTCCCCTTTTCCAGGCACTCTGCATGCCTGGCTGCTTGCAGATACCTTCCTCATGAGTGTGAAGTGCCAGAAAAATGTTCCTCAGAGAGGTTTTTTGTTCCTAATGGCCTTCTCAGACAGGCCGCAATGGAATTGGGAATCAGTGTGGTGATTTAATTGGACAGCTTGCTTTATTTTCTACACACTAGGGATTTTCCCTCCATCTGCTTTCATGGGAATAAAAACTACAGCCCTTAAATGGAGGAATTGGACTGAAATTAGTGTATTTTACTAGCAGGAGGGATGAGTAGAAATGAAAAAAAAAACATATTCTGAAGAAAAAATATTTCCAGATGATTCACAGTGAATCAGAGCTGTTAACTTGTTTTTCTTACCTTGGTACAGGTCAGGAATGTCTCTTCTTCAGCCACATTGCACACGGTGTTATCTAAGCCTGGGTATGAAATACCCTCACCTGACTCTGAAGAAGCTTTTGGACTCTTTCACTCGATCAGTGTTACTCCTTCAGGCTGCCTTTCCACATTTGCAGTGCCCCAATGCCTCATGGCTTGCCGGCAATTTGCAGGTCTAATATTGAGCAATCACTTCAGCAATAAGAAAGTATATAATTATGCCAGATCTCTTCCCAGCTCTGTCTAATGACAGGTTAGTCTGCCTTTCAATACTCAAAGTGCATTTTAACAACAAGCTGTGTCAGGACTAAGGGCAGAAATTGGCTTAATTGAACACTTTATATGAAGGCAAAGGCTAATGTTACTTTGACAAAGTTAAGATAGCATCAAATCAGAGATGATGTCTTCATGGTGAGCTACTCTGATCTATAAATATCCTGCTTTATATAAATTAACTTTTTCCATAGGAAAATGTCTGCTGTTAGACTAGTTCTATTTTATTCTCTGGTCAGGAGAAAAACATGCTTCTGGAGTGATCGAAAACATTTCCAGTTTGAACCACATTACTTAGCAGACATTGATTTTATTAGTCACATGGTGTTGTTCCTATTACCCAGATGAGTGCATATTCAAGCTCCTTGAGCAACAGTGCTTACCTTGGCAAAATATAGTATTTGGTTTCCAAGGGCACTTTAAAATAAATTGCTAAAATTGTTTTTCTACAAACATGGAGGACAAAATCCTTTTCACTTGAATGTTCATAGAAAGAGAAAACAAAAGGAGTAGAGGCACATATTGCTGCTTTCAAATCACTGTATTGAGTAAACAGAAAATGCTTTTACTGCCTCCAATTAAAGGTTTCAAATATCCCACCCTTTCTCAGTTAGGGGAGAAAGATAACATTTCAAACTGGGATGAAAAAGAGGCCTCAATAACTGGCAATGAGGGTCTCCACTTATGGGGATCAGGCTGAGTCTCAGTCACTGTTCTAACTCTACAAAACAGAACTGCTGCAGGAAGACCTGAGTCGACACTGTCACAGCACAGCTGGTGATAGAGGTTTGTGTTACTGGTTTGAATTGATAAGTCAAACCCTGAAAATTTAAATCCCTGGTCCTTGTTCTAGTGTAGGGTTATTTCTTATCCAAGGATGTATGCCTTGTTCTTTCTGGAAACTTCTGCTTGTTCCTTTGAAAAATTTTAGTGTTGAAGAATCAAAAAATCCCAGCAAAAACCAGTTTTGTCAGAGAGGTGCTATTTTAAAGGGAGAAGATGGTGAGCTATGTGAACATCATCTCCTTACATCCAGACTGAAGTTTACCAGTGGATTTTGACATCCAGCCCTAAATGGATACAAGCGTGGCAGGGCTTGTTCCTTCTCAGAAGAAGAAGAACAGCATTTCAAAATTGTATTGCATACAGATGGCTCACTTTTATCTGAATGGTTCTTTGCCTTAGAGACTACATTAACAGCCTCCAAGAGTCACACTTTTCACTCATCCCAAGGCAAAGGATCACTACTGGTATGCATTAGGAGTGAGTCCCCAACACAGCAACCACACTAGAAATATTTTCTTCTTTAACTAAATATTTCTAAGATTTACTAATATATAGATGAAACTTCTTCTGATGCAAAGCTTTATACACATAACGGGCACCATTAATAAAGTGTTCCGTGACATTGGCAAATCAGAAAATTTCTGGCTACATTAATCAATGGGAAACAATCACTTCAGAAATTCTGCATTCCTGACGAAATGCATGCATGTTGAAATTAATGTAAATGGATGATAACAAAATCTTTTTACACATTACTGACAAGTAATGGTAAAAATCATTATCCTAATGGTTTATGAACTTTTTACACTAGAGTGATGTACAGTGGAAATATAATGACTTTCTATTCTGCACTTGACATGGAAAATTAATGGAAATTATTAATGCAGAGGATTTCATTTCTGTGTATGTTTTCTGTTAACTACAGAGAGAATGCAAGTGGTGTTCTGTCCCTCAGCATGTCTTAACCTCAAGTCTTCATCTACATTAGTATAACAGGCTCTTTAGCTATAATGGACTAAAACCAGCACAGTTTCTCCAACCTGAATGCAGTTAAATCTGTCATACCAATAGAGCAGTTCCGTCATGGGCAAGAAAGTAAATCAGTTCTAAAACTTTCCCTGTCTGCACCTGTGCCATTGACAACAGAGACCTCTTTAATTTATTTATTTATAATTCATTTCATTTATTTATAATTGTAATGTGATTGGTATTTCCAGCATATAGGAATAACTTCTGCATTTGGATCCAATGGGATTGGTATTTCTAGCATATAGGAATAACTTCTGCATTTGGATCCAACTTCAGTTATAAATTGACATCAGTGTTTCTCCATCTCCGACTCCACATGCTCTCATTAACTTCATGCTGTGGCTGAGGTTATCATCACTGATATTTCAGGTAAGTATTGCTGTGCTCTCGGGAACAACCATCGGTGTCCTCATGGAAGGTGGAATTGCTGCAGCACATCAAACCTGTCCTACAGTGCTTGGAGCTGCAACAGCTTTGAGTTCTGTATTTTGCTGGAATTGCTCAAGGTGAAGCACGCTATATCACCATAACTTTCATATCCTCTACTTGAGGTGGTTCTGCTAGAAAAATCCCAACAGGACACTTACAACCTTGATATCCTTGCCCTATCCCTTAGGCCTTTCTGCTGCTACCACCACAAACTACTTAATATAGGATTCACCTGGAGTTAGAAATGCCACTAGAGATACATTCAAACCTTGTGTAGGACCTTTATTTCATATATCAATGTCCACATTTTTGGGAAAGGGAACTCTTATACCACCAGAGCTAAAGCAGAGTAAACAAATAAAGCTCTAGAATATGTAAAACAAAAGATTTGGAGCCAATTGCTTGAAAGAAAGAAAAAGAAGAGTATTGAATTTTGTGCCACTGTCCTAATGTAACTTGAGAGCAAGAAGAACACAACCAGCTTTCTCTTGAGGAAAAGAAAAACAAAAGGAAGAAAAACAAAGAAAAAGGATAAAATAAAAAATAAAAAAAGGAAAGAAAAAAGGACAAAAGGAGAAAGAAAAACAAACAGAAAGAAAAAGGAAGTAAAAGGAAAAAATCAAAACAAAAAAGAAAAAGTGCAGCTTGCTATAAGTTCAGAAAAATGTAGTGATGTTTGCAAAATATGTAATAATTACAGTTCTTCAGTTAGATTGAGCCATTACCAAAAAGAAGAAAAAGTCTGACGCTCAGAATCTCTCTTCTGAAGAGCTTCCCCATCAGCATGTCCTCCCAAGCAGGTAACCAGCTTGACAGGTCAAGGAAGCTCCTGCACTTCCCATGATGATGACGTGCTTTCAGTGGCCCATGCACCCCAAGCCAGGAGCAGACAGAGGAGAGGTCACCTCTGGGGATGATGGTAGAAATAGCCATTTGCGTGTAGGGGTTTGTTCTTATCGGCAGGAGAAGGCCTTTGAGAAGTAAAGCCTAGGTTACACAAAAGCATAAAAGCAGAACTCCTTTTTTCTTGTCTGCAGGCACTTCCACTATAAAAGTTGGGGCCTGCTGCTCACAGAGGTTTCTGTGTAAATGAAGGTCTGCCCTCGCACCACTGTGGCAGAAGAAAGGAGTCTCAAAGCAGAAGCCGGCACACGTCGGTGTTACAGTTCCTCACAAAGGCCATGTGGAAGCAAAAAACATGTGCAAGGCCCTGGTTCCTCCCATGCACGGCCCCCACACACACACGGGGTGCTGAGCCTTGCCCTGGGAGCCGTGGCCACATTCCCATTGGGAAGGCACACAGCAGTGCCAATAGAACACATTGGTTAGGAAAAAAGGTGGGAGGATGAGCAGCCATAATCTGGTGCAACTGGGAACAGAAAATGCAGTGCTTTAAATCCTGCTGTTGGTTGATGAAGCAATGCTAGTGAGAGACATAGGTGATTTTGACAGTCTCAGTGTTTCCAATCTGTTTTCACATGGCTAATTAGTAAAGAAAAAGGGTAGTCATTGGAATAAAAACTTGACAACATTTCATTTCAGGGCTTGCTGTGAGAAGGCCTTTTAAAAAAAGCACAGGAATTGCAAGGAGATAGGGCTTTTCTATTTCAAAAATCAAGAGAGTCCACTCCAGTCAGAGTAACCAATGTGTGATGAATTGTGGCTCTCATGTGACAGCTGACAGCAGCCAGCCTACCCCAGCACGGTGCCCTTCCTGTGCTCAGCTCTGCCAGCGCACCCCCAGGACACTGCAGACTGCTATTGCAAACAAGTAAATATACAGACACAGAACTTTCTTTTGTAAGCTTCTGTCTCTTCCCTCATTTCAGAGCTTTCCTACCCACCAATAGTTGATGTCTTGCTGTGTAGTTCTCAAAAGCCAGGAAAGAGTAAATTTAGATTCTCTCAGGGATAGACTTAAAATGAGAACATGCACAGTACTTCAGGGGAAAGAAGAAAAAATCTTTTCTGGCTGACATAAAATTGGACTTCTTTGTTAAATACAAATTCTCTGCAGTTATTATTGTCTGGTATTTCAGCTGACTCAGCTACTGTCTATAAACACAACTGTCACCAAAGGATGCTCAATCTCCAGAATTGTCAATTAAAAAAAAAAAGTTTGATTCCTGCAAAACCATGATCAGAAACAGCAGCACTTTTCAGAATCTAAGGAAGGAATCAGTGACTTACTGCTGAAAGACTTCACAGACCTAAGCTACCAAGCTGCATGGTAAGCTACCAAGTTCTGCCTCATTCACTGAAAGATGGAAACCTAATGCATACCATACAACTTGAAGAACAGGACAATAGGCAAGTGTTCCTCACCTAATACTGAGCAAATCCAAGGTGTCTCTTCAGGGTACAAATCAAAAGGCAAAGGGCATCCATTAATCTACACAAATTAGAGACACAGGTGAGAGGAATCCCCTTGGCTCTTGCTTTCTACTTGTGCCAGAGCTGTTTGATGGTTGAGACACTAGGATAGAACAAGCATAAAAAAATCCATCCCTAACCTTTGAAAATGAGCTCAGGAGTCTTTGAGTGAGTGAGTATCATTTGACTTATGCCAAAGGCCGAGGTGCACCTGCAAGGAAAAATTAACTATCCTTCTCTTCTTTATGACTGCATGTCACCGGGGTCTTTTTGAAGGTCATTTGAGACATGAATCTGACTTCTCAGGTGGATTTTTTTTTTCTTCTTTAGTTGTAAAACAATATTGGACAGCTCAGCGATGTGATTGATATATTTCAGATGTTTCCTGAAGTTGAATCACCTGACTTATATAGGAGGGCAGTATATAATGAAGCTGTTTTGCTTTACAGCTCAAAAGGACAGGTAAGGATGATACAATGTCTCCAGGAATCTTGACATGATTGATACCTACCCATATTCCCAAGTAATAGTACAAAATAAAACCACAAGGAAGCAAACTCTGATCAGGGTGTACCATAAGCACAGTAGTAGAGCCGGTTGCATCCCTGCTTTGCCAATGCAGGAAAGACTGGCTAACACACTAGTGGGCACATTGCTGCTTAGCTAACATAAATGAACCCTGCAAAGCTGCCATTAAATAAAAGAAAAAAAACCCCACAACTAAACAGTCTGTCAAAGTACTCTCAAGAGAAGAGGAATACTGAGGCAATGTCAGCCTGGTTGCCATCAGGCATGGCTTGATGTTTGTGGAGAGTGACATTGTGAAATGCTCCTGAGAAATCTCCCTTTGGCATGGGGGAGAGTTTTCACGTTTACCCTAGAACCAATTACTGAGCTATTTGCACTCATTGCCACAAGAGTTTCTGTCAAGAGGACAGCTGGGAGCTCTGGCAGGCAAATGTTTCTTAGGGTGCCATTCACTAGGAAATACATGATACAAGCAATCCAACTTTTCTGGGTTGTTTTAACTGTAATGCAAACATTACCCGGCTTGAAAACACAGAGATGCTCTGGATGAAAAAAGGAATGTTAATGAGACCACAGAGAAGCCAGAAACAGTGAGTGTCAGGAGAAATATGGACTCTTTTTGCCCTGCATGACAAGAATGAGTAAGTTCTTCAAGAAGTTTTCTCTCTTCTGCCGTTGCATATTTCAACAAAAAGGGAGATAGAAATATTTTGGTGCTGTTAAGGAGGAAAAAATATTTTGGTGAGGATGAGGAGGAAAGAGGTAGGTGGGTTGGTTTCTTTGCTCCTTAAAAAGAACAAAATAATTTTTCAAATAAAAATCTTGGAAACAAGATGAAAGGTACATTTCTAGAAACATCAACTTTTTAGATACAAATTATCTAAAGCTTGATTTATATATATTTTAATGCTCACAAAGTAGAACAACATTATTAATAATAATTAGTCAGGGTAACTATCAAATGGCGCTTGGCAAGAGGAACTGAACAACCCTATCACACTATTGAAAAGATACCTGTGCCTTGATTTCCTAAGCTCGTAGGTAGCTCATTTTTCAGAAATGGATGCTTCTAATACCATATGTTTAAAGAATCATAGCCTAGTTGATGAGCTACTTAAATGTTTCTGCTCCACTAGTTCATGCTGGATTGTTACTTTTCTGCACAAAGTTCTATTCTCCAAGTGACTAAACTTCCCATGCCTTTGGGTGCAGAGCTGGGGTTTCAGATCAAATTGCCTGTTTTCTGCAAAATTATTTTGCAGAAGGGAGAAGAATGTGGCTGGGCATGTTAGATAAAATCTTGCATTTTCATGCTCTCTCTCCTTCACTGTTCTTTTTCTTTAAGCAGCCAAATCATCTGTAAAGTATGCTTTCTGTTAATTAAGACAAGGATTTTGGCCTTGCTGCCCTCCTTGCTTCATTTGCATGATCTATTGAAAGTTGCCCTGCTGACACTAATCACACACTGCCTTGTTGACAACCTGATTTCTGCTCAAGTAATGCACTTAAATTGTAAAAACTCTAGGTCTCAGTTGTCTAGCAAAAAATTCAACTCTATCTGTGAGTTATCCACTGACCAGAGTGCTTCATCAACACAAGGCATTAGGTAACTTCTTACTTATTGCCTTAGTGCAGAGGCATCAGGTGATTGCTATTTTGAAGCACTCATCGAAAACTCTGGCTGCACAAATCACATGCCCACTGCACATGCAGTCTGGATTTTAAAAGGTAAAAGCAATGGGGTATATTTGCAGCTCTATAATGGTGGGAATTAAAAGCATAAATCCTCTCAGGGTGTACAGGAGGTTTGTACCATAGTTGCTGTTAAGTGTGTGAAAAATTTGGACTAATCAGGCCATCACCAAGAGGTACAATTTGCAGGGGGGCCACTCAGTATAAAACATATTAGGACTTTTCAGGTTCATTCTCTCTTTTACCAGTTTTAGACTTTTTGCCTTACTTTGACCCTATCAAGCTATTTAAAGGATGTTAAGTGCTTTGTTTCCCGCAATTCACAGTCCACAGCTCCCATCCTCTCTTTCATCTCTGAAGAAAAGGACAAGAAAAAAGGAAAAAGGTGGGGAAAAAAGCCTCTTCGTCCTCGTTACAATCATACAGCCAATGCTAATGCTTTTTACAGAAGTGCCTCACCTGGGATGTTTTACTCATTCCCCTTCGACTGATTGTTATTAAAGGTCTTTGGAGATACTTTTGTTTCATCCTTCTGTTCTAGTTTAGCAAGGGTGATGACATACCAACTGAAATGTCTGGAGGCTTGTTAGCAAAAACCCTGTCACTGGGAGGGATCAAAGTGTTTTTGTGCTGAGTCCCTGGGGCACCGATCCTGGCAATACAGATGGACTCAGATGCAGCCTCCACATGGTTTAACATGACAAGCAGCTGGATCCTCAAGCCAATGGACAGAGAGTTGTTTTCTCAGGATGAATAGTGTTTCTCAAAACCAAGGGGTGAAATGAGCACCACTGCCAGAAAACCTTAGTTTATTTTGGGATAGAGGGAAAAAAATATTAATTCTTTCATCTTACTGAGAAGAAACTGATTCTTGTCTCTGCAAAAACCACAGAATGAGGATCTGAGAAAACTCATCAATGCACAGCAAATTTTTAAAGAGCAGGGAAGTTGAGAACAATTCACTTTCATGAGGCCAGCCTTCTGTGTTATTAAGCAATGGTTTTAAACTGAAAATACGACCATATTGGCTGTCAAATGTATATAAGTAATCTTTTCAGTCTAGCTGGAACATGATCTACAAACACAAGCTGGCTGTACATCCATAATCAAATAATTGACTGGCTGACAACTGAGACCAGTATTTGGCTTGATGCCCCTGACTAGACAGGAAATGGCATTTCCTGCATCTTGATAAAGCAGATGTCACTAGGTCCCTCCAGCAAAATACATGGCACCAGGGGCATCTTTAGGAAAGGTTTCTTCCAACACACGCAGTAGTGGTCAGTTAAAAATTATCCTCCCGCAGTTTCATTAGGCACTAGCTCTTAACAGGTTAAACATTTAAGGGAGAAATTATGCAACAGATATATCTTCATAGCTGGCTACATCTGTTGCACTGCTTATTTCCCAAACTGGCACTCCTGCTCTCATTTAGGTTGTGTCCCTCCCTGAGGACACACTCCCTCCAGCTCAGAAACACAGCACTTTCTCAGGAAGCAGGGATATGGCAAAGGCTCATGAGTTCAGGGTGACTCTTGAGTTAAGTACAGCTTGCTAGTTCTGAGCTAGCTGTTTTGCTGTCAGTCTTGGTTTCCATTTCTACAAGGTTTCAGTCTCTTTGTGGTTTGCCAGTACAGAAATAGTAACTGTGACTGCAGTTAGTAAATAGTATATGATTGATGTTTTCCAGTTTGAATATGTGCCTTTCTTTGGCAGTTTACTCCACAGACGTGGATAAAGCTTAAATCCCTAGGTCACCTCACATGCTGTTTATTTTGTTGCCCAGCACTTCAGAATGTCTTGTGGAAGGTAGTCAGCTTCTCTGGGGGCAGCCAGAAATATGGAGGAAGCAATGTGGAATATGTGCAAGCACCAGTCTCTTCTTTTTCTACCATTGCTTTTCACTTGGTTCAATTCCTTGGACCAGCTCATCTCAAAATCACACAAATACCATCGAAGAAGAAAGAGAGAGGATGAAGAAGGGACAGGGGGTCAACTGCAATCCCAGATGGCAGCTGCCTCTGTGAATGTGAGATCAGGATCCCAGCAGACCTCTATTTATAGTCTTTCCCAGAGGGGAGGGGAGGTAGCGTAGTTCTTGCCTTCTGGAAGAAATAAGAGCATTGCCATCTTGCCAGAGATCAGTGCTGCCAGTCTGTTTTGCCAAGAAGCATTTAGGACTGCAGAGCAAATGCTCCCTTGATGAAATATGAAGAATTTGCATTATCAGATTACTCCACCAATCTAATGCACGTTCTGGTCCTGACAGCAGCCAGCACAGGTTCTTCAGAGACTAAAGTCCTTATAATAAACAATTTTACAGCCAACAGAATTGTGAAAGCCTTCATGCAGACAAATCCCAGCAGTTTTCACATTCAGTTTGCGCAAGTTAAAACTGAGAGTTGACCATTGGATTTGGCCTAGAAGAAAATGTCGAGTCCCTGTTACCCTCAGAGCTTATGAAACTAACAAAGAGTGAAAACACAGAAGCAGTCCTAGAGTTATCTGCACAGTAACAAAACACTGCCCTTAAAGGACATGGGCTTTAGTTTTCTTTTACAGGAAAGACGGCTTCGTGTTCCTGTGACTGCTCTTTTTCTTCCCACTCCAAGTGCCGATGTCTGAAAGCATCTCTCCAGGATGAGTGCTGCAGGGTTCCAGATGTAAAACATAACCCCGGTGTGATCCATCAGGCTGGTTATGGCACTTGGTATGCTGCAAGGATAGCTGAGCTGAACTTAAGGAAGCAAAAATCAATTCATAAACAACGTTTAGATTTGAAAACTGTTCAATTTTTTACCGCTTGGGTGAGGATAATTGTACTTGCATGCATTTTTGAAATCTATGGCCAGGGTGAAAACAGGTATCATTCAATAACTCATCCCTCAACAGTAGCTTTAAATATACTGGTTGATCTATAACGATGGCTTGGATTAATTTTTTGTGTTCTTTCCCCCACTGGTTCTTCATTGTCTCCTTTTTCTTGTACTGCCCCAGCCCCCTGGAATTAGTTTTAATTTGCACAATCCCTGTAATACAAGCACACCATACATTTAAACTGCAGCCTCTTAGGAGCCCACACGAGGGGTAGAAAAGCCTCAAATTTTTTAAAAGCATTAACACTTGCAAGCAACAACAAATACTGCAAGGACTGCTTTGGAAGCTGAAAGCAAGATCTAAGGGGTTTTTCATTCTGGATCCATGGGAGTGATAGAGTTTTCTAGGCATGTCATTGGACTAGACGATTATTTAAGCATAGTCTGTAATCAAGGGCTATATATAGCTCACTTCTGCCAGGCCTGAAACAACACTGAACACTCAGAATATTTAACGAAGATGCAATTCCTTAGTAAATGAGTTCGATCCAAGTTAGCTGTGCCCAGCCCAGCATTACATCCAACAACTCAGCCCCCAACAGTGATCTTGCCCACTCCCTTGCACCAGGATTGATACCCACACTGCTGCACGAAAAGCTTCTTTGGGGAGATGAAACTAACTGTATAAAACTAAAGAAAAAAGCTTTAGAAGTATTCTGTTAGTTCAGATCTCATGCCATGACCTTGCAAGCAGCAGCAAAAAAAGGAAGGGAGGGAATATACAGCTGGAGTCAGAAGAGATGGCAGAATCAGAGCAGCTCTGTTTTGGAAAGTTTTATGCTGCATAACATTACATTCTTGCTCTTTCCAGGGCCTACTCTTACACTGCTTTTGGGGGCAGAGTGACTTCAACATACATCAGAGTCTTCACACCTCAGCATATTAGGGTCTCCTCGTGTCTCCAGATGCAAACAAATGTGCACCTTGAAGGAAGGGTCTGACTCGGACTCTAAAACCAGGCTTCTGATAACATTGAGAAGACTGTAGGGTTTTGTGCTGGTTTTTGCCCCCAGTCCTGGAGGAGAGAGGTATTGGGAGATACAGAAGAGCAACTGCATTGGTTTTGCTGTGCACCCCTAATCCTGCAGTTCTCCTTACTTTCATTTACCTAGTACCCTGGGGATAGTTCATTAATGTATAAATTTATTTATAAATTCTCTTCATTACTGATTCTGACCCATCCATTGGAGCAATTTTCATCCCATAATCTGTAGAGACCTGGTGCTTTATATCACTTAATGATTGTCCATAAAGCAAATGTGGCTCTAGGGCTTAAGTCATGATAAACTTGCCTTGCCCCCAGGCAATTACTAGGGCAGCAGATCTGTCTTCCCACTTGGGCTTTTCATTTCAACCTCCATGTAATTTTATCTTTTGATAGGATGCAAGAAAGAAGGTAATGCAGAGGCAGGACCAGAAGGCTGAGCATGGCACAGCTTCGTCTGGCTGTGGCACTAGTCTTACACTGCCTGAAAGAAAACATAAAACAATAGATGGAGAAACTGGGGATATTGCTGTAGGCTACAATTTGCCAAGGATCTCCTGCTCCTCTAAAGCATTTTCTGTGGGTTCACAGAATAGAAGAGGCTGTAACACCACAGCACTACAATATCCTGTGTGTATCAGGGCTGCTTCAAAGAGGAGAACAACTGCCATCTGACACAATGCAATCAGACCTCTGGCTTCTTCTCCATGCCTTTGGGATTTAAAGGCTTTCTTTTTTTTTTAACCTTCAGTTCTCCTGCAAACCTAATCTATCTCTTATTCTACACAAGCATGTAAAGGTTAAACTTGAGTTACACAAAGTTCATAGTGAGGCAAGCATCTATTATTGCTTCTAAGCACCAAAAGTCAACTTGTATCTTTACTATCCTCATGTTAACATTTCACCTTTGTCTAACACAAAAAGGGTGCTGCAAGAGAGCACAAAGTACATGGCGGAAGCTGAAGTCAGTGTATACTCTGCTTGCCTCTTGAACAGTGTGTTGAGGTACAAGAAAAATGTTTCACCTTCATATATTAACCTGATTTGCAGTGGTACAACTGGTACAATGAGAGAAAAACAATTATTTGGGAGAGGAGGGGAAGTATCGGGATGCAGTCCTGAACTGCTCCTGTCTAAACTGCGAGCTGATGAACATAGATTGTGCAGTGCTGGACTACTGCCTGCAGACTGCCCAAATCCTGGATTAAACAATCATGCACTGAACTGCTGACTCCACTACATTCCTGTGCAGCCCGGTGCCACAGATCCTGTTGTCACTTCTGTTTAATAATAAAAGCCTTTTCTGCTTTGTATTTTGCTACATGCAAAACCAACAACAGTGGAAGAACATTGTGGGTGCAAAGTCAACTGTTTAAAGGTTAGGAAATGGCAGATTTAAGATTTTCTAGTCCCCTTTCCACTTACAACAAAGCCTTTCATTATAAGGCCACATAATATTTTTTTCTGATGAAACCCTGCGCCTCACTCAGTGCAATAGATGGTGCCAATGCACAGCTGTGCAGTGTATTGTTTCATTCCTTCACCTTCCATCTAGTTCCAGCCTCTGCTTAACTGTACAGTAACCAAATCCCTTCCCTCTGCATAAAATAATTTATCTCTTCATGGACTCTCCTGTGGTGCTTCTCAATATGCCACTTGAATGCTTCAGAAGCAAAAGTTAATTTATCTTTAAATTAGAGAGGAGTTTATATTCCCTCCATTTTAAAGATGAGAAGCTGATGAAGTGAGGCTGCACTTGCAAAGAACAGCAACTCACCAAAATGTACCCTTGCACCCCATTTCCTCCACTCATCCATTCACGACCCCCAGCTTGCGCACACACCTCTCTTGGGGTATGCAGAGAGGTGTGGGTGTCTGCCCCAGAAAGGGGGGTGTGAGAAGAGAGTCAGGCACCTTCACTTCTCTCCTCTGATGTGGGGCTGCCACACAGCACATGCAGCCACCACTGCCATGCACCGTGGCTTATACATTACCCACTGAGATAAATTGGAAAAGCCATCAGCTTTTTCTCAGGAATCACACAACCTGGCTCCAGATTTTCAGATTTTTACTTCAGCACTATCAAATTCAACCACTCTTGATCTTATGTACAACCATAGGCAGCATTTTGGTGTGGGGCTGTAAAATCTCCAAGATCTCCAGTCGGGGAATTAAGGAGCACAGTCCAAGCCTGTCTGCTGCTATATTTAGTCCTGCATTTTTTCCATATGGAGGAGTGTCTGCATACAAAATACAGATCTTTAGAGTGGACCAGACACTCCTCAGTGACTTGAAGCCCACAACACAGCCATTAAGAACAGTAGGTCCATTATTCCTACAATGGAGAAGGAGCTTGTGCAGAAGAGCTATGCAGTCACATCACAAGAAGACACAGATCCCCTCAAGCATCTCCCTGGCCTCAGCAGCACAGGTTATTGGTGCCCTGGAGCCAGAACCACTATCACCAGCACCTCAGCTCACAGCAAACAGGTCTCAGTAATACCTTGTCCATTTTGTAACTAAATCAGCAGCAAAAACCACACACTTCCTCTGGAGGAGGAGTCATAGATATTTCCTTGCCTCTGAGACACAGAACTGTGGATCCCCTCCCAGGCAAGGATGCCCTTCCCAGGTGTCCTGACATCCATGCACACTCCTTCTTTGCCCTCCAGGGCTCACCCCTTTTAATGCTATTCTGTCCAACCAAGCCTGAGCCTGAGCCTTCTCCATGCTGTCAGTTTTTTCTAGCAGGCCATAAATAAAAAACATCTGTTTAGCTACTTGTAGTGGAACTTTTTTCACACATTTCCCAGGCCTTTCATTAGTATGCCTGCTTTACAATGATTACTTCATTCACCCCAAGGACATGGAAAACCCTTCTTCCCTTTCAGATCTTTGATTATCTTTTATTCTCTGTTTTTTGTTTTGTCTGCTTGCATCTTCTCCCTGAAACTGCTGGCCAGCTGCTTTGTCGCATTAGTTTTTCTAGACCCAGTATTCTTCCGGCGACACTCTTCTTTTTTGTTTCACTCTCACATCTCAGAGCAGTCTCTTACAGCCTTACTGACTGCTTTGTATCCTCTGAATTTTTCATGTTCAGTGAAATTGTTTTCAACAACACTGTAATTATTGTTGCATTTATAATCTAACCTGCTTTCACCTTCCGACACAGCAGTCTGGGCGCTGTTTTTTGCTGGCCACAGGGATTCACTCCCAGGGTAGCTGAGTTTATGGGAACATTTTGCTTCAGCCATCACATTGCTTCCTTGCAACAGTCAGAGAGAGACTTTAGGGAGAATGCCTTGCACTGAACAACAGTCACCTTTCATTTTCAAGCCAATTCAAGAGATTTCAGGGACTCCTGTACAGCCAGGAGGCATTGCTATACTTAAAACAATCATCTCTTAGGCAGCACTGGATTAAAACAGCTTGTGCTTGTTATACCCATAGCCCTTTCCACTCTCAATCAAAAGGCAAAAAATACTTTTCTAAGATCTGCTCCTTTTCCTGAGAGCCTGTTAGGTGATGTTTATGCTATAGCAAGGATTCACTAATAATCTTTCTTTGGCTGCATTTACTGCACAACTTGACGGATTCCTACCCACAATGTGTGGGATCTGACAGCTCTTTCCTTTCTACTGTTTCTCCCCCATATCTAAGGAGTTTTGCCCTCTCAGTCCTTGCAATCTAATCTCAAGATTTCCACTCATTTCCACTTCCTTGTTCCCAGGTCTCTTTGCTTGGTTGTGAACATCAAAGGGGTAAAGGAGCATCTGCCAACTCCCTCTCCACGGAAGCGGTGCTCCAGGTCATTTTGTCCTGGACCTGATGAATTTGTCCTTTAGTGTTGTTTGTCATGTTAACTTCCTGTATTTCTAGCCCAAATGTTGGGGCATATTTTTTTATTTTTCAGTTTTGAATTTGTTTTCTTTTCCGAATGAAAAAAACCACTTCATATACTGCTTAAGTGAGACTCCCCCCCTGCATCACATCACACAATAAATTACAAAATAACAAAACATGCAGCTATTGAGCTTCCCAAAATAAGCCAGAATCCCCCAGTGAGGAAATTACCTTCCCTTTTGCTCACAGCCCTTTTGTCACCCATAAAACAGACTGTTCCCTCCAGTGCCCAGCTGCTCCCAGGACAGCTGCAGCAGCGCATGGCAGGACCTGTGGTGCATTTCTGGGTGCGTGGTTTGCCATGCAGCCGGCAGGGCAGCTGGGAATGCAGCTCGGTGCAGGTGGGACAACAGGGCCCTGCTTGCCTGCAGGCAAAGGGAGACGAGGACTAAGAGCTGCTGATGAGGGCATAAGAGGAGAGGAGAAGGGGGAGAGAAAGCAGCCTCTGAACAGAGGAAAAGGGAGGAAGGGTTGAAGAGCAAGAAGCAGTTTTGGAAGGAAATAAAAAATAAAGTCCATTCTGAATTTCTAGACAGTGGTGTCATTTCCATCTCTCTCCACTTATCACCTATCATAGCAACTAATAATTTCATCATATCTCTCAGAAGGGGGAAAGGATAGAAATCTAGGAAATAAACAGCTTGAATCCTGAGAAAAATTTCTGCTTATAACCTGGCAGTTCTTTCACATTGCTGCTGCCTGACACTAGTGCTTTCAGAGAGTAATAACCTTCCCCACATCTGTTTATGTGGAAACTGTCTAATCCAGTCAATTCATCGCAACGAACAGGCTCTGGCACCCACACCCACTCCAGCATAAGCCTTTCTTTTTCCTCTCTCATTCACACGGCAGCAGAAGGATCTCAAAGTATTCACTTAGTCCTCAGTTCTTTACCCAGGTCTCAAAAGCCATATTTCACTGTATCAAATACTAAACATGGGATGACATTTAATTTTCAGCTCAAGTTTTATACCATTCCAGAGTAGTGATCTACAGATCTAATGCCCTGATGTGTGCTCTGTATCTTTTCAGCTTATAACTACACATTTAGAGAAATATCATTGCCTGACCATTCAGCTATTTAAAATTAATTAAAAGGAGACTCAATTTTCACATCCAATCCCAAATCTCTTTGCAAATTTTCAACCTCTGCTTTCTTTTGACACTTTTTTCCCCTTTTCTCACAGATATCACCTTTCTTGGACTATAAGACATGCAAGATAAGAAATTAAAACTGATTATGCGGGAAGGAGCTGTGTGAGTGGTCATTCTCACATATACCTAGGGCAGGCTGGCCTTCCTTTTGACTCGTTCTCACTGTATTGTTTGGAGCTCATCTCTCTGCATCTGGCACTTTTTAAGCCTTCAGAATCCAAATAGAAGCCAAACCTCAATTTAGCTCAAAAAATGTAACCCCTTTCCAGAGCTGCAGTTCATCTGCAGCTTCTCGTCTTTCTGTGAATATGCCCTCCCCTCCTCCCCTAGAAACTAATTCCTAATTCCAACTTTTCTGGAACTGGACTCCCAAACTCTGTCAATTTACAGAGATGTCTGAGAAACTTGCCACAGTCACCCCTTGCATTTTTTTTTTCTTCTCCTGAGAGGCTGCACTAATGGTTTGAGCCTTTACAAACTCCAGAGCAGCTGTACTTGGGTCACATCAAAGGTCCAGCAAGTCCAATACCTCATCTTTAACAGGAGGCAATAGCAGATGCTCATTATAAGCTGCTATCAGTTTACATTAATATGCCAGGCTGCAGAAATCACAGCTGAAGCCTCTGACTCATCATCTATCTTGGATTTAGCTGCCCTTGTTACAACCCTCACTCCTGCTTTTGGGGGTGGATGTGGTGGGAAGAAGGTAATCAGTTTAGCTGCAGCTATATGAAAGGAAAAGTGAACCAAAGCCTTTAGACTTTTCCCAGTGGTTTAAACATGACCTCTTTCTTTTCAGTCAGAAATTGAGCTGAGGCTCCAAATTGCTATAACTATCTGCCTAGCTTCATTCTCCTGCTCCCGACCCCCAAAATTAAAGTATTTCTTCTAGAGATTTATGTATGGTAAACCCACCTGAAGAAAGAAGAAGTGCTTGAATGTGTAAAATAAACAACAAAATTAAAAAGCAAGGTTGTTTTACCTTTGCTGGTCTGAGATGTAGATACTACTTGCAGTAATGAAAGCTGGAAATTTTTTGGATTAAGGTGATATTTAAGTTGGAAGACATCCTTCTTTAGAATAGAGTTTTGCACATTTGACAGAGTGTTAAATCCCATAGAAATCCTCACGGATTGTCACCTCTGGGAAAGGCTGTGAATGTACAGTTTTTTGTTGAAATGGCCATTGTCCTTTGGAAATGTAGCTAGAGAGAAAAAGTTTGGATCAGTGTTGTCTGGTAAATTAGATCACCTGGTAAATTTTCTTAATTTAATGGGCTTGTATGTGCTCAAATAATTTACAAAGTGTTCTGTTGCTTCATGAAGCATTGGCAAGTACTGAGTCACTGAGGTAACAGGAGTTACTTCTTCCATAAGGAGGGATATGTAGGAAGAGAAAATGCACAAAGTCTGTAATATTGGTATGGTGTTAGAATAGCTTGTCTACTAGCAGATGGCAAGACAGGTTAATATTTTGAATTTGAACTCATTAACTTTATGAATGAACTTTTATATCATTTTATAGAATTTTAACACTAGGCCTGAAATCATCACTGCTTTAACACCCTTCCCTGGACTTTGGAAGACCACAGGGAAACAATCTTAACAAAATTATAAGTGCAGTACTAGATGGAAAAATGAGCTTTAGGCTGAAGGGATGTTTTTGCAGAAAGTACTCCTCCTCTTGTAATTTTTTTGTCATTGTCAAAATAACTAAATGCTTGGATAGCACCAGAGCTCTCTCAATTTATGTCTGAAAACTCTTCCTTGCCCTTCTCTCTTCTAGACAGAAAGTCCTGTACTTTTCCTTCCATGGAACCTGGTTTTCTAGCCAAGGACACTAGTAAATCAATATTTTTTACTGCTTTTGCATGTGAGTAAATAGCTATGCAAAGTGATGAAGAAAGGGGCTGTGGGATTTCCATGTATTCAGGGTTTATTTCAAATCCATTATCCTCCATGGTTACAGTGGGGGCTTTTTCTTTTTAATCGTTATGCCTTTTTTTTGCTACACAGTAAACATTTAAAAAAAACCCCAAAACTTGAAGGCAAAATTCATAACAACAGCAGGTTGGAACGACTGCCAGCTTTCAGAAACCATTGTTTAATTGAAAAGCTATAAAGTAAAAGCAAGTACATGAATTGTAGAAATTGTCTGCATGAAACATTTATTGTGAGAAACTCCATTTCGTAAAGATAGAAGGAAGGACATCTTTTATGCAGAAATAAAAGAATTTATCTGCCTGCAAAGCTGACATCTCATAAGAGTGCCTCTGAAGAACAAACTGGAGCACCGAGCTGCAGAAAAATGCAGACTGTACTTGCCAAAGCATTCCTGCATCCACATGAGTGACCTCGGGAGGGAACCAAAGGTGGCACTGAGATGAAATGAATTAACCTGCCTCCTCCCATGTGAAGAAGTGTAAATAAAAATCAAAGGGATCTTTATCCCACTGACAATATGGTATGCAAGGTCACGTGGCCTAATATTTTAAGAGGATTAAAGCTAAATCTCTGCAAACTTTGAAATGGCCCAACCGACCCTGTAAGCTTTTCAATTTAAATGGGTGCATAGCATGACTCTTATGATCAGTTAGAATCTGGTAGGATGAGATGTATTGAAGTGGACTCTGAAACAATTCAATCCTGCAGTGATAGGTTTTACACATTATCTGTTAATTTGGAGCTGTGCAGGACGTGGAAACAAAGCAGATCACAAAAAATAAAGCCCATTATGAAGAAAGTTTGTGTGAAAAGGAAAAAATCCTTCATATTTATTATTCATCAAATTAGGAACATCGTTTCTGTAGTTCTGGTTTATCTCTAGGAGAATTGAAAACACCAGGGTCTAACTGGACCATACAAACCACTTAAACCACACTTCTATCACTCTTAAAAGCCATAGTTCTCTGAAAACATGAGCAGCATAGAGCAGAAAGCCCTACTGTAGATAGGGAAGAGCAGACTTTCACCAAAACATCTCTGTTTGAACCTCAGATGTTATCACATGCAAGGTGCACGTGGAGTAAATCTATTCACCAGATGGGGAAAATTGCTAATTGTCCAGCAGAATGTAGCCACCAGCTGGCAGGCAGCTACTGACACGCAAACAAGAAGCAATCCCAATAACCACGCATAAAAATAGCATAACAACATGAATTCAACCTGAACCATCAATTCTTGTGAGGGGCACAGCTGACAGAAAAAAAAAGAAAAGAAAAAAAGCATCTGCTCTGAAAGCAGCATGTGAATTTATGCGCTCGTGTTTAACTTGTGTTTTGGGAGCATTGCAAAATGTTTCCACGTTAAAAGCAGTGGTAGTAAAGCAGCTGGGAGATACATTCCCTCTAATGGTGCTGGCTGCCCTTTGGACCTCAGACTTGAACCCTCACATATGGAAAGATGTGAACATTTGCTTTCCAGAGTACTGTCCCAGACAAGCAGTTTTGAAATAATTGCACCAACATGGTACCTGCAATTACCTAGGAAACAAAACTGCTGCTGATCTCCTAGAAAGTCTGGGAAGATTCAACAATTTTGGCATGAGTGCAGAATCATTTTAGATCTTAAGAAAATTGCTCTTTTCTGAAAAAAAAATAGAACAATTTCAATTATTTATGGAAAAGGGGTCGCTGATGAATTCTGATTAGCTCTGTACCTTTTATCCTTCCATGAGGAAAAGCTGGTGTGGAGACACAGCATTTCCTTTCCTTTGCCACAGCCAGTGCTTTTTTTGCAGCTCTTTCTTGTCCACTTTCTTCCAGCTTTCCTGTGGCTTCTATTAAAAAAATTCATGAGCTAGCCAAGAGACTCTTGGGTGAAATGGGAAACTACAAGAGAGACAGCATATTTTTAGGAAAAATTGTAAGGAGTATTTAACCAATCAAGCTTTTAACTCTGGCTCAGTCAGGAGGCAATGTTCAGAATGCATGGACTGAGACTATTCCAGTGACCCTTAAGACAACAACAAGCGACTTTCAAAAAGTATTTTTTTCATCTCAGTGTTATTCAGTGCCAATGTGTTCCCAGAGGCTTCCTCAGTAAAATAAGGCAGAGGCAGCAGGATCAAGAAACTGCGATGTGGGCTGAGTATTCTCCAGCTACAGTTCACTAGCTCAGAACTGCCCCTACACCTCTGTGTCCCTGAGAGGTCAAAACAGGGTGGGCGGGCTGTTGAGTTAAAGAAAACAACAACAAAAATTCTCAAGAAAACAGTATTTTTAAAAGGCACATTCAAGTAAGCAACATTCTACATAATAACCCAGTTTTAAGCACCTATCTGAAGATCTTAATTAGCCCATTCTGCTGTTAATTTCACATATCCCCTCTTTGCCTTCAGTATCTTTATAGAATAATTTTCAAGCAACTGCATCTATGTTTAAATCCATATCCATCTAGGCAGGATATGATTATGATTATTTATGATTAGTCCTCCAAGCATTCCCTCTTGATCAGTGTAAGAAGTCTGAGAAATTAACCCTCTGCACTCCTGTCCCTAAGTAACCCCCCACACCCCACTAAAATAATAAATGCTCTTTTCCCAACAAACTTTTTATGGGTTATTTTTTCTTTTCTGATACACTGTTGTTAGTTTTGCAGAACAATCTCAATGTTTTCACTTGAAAGAAGATTACTATCTTTTTATTCATAGATATTCTTGGGACAAAATTCAGTTTGCAATCTGGGGCCAGTGGGTTCATCTGTTACTGTCCCAGGTAAGGTCCCCAGGGACTGTCCCTGACAGTGTTAGCTGTCTGAAGTGACAGCTGCCAGTGCTCTTGTGACTGGAACGGGCATGGGCACAGGGACATTGGGATGCCACTCTGGGTCACCCAGCCATCCCCTGGTGGGATCAGAAGAGCACACCATCCCCCAGCCTGGAACTCACAGCCACAGCTTTGGACCCTGTGTTACAGTCAGAAGAACAGGTTTTTCTTACTGGAGCAGGGCTGGCCATCAAGTGTCCCCCTGACAGCTCTCAGTGTCTGTGCACCTGGTTATCCTTTTTCCCTCCTTTTTGCCATGCTCACAGCTACCCTTGCCTACTGCAGCCTCTTCCCAAATAAACAGCAGCCTTTTTATTTTCCCATGGCTGCCTGTTTTGTTGCATTGGTTTAGCTAATAACACCCAAATAAAGTGTTACTGATGCAGCTACCTAGGCACTTGCAGGACTATGGGCAGGAATGTCCCAGCGTTCTTCAGCTCGGTTATCTGTGAAAGCTGACTGCTCCTTGTGTATGTACTCTTTAGCCACCTGTAAAACCCATCCATCCATCCATCCATCCATCCATCCATCCATCCATCCATCCATCCATCCATCCATCCATTTATCCCTCTTGATGCTACCTCTAACTTCTGCCAGATCCTCACATGGTTATCTGTTACATCTAGCAATTTCCCATGTCATGTCCCATTCTTTTCCACTGAACATCCCACTTTTTTGGATTAATGGCAGGGCAGGACCCAGCCAGAGGTGCAGGCAATTGCCTGCAGCCCTAAAAACTAGGTGAGGAGACCCAGCATCTCTGTTATTTATTTCTCTTCCAAAGCTAATTGTTCTTTTGTGCCCAAATGATACTGTAAACTCGCGTCCGTTTCTGACCAATCCTTCACCAAAGACTGCAGTGCAGGCCAGTACCTTTGGCAGTCCATTTTCAAACTTTACTATTTTCTCATACCTGGTGCTTGAGTTTTCTTCTGGGTTCTCTTTCCTTTTTTTGGACCATAACTGAGGCAATACACTGCACTTTTTGGAAGAGTAACTTTCTGCCCACAAGCCTAACAGCAATGAGCTTGTGTGTAACAGGACACATGAAAATGGGAGGCCCTTCAGATCTTGAACATAAAATGCCATTGGAGGGGTCTGGCTGAAGTTTAGAAGCTCAGTGAGATGTGTAAAAAATGAAGCTTCATGTTACCAGTAAATTGATCAAACAGATACTGAAAATTCAATCCCTAGTTTTCCCAGCCTTCTTGCAAACTCTTCCCTTACATCAGCTCTGGCTGTTCATCTGACCCCACGGCAGAATGTTGCAAGAAGGGAAAATACAGCAGGAAGCTCTTCATCAATATAGACAGCAGCTCAGTAATGCAAGCTTAGTTTAGGCTGGAGGCTCCATTCATTTTTGACTCAAATCAGAGTCAGAGATTTGACTCTTCAAAGCAAATGCAATCTGGAAGACTCAGGCTTCTTGCACCCTTGCTAACAGCCACGTGCAAAGCCAATTGTCCCAAATGTGGACAGTGTTTCCTATCTTATTTATGCTTTTGCATTGGTAAGGAAAAATGATCCATGTCTCTAAAAAAAATTGATTCCGTCAGATATCTCTGGATAGTTACCTCAAAAATTAAAACACTGAGAAGGGAAAAACAGTCACTTTTGAAAAGTCCTGAGATATATATTTAGCCTAGACCTGTATCTTTGTTGGACAGCATAAAAGAAGAATAGCATCTGAAAGAAGACAATATATTTCCAATACTGAAGAGGAAGAATACTTTGTACTAAATTTGTAATATTGACTTTACTGCCATTCATTCATTTGAAGCATTTTCTTCTGCTGTGGATGTTCAGACAGTACCCTTATAGAGCAGAAATAATTTTCTTTTATAAATTTACATGATATCAACATAATACCACTTAAAAAAATGGAAGGGGATGAAAATAAAGGCTGCTAAATTAGCTTCTCTGGGGTTAGAAGTGCATTATGGGTAGTAATTAGAAAATGCTTGCACTAACCATCAAGCAAGTGAGCAGATTTAGCACATCACAGAAATTAATGAGTCTCCATGTAAAGGGTGATAGCAATCTTTCCTCAAAACTACCACCTTGCTTGCAGCACAGCAAATGCAATTTAGCTTCTTGAGGCAATAGAGATGGTTTTCACTGAGATGTTGAGAAAGATGAATGTAGGTCATGGTCCTTGACACAAGGAATGCAATAAGAACCTCTGACCTAACCTGCTCTGCCTTCCTGCAGCTTGACCTCACTGGCCAAGAGGCTCCTAAGCCATATTCCTGCAGGTTTTATATGCAATGTTCCCTGCATGGTACCTGTTTGCTGAAACACTTGATCCTTTCATGCTGTTGTTCTCCCTCCCCATCTTTCTAGTGGGATTCCTAGGTAATGTCTTCCTTGAGAAAGAGAAAGAGAAAGAGAAAGAGAAAGAGAAAGAGAAAGAGAAAGAGAAAGAGAAAGAGAAAGAGAAAGAGAAAGAGAAAGAGAAAGAGAAAAACTTATATGAGAACTATCAAAGGGAAAGAGACCAGAAAGCTGAAAAGTAAGTGTCCTAGGGTGATGTTATGATGCTTGTATCCCCATTTGTGTGTGCTGTTTATGCTGGATATTATGTTCTGTGCCTTCAAGACTGTCTCTGAAGAGGGAAAGTTCTGTTTTGGTTTCTTATCAGCTGCTCCCCCATGGCTGGTGGGACATACAGACAGGACAGTACATAGTGCTGCTTTTGCTTTTTGCCTGGCTTTCCGCTTTGCTCTTGCTTCTACTTGCTCTTGCTTTTTGCTTCTGCTCATTAGCTAGTTTAGCTAAACAGTCCAAATTTCTTTCTGGACTCTTTCTCCTTTCCTTTTTTGGACCTTCTCAAACCTGCTCCGGACTGGGACCTGGGAAACACCGAGAATTTGCACCCTGTGGCTGCAGCAGCTGCCCCAGTGCCAGAGGGACTGATAACAGAGCAACCACCCCAGGAGAGACTTTCTGAATTTGTCATCTTTTTCAGAGCAGTTAAGAGTGGCGTCATCCGGTATTGTTCATTTTGTGTGCTGGGGGGTGCTGTGCTTGTCAAATAAACAGGTTCTTTCCACTTCTCTCTGAGAAATCCTTCCCTAACCGGTTGAGGGGAGGGGCTGTGTGGGTTTACTTTCTGGAGGGGCCCCCTTTTGGAGGTTTTCTCCCAAATTTGCCCTAAACCAGGACAGTAAGATAAAGCACAGCCTGGCCTTGTGCAATTGAGATTCCCATGCTGGTTTATTTCTAGTATCAAAACCTCCCTGGCCAGATTCCTACGCTAGAGATGGTCCATGTGAAATAAACAGCCCGTCTTCTCACTGAGAAACTGCCACAGGCCTGGAAAACAAACAGCCACAAGGGAGGGAAAAAAATGATAAGGAGAGTGTAAGGATCATAACACTAATAGAAACAGTGAAACAAGACAAAACAGAGGAGCCTGGAGCATCCTCACCTCCTCATGAGAAACCTGTGGGGAGAAGGCTAGCGACTTCCAAGGGAACAACTTCTCTTTGAATGCTCTGCAGGGGCTGAGACTTCAGGTGGATCCCTGGCACAAAGCAACTGCATTTCAGGCTGCTGTGCCCTAATTAGGCAGCTGGCCATCTTCCTTACAGTAAGTAAAGTAGTGGCAAAAAGGACTGATGGAGAGAAAATAAAGACAGATATTAAACAACTGTAAGACTTTGATTTGCTGTGCTGCAAAAAAACATATGCTTTTCTTTTTTTACTTCCTTTTTTCCCTCCTTTTTTTTCCCTTTTTTACAATTGTCCAGGGAATAAAAGAATTTCATCATAATTGTATTCAGGTCTTAACTGAGTAGTTGAAAGGTCAGGAATTTCCCTTAAAAGTGATTAGCGGAGAACAGATCAAAACAGAAATATTCAAGTATATTTATGAATTAAGAATCATTAAAATAAATTCCTTCATTGTTGCTTCATTCCATCATGTCTAATGTTGCTGTAGTTCTGCCATGAGAGGACATGTTTCTAAGGGTTTTTTTTTCCCACAGGGACTCACTTTCTGTCCCAATGTGTTTTTTTCTCCTCAGTCACTCCAAGCCTTTTCTCTCTATCCTTTAAATATCATGCTCCAACCGATTGGCTTCCCCCTTCCTGAGCAGTGGGTCCCTGAGCTGATGTTGCATTCACACCTCTGCCCATCCCCTGCAGCCAGCACAGCTATGCCCTGCCACCCCAATCACTCAAACACTTCACACGCACCGCGGTCGCCTTCCTACAGAGCGACACCCAAGTGGATCACGTGGAACCGTGAAATCCAGGAATTACATATGGTATTCTGCAAGGGACTGATTAGAAGAGGACTGTGTGTTCATCCAAAACAGGACTGATCGAAGCACTGTACCATTCAAACAAAGGTGATGGCAGAGCTACGTGCACTAAACGTATTGTCATGGGGTTTGCAGGCCCTGCTTGTTAAAAGTCCTACTACTCAATTTAAAGAACAGTTGAGTAGCTTTCTTCATCTCTGACAGAGCCTGCTGCTTGTCTGCCAGCTGTCATATTGCCCCTATCTGAGGGAGCTTTTATACTTGGAGATCACAAAATATACTTCCGATGAGCTCTCTTTGCCTTCCTAACGAGATAGATTATACTATGCCGGAGATATTTTCAGACATGTTCTCAAGGAAAAAATAAATCCAATACTCCAGAGGGAAGATTCACCTTAAAAGTGAAGCAGCATAAATGCTGCATATCTTTTCCCCAAAACCATATATTGTGGTTCTGCAGCAGAGTTCATTGTGGTATGTCTTTACCAGTTGTTTTCTGCTTCCATAATTATGAATGACATATGTGTGTTCAGCTTAAGAGAAGAAAAAGTGTCAGGCCTTTCCCTCAGTCTGTAGTACATAAATGCTTTATGTGAAACAAGTACTTTCAGTGGAGTAGAAAAGGTTTGTGGGTCTCCAGTATACAGGAATCTCATCATCAAAATACACAACCCATGTGTTTTAGACAAGCATTGTGTGTGATTTTACCAAAAAAAAAACCAAAGCCAAAAACCAGTGGAGGCATGCTCTTCTACTCAGTAACTTCAGTGGGGCAACTGCACCTGTTTGTAACACCTCCACAATAGCCCTCACCTCAGTTACATCTCACAAAAGAGGAAAACTCATCCAAAAGTTGGTCCCAGGCTTGTAGGGTGCTCCATGCAAATGGCAAGATTGACATACAAAGTTATTGAGGTCTACAGAGGAAGAGGCAACATCAGATCATGCATCCATACATTCTTCCATCATGCATCCATACATTCTTTTCAAAGGAAAAGCCTGAGTACTGATGTACAAATTCATCATCAGGTAAGTCATAAAGACCACAATGAGACACCAAAAGAGAGTAAGAGTGTCTTCTGCTGTCTCTTCCAATAGCATGAACCCTCTCCAAGTCAGGTTAAACTTAGAAATTAAGGAATTACCAAGAAAATGACTGTGTTACAATTATTTATGTCCATGCTGAGAAGAAAAGCAGTGTCAGTACTATCTGTATTATTAAATCATTGCCTAAAGCATATCTACTGTATTCTTGTAATCAGGATGCAGCAAGCTCCTTTCCCAGTCTTGTGCTTTGTTCTCTGTGTAAAGAGAAATCTTGGAAATTTCTTTTCCAAGAAATCTTCCATTCTTCCGCAAGAGAGGCAGAATACTACCCCCAGAACAGTCTGTTTGCTGAGGTAGTCTTGTAGGAGGCAAGCATTTGACATTGCTAACTCTTCAAAAATGCACTTCTGACAGGCATCTGATCTCCTGGGTGAATGCCATCACAGATATGCCTTCTCTGTTAAATGGAGGCAGGGTTCAAATCTTCAATGCTTTTTAGAAAGGTTTGCCAGAGTGTTTAACACAATGCTTCTGATAAACGTGAAAAGCCGGTACATCAGGGAAGCTGGCCACAAAACTTCCACATTTTCGATGAGGCTTTTGATGAGGTTTAGGTAGGAGACAGCTCCAAAAGTGGAGTGGTTATTACAGCAGAAGGTCTGGGAGTTTCATCACTGAAGATGCATTTGCGTTCTCAAATTCCAGGTCAGGGAGCCTTCCAACCACAGGCCCAAACACACCAGCAAACAGCTGCAATAAAAATTATTTGTCTGGACAATCAGGGAACTGTCTCCTAAGGCTATGATGTTAAATTTGGATGCAGCAGTGGAGAATTTTGCACAAGAAAACAAAATTGACTGCAGTTTTTCAGACGCAGAATAAGACAGGCTTTAGGCATGATTTTTTTTTTCTAGTCTTAAGAACAGAAATCCTTTTGTGGGCTTGGATTGCTGTCATTTAGTTTTTTGGTCCTGTGTAAAAGATTCCTTCACCTCTTTAAGTGCCTTAGAAAGGATCCACATGAATGACTACCTTGCATATGGTCAGCCAAGCCCACCTGGTTGGGTGGTGCAGGCAGCTGGGTCTTCACCTTCTAAAAATAAGCGGTAGTCTTTTAATAGCTGACAGCGCATTTACTGGTGCTTGCTTCTTTGCATTGCTGTACCATTTTGCACTTTAAAGGGCTTTTTGTGGACATAAATGAAAAGGAAACTGATGGAATTCCCACTCCTATGTGCTGGAAATGGGCAATGTTCAGCAAACCAGTTCCACAGGAAAAGCTGGGAGAGGATCCATAGTCCTGCCAGATCATAGCAAAAGCTCCTGGTTTGATTTTTGTACACTTGATGGGTTGAGCTGAAATCATCCGAAAAGTGGCCTGTGTCACAATCTTAGAAATATTGACCAACAGCCATGGTTTGGGCTTAATAAATGTTTAGATGACCTTCAAGGCTTTTGATGATAATCCTCACAGGCTAAGACTGGGAATAAGACATTTCATGCCTTAAAATATTATGTTGTCACACCAGTTAATTGCTCTCATCACAGGGCAGAAAGTGGAGGGTAGCTTCATTTAAATCCCCTGTGGACCATAGCTCCTACATTGCCTGCACTGTTTCATCACTTGCTCTTGAAAATTTTATAGGAAACTGAAGGACTCCATGGAGAAGCAAAACAAATTGTGAGATGAGTGAAACAGGGTAGGTGGAGAGGAAATATCAGATAAGATACATTCCCACTGCATTTTTGACCAAGAGTGAAGGAACTTGTTACAGCCTACCATGACAAAAATTTCTTCCTTTTGCCCCAGCTGCCACTTTTTAATTTCTTTTTTATTTATCTCACAGTAACTGGCCTTCATGCTTGGGCTTTACTTAGTTTTCTGTTGGCATTTCCAAAGGCTTTACCACGGAGGTGTAAATCCTGTTGGAGAAAGCCCCACACAGTGGATGGTGCTGGTATTGTCTGCAAACCACTGGTCTGTAGGTGCAAGAGGTCACCTGTAAAAGGGAAGTTCAATCATGTAGATGTATAATCATCTTAAATCATAGAGTGATTTGGGTTGAAAAAGCCCTTAATGATCCTGTAGATCCAACTTGCCTGCCATGGGCAGGAGCACCTTCCACTAGATTAGGTTGCTCAGTAAGTAATGTAGGTAATATATATATAAATACAAACATATGCATGATCCATGCATGTATTTGATTAAATCCCCTGTCCACATAAAGTGACAACCAGCCTGACACACTCTTTCCTTCCAGGTAACCCGGCCTCCACATGTACAGAGAGGCCACATGTGAGGCAAACAGGAGCCAGAGCTGGCTCCAAGAGGCAATCAAGAATCAGCCATTGTATCATATTTTTCTTCAAATCAAGTTTTATAAGACTGTTCATAATCAGTTTATTCACATAATTGTCTGTTTCCTCACTCAGATTCCAGTCATCTGTAGTACAATTAAATGCATGAAATAAAAGAGCTTTCCCTGGACAATACTAAATTACTCTCTTCTGAAAAGGAAAGCTGTTTTGAAGAAATTCACAATAAAGGCAAAGCTGTTGATCTACATAGGCAGAAAGACATACCATGCCAAGTTTCATTTATGTATGTTTTTGTTTTTTCAATGTTTTGTCAAGCACCCTGCAGCACAGTTCAGTGATAGCGGGTAGTGTTTGAATGAGTGGGTAAAGGATGTCAAACTGAGTACAGGAATGAATGCATTGGCCTTGACTATGGAAGGTCTGGTTGATTTAAAAGCTAATTCAATGATACAAGCCTTCACTCAGCTGGTTTGTTCAAAGTATGCGAGCAGACTTTTTTCTCTACTTCTTTTTTCCTTCTTGTCTTTTCCATGTTTGTTGCCAGCCTCGGGCATCTGTTCACAGGCTTTCTTTTTCTTACTGTGGAGAAAAATCTTCTCACCTGTCTGAAAGATGGAGTTAGGACACCACACCACTCTCATTAGTTGTGAAAGAATTTTCTTGCCTCCTTTTGGTTCTGGGCATGCCTTTTTTTGTGTCACTCATGCCTCCTAAACCTCCCCAAGCTATATCACCTCAGGACACTCACAGCCTAGCACAGCAAGCTGTGAGATGCTCAGCATTTTCCTCTGATCAGTGCTGGTCCTCTGTGAGCCAGCTGCTGTGCCGTGAGGAGGATGGGGTGGGCAGGAGGCGGGGATGGGAACTCTGGCTGCTTGGAAATTAAGCCAACGAGCTCCTCCTTGATCTTGTTTCTAGCCCACTGGTCTGCAGAATGACAGTCTGGGGGTCACTTGTTGGTCTAGATCTCCAGCTGGGCTTGTCATGACACCTAGCTGAGAGCTGGGTCTGTCTCATCCTGTTATAATTGGATCAGTTTTCTGGCTTGTCTGGACAATGGAGGAGTTTTGTAACACTTGTGTGTGTATCCAATACTGTATGGACTTGTCTTGTAAGGACTTGTTTTGTCACAACTGAAGCGACATAGTCATGTAAAAAAAGCAGAAAAAGAATAAATCTATCAACCTGCTGGATAAAAATGGCCTTCTTGAGTCAATCCTAATTTGATGTTAGCATAATTATGGATTATTTACCAAGGTCCAGTCTTCTACTCATAGCATAGAAATTGTGAAGGTGCCTGGCAGTAGTAAATTAGATAACAAAGAGGGTGATTTGTCATTATTACAGATCATTAGTCCTTTTCATGTTTAAACTTGCCCTTTCCAAAGACAGACTTATTTTGGGTGTCTGGAAGATACAAAATGCCTCATTTAAGGCCCAGCTGGTCTGTTGGTCATTGCACTGCATTGATCCCTTGCCCAGAAAACAGCATTAAAAGCTACATAAAGTGTGAGCTAAGAAAGCAAGGTGCAAGTGGACAAATAGGTCTTTGCCAACAGAGAGATAGTAAGGTCAGGAGCTTTATCAGCAGCCAAAATGTGAAAAGTACAGTTTTTTCACCTGCTCCTTGGACTGATACATCCTCTGTTCTGCAGCTCTTTAAGAAAAGAGATCTCTTAATGGGGGATACATGAAACTTCCAGAGGTTTGACAAAACTATCTGAACTGGACCACTTGGAAATGATGGCATCCTAAAATCCTTTTCCTTGAAGGCAGGAAAGTGTTACTGTGCTGCCCTCTAATGCTCACAGCCTTGCATTCACTCGTGGATGGAGAGGTTTGAGGTTAGTGTTGCTTAATAAGCAAACCACTGTTTTTGTGTCTGCTCTCATCACATAAAATTGGAAAAACAGGGCTTTTCCCGTGCAAGAACACTTGCACATATTATGCAGTGAAATCATGAATTATGGAGTGCTTTGGGGCAGTAATCCAATTTGTGGATATTTCATTTAGAGTGTGCCATGAGTGAATTGTCCCACTGTGATGTACTGAGAGGCCCTGGGCTGATAGTGTCACTGAGAGGTAAAATAAGGCAACTCAACACAACTGGAAAAAATAGGGGAACCATCCTTTTACAAAGTCATGATAGAAATGTCAGGTTCCTGTGTCTTTAAATTTTAGAGCATGTAGAAATGATGCTCTGTGGTCTATTATATCTTGCAGAACCCTTTCACAGGATCACTTAATCTTTATCAGGAGCTTCCCTACACTGAGTTTCTTACTGTTCTCCTTCTGCATCACTTAAAACCCTATCAAAATTTAAAAACTGCAATCCTAATCCAAGACTGAATGTCTGATCTTTGTGCTTTCATACCTCCTGTTTTGCACTTAGATGCCAGCAGATCCCCCACTTCTTCCTTGCAAAGAGATGCAGAAAAGGGGGAAGCAGAAGTGGTCAGGAGCTCCAATTTAACGCTCAGTAGTGTTCAGGGCCCTTTTAGCTTCAAAACTTGACCTTGAAGTCTGAGAGCTATAGCAGCAGCCACACAACTATTACCAGGATGGGGACAGGAGGAGGAAGAGGAGGGAGGGTAGGGAAGCAAGCAGAGCCACATCTCCACAGAAACCCAGTGAGGGTCAGGATCTAAACTAGCTTATCAAGCTGTATAAATATTAATCATACTGTTTAAGACTATATTCTGCTCCATCTGCAGAGTTTCACTCTAAGAGGTGTCTCTAACAGGTCATGATGTCTCCAAGCGTCTTTTATTAATAATTAAAACACTATATCTTGAATTACCAACTGGTTCATGGAAGATAATGCTGTGTTGGCAGTGTCAGGCAGGGGAGAGCCTAGTGCATAATGCTGAGGTGAAGGGGTTAGGTATGCAGCCTTTTGCCTTTCTCTTCATTATTTACATTTCAGTGCTTCCTAAAAGCCGTGAGAATGTGCCCTTCTTGTGCTAGTCTCCTGTTCCACACCTCTTGCCCATCTGCAAAATGACAATGCTTTCATTTGTCAAGGTCTTTGAGGCCTGACAGTAAAAATCCTTATAGATGAGATGTCCTGGAAAAGAACTTCTATGTCCAAGAGCTTGTTTGTTACCATGTACTAATGGCATTGTTAAATGCCAGCACCAACAAATTTTGCTCTCTCTGTGGCCTTAGACGGCCACAGGCAAGCTCTCTCCCTTCAGGTTCTTCACATGAAGGGAACAAAAATATACGTGTAAGAATTCCTTTCTGCCAAGGAGGAGCAGGAGAAAATGCAGGACAGTGATTCAGCAGAGCATCAGCAAGGAGTGCTGAAAGGCACTAGCAAGACTCAAGTGGTGATGGTGGAGGAGTGTCAGAGCCATGGACTAGTAGGTGGAAAGGTGGAAGGATGAAATACCAGCTTGTCATATGGCTTGTAGCACACAGGAATGAGTGTCTGACCTGCAACCACCCTCCTCCAGGGATCTCAGCCACAGGAAATGAGAGCAGAGTAGTAACAAAGGGAGAAGATGCAACCAATCCAGATATTTTGACTCTGAGCTTGTGTTTCTTTTTCCACTGGAGGTGAGTTTGCACCTGGCAACAGGCATTAAAGTGTGCACAAAGGCAGGTCTGTGGCTCCTGCTCTGCCACGACAGTAAAGTGCAGGGGATGAAGTAGAAGCAGACAGCATTGAGGCCACACAATGCAAAAGGAACTCTGCAAGGAACATGTCTAAGGAAAAAATGATCCAAGCATGATGGTTGATATGGTGTAATCCCTACTCTACCAAGATTATGGGTTTAGCCATGGATGTGCTGAAACTGAAGCAACCAGGACTCTTCTGGAGTATGTTATTAGAGCGTATCCATGCTTGAAGGTAATTTTTCCTGGCCACTTGTAATGTCCTTGGATCACTCTCTGCTCTACCAAAATGAGCAGAACAACTGAATTTGTGAGCACCTGTATCTCAGGCCATACTTAAATCAGTGCAAACAGGTGTTGCATGTAGTTATGTTTGAAATTCCTTGTGTCAAAAATCTCCTTTTGTCTTTGGAATGGTGTAAAAGGATTTCAGGACTGAGTTCACATCATTTGCAAAACAATGTCACCCACATTTTTAATTCCTATGCACATTAACTTTACATGGGGATGGGGGAGGGGAATCATTGATGAGAACAGTTGAAGTTCCCAATGAAGCTGTTGGGGAGCTACCTGATTTTTCCAGACATGGGAATTTACTTGTTCTCATCTGCTCTAGTCATAAGACTACTGTGGTTCTAAAAGGAGCCTGGATGCCAAATTTATTAGTTAACAAATTTAGAAGAAGCAAAAGAAATCCCTCAGAAGCAAATGCTGATGAGATTGCTTAGAAAAAGTTTTGTATAGTACAAGGCCCTCACACAAATGGAGATGAACTTTTTACTTCCTTTCTGGTAACTATTTTAGCACCCATTACCTCCTTCGCTTCCCTTTTGTGCTCCTTTTGTCATTGTTTTCTAATTCCATTTTCTCATGATAGCTGATTCACAGGAGGCTCTTAATCTTTTGGCAAGGTGCTGTAATTCTGTGAAAAAATATGAGATAGCTAAACTGAGAGAAAAGAGAATTAAGGGACATGTCTGAGGTCACACAAGAGGTTAATGGCTAATCACAGCTTGAATCCAGGAACTTCTAGTTATTAGACTTTTTCTGCAATCTACTGTGTTGTCTCCTGGAACTCTGAAGTGCTATAATACCACTTAAAAATTGATATAAGTGTCGCATGGGTGGAAATTAAAAATGTGGTCAGGAGAAAAAAAATTGAGTTATTGGGAATCATTAACAAGCTTCCAACACTGATCACTTCTTAAACAAACAGGCTGGATTCTGATAAGACATATCTGACACCCTCAGAACAATTAATCAAGTCTCAGAAGTGGAAAGCTTCTGTAATAATATCTTACTTGTAGATCTCTGAACATCCACTGAAGACTGTGCTTGTAATAAAAACTTTCTTCCTTTTGTTTCCATGGTGGAATATGTTGGCACTTACTGCTCTGCTGGGAATGTTGCGTGGGAGAAATTCTGGACCAAGGCAGAGTACTGCTCTCCTTTACCTGTCTCCTTCCAATTAAAACCTCCATAGATTTATGTCTTAATAAAACAGCAGTTATGCTTTCTTTTTTTTAGTTCAAATCTGCAGTTAAAAACCACTACTCCAAACATAATAGGTGCTTTCTGCAATTGCTTAAATTGGGCATAAACATTCATTGCCTCCTTAGCTAACAAATGCAACCTTGCTGTTCAAAGGAATGAGGAAAATTCCACTCAAGGTCAAGTGATCTGATGTTTCCAGGCAGCCTCATTACCCACATTAGCACTGTAGAAGACGAGGCAGAACATCTGGTAGTGCCATAATAAAGATAGAAATGTATGCATATTTGCTTTTTAGCTCCTCATGTTGACATTGAGCCTGTGCTTTAATTTTGGGTCAGTGTTCTGAAAAGCTGCTAGTCTCAGTGTTTAAGATTAAGCTCAAATGGTTTCTTGGTCTCTACAATTCTTTATGTCCAAAACAAACCGTGGGGATACTGAAATTATCATCTCTTGCTGCTTGGCAGCACTATCAGGTTTCAGGCAGAGAAGGCCCAGCCAATCTGATATGGATTTTGTCTCACACACTTGACACCTATGAGGTTGCTCTTTATTGGAGAGCTATTGGCAATCCTCTTTCATTGTGTCCATCATCAAGGTTTGCTCACCATAATGAAAATTAGTAACAAACCTGGAAGAAAAGAGGATGGCTTTGCAGCACTAGAGTTTTTGAGCTTCTCTCTTACTGCCCTCTAATTAGTTTCTTCCCCAGTGGCTTTGCTTTCAGATTCTTTGGAGGGTGTGGAAGAGCAGCAGCATCTCACCAGTTCCTGCAGGAGCAACCCTCCTTAGCTCATTTGAGATGCACAGCTGTCATTAACAGAGCTCCTTTTTTCTTTGCCTGACTCCCATCCTCATAAAAGTACTTCTGGATCTATTTTGCATCCATAGGTTATCATCACATACTGACAGCTGAAAGACATTTTTCTCTGGCTTTTTGCATTTTTCCTGAAGTCTGACACATCTGAGGTGTGGAAGGAGGGAAGTGTAAGATCTGGCTCTACAACTCCTTGTCATGTGGAAACACTGATGCTCAGAGTATCTTAGTATGGAATTTAGAAGAGCTTTTCCTCCCTTAAAGGCAGGGTAGCACTGCAAAAGAGTGGTGCTGGGCTGAAAAGCTGCCTGAAGTACATGTTCAGTACAGCCCATCCACACAGTATGACTGCTCTGTATCCTATTAGCACTCCTGTTAGTTTCAGTGCAGTGAACATGAACCTATTCAACATTCAGAAACTCCTGCTGCAGGTGCTATGATCATCAAAACCTGCACCTTTTGAGATCAAAAGATCCCAGAAACTCTTGCTCCCAGAAGGTCCAGAAATAAAGTCATGAAAACAGAAGGTTATCCGAAGGGTTGCAGTGGGGTATGCCATGTTGGTCTGGACCTTGATGCAGAAGGCAGCCAGGAAAAAGGGAGGAAACTGGGTGGGGCAGTGTCAGACATGAAACTGGTCCTCTCCCACTCCCCCCCATTTCTTCCCTATGCACTTGTTTTTGGCTAAGATGTAGAAGGGACAGCAGGATTGTCCTCCAGTGAAAATATTTCAGCCTCAGTCATCATAATGCTGCAAGCAGGTATAATAAACACACACTTCTGGTGACTGTTTGGAAACTGCTGCAGACAGAAGCACAGGAACAGTACCCCGTGATTAACAGTGAGCAATGCTGCCTTTTCCAAGGTGGCCTTAGTGGAGTTCCATGCAGAGATGTGAAACCAAAATAATCTAAACCCACATTTCACTCCATATGTTGTATTGCCTTAGCACACTTCCTTGCCTGTATTTTAAAGTGCTTCAATTCCGAGTAATTTAAAACCTCATCAGTACTCACTAGAGGGTTGGGGTTTAGAACCTCAGTCAATTAAGTCCATGAGGATGAGTAATAGGAGTAAAAATCACAGTTTTCAGAGCAGAAAAAAAGAGAAAGAAAAAGTAGAGAAAGGATTCTATAGCCTAGCTATTCAAAAGCAATTATATTTTTAGTTACACAGAGAGACATTTTCAGACTTCTAATTGCTCCAAATCTATCTGCTAAAGAGTCATTACATTCCATTTTAACCCCTCTCTGACACCAGGAACTAATGCTGTAATTGAACTGTGTCACCAGTGATCTCAGTTCAAAATCATTAGTGGAGTTTTTCTTTTTCATATTTGCTCTAACATTTCTGCTCATTGCTTACAGGCATGGGGCCAGATTTACTGCCAGCATATGTGGGTACAACACCACTGAGATCGGGGCTGTTGTGTCCAATTAGGCCTGTGATGAGGTTGGCCCCATGTGCTACGAGCTTTCATTAACCAATATATTCCCATTACAGACTGTCATCTGTTCACCCAACTACGTCTTCTTAAACATGTGGCAATGCAGTAGAATAAAACTCAGCAGGGTCATGCTTTGAATTCTCCCCATTTTAATGGGTTTTTTTAACATCAGAACCCCATCTTTGGATAATTTTATATCCACAGATGTGATTCTCATTCCACATGCAGACAATATTTTTAAAAAAACTTGGGTTGCTGTGTGCTCTCTGATTCCTTGCTTATAGCAAAGTGTGTATGTAAAGTACCCTGGGTTCATCTCCTTCTTCTCCACAGACCTTAATTGAAGAATGAGAGACACTGAATCAGAATATCATGGTAAACATCTTAATAAGGTCCCATGCAGCTTATGTGTTACAAGTTTTGTTGCACTTATGGAAAAAAGAAACATTAAATGTCAGGGATATTTCTAAATGCAGGCTTGTAAGGTGATATTTAACCATAAACAGTATGATAGTTATTGGCAACTGATAATGTGAGTCCTATAGCAATCTGTTAATTAAGATTCCACCCACATTTCTAGTTTAAACTCTGCCATAAAAACATGCTCTATACTATAATCTGGAACACAGATTTTAGCACAGCAGTGCTTTTTGTTTGTTTTGTTTTTTATTCAAAAAAATCATTCAGCCATTTTATAGCTGAGAAAGGCAAAGACTAAGCTAGAAGTTTCCAAGCCCTCAGTTATGATCTTGCACAACTCATCTGAAGTCAGGATTAATGCTTGCAAATGCAATAACTCAATCCCATTCCCATGGCATTTGACAGCTTAGAGCCCAGCATTTAGTCAAGAGCCCAGCATTTAGTCAGCAGGTACTGGAGGGGTTTGCTGGTGCCTGTGTCTATCAAACTTGATTCATAACCTCTGAGCATTACTCCTCTGAGCACGTGCAGGCCAGACAGATGTCATTTTTTATGACCCAACTCTGCCTGTGCTCCCCATGATGGAGTGTGCACCATTTGGCTGTGTTAGCACTTACTGCAAAGCTCTCCTCAGTATAACTCTGTTTTCAGCACAACCATGCAACCAGCATTTTCCTGCTCACATCTGATTAATGCAGAGCACAGGAGAGGCTAGTTTGTGGCCATCAACCTATGATTGTGGCTCACGACCTGTTGGAATGGTTACATTGAGAAAAGCTACCCAATTTCCATTTTTACCTGTCAGATGTTGAAACCAGGCACCCTAGGGACAGAAAAATGAGCTTGTATCTGGGTCAAGATCCTGGCTAACCAGGTCACTGCCATGAATGTTCCACTTGCAGTCAGCTTTGCTCCCAGGGGAAGAGCAAATGCCATGGGCGACACACACAATGTTGGACACGCTTCCAACACTTCCATCCAATGGAACACAACTTCTTCCCCCAACTCAGTCAGCCTGTGGCTTAACAGCGAGCATCAGTGCTAGTGGAGACACACAGTGGTATGCAGTGAAGAATGGATCCTTGGTAAAACCAACCCAGAGGTGAGGGGGAAAAAAATGGACAAAAATATCCTCCCAGCTAGTTTTAAGCTGCTTGGTTTCTCAATCTTATTCACTTCTGGCTGCATCAACACTTATGGCCTCATCCACCAGTGAGATCTGATGCTGGACCAGTGGGAGAGCAAAGCAGAGGAGAGTGCAGAGTAATCTGCTGTAACAGCACTGCTGGCTGAAGGCAACTTAATGTGTACAGGGATTTGTGGCTCAAAAATTCGGATGTGATGGTGTAGTGATAACCAGCATCACTCTGTAATCTGCTGTGTTTGTTTGGAAACTCAGTTTTTGACTCAGGCTATGACCAATGCATAATAGTGTAAGATTTGATTGGCTTCATGAACCTTTGATCTGGTTCAACTTCAGCTTCTTTCTTTGAAGCTTAATAAGAGGTTTTATGTCCTTTTTACAAAATTGTATCTAAATTTACATTAGTTTTACTGTTATTATGTGACTACCAATTCAATAATATAATCTTTTTTACAGTATTTACTTAGCATAATAAAAGCTGGAAAATTACCTTAAAAAGTGAAATGAAAAACATTCCCCAAGCACAAATGGAATTAAAAGACTATAAAAATTCCATACTCCCAGCTCCTCTCCCTTTATGTAAACATTAGCCTGAGCTTCTCTAAGGCACTCAGTACTGTTTTAGCTCAATTCCCCAAGTTCAGCACCTGTCCACATAAACATCCCTGGCCTTTTCATGGCAATTGGAGGGTAGCTGTGTGAGACCTTCCTAACAGACCTACTCTACAGGAGGTCACAGATCTGCTTCCCACTTCCTTCATTTGCCCAAGAGGTACCTCCCCCTCAGCCACACTGAAGGCATCCAGATCATACAGGGGGAAAGACACCAGCATAAATGCTGACTATTCTTATTACCTGTTGGAAAATAATAATTATCATTACGTTTCCAAAATTAGGTTCCACATTAATGTCTTCCTGTGGTGCTCTTTATATTACACCATAGAAGTCTAATCTGCAACTAGTCTTTCTTGTTTCTGTGGGATTATTTTGTCACCTTAATGTTCCTATAATAGGCAGTATTTTTGGCATATGAAATGATGAGTGTGTATTGTAAACCAATTAGGCCTTATTTTAAAAAGAAACTGTGATAGGCTATGGAAAAACATCATGAAGCACTGAGAAATGCTTGAATTTCTTGATAGCTCCTGTCATCAGAAACTGTGTTGTTTAGTCATTCTGCTAAACCATAGGAACCATTTTATTTTTAGATTATATGGCTCCTCTGCTAACCTTTTTCTTGTTCTGTAGAACTAATTACCATCCCATACACTATTGCAAATACCTTGAGTTTAAAGCAAAATTTAGATTTATTCAGTGATTCTTTCTAAAAGAGTAGGAAACAAAGGCATACATGCCCTGTAACTAATATTATTCTGTAGAAAATTTAATTTTAGCCACCATCATATTTTAAAGAGTTAATTTCCATTTTGACTGTGTATTATTAATAGGCCACTGGAAGCTTATAAACACTTCAAGGCTTTTAAGATTGTGTTTTTGCAAAAACGATTAATTATGCAGTGTTATGGATTATGATGCCCTCCTTTCCATGGTTTCCAGACTTCTTGCTTGTTGTCATGTAGCTCCAACAGTTCGATGAACACAAGAATATATTTTTCTCTGTGTGTTCTAAAAGGAAGTGTGATTCTTTATAAAGGACATATTGCAAATGGAAAAGCTGCCATCACACAGTCAGGTCGTCCTGTGGTTTATATCATAACTTATGGCTCTACACTTCCTAAAGACTAGTTTAGCTCTTGTGCAGGACCCCAGACTATCAGCTGCAGAGACTGACAAGCTTGAAGCCAGTAGAGACCAGTAGAGTCATCAAGACTGATCTCCCACACAATACAGACCATCCACATTCTCTCACTATTTCTTCCAAAGGAGACAATTTTTCTTACTGGAGCATAAGAGCTATTTTATCTTTTAGATAGCAAAGGGATAGTGTCACCTTGTGCCATGTCACCTCATTTGACAAAACAACATATGAATAGTTCCTTAGTAATTCTTAGATGCTTTACGGATCATGTGAATCAGAGCTGGATAAATCTTGAGACAGGTACTACTGAAGAGCATCAATTTCAGTTCTTAATTAATATAGACAGTGTGTCCCAGCCTTCCAAACACAGACATAGCTTCCCAACTGTCTTCCTGAGAATACCACCGTGAGTGAGTGGATTTATTCCCAGGAATATTAGTGATTTTCTCAGTATACACACACTGCAGACAAATTACACTTTTGACTTAATTGCAAATTCCCACATCAGAAACCTGATAGAACAGGCTGGAAGGGCATCCCTGGGCATCCACTGTTTCACAAATGCTGGCAGAAGACAAGTGATATGCCAGGAATTGTGCATTGATGCTGCCTGTCTGCAGGGCGGTGTGATGGCCAAGTGCATTCAGGAGCCCTGGGGCTTCTCTGCTGATGAGGCACCAGCAGAAAGATGTGGCAATCTCGAAGTATCACATTTTGATCTGGCCTGTCCATCCATGTAGAGAAGCATGGTAGGGAGGTAGAGAAAGCTCTTATTCCCTTGGGGATTTTTCTTGTTACAGGAGACCAGAAATCTATGTCTTGTGCAGTAAACAAGCAGACAGGGGGGCCATTCCTCTTGTCCCTGATATAGTAGCAAGCTCAACTGAGCTTGCATGGACAAGAAAATAGAAGAGCCTAGAAGGCAAAAATGACCTATCTCCTCCCTAGTCTAGGGCTGGGGGTGGAGGGAGTTGCTGTGACCTATAATCTGGCATGCACTTTTCACACGGAGCTGGACAGACACATGAAGCCTTGTCCCCAGGGACACTGGGAGATGGAATTCTTATCTGCCATGAATAGTTTGCATGGAAACAATTTACTTTGTTTCATGGCTAAAATGCAGCAGCTATGCCTGCCATCACTCTGTTAGAATCTGACACAGCAATTCTTAATCATGCTTTGGCTTTTCTTTTCGCTTTCCATCCTTTTTCCTGAAGGGGTTGGCACAGCTGATGAATTCTACCTTGCATGAAATTCAGGGAATGGCATCAAGCCCATGTCACAGACAGAGCACACTGACCAAGAGTGTGTGGACATGTGGCACCTTTTACCTACACCTTAGGTGAAGGAAGGACCTGCTGCAGCTCTCCCAGTGCCATTGCAAATCACTGCTCTCACAGCAGAACCTACTGTTCCTTCAGGCTCCTTCAGCTGATCATGGAAAAGCTTCCCAACCCATTCCAGCTCAGACAAGTGGGCCCTGTTTGAGAGGGTGATGAGTAAATCTCTGCTATCCCATCTGGATTCAGGTACTTTGCTGAGAGCAGCTCAGGCTGTTTTGCCTCTGGCAAGGATGGGTAGCTAGGAGGCAGGGTTGGGCTGATAACCTCTGCAGCTGGCACTGCTGCTGCAGCTGGAAAAAGGATGGGTGCTCACACAGTGACTTGCCCAGGGTCATAATGTAGCATAAAGAGACTTACAGTTGCTTTAGTTAATAGGCAGAATACCAGCACAGGGAAGGTGGGAAAAAGTTCACAGCAGAAACTCTATAGTGCAGTAAAAAGAGAAGAAAGAAGGGAAGCAAAGGGGAATAACACTTCATTAGAATAAAGTCCTTTTTCCAGTATTTGAAGAAAGCACATTTTCTGTCATTCTTCACTTTTTGCAACAAAGTCTTTATACAAACAACTCCTAGTTTTATGAGGCAGCTACCAAAAAATCCTTCTTCAAAACTGTTAGACAGTGATAATTAAAGCTGCTTTTGAAGAGACTGGATTTGAACTACTGCTTGACAGGAGAGAGCATTATGCAGTACCCTGCATCATACAGCCTTTCTGTTGCAGTGAACTCACTCCAAATGAAAGTTAAACCACATCAGACAAATACATAATGAGCTTGTGCTGCAATGTTTAATAAGTTAATCAAGTATGTTAATGATACATATTTACAAGAAAGGACTTTGACTCAAAATCAAGTCAGGAAACAACAAAGGCTAGTAATAAGAACAGCTTTGCATTGACAAAGTCCAGATGAATATGAGATAATTTGGGCATCAAAAAGAGAACAGAGAAACTGGTAATAGATGGAGCTATGAAGAAGAACTGAATTTCACAGCCTATCCAATTACAAAAGTCATTACTGATGGGAATAGCAAAAACAACTTGTCTATACAGGATATGAGTGGAACTCAGTGGATTAAATTGTCTAAATCTGTACCACATTTCATTTTTAATTTTAAAAGTGGTTTGATATGTGGAATCTGAATCCCAGACTCTTGGAACATCTGGAAGGTCTCGGGTTTTGGGCTGGTTCATTAGAAATTAGGGCAATTGTGAGTTTAGGGTTTCAAACATTATTTCTCCCTTTACAACATAAAGCGTGCTTGGAGTAATTTGGATTGAGGTTTCTGTTTTTCTGGTCTGGAGACCAGAAAATGACTGGAGTAGAATAATCTAATTGTGGAAGACCCCGTTTCAGATAATGTGATTGGTTGACCTTGTCTGGGTGTCAGATGCCCACCAAGACCACTCTATCACTCCCCTCCTCAGCTGGGAGAGGAAGAGAAAATATAATGAGAGGCTCGTGGTTCAAGATAAGGACAGGGAGAGATCACTCACCAATTACTGTCACTGGGAAGAGAGATTCAACTTGGAGAAATTAAGTGAATTTACTACCAATCAAAGCAGCGGAGAATAATGAGAGGTAAAACCAAATCTTAAAACACCAAGAGTCACTACCAGGGTCACTGATGAGCTCAGCCTCAGCCAGCAGTGGGTTTATCTTGGAGCCAGCTTACATCAGCTCTCTTGGACATGGGGAAATTCCCAGCAGCTTCTCAGAGAAGCCCTCCTGGTAGACCTCCCACCACCACCGACTGCTCATTCAAACCCAATGCAGATAAAAATGTTATCCTCTCTTGATCTCAAAACCTTGAGACACATTTAAATGGTTAAAAATGGAGGAAGACTAAAGTGTATCCCACCTGGGACTTAGCTGTGTCTTTCACTGAAGAGAATTTTGTTTCCACTTTCTTTCCTTTAGAGAGGAAAATTATTGGTCCAGATGCAGAAACATTGCTTATAGTTCTAGTGCTAGCTTGAAGCAAGCCTGAACCTAACATCCCTGAGTTCAGATGCACACTATGCTGTATAATCCATTAACTTGGGTACATTTTGTTCATCTCCTCATTCTCAAATCCTTCTTGGTCCCTCGAGAACATGTTATGCCTATTAATGTTCAAGGTCTATCTGGCTGACCCTGGTGCACCCACTTTGCTTGAAGGAAAGCTCCCGGGGGCCAGATGGAGCTGGACCTTAAATGTGTATTTAAAGTATCTGTGTTCTCTTTAAAATATTTTTCTTCCTTGAATTTTCTTAGGTTTATTCTCAGTGGTAATAATTCAAACTTGGAATTCAATGATGCTCAACCATTTTAAATTTCTTTCATCATACATGTTTATTTTCTTGCATATTTTCATGTATTTTAATTTAGTTATCTGGTTTTGTTTTGCAATATTTTTCCATAAATATCCATTAAACATCCTGTCCCAAAATGGGGGCTGTTCTTAAGCAATGTGCTCTTGGCCGTTTGAGCTTTGTGGCTGGTTAACTGAATGGTAGAGAATGTCTCTGCTCCCTCTCTTGGAGGGCAGAAGTGCTGCAATTTAGACAGTAAGGAGCAAGAGAGCTCTTTGGATACCCAGCATTTTCTGTGCTGGAGCACCCAACACTCCAAAGGACTGATTTATTTTTCAAGGTTAACACTTTTTAGCAAAGTGTGATTGTGAGCTGCCTCATGTTTTATATCCGAAATTCAACTTCACTTTTCCCTTGTAAACTTCATAACTCAGAAGTTACAACCACTTGGAGCTACCAATGATGACCCTAGTTAACTCATTACGTGTCATCAGCAGTGGTTTTCAAATGACAGCCACTGAAGGCCAATGGCCAGCAGGATAGATCATCTGATGTCTCTGAAAGGTTTTTGTTGGGCTGCTTTGACAGCCAGAATTCAGCATGCCTCAGACCCTGGCAGAAAGGGAGACTGCAAACAACTGCATAAAGGAACAGAAGCTTTCCTGGTGCTGCTTCTCTCTTCCTTTGTTTCTTTCCTGCTCTCATATTGAGGGTTGCTTTCCCTTGGTCCTTCTGACTGCTGCACTCTTGCCTCCCAGTTCCTCTTTCATCAGTTTTTCTGGTTTTTAGAGTAAAACACAGACCAGGTAGGAAGGAGATGTTTCGTGCACTGCAGTGAATATCTTTTTCCTTCAGGGTTAACCTTATTGCACACACTGAAGTTTTCCTGTATTGTTCTTGGGGTTGGGTTTTTTTGCTTTTTTATGTTTTTTTTCTTTTTTTTTTACTTTCTCTACACTGAAAAGCTTAGCCTCAAAGTGCATTTTTCTCTCGGCGCTTGCAGCAGGAGGAAAAAAAAAAAGGCAGCTGTGCCATAGCTTTAGTTTTTAAATTTCTTCTAATTGTTGGACCGACTATCTTTTTTGTACTACAGCAGACTGCCTATGTCTAGCTAAAAAATATTGGAAAATAATAATAAAGCAGTTAATACATTGAATAGTTGTGTGAGACATGCGCTTCATCCCAAGCCTTTTCTGCTCTTCATATGCTTCTGTTTAGTCCCTGCTATTGTTCACTCAGCATTTTATGACAGACATATAAATATTATAGAACCATGCAGCTGGAGCATGCTTGAATGCAAATTACCTTGCAGAGGAAATTGTGTAGCACACACAGTACCTGAAAATAAAGATCCAGGTAATGAACATGGAGAGTCCTTGGATGCGAGTGGAATTGCACTAATTTACAGCAGCTAAGGATTTGCTTATGCATATACCTCCACAAGCAGGTGAAAACCAGCTTGTCCTGTTTATAATTGGCATCTTTCTTGGCACAGTTCCTCTCACCAGACCCTCAAAATTAGATGTAAATTTACCCCCCTCCCTCAAGATTGAAACTCTGGGGCTTGAGGGATTTGACTTGTACATGATTTAGGTATAAAATGGTTTTAAGTGCACAGATATGTCAATCCAGCACAAAGGTTAAATTTCTTCAGGGAGAGAAATCTCTATAGTCTTGTCCCTTTCCTTGAACTGAAATGTCCTCCAGATAAAATGCCAGACAGTTCAGGAGGCAAGGAGCAGATTTAGAAAATTGTAATGAAGGGAAGACAGGCTCTTTGGCAAGGAGCTGATGCAGCATAGCTACCAGAGAAAGCAAGTCAATTGAGCTATGATGACAGAAACTGAGTCCTTCCCAGTCATTCCTTTCTCTCTTTGTCCTTTACAAAATTTAAAAGGGTTTATTATACCCTTATGACAACTAATAGGAGCAGACCTAAAATTAATTAAATACAGTCCTTTCACAAAGAAAATTAGTTTTGCACCAAAACCTCACTAACAATTAACTGTTTTGGATGTGGCAAATTATAGTAACAAATAATATAGAGAAAATAGTTTGGGCTAAAGTTCTAATACAGTAATTTTACTTGCACCAAGTACGTGCTTCATTTTAATTACTGCTTTGTGAAAAACTCCAGTTGCCTCACATACCACACAAGCTTTAAGGAGGGATTTGTAGTGTTTCTTGCCCTTCCATTTTCCTAATGGAAAACTTTGACCTGTCTGCCTGAAGAGCCATTGAGGTTCTGAATCAAGGCAAGGAAGGAACAGAGAATACCCCTGCCTTACGTCCTGAGTGGCTGTTTAGGCTTCAACAGGAGCAGGCTAAATCAAAATGACATTTTCTGATACTTTTTGTTATGCAAATTGCTCCACACGGGGTAATGCCAGCACACAATGTGGTCCAAAGACCCACAGAAAAAGACTTGTGCAGAAATTAAATGTGAGCTGAGTGAAAGGCTGCTGTTAATTCTTAGGGCCAAGGGCCAAATGTCTTCATTTTGCAGCATGTGGAGAAACACTCAGGAATGAGGCAACCACTTAGAGCAAAACACAGACTTCACATAAACCCTTAAAGACATTGCATAGGCACTTGGTATGAAAGACCTATAGCAGAATGTATCATCCTATCATCACACAAAAAATTCTCACACCTATAATATAAAATGAATGGAGATGTCTCCAAATGATAGATATGGATTCTTCAGCACTGAATGCCAGTAGTGTTATCATCTTTGGTTCATTGTGACAGTAAGGAAAAGCATGTTGTACACAAACTAACACACAGCAAGTTCTGCTGCTTGTTGGGAAACATGGTATCAGTCACAGTAACACAACCCCCCCCATGCATGCCCCCATCCTATTTTATTTTTGTAAGTTTTGTCAAAAAAACATGAATTCATCCATTGTTTAAGAGGGATTTTGCATATAAAGAAACCAGAATTAAGTTCAGAAGCTGCCTGGTAGCATAGACAACCAGTATCCAAGTAACACCTTATATATCCAAAAATTTAGCAGAAGACTAATTAGAAAAATACTTTAAAAAAGCTTTTCAAAACATAATTTTCAGCATTATATAAATGCTATTCAGTCATGGAATTCCTCAACCTGACTTGAAAACCTGCCTGAAGGTTCAGCTGGACCATTGCTATTCCCTCCCGAAACAGACCTGAGATAAAAGTGAACTAGGAAAAAAAAAAAAAAAGGTAAAGCCTATGCAATTGTGCTCTTGAATGTCTGGCCAGGTTTCTTGGTAACGTGACATCAGTGAACATGTTTGATTTAAATTCCTTGAGTGGTCGCTAAGCAGAAAGTGAAAAAAGGTCAGGGTAGCACAAAAGTAATACTGGTTATATTACTACTTTTGTCCTTATTAGCTCTCTAACAGGAGGAAACTGCAACCTCCATCTCAGTGAAGAGCAAGAGAGGAGCAGGGCATCTTTCTGAGCTTGTCTTCCATGATATATTCATAATCTTGGTTTATTTCAGAAGACTCGTTTAGTTATACTACACTATAGACACCAATATTCTTCTGCTGACTTTTGGGGTGAACCATGTGTTATCACAGGACCACAGAATTGTTTAGTTTGGAAAAGACTTTTAAGATCATGAAGTCCAACTTTTAACCTACTGCTGCCCAGTCCACCTCAAAACCATGTCCCCAAGTGACAAGTTATGCACCTTTTAAATATCACCAGGGGTGGTGACTCAGCCATTTCCCCGGGCAGCCTGTTCCAATGTTTGATAACATTTGTGGTGAAGGAATTTTTCCTAATATTTAATCTAAACCTCCCCTGGTGCAACTTGAGGCCATTTTTCTCATCCTATTGCTTGTTACCCAGGAGCAGAGCAACCCCTACCTCAGTACAAATTCCTTTCAGGTTGATGTAGAGAGTGGTGAGATGACCCTCCCCCTGAACTCCTTTTTCACCTAGCAGATTTCCAGGCACTGCTCCCAGCATCTAGTGCTGCATGGGGTTGTTGTGACCCCAGGGCATGACCTTGTTGAGCCTCAGGTTGTGGATCTGTCCTGTCCAGATCCCTCTGTAGACCCTTCCTGCTCTTCAGCAGGAGGAATCTCCTGTCCATTTCAGTGTCATCGGCAAACTGATTGCAGGTACACTTGATCCTCCTGGCCAGATCATTGATAAAGATATTAAACAGGGCTGGTCCCAGCTGAGCCTGGGGAACACCACTGATGACCAGCTGCCAGCTGGATGTAACTCCATCCACCACCTCTCTGGGCCTGGCCATCCAAACAGTTTTATACCCAGCAAAGACCGCTCGCAAAATCCTTGAGCAACCAGTTTCTCCAGGACAATGCTGTTGGAAATGTTGTCAAAGGCCTTACTAAAGTCCAGGTAGACACCATCCATAGCTTTTCCTTCATCCACTAAGTGGCCTCATAGAAGGAGGCACAGTGGTCAAGCTAGACCTGCCTCTCATAAACTCACACCAAATGGGCCTGATCCACTGATTGTTCTGTGTGTGCTCTGTGGTGGCACTCAAGATGATCTGCTCCATGATCTTTTCCAGCACTGGGATCAGAGTGTAGCTCCTCAGATCTTCCTTCCAATGCTTCTTGTAATTCTGCAATTTAGTGTACTGAAAAGTGCATTTATTTAAAGTTCTATAAGGTCAGCAGAGGAAGACATTATTAAAAAAAATTTTTGAAGAGTGGTATGAAAAGAATGAAATGTTTCAGGGTTCTGCTCTGGTCCTGTTAACATATATGCATAAATTGTGGTTGATAAACAAGAGTAATCATGTGTCTAAGATGAGGGGGTAGTCATAGGGAAAGTAGCAAGACCCATTGCAAGATCAAAGTTGGTGTCCTTTCATCCTTAGGGAGCTTTGATGAATGTGAAGTCAGAAATGTGAACACGGGCTTTTTCTCCTGGGCGCCATCAAATTCCTGTTCTGTTTCACTTGATTGAGTGGGATCCCCACCAGGGATGTCCTATGTTTCTGCCTAATCAGGGGAAAACACAGCGAAAGATGTGACTAACCATCTGTAGGGAACAGTTTTGGGCTACAGGCAGGAGTACACATTTGCCTTGCTATAAATTAATTCAGTCCAGGGATTCATCACCCTTCCTGAGGCCCCGCTTCAAAATTCACTGTGATGGATTATATATGCCATTACAAAAAGCATCTGAGAACATGTCTCCATGGGCTACATTTATCAGCACAAATACAGATATTCTTTGTTAAAATGGATCTTATACCCAGTCTAGGTAGAAGTAAGGGTGACTGATGCAGCCTCTTGGGTTTTTAAAGGCTTTCATACTGGGATTGTAAAGAAGCTCAGGAATGAAAGTTCTATTGCCTTTATTATTATTGGTGGTAGTGTTATTGTGGTGGGGTTTTTTTTGGTTTTACTTTTTCCCTTTAGTTTTTTTCTAGCTGAGAAAGAAAACATAGGCCAGTGACAATAGATGTCCAAGGTCAGCAGATATGAAATAAGCCTAACTCAATCAGTCATAGAATGGCTGTTCCAGATGATGGAAAAAACAGGAGGAATGGATCTACCACACACTGTGGAGACATAAAAAGAAGAAAAGAGAGGAAAGAAGCCCAATAGGTGTAGAGAATAGGCTGAATTCAAGGGAAGGTGGTCTTACTGTGATATAGTTGGGTAAGAGAAAAGGTTATGATTCACTAGATGATTAAGTGATTTGCCAACATTCTCAAGAAACAGCTTTCCACATAAAGAGAGGTTTCTATTTATCCTGTTCTTTGTGCTGGGAATACAGATGTCTCCTCTGTCAGCATGTGAAATAATACAGCACACAAAAAGACTCAAGAAATCTTTCAAGACATGGGTGCAACAGTAAAGAGCTACTTTTTTTACCATGTATTCAAAATAAGTGTCATCTTTGACATCAGCAACATCTTATGATGTGGCACATGTGACCATTTTCCACAGAAGTACAGTCATCTCTTTCTGTTTTGAGCCTCTGAAATAGGACTGGGAGATGTAGCAACTTGTGGAATCTCAGCAGTGAGTTTATGAATGATGCATGAAACAAAATCTACGGCCGCCTGACGCACCAAGGGAACATCAGACAGGGCTGCGAAACCACCGCTGGGCTGGGGTGCTTGATGTGATATTCAGTTCAGGCAAAGCCAGGAAAGTCCACCAAGTACACTTTCAAAGTGTATGTGCAAAAGTACAATGAGAAAAAAGAAGGAGATAATGATATTAGGTTGTTTGCATAGTGGGTTTTTTCTCTCTTCCTCCCCTTCCCTCTTTACCATTCTCTTTTCCAAAGCAATTTCCTCCACGACTTGGGCAGGAGCAAAGACTGCTTTCATCACTCCTTAAAGAGATTCCTTAGAAACTCGTTGTAGTGAAATATGCCTAATATATTTTCAAGGAAGGTCTTTCACTTAAAAGCAGTGTTCTGTGACCTTTTTAATAATGAAATATCATCCCATATTGCACATATTAGTAGAGGGATCTGAGAAGCACTGGAAGATATTTCTGTGGTGTAAAAAAACCCCTATATTTCCCCCAGATTATTCTGTTTTTTCAGATGACAGAATAAGAAACAGTGGCAGTTACCAAACCAGTTCATACATGTATGTATCTAAAATATGGGGGGTTATTTCTTAAATGATCACCAAACAAAAATGCAAAGCCTAATGAAGACAAAAGGTCAAAAAATGTCTTTCAACACCCTGATGATCTTAACCATCTCTTGGAATTCTAAATTTTAAGTCATAGAAACCTTATCTACAAAACAACAATGGAAGCAGAAAATATTTTGAAGATATTTTCTTTCCTGTTTCAGCATAGGCAATATTTTGTTGCTAAAACCTCTTTTTGGTTAACAGGAATTTGTAGTAGCCTTTAACTGAACTTCTTGTGCCAATGGAAAGATGAGTATGAGGATCAATGCACCTGTCAGTGCCAGCAGAGATGACAAATCAGCAGGCAGAAAAAATCACCTTCTTACTCTTATGAAGAAGTCAAACATGGTATTTTCTTGATGCAGATGCATCAAATATTCCACATCACTGTAATCTAAAAAAAAAATATGTTTTGCTCCATTTCCTACATCTCCACACTGATGATCATCAAAATGTAAGTGTTAAGACTGACTCTTTTCTCCAGCATTTTGTTAAGATCTAGGGTTGCAAAAACTTTTATTATATTTGCAAAACAACTAGGGGGGGAAAAGTACAGATTTTTGAGTCCTCTTATAAACTCTGTTAAGAAACATCATCTTGAAAAGAAAGCTAAAAACAAGTTTGATATATTTTCTCATAGTTTAATCTCATTTTGCTAATTGACTAGATTCCTTGAGAGGAAAGTCGTGATAGAGATGTGACACACAACAGCGGGAAGAGAGCTGACAGATCCTATGGCACAGACACAAGAAAGAAACCATTCATGTCCATGAAAATAGGGTCAGATGGCTGACTGGAATAGCACATAATGCAATATATTCATTATTGTCCTTTTGAATAACCAAGGGAGTTACAAATTGTAATATATACCTATTATTTGAAGGGATTTGTGGGTCTCCCTTGAGGAACGCCACAAGGAGCCAGAAGTGCTTTGTAAAAAAAAAATTGAATTGAATATTTTTGCCCTTTATTGACTATCTACAAAAGTTCTTGCTTCTACACACATTATTCAATTTTTAAATGACAGCAATGCTGACATTTAAATAATTTTTTTACTTTATATAATTTTCTAGGAAAAGTATGTGTAAAATCAAAATACTTTAAGGGTCTACTTATGAGGACATTCTTGATGCATTCATGATATCAACCTGGAAGATTTGGGTCCATTTAGTAAGTATTAGTGTTTAGAAAGGTTTCAAGAGTTTGTTGAGAATTGTATTGTTTCAGAAGCAGAAATTAAATACTACAAAGTAGTATTTACATGCATTATTTCCAAGATCCCATTTCTGCTGTACAGTGCAGAATTCAATGAGTGTATCTAAGAGTGGTCAAGTAGAGCTGTGCCTGGAAATAAATTATATTGGCAGAAAAAAATGTTCCAGTGTAGAATTATCTCTGAAGATTGGCCCTTCAGTGAGGGCTTGGTACCTATTTGTTTTTCTGAGGTTTTTCCAGGGAGGAGTTGCTCACTCCTTTCACTGTGGAATGCCTATCATATCTGAAGCACTGAACAAACACAATTTTAATGCAGAGAAGTGAGGGCAGGACAAAAGACAATCAGAAGGCAGAAAACCTGGGGGCAGCTCCCACATCATAAAGTTCACAGAATACCCCTCCAAGTCTGCTTTTACTTCCACAGAGAAGTAAGAAAAAGCAGAAGTCCAGCACCCAAACTCAGGCCCTGGATATTCAACATATTCCCCTGGAGCAATGAGAACTACACCTTCAGCAGCCCTGCATTTAACACATCTGACACAAGATAGCAAACTAAGACAGCTGCTTCCAACTGCTGTTGTCACTGGTCAGGAGAGAAGAACGGAGAAGGTGATGAGATAAAGACAAAAAAAAGGTGAGAACAATTAACCTCTGACATACAATATAATATATTATGGTCATCACCAGCTTAATTGAGGACAGAAGCTGCATCAGGAATATGGTGTAACATGTGCATAAGCTTTTCAAGGTTCATTTGCAAAATGCCATGTATTTGCATTATCTGGGAGTAATTTGCATTTCTGTTCCCCAGTCATTTTCAGACAGGTGAATGCTAATAAAGCTCCCTGGGTAACAAAATATTAAGAAGATTTAGAATGTGGAAAACCACTTAATGTGGTTAAGGGTAACCACATTAAAGTGCAAGTCATCTAACAGTTTAAAGGAGGATGCAATTCTCATTGTGTCTTAAGAAAATTTTAGTCATGAGGCCTTTCAGTGACAGGCACAGGCCAGCACACAGTAAGCTGTCTTGAAGCCTGGAGACCAAAGTCGTCTTTCTAGATCCATCCGTTTTTTCATTTTCTTGGGCATGTTCTGCCATTTATCCCAGGGACAGGGAAAATGTCTGCACACAGACTGATTCTGCATCTCAGCATGCATAAGCTCTAAAAAGTACCTTGCTGACAGACACAAAACACACTTCAGCAGGCAGGGAAGAATGGGTGGTTTGGTTACAGTAAATAGGAGCTGGCAGTAAATGAGTAATATCTAATTAGGTCTATCTCCACATTCCTGATCCCTAAAATGGTGCCATTGGAACTTCACTCCATTGTCATACAGTTTCACATCATGGGGGTAAAAGCACAGCAAAATGTCTGGAATCTCTTGAATTCTCCATATTAATAGAGTGACCTGCCATCTGCTGCTCTGCCCACGCTTATGGTCTGTTGCTCCATAGTTAAGCATCCATTCACAAGAGAGGAATGTTTGTGTGGCAGGCAGCTAGGACTGTATTGTATAGGTCTTTACAAACATTGCACTGTGTTTTCCCAGGCATTTTTAGCTCTGTCTCTAAACACATGGGTTGCCTATATGGTTTTTTTCTTGGGGTTTTTTTGCCTCAAGGAAGATAAATCTCACAGCTTAGTGAATATTTTCAAAATTTAGAGATACACATGCACACATATATATAATTTTAATGTCGATTTCTAAGCATATATACATATGTATAAAAGTACAATTATAGAGAAATGGGATGAATATCAATTCTGGAATTAAATTCTGATGTAATTTATTCTAGAGAGAGACTTTTGGGGCAATTAAATATTTTTTTGCTGGCAAAACTGCCTTGGGAAGTTCCAGCATTGCCCTGACCTAACTGCTGCCCCTCTGCTGCAGTTTGCTGTCTCCTTGACGGAGGCAATGCAATTGTTTGTCGAACGCTCTGTGTCTCAGACCCTTGATACAATCCAGGGCAAAAAGAAAAACACCAGGAGAAAAAGGCTTTTGTTCTTGTTTTTTGTTTGTTTGCTTGCTTTTCAGTACAGATCTCCCTAATCTGGTCCATGAAATGATCCCACAAGCAGTTGTGCTGGCACATCTCAATGAGTGTGGGAGCAGGCACAAAGGGCTGAAGGGCTGTGGAGGAAGGGCAGCTCATTTTGCCACCAAGGAGCACATACCATGTAACTAATCCCAGCAGCTCTCAGCAACACTGAATCAGAACTTCAAACCTTCTAAACTATTACTATATTTGATTCATGTGTTTGACTCTTTAAATAATCTAGGTGTAGGGGTATATTTTTTAAAAAAATATTCTCTCTTGTTTTTTCACTAAGGCATACTGACAAGAGACTATTCATTTCTTCCAAAATAGAGTGTCAGACAGTGAAATGCAGCTTTTAGTTAAGAAATTTTTTCTTTTATGTAACATCTTTCTTGCCAGTGAAATAAACAACCAGCCTGTATTTCCAGTTGGTGCTCAATTCTTCCTCATAGTTCAGTCAGCTCTTGTACATTATTATATGAGTTCTATTGTTACAGTTAAATATATACAGATCACTGGGTGTTTGTTCCTCGATGAAGCAATTTTTTCCCCTAGGATAAATAATTGTGGGCATTTTATTTATGAAAAGCTCAGCACTCAACATGCTCATGCAGGTCCAGCAAATAATATAAGTGTGTGCTTAACCTCAGGGGTATAATTTCTGCTGCACTCATCAGGGACAATATTTGCCTGCTGAGAGCAAAGCATGGGTCTCACTGGATTACAGCCAGCATGCCCAGAACTTCCCAATACTGAGCTCATAGCTAATTGAAATCACCACAGTTGTTTCAGTAGGAGTTAGTCACCTGAGTACCATTGGAGATATGGCCTTAAGGACTCTTTGGACTCCTACTGATCCCTTTTTTTCAGTTGTGTTTTACTGCAGTGTATACACATCTGCATGCTATTCATGGTTCCAGAACTATCCTTTTAAAAGTTTTAAACTGGTTTTCTTATCATTTATGGTGTCTCTGTAATTTTTTTTTTTCTAGTATGAAAGCGAGCAGGTGCCTCTGTTTAACCTTCTTTGTTCTAGTCAGTACTGGATATATTTATGCTGTGTCATAAGATATTTGCTCCTTTCTAAAGCATTCACCTTTATAATCACCATGGACACAGGAGACATCTTGCTATTCCTCTGATACTTTTTTCTTGTCCTTCTCTGGTTCCATTTGCTTTACCCTTTTTGAAGTGCTGTGTCCAGAATTGTAAGCAGTATTCAAGGTGAATGTACACTCTCAGTTTACATTATGAGACATTCTTAGTGGCATTCCTTTACTTTCTTAAGATAGACTTGTTTATTTTATTTGAACCTTGGCTTCCATCAACAAGTGGTTTTTATCAAGGAGACTACTATGAAGGCTTCTTTATATTTTTTCTGTCACGTGGAACTCATAAGCCATCCTGCAGTTCAGTATTTTGCTGTCAATTTGTTTCCATTCAAATTGCTTGACTACTAACATTTTGGCTTGGATTTAAATGTCTTTTCTCAGGCCCTTCTCAATCCAAAGGTTCAAACATGGAGAAACAATGGTAGTCATCCACACACCAAACCATGGCTGGATTCCCATTTAGTTTATCCTTTCTTCAACTGTTTCCCAGTACAGTTTAGGGCATTCTTCACACAGGCATCCAGCTAAGGTGACAGTCCCACTGAATGTGCAGGTAGCCAATACCTCTTCCCTTTCCATGCCTACAAACGCCTATGAATAAGCAAGAAAACAAGCAGAAGTCCTACACATACAATCTCCACGCTCGCAGGATGCAACTTCTTGTTTCGGCAGCAAGTTCCTCTACCCAGGAGTGAGGGGCTCCATTGTCCAGAGATTGGCACAGTCTGTGTTCCTAAGACAGGTCATTCTTTTTTTCCTGCAACTATGCTATTTAGTATTGTTCACAAGCTTTGCTTTATCCTCTTTTGCTTCTTTACACAAACATTGATGAATTTGCTGCACTCTTCCAGTCAAAGAGATGAGGTTTTTTAATTTATTTTGCAGGCCAACCCATCCCAGGACTGAAAACAAACTGCTTACTACAGCCTATGCTGCTGACAACTTCACAATTTCTAATTAATTGTATAACACTTCTTTCTTATCCCACAACTGCATAGCTCCCTTTATGGTCTCCCAAGGGAAACTGTGAGGAAATCTACAGCAGGTGGGAGAGCTCATGTGTCATCTCCTACAAATGGAGGCTGAGAGACTACTTACCCAAGCTCAGGCACAGATAAGTACCCTAAAATTAGCTGGGCATTTGGTGGCAGCAGCTGTATGTAGCAATGCACAGCAAGATGTAGAAACAGATGGCATTGCAGAAAACACGGATGTTGTGTTTATTGTCTGATGGGAGCCCTCTCTGCCTCCTTCCTCTGACATCTTTGCAGAGCATTTGGGGGATAAAATGGGATCCCCTTTTTGCTTCCCTTTCTGCTGCTTCTGTAGTCAGCTTCTCTGGAACTTCACTCCATTCAGAGTTGGTAGTTGCTCATTCCTACTGCTTCCCTTCTGCTTTTGACTTTTTTATTAGAGCCTTCTTTTGTATCTTTTGCATGACTTTTACTTCACATGCTAGCAATAAACATAAAAATATGGTTCCTAGAGCATGATGACATTCATGAGGGGAGCAAGTGTACATATTAGCATTTACTTCAAAGCTGTCAAAGCAAAAATTTTAAATATTTATACCTAAGGATGTGCATGGATGTCTGTTCTGCCAAAAAAAAAAAAAAAAAAAAAAAAAAGAAGCCAGAATACATAGAAAAAGGGAGACCTGTATCATTTCGACAAAGTTCTAGGAAAGTTTTCAACTACTTCTTGAAAGAAGGAAAGCAATTTTTGTAGTTTAGTTGAATTTTAGGGACATTAGGTTCAAAATTAAGTTCAAAGAGATTTCCTCAGCATGAGTTCCCTGAGCTCTGTCATGTACAAATGGCTCCAGACCTGGGATACCCACTGATTTTCTTACTGAAGCAGTAATATTACACTGCACTTCTTGGGGAGCAGAGGAAATTTAAAAAAATTGAAAATTTGACTAATAAAACTAGAAATTTCAAAGGAGGTTAAGTGAGAGTATCAGTGTCTCAAGGCGGTAGAGGATGTAGTATCCACTGAGGTAAGTGTTCCATGGCCTCCAGAACAGGTGGGAATAGATTGCTGTTTCAAACACCCCAGATTAGGTGATCCCTCCCTACAGGATGAGGTGGCACAACCTGCAGGGAGACCAGTGACATGTGGGTATTTACACCCACAGCCTAACACAAACACACAAAACCAGAGCTAAACCTATCACTTCCAAACAGCTGGTAGTTTTCCCTCAGCAGCCCTGGGGCCATCCCTCTCCTCAAGCAGCACATCAGCAGGTAAATCTCGTGGGCCTTCTGCACCTCCACTCTGCTGCTCTATACCTTCCCCTTCTCAGTTCTTTCACACCAGTCTTCTCCTCACCCTTGCTAAGTGTCCCTCCATGGCATGGTTTTTGATGTCATTCTGGTCTTTGATTTTGCTTTGTTGGTGTTGATACAGCTCTCACAGTCTGGAAGACATATTCTCCTTCCAGAGCTTTTTCACAGCTTCTTTATTTACCCTCTTCCCTTTGAAGTCCTCCTCTATGTGAAGGGCAGAAGTTAATTAGGTCTACCCATGAGGGACCCACCCTGGAATAGGGACACTCAGAAGCAACCTGGCAGGAAAATGAGTGGGTGACAAAGGGCAGCAGAAAAGCATTACTCTTTGCTTCTCCACCCTCCACCTCCACTGCTGCCCATTGCCTCACAAGCTCAGCAGAGGAGTAAATGGATGATTTACCTATGTGTTTGCAAGTCCTCAAATTCTTTCCTACTTTCAACCGTAATTTTTTGGTTTTGTCCATGATTTAAATAAAATTTTCTCACCTGTGTCTGCTTTGTCCAGATGCCCTCTAAACTGACTCTGCCCATGGGACCTTCAGTCTACAAGTGCAACTATATTTGGACAAAGAGAGGGGGTGCACTCTTATGCTCCATGACACAGCATTCCCTAACTACTTTTACCCTATAATAGCTGTGGCTGTAAGCCCTGAGCACTTGCAGACTAAATGACAAACTTGTGTTCACATTCTCCTGACAAACACAAGCCACAAAATCCCCAGGCATTCACCAGCCTGCTGAACATTGTTGTGACCTTCACTCTGACATGGGATAGAGTGGCTGGGGGCAGAAAGGAGTTGCTGATCTGTGATTGCTTTTGAGGCAGTGAATCATGGTCATGTTATCCCAGAACAACAGGACTGCGTATCTTCCAAATCACTGAAAATTTCAATTTCAGCCCATGAGTGGCATTGTACGACCTCTTTTGATAAGAGCTTCTACCAATCTTTCATCAACTGAAAACAACTGAACTGCAATTTGCAGTCGTCTTTACCATTTCTACCATCTTTACTTGTTAAATAAAATCTGAAAATGAGATTTACATTACATTGCAGAATCTTCAGCCTACAAGTTTTGTCATGTGTGACAATGTTTGTAAATCAGCATGGCTGTTAGGAACCACGGTGGTGAGACACTGGTGTCTTGTGGAAAGAAACTCTATCAGAATTTGGGGCACTAATTTATAAGTGCTTTATTTTTGTTGAATTTTGGAGAAAAATCAAGGAATGTTGCTTCACAGGAGGTGTTAGGGGTGATGCTGTTTGCTTGTGTTTCAGCAGTTATAAAGTAAAAATTTACATAGTTCCCAGTTCTGCCACAGTACACAATGAATGGAGAAGAAATAGACTAAAATTTATAAGTATTGGCATACCTTAAGGAATTGGATATCAAGGTATAAATGCTTTCTGTTCCTTAGGAAAAAATATTGTTCCAATCACAGGCTGCAGGAACTCACAGCTCTTCTGAAACTTAAAAGAAATCCACTTTTTGGCTATAAAATATGTATTATTCATTTTGCCCAGGTTAACTTTATTTTTCTTTTAAAGGAGCCTTGACACTTTAAACTGGCATTTGCGAATGTAGTGTAAATCTTTGCAATATAACCAGGTGACAAGTTGGCTGCAGAAAATGAGAAATATGACCTGTGGAATAGCCCATTTAAACAGAAGCATGAGTTAGGATTCAGTCTATTTACAAGCACTAAACAAGGTGCTCAGACATCTTTGCACTGCACTTTATCCCAGCGCCACAGTAGTTCTTGAGTTATATATAAATTACCTTTTTCCCCCATTTCTTTCCTAATAAATTAATTTTAAAATTAGTAGTACTAAGTAAAAATTTCCTGAGGACAATGAATTAAATACAAATTTGAATTAGGTCTGGCCATGTTCTAACCCACTTTGCCTTTGTCTTTCACATGCCTCTAAGCAAGTAAATTTTGCTAACATAAGTGCTGAATAAAAGTTTTTGAATTCACAGTGGAGCCAGCGTATTTTAGGACATTCAGTGTTGTTTACACAGAAAGTGTCTGACCTTCCAAAATCCTTTCACACATCCTTAGCGCAGAGACCAGGCGATGATTCAGGAAATGTTTTGGCCACACCTTCTGATAATTGGGAGTGCAGATGCAGCCGTATTACCAGAGTGGTAAATGTTCATTGCAAAGTTAATTTGGGGAATTAGCATCGGGAAAGATGAGCAGAAAAAGCAGTCAGGTCACTGCCAGAGCATGAAAAGCCAGAGCATGTCACTGTCTCTACTGGTGATGCACTTGTGTTATTGCTTCTGTATTTTATATTACTGTTAATTAAGGCTGCAGAAAGTTGGGCTTCTCCATCACAGTGAAATACTGGAGAATCTGTCTGCCTTTTTGAACAAACTGCTGGAATATAGTCAACAATTTAGTGGTTTAGAATGGGCACTGTAAATGTTTCCAAAAGGGGCATTCTTGGTGCACCAAGTGGATAGCTAAAGGGTAGGAAAATATCATGAACTCCAATGAATTCAGTTGCAGCTCTTCCTTTGTGGTAAAAAATCCATATCTTTCTCACATTAAAAAAACCCCATCTTTCTTTCCAACCATTATATAGATCTCTGCTACCCTACAGAAATAACAAGATGAAGACACTAGGAAATTTTTCATGGTTGGGTATAACTGGTTTTGAATGGGGGCAACTGTGAAACAATAAGAGGAGAAACCCACATTCCTTTCTTTTTTTCCTAGAAACACTGGCCTGGAAAAAAAAAAATCAAGAGCTTGAAGCTAAATATTGACTGAAACTTATTTTGAACTGTGAGCAAATGCCTTGCCTCCCAGTGTTTAATTCTTTCAACATTAAGGGCCATAGGAGTAGAAAGGTATTACCTAAGAGATACCCAACTCTCTCATCCACTTTTACTCCTAACACAGAGCTCTGAGACTCATGAACTTTGGCAAACATGAGAAGTCAAAAGGGTCTCTTCCTATACCAGCTGCAAAGAGGACACAAATGAGGATGGGCAAAGGATGTCAGATATCAAATGGTAAGTGAGAGCAGTAACAGAGAATGGGTGAAATTATCCACCCAAGCAGCTAAGACTAGAGGGATTCCTAGGGAAATACTGAGCAAGCCAGGCAGAATATTTCAATGCATATCAGCGCAAGAGAAAAAAAGTCTCCAGTGGAGAAAAATTGAAAATCTCACCTCACACTGTGAAGGAGAATAGGATTAACAAAATCCATTCACCTTTGAACTTACAGAGTGAATAAAATGAATGTTCCAATCAAAACATTAGAAGATTGTTACACCCAGATGAAAGCTCTGCACTTGGTCATCATGTGCTCCCAACAGCTGGCAAAAGAAGGCAAGGCATCTGATTACTTTGCAACAGCCTTTCAAATATCTTTCATATTGATGTTGGAACATCCTGCAGTAAGAATAATTTCTAATGGATTTACAAATTATTTGAAAAATGAGGTAAGTAAGGCAGTGATAGGACAAACTAGAGCAGCTATAATCTCCATGAAGTATGTGGAGTCACACAAGGCAAAGAAAAATCTGTTAATGGCACAAGAACAAATGCAAAGGCTGACATAAGATTGCACAGTAAGCTCTGTTTAAAAGGAAATTGTGTGATAGCAGATCAAGGAAACAAATGCACACTTGGATTCAAGAAAGAGCATGAGCTTAGGCAAAAGTCCCCAACAAATCTCAGAGCTGTGAGCAACTAACAAAATCCTCCTAGATGGCAGCTTTGAAGAAAAATAGTTTTACAGGAAAGGTACTGGGCTGAGCCTCAGGAGGTTGGTGTCCCCATTGCTACGCTGCTTCACATGTTCGCTGGGACTCTGGAGGAGAAAAAAGATTCAGCAAAGCTTTCCTTTATAGAATGGAGAGAATATTTCCCTTCCCTGACATCCTTTGCCTTATGTATTTATGAGGTATGAACATCTTTGCATTCTCTCTCAGCAAAACCTGCCAGGATTTACTGTGGAAAACAGCATTCAAGGGACCCCTTATGGAAGAAAGTGTGTACCAAGAGAACCATTCTGAAAACCTGCAGATTCAGAAGGAGAATATGAGACCATGAATACCACTTACACAGAGGATGTCTTTCATGAAATTGCAGGGAGGCTGAATCCACTCACTTCCTTTCAAGTCAGTCTAGGTACTTTTATGGTCTACAGATTGTCAGCAGGCAAATATTGCAACCGAAGTGGGGTTTCTTGAAGTCCATTGGCACACATTTAACCAAAGAGACCTCTCATGGTCACTTTGACCTTGCTGTGAGCAGACTGAAAGACATCCCAAAGCCCATTCCAGCCCAACTGATTCAGTGACTATTGTACTATGAAATGTCCAAATTAATGACAAGATTTCTGGCATGGCACACTTAGAGTCTGATCTTATGATATGATCTGAGACAAATAGTGTACCACTGTGTAAGTAGCAGTTTCAGCTTCATTCCTGAATATCTCCATCGTCCCTGCTCCCAGACATGCTTTCCTAATGCTCACTTTGAGGTGACTTTCATACTCATGTAAGTCACACAGCCAGACACAGCAGCCAAATCAGCTGGCAAAAAAGGATGAGACAAAGCAGTTTCATTTGAGATCAGATGAGCCATTGTAATGGAATCAGGAGGGAAAGTTGATTGCTGTGGTGAGAGATGGGGAGGGGAAAAGGGGAGAGTGGGGAAAAGAGGAGTCAGAAGAAAAGTTATCACAGTTTCCCCCTTTAGTCACTGGTGAGTTTGTACATCAGCTTGGCCATATTGTGAAAATGTATCCTAAAAGACATAGTTAATTAAGATCTACGATTCATCTCAAAATTATCCCACTCTCCCATATCCTATCAAGATGTTGTTTTCAGTGAGTAGGGGTCTTTAAACCTCAGCAGAACCCAAACTCAATAATTAAGTAGTGGTGACAATGACGCACAACAGAAAAAACTGTTGGTCTTTTGTGCTGTATGATGGCACTGCAACATGGTGAAAGTAAAGTTGGGAAAAGGAGAATGGTAGAAAACACCTGGTCTGGAGGGTTTGGTCCTTTACAACATAGACATAGTGTTATGAGTCAGGATGGAGGAGAACCACAGCTTTCCATCAAGGAAAAGACTCCACTGTGCCTCCAAGACAGAGCTGGCTCACAGTTTGTCAGCAGCAGAGGCAAACTGAAATACTGGGGCAATGCAGAACAGACGGTGAGGCTGTTGGAGCAGGCAGGTGCTGGCACAGGGAAGCTAAGGCAGCTACCACTGCCACCTCTCCTCTGCTGCCATCGTTCCTGCCAGGCCCAACTAGCAAAGTCAGTCTTCTTTTCATTGCCTATTCCTTCTCACAAGAGGCAGATTTATTTTCACACCTCCTAGCTCAGCCAATGACCCTGTTCTCACACAACAGGACAATGATCAGCCCTTTCTGAGGGGCTTGCTTTGCTGCCATTACAGGCAGTCATCAGCTTTATTTTTCCCCAAAGCCAGCCCTGCTACCAAATCTATTCCTACCAAGAAGTGTAAACCTGAAGAGGAAAGCACACACCTCCTCACCCTACAAATTATGCTAGGTTTTCCATCATCAGTGTCCTCACTGATGATGTCCTCATTCCCCAAATATACACAGAGCTACTAATTATACACTTTCCTCTCAGAATTATTCTGAATGGAGCAACGTGATGACTTCAGTGCAGTGCTCTGTAACCTCATATCTTTCTTCATGTGTTTTTCTTCATGTGTTTTTCTGTAACCTGCCTGTTACAGAAAAACTACATTGTGTGAGCATGTGTCTTTGATTCCCAAGAAGCATAAAAAGCCAACCCCAAAATGCACTACAAGGACCATAAATGGAAAACAACAAATCTTTGATGCAGGAAAATTTATACATAGAGGCAAAATCTCAGGATAATCTACAGCTGCTCAGGTCATGATGAGTGGTACAGAAATATCAGTGATAATGGATATGCAGCTTGCTAGGCAGAAGAACACATGCTATGTAGCAATGGCTTTGTGAGTAAATGCCATTTAGGGGCAGTCAGACTAGAGATACAAAAGACTGTAAAAAGTGACTGCACAGGAAACAAGAAGGCATCATTCCAGACAGAATAATCCCAGAGTTGAAAGCATGCACTTTGTGTTATTAAGGAAAATTTAATCCCAAAGACTGAAAATTACTCACTCCCCAGTAATAGGGATGGATTTAGATCACCATTCTTTTCTTCTAAATTTGACTTTCTTCACACCTTACAAGCATTTAAGGCCTGGTTTTCAAAGCAAATCTCTTCTAAAGGGTTGCTGTTACCACTATGCTAAAGTGGCAGCAGTGGCTGGCTCCTCTATGCTCTCGAATGGAAAGAGACCTGCATCTCCCAGGGCTACCTAGGAATGGAGAGGACTTTCTGTTCCCATTGTCTGACCAAATGAAGTGTAGCTCAAAGGAGACTGCGTGGCTTAGGAACCTGAACAGAAAATAATTTTTGAGGATACCACTTGCTCATATCTGGTTCTGTGGTGTCAGTAGAGCTTAGTACCAGAAAGGACCACCTTTTAGGGCAAGAAAGGGTAGCTGACTAGGGAAAAGTGAATTCAAAACAGCCTGAGTCACATTAGGACTGTGCACAGCTCGTGTGCACTGCTGACTCTAACCATGTCTGAAAATAAAATAGCCTCCATTCTGGTCTCTTTAATGTTGTATACTGCCATAGTCCATTTCCATTGTTTACTGATTGTCCTCAAGTTCTTCCTCTCCCTGGTCTGAATATGTGGGATAATGCTTGGTAGGAACACAAACCTTTCTTCGGTTCAGCAGAATGTATCGGTTTCTCAGCTCCCACAGACTACTTGCTTTATTTTCTTCACTGTTTGTGAATGGCACTAGTTAGTGCTAACACAGAAGAACAGCCCTGTGGGCAGCACCACCATAGCCTTGCAAAGCTCGAGCAGGTGAGCTGGGACTAATTTTGGCATGGGATGGCAAACTGGTGCCTCCACTTGCCCGCTCTGCCCTCCTCTTGTCCACCCCAAAGCCTCAGAGAATATTCCTGTCCCTCAGTGGTACCCACTTCACAATTCCACATGTTCATCTGATCCACCAGAGAGGGAAGTTTGGAAAGATTGCTGGAGAGGACTGGTGTGGCAACACATGGCCCTTTCTATTTTGGGGTGAAAGCCTCTGGTGGATGGGAGACAATAACAGCTGAGGAAGAAATGCCTTCTGTGGCCAAAAGGGTTTTCACACAATGAGTGAGCTAGGCCAGTTTGAGATACAAGGACAGGGCTGCAGTTTGAGCAAGCCATTCCCTCAGAAGAGATATGCAGTTCATTCTTGCCAAAAAAACCCACTAATGTTACTTTTCAAAGTTTTTTCCCTCCTATAAGGTCAACTCTTCTCTGAGTTCATCAAGCCCACAGCTGTATTTCTTTTCTCTGGATGAATGGCTACCCTAAATTGTTAGTGAGGTTCAGTTGAAGAGAGCTGGTAATAGATTTGCCAAAGTCTTCTCTGTAGAATCGATATTAGCTTGTACTCATAATAGCATTGCAAACCATCGTGTACTGAAGCCCTGACCATATGGGCCAGGAAATGGCAATGTGATTAGCATTTCTCCTCTGTTGGCCCCCAGTATGCTACCCTGTGGCTATTACAGCCATCTATTTTGCATTCTGGCTCCCCTGTGATATTGACAATAAACAGTAAACAGTGCACTTGGTAATAACTTCTCCAAAGGAAAAAGAAAAAACAAAAAACAAACAACAAACAACCCTCAGCAAAAAACCCATAAAGTAGACGCACACTGTAGGAGCTTCCAAGATGGTTTGCAGCAGCTACCCAGGCATCAGTGCCAAACAAAATTATCTGAGTGGTAGAAATAGGTCCCCAAACAGCTGCCACCAGCTGTAGCAGGCCAAGATAGAAATAATGAAAGGAAGATTTTCTTTTTCCCTGAGCATTACAAGAAATGGAAGCAGAAATACGTGAAGTATCTGCACTTTCTCTAAAGAGTCTTTTGTTACACTTAATCTTTATAGAAATTTACATATGTCACCATCTGCTGGCACCCTCCATTACTGCATCTCAATATTATGCTACTCTACAAGAAGAGGATTCATAAAATTCCAATGACTGTGTTTAGAAAAGAGTGGATTGAAGATGTCAGTGTAATGAAAATGGCCAAACTGGGGTGAAACCACCAGAGCCTGAGATTAGTTTGCAAAAGTTCAGCACATATTTTCTCCAGGAGAACAAGAGGTTTTATAAAGCCATGCTTGAGAATGGGAAAAGGGATTGCCATGCAGTGTAACTTGCTACAGACTGATAGAGGGATTTGTTTGATTGCTTGTTATGGATGAGAGAAAGGAGAAGGTCTACAGGCAGCCAGGGATGAAGAAACACTTTAATCAGTTTTCTGTCCAGTTGCTAGGACCCTTTGCCTTTCTATCCTTTCTTTTGCCTTTCCATCCTTTTTGCTTACATCTGCCTGAGTTCTCATCTAAACTCCAATCCTGCAGGCACTAATTTCAAATTTTTTTTACAACAATCTTCTTTGGCTTCTTTTGAAGGATGTCTGGAATTAGCACCTTGTAACTCTTTTGGTAAATCTGTTGGTAAATCTGCCTAGTAATGCTTTGTTTGTCCAGAGACAAAATTCTTCAAATGGATCAGTGTAATGCTTACAGGCTAACAGTGTGTAATGGTGAATCCAGGGAGTTTTACAGGTTTAATATAAAATAATCTTCCCTAAATTAATCTCTGAGTGAAAATATCATGTATGAAAAGTATTTAAACCTGCCACTTGACATATTAGTTCTCCTGAATACCTGGGTTTGATATGTCCATCTATCTCAGGGCTTCTTTTCAAACCAAGAAAGTTGCATTTTGAACTGCAGGGAAGTGACAGGGCAGCCAGTGAGGATCAGTTGGGTAGCATTTCCTGCCAGGTAAATTTACTGAAGTCTTAACTTCATGGGGGAAATGATGTTGGTCAAGGTGAGAAACTGGAATGTTTATTTCGTTATGCTTTTTTGCGGGGATAGAAAACGCTTTCCAGAATGAGAGAAAAAAAACTGGTTTTTTTTAACAATGAAGACCAGACACCAAAGAAGCATGAAAAAAAGTGAACAGAGGAACAGAAATCTCAGAGGAAAAAATGTCAAAAATACAATACAATTGCTTGGTTTTGTCAACTTTCTTATTACTTCTGAAATTAACAATAACGTTTCTCACAGTAATAAAAAAGGAGTTAGGGGATTATTTTTTGATGAGGGTGGTTTTGATGGAATTTCCATCCTCACACTCCAGGCTTGAACTCAGCTGCTAAAAACTGAAACTTCAAATCATCACTTTACTTTAATCATCAGTTTAGACATTAGTCTATTAGTCTTTGTCCAGGTTTTGTTGTATATATTTTACATTATTTTGTTACTTCACTTTTTTAATGGTTTTTTTACATTCAGGGAACATGCTTTAAGCTTCAGATAAGATTTGAAGATAAGAGTTAAATTTTGTACTTTATTTTAAGGAACAAGTCACGTTTCAGAAACAGCTTAATCTAGAAAAGAATTTGAATTTTTCCATAGCTTATCATGTTTCTGTTTTATTCAGTCAAAATATCACACATTGGCATCTATAGGGGAGCTACTGTCAGTGACCTTTACACCACCTTGAAAAAGCAGCAGAAAGGGCTTTTTTTCCCATTTGCTGAAGCAAAAAATAAAGGAAACAACTCTGAACCCTTTCATTAGCAGCTGAATCTTCACTTCTTAACAGTACTTGCCCAGAGTAGGTAACAAGCATACCAGTCAAGGAAAAGAACCTAAATAAAATATAAAAAATAAGACCTGAGAAAACTTTAGAGTAAAGCTGCATTGTTTGTGGTATTAAAAGACAGATGTTTTTGCAAGCTCAAATATTTTGCTTTTTCTTCATGGTTCCCTCCACACAGGGCAGCATAACCGTGAGTGCTCCACTGTTCAAAACCAAAATTAAGACCAGTTTGCACAGTGCTGTAGATTAAACAAGAGAAAATGTTAGGTAATTAAATGCTAATGATTCAAGCTGGGTGCTTATGTTTTGTATTACTTGCCTAATAATGTTAGCATTTAAATGGTCAGCTTTGAAGTTAACAAACAGCCCATTAAGATGCAACCAGGGAGTTGTGGGCTCTTTGGGTGCTATTGTTTCAGTCCGGCTGGCTAGCTGCAGACTCAACAAAACAGCAGAGATGGGATTTACTTAGTGAAGACTATTTTTGCAATTGGAAGGGCTAGAAGTTGGTTTCTTTTTTTTCTTTTAGTGAAAGCTTGTATTATTGAGAACACAGCATGTGGGAAAAGCCTAAATATACTCATTTTCTTCTGAGTGCTGGGATTTCTATTGTCCCTGCAGACCACTTAAATACAAATCAGTTGGTTCCCAAGCTCTGTGCAGTGATCGTCCTGCAGCAGCCATCAAATCTCTACCAGATTGCTGACTCCAAGCTGGTGTTTCTGGATACTTGCAGGGGTTAATATAAAAATATACTCTTGGCAGTAAAATTTAAAGGAAGTTCAGTGATGAAAATTGCATCACATAATGAGAGATCCTCAAAGCAGCAGCTACTTAAAGGACAGAAATAAGATATTATTGTCAATGGAACAGAATATTATCCAGGATAATGGGCTCCTGCAGATGCAAGAACAGCAAGGCAAAGCCAAAGCATTTATGGAAAATAAATGGCATGGTGCAGCTCAGGTTTGTTCTTCTTCAAAGTGCACAACATTGATCTTGTGGCAATGGTCTCTTATTCCAAACCATTGATGTAGACTTAATTATTTTATGTAATAGATGTTGATGTGGGAGTTACTTACTGTGCCTCTGTAGACCTATTGCATTAGGAGTGCCTCTGAAGAGAAAAGCACTGTGGAGTTCAGTGCCTGGATTTCATCAAGCATTTTGTTATCCCTACTGTGACTGCTATTCCCAGTACTTTCCATGTGGTGTTAACCAAGGAGAGCTAGTTTTCTGCTGTCAAAAGGCAAGTGCTGTGACAGTTTGATGTTTCCTGGTGGCAACTGTAAATATTGACATTTTAGTCAACAACATTTGATGCAACACATTAAACGTAATGGGGCTTTTTCACTGAATTTAAAGTGAATAATTTCAGGCCCTGTTTGGTGCATTAGGAGGAACAGAACTGTTCTTAAATGGGCTTTGTTTTCTGATGTACTCAACATGATGTATAAATGCCAGAACAACCTCCTAGTAAAACTGTATTACTTCTTGGTTTTTGATCTTTTGAGGTCTGCTAAAGGGCTTATTTAAAATGCCACAAAATATGTACTGCTAGCTCTCACATCTTAATTGAAGAAATAGGTGGTCTGGATGTTTAACAGAGACTTCTGTGTGTCAGAAATATGAAATAGTGAACTGGTTCTTAGTTAGAAACATAAACCAGGTGCACTAAAACAATGCATTTCAGTTATTAACTTGCTATCTCCATGGTCATGATGTCATTTCTGTAATTTATCATAGGGTTTTTTTTCTGAGAAATGTTAAATGGAACATAGCTATTTATTTTGGTCTACTGTTCCATCCTGGGTTAACTTGGGGAGACTAGCCTTTAAAGGATAATTCTACATATTGCCACCCACACATGACTAGCAAAATGATGGTCATTTTAATGCTGTGTGGGCTGTGTGCAGCTGTACAAAAGATCACAGATTTGGTCCTCTGTGTTTTATGCAGAAACTGAATGCAAAATCTTAGCAGGTTATGTAAAAAAGAAAAAAAGCCCCACACAGATAAAAAAAGAAAAAATCCAGAATACCATAATGATATAGGTAAAAGGAGATCAATAGTATGATTAAAGCATTAGGATCCCACTGGGTTTTTTCCAAGCATCGACAGCCGTGATAGTGAATGCCTGATGATTTTTCAACTAGTACAATTTTAATTGGATAGGTGACTGAGGGAGTCATGTAAAGCCTGCCTTTCCTTCTGATGCCTTTTTTTTTTCCCTTTTTTCCTTTTCACAATGACGTTAACAGCATATGGTCAGCTCTGTGACCTTGTGCAAGAGCAGTCAACAAAGCACCCACCTCTGTCAAATCTTTCCAGAAGATCACAGTGGAGATTATGCCACATGCATCTTGAATTCAGCCTAAATTGCTCCTAGAGAGGCTGATGACACTTTTTAGTGCAATCTATTCATTTTTTGCCATACAGAATGTTTTTGTCTGTTTCTAACACTTGAGAATATGTGTGCATTCATTCTGAACAACTTGGCAGGCCTCTTCTATTTACTTTAATTTCTCTGGCTCTGTAAATGGCCACTGTATGGATGTCACAAGTAATATAGTTTGCTGCAGTTTTTCCATACTCTTTTTATTACGTGTTGCAGCAATTTCAAATGGCAGTCACAATCTGGGGCCTGCATCTGAGTTCCAAGGAAGGCCAGTTATAAACTAGCTGTGTCTGTCTGCCTTCTAAAACCTTCTAAAACCATGAGGGAGCTGGGAACTACTGCACTGGCTTCTGTGACACCTTCTCATGACCATACCATACTCCCAGGTTCTCTGTCCCAAAGATGTAAATTCTTTGTTTTGCAGCATCTTGATCGGGGGACTGAAAAAGCTTATTGAGGAGCTACAGACCATCAGAATATGTCTATTTTTCTTAGCACTCTTCCCAGAGACATAATTTTCAATGCACTTCACTGCTGACACATTTATCCACTGAATGACTAGTGTAGTCTACACCTCCTCTTCTTCAAGTCCTTTCTCCCGTGCCAGAATATCAGACTGTAGGATTTACACAGCTGCTGGGGAGAAGTGATAAAACAACTTTCCAAAGAGCAGCTTTCAGGTGGGAAGGTATAAGCAGCCTGTGACAGTGTGGCTGCATGGCATGCACAAGTTTCTCTTGCTAAATTTGCTGTTGAACACACTCATAGATGTACCTACTTGATGATGATGTCATACTGTAGAGAATTTACAATGCTTTTCAGAAAAGAGGCCTTTTTTTCCTTTTTTGTCTGAAAGTCCTGCCTTGTGCAAGTCCCAGGCTTTCTCCAAGGTTAGTCCTTGATTTCTGCCTTTTTGCGGTTAGGGGCTAATTTGCTTACAATATCTGAAGGTGCTTCAGATCTCCCTATCAGCTGAAAGATTCTCTGTGCCATTATTTCTGTAGGCTGCACTTACCTGGCCACCTGAGTTTGGCACTCTCCATCACAAGGAACAGAGGTCCTGATTCCTCCTTTGTGGAATTTCAAGAGTACTCACCAGAGGGTGGATCCTGCATTGCAAGGCTAAAACCTACTGTCTTCAAGCCAAGAAAGTCAGTCCAGGATAGTGTGGTTCTGCACCAGTGTCTGGACTGACCTGCTCAATATTCAGGCCTTGAAGAACGACCAGCACTGCTTATGGTGGATACAGAGACGTTGCTTCCAAAACAGTAAATATTTGACACATAAATACAACCAAACCATTCTCTATGGCAACTAGTGACTGTCCACTCTCAACAGGTATAGATAAAAACTATACATTGCCATCTCTTAATTCGCCCTATGCTACAGAAGAGAAAAAAGACAATTCAGAACTTGCCAAAAATGTTCCCACCAAACCTCCAGTAGTCAGCAATTTAAAATAAAAAGGGCAACTATGAAATATTAATTTCTATGTTTTCTCTATTACTCAAGGCACAAAAATTATTCTAAATTCTTTAAATCTTTAATTCAAAAATGTTTTAGAATTTAATTAATCTTAACAGAAAACTAGGTTTGCTTCAGTTTTAGTTGAAACCCAAAGAGATGTCAACAAATACCCCTCATCCACAAAATAAACTTTTAGAAATGTAAATTAAGTATTTAAAAATGTTGTAGGGTAAAGTTATTTTATATCAGCCTAGCTATATTCTCATGGAAGCAATGGAATGGTTGGCATTGCTGTCAGTGCAAATGGCTTAGTAGGTCTAACAGTTGCAGCGCTTGTGTATAACAGGTTAAAATGAGCTCAGAAAGCAGAAAATTGGAATTTCACATGCCATTCTCACCCTCTCCTTCTTCAGATGACTAACTCTACATAACTTTCTACCTGGATGTCATTCAGAGCTTTCACTTTTTTGTCCAGGTCTCTCCTGGTTCCACCACCTTTCTTTGCTTACCTCTACCATTAATAGATTTGCAATATCTCCATGCTGGCTCCCATGATCTCGTTCATTTGGAACCACCAGTGGCTGGAATTGAGTAATCAAGTTCTTAAAACAAGAAACCTCATGAACAGTTTATTTATCAGCTGAGTAAGATGGAGGTGAAATGGGAGAGGCAAGGGGCCCACAGAAAACCTGGGGCCTTTGGAATACCTGTGGTACTGATGTTAGAGGCAGCTGCAGTGGAGGAGAGCCCCCCACTGTTAAGTGTGATAGCAGAGTGGGAAACCAGCTGTGCCTGTGACATTAGAGCCCCTCTGCAACTGAACAAACATATCAAAGGGCTGCATCAGATCGTGAAAAGCAGAACTACTTGAAGCAATTCACTCGGCTGCTGCCACTCTGCTTTGATTGATATGAACAAGTCTTATCTTCAAAAATATATACAGCTAAAGCGAGTATTTCTAGAATCGCTTCAGACTGCATCTTGGAAAGGAAGAAAATTTTGCCTCCTCCCTGCCCCTCCTCCTCCTCTTAGGCTTCTTCCACTCTGGAAAAGTCTTAGGCATGGCTAAAACATATGCTAAATGTGGGAGGATAAAAAGGCACCTTCCAAATCTTCATGTCTTTGACAGCAAAGCAGCTGTATATATCCCTGTTCTTTAGAAGTATGAATTATGGCTGAGGAACCACTACTCCAAAATCTCTTACCTTTTGACAGATCATTTTTGTTTGTGGTGGCTATGGTTGTCAGCTGCAGTTTGTCAAGCTGGAACAGTGTTTGGTATTGGAGGGAAGGACTACCTTTTTTCTTTCAAAGAAGAAGAAATCCAGGAGGAGGATGACTGTTCATGAACAGCTGTGCATGCATTTTCAGTTTGGTTCGACTAATCTTGCAACAACTGTACTTTTTCAAGGATCTTCTCAAGAATGGAACCCCTTTCACCATCAATCTTGGAGACTCAGCTCTTGGTCCAGATGCAGCAGCAGTGCTAGGGGACAACACTTGCAGTATCAAAAAAATTCCTCCCACAAGGTACATTGATTGTGATGGTGGCTATACAGGGAGTGAATTCAATCCTCTATTTTCTTAATAGCTATTAAATTAATTTCTAAGAGTGCTAAAAATATTTTGGTTTTTAAAGCTGATTCTAACAAAGAAAAAAATTCTAAATATCGAGAGCTGACTACAAAAGCTTTAGGGAGAACAAAACAAGAGACCAGTAGCCACAGGAAGACAGAAAAATGCAGCAGATTTTAAAGAAGAAAAAAAGTTCCCTGAAAAGACAGCTGTATTTAAAAGTAAAGATGAAGGAAGCAGGAAACAAAATAAAGAGAACTGACTCTAGGTCGAAGACAATTCACAAAGGTTGGCCAATCATATTTAATTGCTGTGTTGGTGGTCTTTATTTAAAGGTCAGACAAAATTGTACCAAAATCCCCAGGAGGATTATTAAAATGCTTATTTAAGACAGTGGGTTGCCTGTGGGAGACAGTGCTAGTTTCATTATATTTCTAACAGTGTTTAATTAGTTTATTATTGCATTTGGAATTACTTTCTTAGAGAATTTTGTCTTTTTGTACTGTTCGATACATTTCCATCCACATTTTCAGCCAGAGCTGCAGCAGAAATATAATTTCTTGAGCTTAAATTCTATATCTTAATCTTTGCATCTTGTCAAATCTTTCAGGCCTCACCAATAAGTTCCTATGCAAACAATGAACCAAAATATTACCCTCTGCCCCATTTGTCAATGCTCATCTTCTGCCCCTGATATTGCAGCAACATGTCATGCACTCCATGCACTTCAGAACCCTGTCATTCCAAGATTGATGATGAAATCATGGCTGTTTACCCTTTGGAAAGCTTAGTTATCAAGTGCAAGGTGACAAAAATATTTATCTAGAATGGTCTTCTGACCTTCTGTTCTCACAGAAGTTGGATAATTGGAAAACATGTGCAGTAATACAGTCTGTAGGGCTGCCCAAGCAACCAAAGTCTGTGCAGCTTCTGAATGTAACCAGCACAGAATGCAGAGCCCTTTTGGAGCAGGAACAGGGATATTCTGTTGGAATGGGAATATTGTTGGATATTCTCTTTTTTCCTGTAACACATGACAGTGCTTTAAGTCAGGCACACAAGCTTGTGAACAGTTTCCCAGTGGCTGAGAATGCTCAGTATGTCTTTGTAAAAATACCTCATTCTCCTTACCCAGTGAAGAGAGGAGCTGATACTTTCCAAAAGACAGTCTTGTATATGACTGCAGTACATCCAAAAGACTTTCTTTCCTCCAATCTTGCAGCTCACACCTGTCCAAGGCCTTGCAGCTGGACCATTTAAAGCCTCCAGATACAATTACTTGGCCTTCCAGACCCCAAAGGGGCTACAGGAGAGCTGGAGAGGGACTTCTTAAATGGGCAGATACTTGTAGGACAAAGGGGAAAGGCTTTAAATGGAAATAGGATATGTTTAGATTGTACATTTGGAAGAAATTGTTTACTGTGAGGTTGGTGAGACACTGGTACAGGTTGGCCAGAGAAGTTGTAGATGCCCCATCCCTGGAACTGTTCAAAGCCAGGTTAGATGGGGGTCTGAGCAACTTGGTCTTGTGGGAGGTGTCTCTGCCAACGCAGAGAGGTTGAAAACAAATGTTCCTTAAGGTCCCTTCCAACTCCAGCCATTCTATGATTCTATATCCTATGAATATGTAAGCATACTGGCCCTGTGACAGGCTTAGGTTGGAAATGTTGCACTTGTTAGACTAAACAGCTTAAAACACATTTTTGAGACTAGAAAGGGATTGGCCCACACAGGTCTCCTTCAGAAACTTCTTTTTCTCATGTTCTTTGGGCAGCCTTCAGCTCTCAGCCAGCACATGGCCCCCTCAGCCAGCTCAGTGCTGCAGGCAGGGAGGGCTGGAGGACAGCTATCGAGCAGCTGTCATCACTGCCCATCTGACATGATAAAAACACAGGGAAGGAGCACTCCATGAGAAATGTTTTTAGCAAAGTTGATGCTTTGCTAAAAATCACCCTCCTATCCCATTATGGTGTCCAATACCAGAGTGTGAGCAGGATTTGAGCTTGTTGGATGTAGCTTGTTGTTTCAGACAGCTCATCCTTTTCTCTTGGCAGTAAAGTTGCTGCCCTCTACAAGAAAAAGGCTGAACTATTCCTAAAAGTGGCAAAGCTAAGATTGCCTAGAGGAAAGTCTCTGCTACCAAGGAGAGTATGATATTTTTTAGTACTAGTGTGGAAAGTGAACCTTGGTTTGTGGAGAAGAAATCAGATTCAACAACAATTTATAATGGAACTACAAAGACCAAGCACCTTGATGTCCTGGAAGAGTTAGACGTTTAGTTCAAGCTGGTGCATGCATTGTAAGATCTAACTGGAACTTCCAAGAGAAAAATTCTCAGGATGTGAACAATCCAGTCTCCATTTTCATTACTGTGAGTTTAAACTGAATTTTACGCCGGGCCTGAAATGGGAGCACTGTTGGGTCCTTGTACTGCTCACTACGATATAAATACATAAGGAGCCCAGCAACATACAGACCTACTTTAGGATTGAAACTACTCTGAAAATTGTCCTTAAAGGCAAAATTGATTTTGTAATATGTGAGTTCTGTAGGGAACATTTTCCACTTTTTTCTTTTTTACAGAGAGTGTGCAAGTTGGTCTCTATCTTTCACAAAATGGTATTTGATATGAACTATTATTAGCTGAAAAAGATAATCTGTTCAGTGAAACATGCTCATTTTCTGGTTCTAAACTGTCTCTGCTCCCTAGAAGCAACAATGCCACAGTAATTCAGAACACAGGCTCTGCTAATGCTATGCTTCATGCACATATTTATCAATCTGATAATTATGCTTAAAATAAGGCAGGGAAATAAAAAAGGCTGACTGAGATAGAATTCTGATCAAATGCTAGAGGCAGACACAGTCCAGGTCTGCTAGCACAGAGTTTTACAAGAAAACAGAAAGATAAAATGCAATTTTACATTTTATTCTGTGCTGTTTGTTCAGCCCCTTTTCCCTAAGAATCATTATCAATATTTTGAAGTTATTTATGCTTCCATTTCTGATGGAACTTGGGCTTGGTCAGCAAATCTTTTCCAGAATACAGTATTCTTTCTTTTTTATATTTGCTCACAGATGTTTTAGGATAAGATATTGATTATCCTGCAAATGGACAAGAAAGCAAAAAAGAAACCCTTTTAAACCAAAGGGTTGCTTTCCTCATTACAGTTCCAAACCACTTGCTGTTTTTTTAAACCTATTTAATCTCCTGGTTATGTTTCATCAGCTTCCCTTCAGGGTTGTTTTTTCTTGGCCTCTCCTCTCTCAAATCCTTAAAGTTGCAAAATTCCTGGGATATTTCACTATTCTATTCATGCTGCAGAGCTGAGAGAACTAAGGGATAAGTGTGTGTGTGTTTCTTTCTATATATGTTTGAAAAAATCTAATGATGCTGTGATACTGCCACTCAAATTTTATTGGTGCTATGTTTTTGTGGTGGGCTGACCTTGACTGGCCACCATGTGCCTACCCAGCTGCACTTTTGCTATCCCTCCTCAACAGAGGGGTGAGAAAATAAGACGAGGTCATGATACAGACAGGGAGATCACTCACCAGTTACAGTCCGGGGCAAAACAGACTCAACCTGGGGAAAATGGATTTAATTTATTGCCAATTAGAGTAGGATAGTGAGAAAAACAGACAAAACTAAAACAAATTCCCCCATCCCTCCTTCTTGCTAGGTTCAATTTCACTCCCTAACTCCTGACTCTTTTATTGGAGGAAGTAGAGAGGGAGGAAGGGGGGATGGGGCTTGTGGTAAGTCCATAACATTTCATCTCTGCTGCTACTTCCTCTGCTCTCTTCCCTGGCTCCATCATGGAGTCTCTCCCATGATGTATGGATCTTCAAGGGCAGCTCCAACATGGGTGCCCCATGGGCAGCAGCTCCTTCCAGAAAACATGCTTCTGGCAATGGCTCCTTTCCATTGACTGCAGATTCCTTCAGGGCATGCTCCCCCATGGTCTTCCATGGGCTGCAGGAGGACAACCTGCTCCATTATATTCTTCTCCAGAGGCTGCAGGAGAACCTCTGCTCCAGCATCAGGAGCACCTCTTCCATCTCCTTCCTCCCTCACCTTTGTGCAGGGTTGTTTTTGCAAATGTTTCGCACTCCCCTTTCTCACGCAGCTGCTGCACCGTGTTTTTTCACTCTCCATAAACATGTTATCACAGAGACACCACCAGTGTTGCTGAGTGGCTTAGGTCTGAGCAGCAGCAGATCCTTTTTGGAGCCAGCTAGAAATGTCTTTGCCCCACATGGGGAAAACTCCTGGTTTCTTCTGAGAGAGACCACTCCTGTTGCCCTCTCTGCTACCAAAATCATGCAGCATAAACTAAATGCTTTTTTATTACGACTTCAAAAGAGTATTTGGCTTGGAATGTCGTGGTCATCAAGGATACTTTTGAAAATCTTGGAAATCTGATTTTTTTTCACTGATGTCAAAACACTGTGAGCTGAATCTTAAGAGAAAAGTAGAAGGTTAAGAACAAAAGCTACTACAAGTGTCTTGTTTTCTTGTTAAACCAATAAGGATTGTCCTCCTGAATAGGTGATTCACAGCCCTACCAGTTTCCTAAAGACCTGTTTGTACTAGATACAGATAAATTTGGAAACTCATGAGTTTGAAAAGCAAAGGAAACATAGGGGACGTAAGGGCTGAAATATCAGAAGAACGAATACATAAAAGGCATTTTGTACATCTTTGACCTCACATGATCTGCATGATCACAGAGTAAATATGAGGCAGCAGTAGTTTTCTGAAGTTTCTGAACTAGAAAATTCATTGTAAGCATTCTCTTATTTGAATTTTACAGCCAAACTTTTTTGTTTCTCAACTGCTGCAAACTTTTGTAATAGGCACCCCTATTTTTAAGTGAAAATGTGCGAACGAAAAAGAATCTTAGCACCTTCAGGCTTTGGGTGGTGAGGCAAAAATTGCTTTTGGCAGAAAAAAAAGTTTGAACTAGGAAGAGATTTAACATCCAGAGGCTGCTGTTATAATAACCCACAAGTGTTGTAACACAATATCACACACCATCTAATGCCATCATCATTCTCCTACATGGATGGTCGTGGGTGCAACATTTGCCTCGGGGTAATAAACATGAATATCAAGTTACATTTGCGTAAAAACTGTGTCATTGGAGGTGATCACTTAGAAAAATGATGAATGGAATCACAATATTCTTTAAAAGTGTTCCTGAAGGAAGGTTGAGGCATAGCATCTGCTACAATCGGTGCTTCCTGAAATGACCCCCTCAAGGAATGACTGAAAAAAGCACACAAAAGAAAAAGCATTTTTTATCTTACCTGTTCTGTGATCTAGACTAACAGATTTCTATTGCAATACCCGACCCCGTGCTTCTGGTCAGTGAGAATGAAGCACATTCCAACTCACAGTGGCAATAAAGCAGCTGAGCAGGGTGCAGCATGGAGGGCTGCTTCCTCCCTGGCAAGGGCTATCTAAGAGGCAGCACCCTGCCTTGCCCATCACTGTGTGCCCTGCAGCTTTACACCTCTTCCCTTTCCTTCTCTGTTTATGGTGGGGCTCTAATTGATCCCGACAATTTCACACCTCCTTTCCTTTCCTTTCCTGAGAAGTGGCTGAACAGCTTCCAGGCTCTGGTAGGACGCTGTCTCTCCCTCAAGCTGACACTCATACATCAAATCCTTTGACAGGCCACTTTATAAATACAAATGACAGAAGAATTTGGAGAATTTGATAAGCAACACATGTTTGGCTTGGCTAAAATTTTAAGCTAACCAAATCAAACTGAAAGCATTCACACCTGTTTTCCTCTTGTTTTCTGAGGTATGTTCCAGGCTGAGCTGTCAGTGTAAGACAAAGACCAACCAGTGAACATAACACAGAGAGCAGTACAAGTTTTTTTTTTTTGATCTTTCAAGCAAGGACATTCTCAGATAAAGAGGAAGACCAAGCAGGTGAAAATTCTGTTTTGCCTGAGGAGTTTTGAAGGTCTGGAAAACACTTTGTTTGTTGGAGAGCCCACGAGAGTCTGGAGGGAAAGTCAGCTAGAAAGTGTTGACTCCAAGGGTACATCTCTCTGGGGTTAGACGTGGTTACTGTGTTGCTCCTTCTACGTCCTGCATCACTAAAACCTCACCCTGAGAGACACCAATTGAATGATACAGATAACTGATTTCTGTAAACACAAAGCAAGTGAAATAAATAAAATTCTTAGCAAGAGTAAATTAGCTTAGCCTGAATGTTTTTAGCAGTTATGCAAAACTGAAGCAGGAGATCAGAGAATCTGTCCCAATATACAAAATATTAAGTAGTATCAATTAATTAGTAAATATAAAATACATGTCAGGGTATGTGTATTATAAGACCATAATACAATAGCAGCATTCTGTTTTTATATTTTTTAAATTCAACCTCAAAATCGATAAAGTTGATGATATTTTGAGGATACCAGGTTTTATTCAGAAAAAAAAAAAAAAGGAGCAGTTCTTGCAGTGTATGAAGCTCTATCTCAGTAATACTCTTTCCTATTTATGGCAAGTAGTCTACGTGGCAGATCTTCAGAGCAGAACTGGAACAGGTCTCAGGCTGGGTGACACTGACATGCTTCTCTGACAAGATGAGCCACGCAAAAGTAGTGCCATTAAAAAGAATGTGCCATTTTCTGACACAACTGAATACAGGACTTTGCCTTCCAAAAACCAGTAAAAAAGTGCTCTACCTGGAACATTTCTCATTTCTCTCAGAACGCCAATAAAAGCCCCCATAATTCCTCCCTGCTACCAAATTATTTTTGGCTTTTAAAACCTTACTTTTCCCTTTAGCTTCTGATGATTAACTCTCCCTGTAAACTGCTTTGTAATACTCTGCATGGAGGACAGTATATAAAAATAAATTGCATTGAGTTTGATCCAAACCTCATTTGACTCAAAATTATGCTGAGGTTTTGGGCTGCCTTTTTTTCTACCTCCACATTTCTAAGTCTGGCTGGCAAGCCAAATTATTTCTATTTGCTATCATAAAGGCTAAATAAAAGGGCAAACAACTCAATGCTTTTTCAATAAAATTCATGTTGTTATTTCAAAATGTATTTCTCTTTTGTCAGTCCCCACCCCCATATACTCATTCACACACAAGGCCACTTGGGTTGCTCACGTCTTTGCATATTACAGTCTGCAGAAATTATGGAATAAGGTTCTACCTCTTCTGGTAAACCTGATTGCTGAAGAAAGAGCGAGTCTGTTGGAAAATTAGCCTTTATTTACAACACTGACAACAGTGAAAAGATGCAGCTTCGTGTTATTGTGCTGAGGTTATTACCTTCCTAGTAGCAAATCTCAGGACACCCAATTAAAGTTTAACTTGCAGTTTGCAACAAACAGCCTGTGAAGTTTGCTGGAAAGGAGCTGCCATATTGTCATTCAAAGTATTTTATATTAAACAGCACAAGACAGCGACAAAACATCTAATTATCTGATTACACTGCAAGAATAGTTTCTTGCATGCACTGAATTTTGCATACCATCAACGAACACAGAATGTGTGCGTCAGTGATTCACATAAACACAACAACAACAGCAACAACAAAAGAAAATAAGATAGGACAATGTGTCTCTGCTACTATTGTTCCTAAACTGCGAGACAGTTTTGCTAGTACATCAAATTAACAGTGGGGATTCTGGGGACATCCAGCTCAGGAACAGAAGTTTCTTCTGTTCTGGTTTTGACCCTGTACAAGGTGCACGGATGCCAGAGACTGAACAGTCTGGGTGGCCACCAAGGTGAGAGCTGTGCACCAGCTGTTTGGCAAATGGAGGTGCTCCATGGAGTCAAAAGATTTTTCCAAGAGACAATGAAGTAAAAAAAAAAACGCAGCTTTAGTCTTATTATTTCACATATGTCTGCCCCTGCCACTGAACAAGGAGCCCTTTGGAGGGTGGTTGGGTGTCCTGGTTTAGGGCAAATTTGGGAGAGAATCCCCAAAAAGGGCTTCTCCAAAAAACAAACCCACAGGCCCCTCCCCCAACCGGTTCGGGAAGAATTCCTCGGAGAGAAGTGGAAAGAACCTGTTTATTTGATAAGCACACCACCCCCAGCACACACAATGAACAATACCGGATGACACCACTCTTCCACTGCTCTGACAAAGATGACAAATTCAGAAAAGTCTCTCCTGGGGGTTTGCTCTGTTATCAGTCCCTCCGGCGCTGAGGCAGCTGCTGCAGTCACAAGGTGTAAACTCTCTCTCTCCGTGTTCCAAATCCCAGTCCGGAGCAGTCAGCAGGTCCAACGGGGTGGGGGGAACAGTCCAGAAAGGAATTTGGACTGTTTAGCTAAATTAACTAATGGCGGGGGGAAAGAAAGCAAGAGCAAGCAAAGCAGAAGCGAAGCAGAAGCAAGAGCGAAAGCAAAAAGCAGGGGCAAGAAGCAAAAAGCAGCAACATGCACTGGTGCTATCTGGATGTCCCGCCGAGTGGCTGATAAGAGGCCAAAACAAAACCTTCACTCCACCAGCCTTAAAGGCACAGAACATAATATCCAGCATAAATTACACACACACGAATGGGGATAACAGTCACCCTAGGACATTGGGTCTAATAATAATGTTCCTGTGGTGTGAAAGAGGATGGGGATTAGCAGCTACGACATGAAGAAGTTCTTGTGCACTTGCTCTTACCCTGGAAAGATCTCAGAAAAAACATCCAGGATCCCTGGTGGAAACTCAGACACAGACAGTTAGAGAAAATGAATAAATTTTGGTTTTTTTGCCTAGGTTTACCCCACAGCTGCTCATTTCTCTGAGCAATTCAACAGGTGACAAAAGCAGAAGAGCATCAGCAAGGATGCTGCACTGTTTCCCACGGCTGTTCTGCTGGTTAGTCCCACCATGGCTGGGTTGCCAGCTGATTGCACAGATAATATATCTGGTACTAAACTAAACTTAGTGCAAAACTAAACATGGGTAATGCACTCTCACTTCTTTTTGCTACAGTTTGGGGCAGGACAGAGGGGAGAAAAGGGTTTCTTTTTATATCTTAGGAGAATAAGAAATTCAGTGGAGGCAGTTTTTTACCGTGCCACTGCTTTACTGTGAGAATCTTCACATCAGCTGTAACGCAGCCCAACTTCTTCACAGTTCCAACTCTACACCATTAAACACAAATCATGGCCTCTAGAGATCCCCTTTTACAGAATGGAGAAGCAATTTAGCCTCTATAACATATCAGTCTCCCGCTTGTCCTGAAAAGGCTGTCAATTGTGCTGAATTATGTATAAAATCAATGCGAGGTGCTGTCTGCCAAAGATGGGTTGACATTAGCAATTTTATTTTCACTGAGGGGGGTCACAAGTCCCAAATCTTCAAGATCACAGAATAAGTGCTCATTCCATCCCTACTTCTCAGTTCTAAAATTATACCCATTTTGACTCTTTTTAGAGTTAAAAAAAGTCACAATAAGATGCTGCTACCATGAAAAACCTCTTCAGTTGCCTGCAATGGGCAAATTTATATAGTGTTGTTGATGGGCTGCTATGATAATCTGCTCTACCTACTTTCATTATAATATCTGTTAAGTGACATTCACAAACATTTTCTTTTTGTCAGGGATCCCACAATATTTGGCAAAGAAATTGAATATTATTATATTCAATTAACAAAAATTTACACTTAAGACTCACTAAGTATTTTCAAATAGTGGAGAAAATCTCCCCTGCAATAAGATGCATAAATATGCAGAAGTAAAACATGTTCATGTGAATTGAAAGGACAATTAACCTTGTGAAGATCTTCAGAGAAGCCTGGTATTTTATTTGAGACTTAATATGAATCCTGTCCTTGCAAAATCACCATCACTGTGCAGGTGGCCCACAGACCTACAATAAATACTTACACAGCATCTAGCTCATGACCCAGCATTTTATTTATGTTTTTTCCTACTGTACTTATGACTGGAGCAGTGTTAAAATCTAATTTCACAGCATCATCTTCTCCCTCTCCTCTAGAATGGTAGCTGATCTGATATTCCTGTGGCAGCTACTAAAAGTCTGAGTGTCTAGCGGTCTTTGAGATCATCAGCCAACAAAATTGCCATCAAAATTCTCTTCCAAATACTCAGTTCTGAAATAGATTTCTGTAAAAGCTCATTTAAACAGGGTCACCTGTCATCACAACACAGTCCAGAGTTCAGCAAACACAGCACCTTAGTGAATACAGTGAGTTATTGCAAAATATGAAGTCATTAAATGATATTTTTCAAAAGGAAGTCAACCAATAATTGATAACAACTTGGAATTGTTATGTCAGTCTCTATTTTCTGGAAGAAATGCATTCATGCATACATTACTCGTGATTCAAGGTTATTTATCTTCAAATGCTATCAAATATGGCTGCAGGAATAATACAGATGCAAACATTTCCCTGAGCTGAATGCTTGGGGGGCATCCCCAGTGGGAGCATCTCGGTTGACTCGGGAGCTTTGGGTGTGAACCCATTTTGGAAGGGCTGTGTTCTGCCACTCTCACTTACCTTCTGTAACACACTGCTCCAGTATATATGTTGACACGACTCAGTTTCAAAGGGAAAACATTTTTCATGAGAACTTGACCTGATGGACTGCTATTCAGCAAAAAAGGATTGCTTTACAGCCTCTGAAGGTCAAGCCCGAAGGCCAGGGATCAAAAGGTTTCCTTGAAGTCATCAACCCATATGAAAATCTTATTGCCATTTAAGTCTTGCCTTCAAACAGCTGAAGGGTGAGTAGGAATGTCCAGAAAACAATTCATTTTTTGAATAAATGCAAAGGATTTATGAACTGTTTCCTCCACAATAAAATCTAGAGATTTCCACCAGACTTTAATGGAAAAACTCATTAGTTTCAAAATAATGGCAACCACTTAGCATATAAAACACCAAGGCATAGTTCCTGAGCATGGGCTGGGGCTTTTTTACATCCCAAACAATAGTTCGGGTGCTACAGTATTTTCTGAGGTATAGCAAATATTTAATTAGTCATACCAAGAAAGAACAATGGGACACACCAAAGTAACTAACTCTAAGTTATAGTTTGGATTTAGACATTGTGCAGTCAGATAATTTGGTCTCTAGTCAGTGTGAACTTTTGCCACACACAAAAATGGGAAGATCAAAAAACTTGGCAATAGCCTGGAATTCTTTGTTATGAAACATGACAGCAGAGCAGGTCTTTGAAGTTGCCTCTCCCATTTCATGAAGAGTTTTTAAGGGTCGGGTTGACTATTTTTGGTAGTTTTTCTTGTTTAGTTTCATTTTGCCCAAATGAGGAAAAATCAGTTCTCAGAACGATAGGGCTCTGAATATTGCTTCCTGACTAGGTCAGGTTAAAAGACAAATTCTTATTTATTTCTCAGTTTATCTTGAAATATCCTTACTGAGCAAACTGCTCTTTGTTAACTACAAGTCAAAACATACCAGCAATGATTCTACATTTTTAGTGTAATTCCCTCTAATCATCCTAGCACACTGCTTGTTTTTATAACTGCTTCACACAATGCCACCAGTAATGAATGTTCTAGAATTGGAACATAATTTTGATTATCTGGCCATTACTTTTGATTTATGGCGCACAGAGACAGCTGGGTTTTTATAAGCTCACTCTGCAGTGCTGCAGATAACAAATGTAATGTAATAATCAAACTTCTGTAATTTGGAACACAGAACGGGTGGGCCAGGGATCTGTCTGTATAAACCCATACCATATCAACACATTTTATCTTCAGAAGCAGGAGTATAAAAGTAATTTGCAAAATGCTACTATTCCTTATTCAGACCAAGAGCAAAATATGTTTCTTTCAGAATCAGTATTTAGGCTCTTTGGGAGGGAGTGAACCACCTGAAGGTGGTTTCATGAAATTACATTAATGTGTACCACCATGAGGTTTAAAAATGCATTAGTGCTTGAAAAAAACTTCTCAAAACAAATATATTTTAAGAAATAGTCATAAATAAAATCCATTGTGAAGGTAGAAAAATCTAACTTTTTTCCTGGGTGCAACACAGAAAAATAGGAACTCTACAAGCATGTTCTCTATTAGGAGGGGAAAATAGCCAATTTAAAGAAGAAGAGGTTGGTCACTGTTTTTTCACAGAATATTGATTTAAGGTCTGAAAACAAGAGCAAAAGAGATTCTTACAAAAACTGAAAATGGGTAAGTAGAAACGGAAACAAAAGTGGAAGCATTTTCTCAGCCTTGCCAAGAGAACTAAGAAAGCAGAATTTGCTTATGGAAGGCAAAAGGGTTTAAAAACTATATATTAGATGTGGAATGCAACAAGCAACAAGAATAATTCATAAACCAGAGTGCATTCCCTTTGTTAATGAAAGACAAATGCTCTTAGGTATTTTCTGAAACACAGCTGGGGGAGAAGAATAAAGATGGAAGCAAATAGAAAACAATGACCATCTGGTTGAGGCAGTAAATGATTATAAAGGTGGCAAGGCATGCAGGAGATGATGATGTGTGGGTGCATTCCGGGGGTCCTACATGGGCAGCTTTTTTGTGCTCAGAAAGGAGTGCCAAGAGATCTGCAATTATGCTTAAATCTGAGAGACAACAGTTACACACACAGGGATGCATTCTCTGCAGGCAGAGCAACAGGAGAGCAGCTCAGGGACCACATGTCCACCTCCTCACCCTGACTGATCTTTCCAAAAAGCTCTCAGGGTGGGGTTGCAGTGTCACGTTGTCACCACAGGATGTGTCCATCTGTGGCAGAAATGTCAAGAGAGCACATAAATGCAAAATCTGATTATAAGTGCCTACTGTATCACTGGCAATTGCTGAATTTTTAGATGTCCTAGAAACCCACAGAGGTTTCAGGGGTAAAATGCTGTTCAGGACACTGAACCTTGAAAAGGAAGACAAAGGCTTCCCAGCTATTGCTGTGTGGAGGACACGTCCTCCAGCCTGCAGCTAAACAACCAAACCAAAACAAGACCTTGATTCTTTGCAGCTTGTAAACTGAAGGTTACATTAAACCTGGTGTGAGTTTTGGCACTGTTCAACTACCTAGGTAAACTGAGGAGGAAAACTGGGAAAGCAGAGTGCTGGAATGTAACCCAGCAGGTCAGGAAGCAGCACTGACTCTGAGAATTCCAGAGAAGGAACATCTCTAAGTTCCCTGTTACACCCAAAAAGATGTTTGGCCAGTACAGAGGCACAGGTTGGCTAAAGAGTGTCTTGCATTGATTCATCAAAGGGTCCCTAAAAAATGGGATGCTCTTTCCCTAGCTGTGTGATGAAAGCACCTTGGGTCCCTGTGAAGAACACTTGGCCTTTTTTCTTTAGCCTTTCTTCCTCACTTGTATTTCCCAGCTGAGCTTTGTTGCTAAAGGGAAATATTTTCATTATACCCGTGACATATATTAAGTAAAGAGAAATTATCCAATGCTTTAAATAAATTCCTAGGAAAAATCCTTGTCTAGAGAGAGACTAAACATTAAAGTTTAAGCAAATGCAAAATAAGTAAAAAAATAAGGACACCATACATATGTGGATCATCCCTGGCTGAAAATTGTGTATAAAATACACCACTGTGGATTAGGTATTTAAGCATTTGTCTGACTTTTCTGATTTTTATTTGACTAATAAATATTGACTAAGGTAAGAGCTGGAACTTTGCTTTCACACTCCTGAACCAGAAAGGTAAATCTGTCAAAATAATGCTACCACTAGCAGAAAGGTTCCTTAGGAAGGTGGGAGTAGTTGTGTAAAGGAAGAATTGGCAGTGGCTTACATGAGACATCTCTAGTAACTACAGAAGGGTTTTAGAGACCCTTTTGGGGATTGTGTGTCCCATCACCTGTCAGAAGGTATTTTCCCTTGGGTGTTAGGATGAATGGGGCCATGGCAGAGTAGATGTAAATGTTCTAGTCCAAAAAATACTGCATACCAAGAAAAAGAATTCCCAAGCAGCAGCCTTCATGTGGCTTTTAGTCACTTTGCTACTTTGGAACCAAAATAACCACTTGGGAGTTCAACTACCTGTAGGGAGCATGGTGAGAACATTTTAGACTGCTACGGGATGAGTATTAGCATATATTCCTCAGTATTTGGCACTCCCAGAAAAAATACAGTAGGGTAGACCCACCTGCCATAAGGCCATCGGTATCCATTTCAAATGTTTATTTCCTGAAACCACTCTTCCCCACCTTCATCAGCCCTGAAGCTGAGAAGGATATAGGCTATGAAAGACTACCATTGAAAGAAAATACAAATTGCAGAAAGGCTGAAAGGTCAAAGTTGCTCAAGCCTCTCTTCTTGCCAGTAACTTCCCTTGGATACAATGTCTACAAAGCAGAGGTAATAAATGCTGCTACCAAATGCCATTTACAATTTAGGCTGCCGAAATTTCCGTTTTTCAAAAATATTGTAGGGCCATACATTCAGCCATCTTCCTCTCAGTGCAGCCCTCTGATGGGCATTGAAACACATATCACAGGTACAAAACCTGGCTGCACATTTCTAGAATAAGGATGAAACTTGATGAAAGATGATTGGTTCAAACATCTTTTTTCTTCTTCTACAAGCATTTGAGATTCATAAAAATAATTTGCTTTTTCTGCTGTTCAGCAGACCTAATGCTGAACTATCACTAGGTCTGAGAACTGTTGCTACAATTTCAAAGGAGCTGTAGAGCTGGCTGTTTGTCTGATCAAGATAAAGCTCCTACTACTGTACAGAACAGCCAAGTGCTTATAAAAGATGACCTCTGTCCACTTTTAACAAAAAATTGTGTGCTAAAGCCCAAACTGGTAATCTTTCACAGATCTCTCCCCCACTGTGTCCTTTAACATGCAATGTCAATGAATAAAGTTCATTTAGCATTTCCAGTTTGTTGGTTCAAAGTAACAATAGACTATGCTTGAAGTACATGTTTGCGTAATTTTTTGTGCTAAAAGCTGTCTTGTGCTTATTTAACATGCATTGACAGTTTAAAATCTGCCCTTTATGAAAGTTTTACTTACTTAACTATGCATGGTCAGACTTTATTTCCACATCCTGATCTATATCCTTTGTTCCATATACTACAAATTGAACGTGGAAATAGCCTAACAGTGCTTGTTGGCAATGACACATTACTCAAAACTCAAGACTGTATTACAGCATTAAGTTATAGTTGCAAATGCATGATATAAATAATAGCCAGGTGTGCAGAAGTTGAAATAGTAAATCCCAGCCTGAGAGGATTGCTACCTTTCATCAGGAGCAAGAAAAAGGAAGGAGACATGGAAAGCCAGTGGAGATATCCCCCATGCATCATCAACGCTCCCCAAATCAGATTTCAGGATTTACCTCCCAAAGTCAAATTATGCAAATTATGGTGTGAGTGCTGAGGAAGCACTGAAGTGGCACCAGGGAAGAACTGTCCCCCCAGATTAACTCGCTGCCCATGCAGCTGCCCCAGCACAGAAGGTGGCTATGCCAGACCCAGAACCTGGCTCCTTTCCCTGTCCACTGACTGTGTTTCTGCTGAGTTTGAGCTTCCCACCATTCACACTCAGGTCCTTAATGTCTGTAAATGTAGGCATGAAACCTGAGCAGACTGCTGCAAGAGAACAAAGACAGAACTGCTGTACCTACTATGCTTGCTTTGTTTGCAAGTAAATCATGGTAACGGGTCAGAAACATTTTTATTAATGACAAATCTCCTAATGGGGCTTTTTGATAAAGCTCCATGAACGTAAGCACCTCCTTGAAGGACATGATTTGATGTGCACTCAGGTTAGCAGGGGCTTGTCTTCACTTCAGCACAAAAAAGTCCAGGCAGCAGAGGACTGCCACAATCTGCAATTTATTTATGCAACCTGCAGCATAATCACACATCCATTAAACTGTCAGTCTAGAAATGAGCCAAAAACTATGCAAGTTCTTATTTAGATAATGCACATTAAACCATAGAGCTAGCCATCACTGGGGAACTGAAAATTGAGAATTGCCAGAAATCCCAGCGCAGATCACTTTGCTTTTACCTGGGAACTTGTCTTCCAAAATTGTGCTGGGCTTTCTCCTACATGCAGCTTGTTTTCAGTCTGGCAGTAGGAAATGCCAAAGAAGCACACACAACTTCTCACAGAAATCAAACACATTTTGGGTACTTTTTATTTACTGTAGTCAGGGCTGCTCAGGTGGAAGAAAAAATGCCAAACCAAGCACCAGATCCAAAATTAGCATTTTATTCAGAACGTTGGGGTCAGAGGTGTATCATTTGTATTCTGGTACACAATACAGAGGCAAAGCTGTTCTCAGAAGTCTCTCCAGTTTGAAAGCTCCTTCCCCCCCACCCCCCACCCCCTGAAAACATACTGTATATTTTCTCGTGCCAGTAGTATCAGGCCAACTCCCCTCCCCCCCCCTTTTTTGGTACAAATTATGTAAAACTTTTTTGTGCTAAGAACTTTTCTCCCTCCCCAAACCAAAAAAATAATAAAAATAAAAATAAAAAAAATATTGAGTACTCTAACTACAGTTCAACAATTGAATCAATGTCACTTGTTTGCAACCTGTTTTGTAAATACTTTATCCATAAACGAAAGATATAAACATGCAAAAACCTGAATCCATAGTCCAAATAATACATACACGTGTTCTGAAGTTTCTGCACTTCTCCACAGACTATGCCAATAAAACATTATGTACACATACCATTTTTTACAGTGAAGTGGGAAAAAAATACTAGAAATTAAAAAAAAAACAAAAAAACCCAAAAAAACCAAAACGCGTACATGGATTAAGACCAAAATGTGTCTAACATTCTAGCATAAGAAAAAAAAATCAATTCTGCTACAAACTGGTGATATGAAAACTCCCTTTATTTGCAACCAGCTGCATAATTTTTAGAATTTTAGTGAAAAAAGTCCCCTAACATCTAAAACTAGAAGTAATGTACATTGTTGAACCTCATGGTCCTCTCTCCCAGATAATAAAATTGTTCCATGAGGATTTTTTTGTTTATTTTTAATCTCCTTATTTTAATAAAAGCAATGCGATGTAACAAAAGCATTGTGAAGTATATTGTGTTTCACCTTACTCCTCCCCACCCCAACATATTTTGTCTCTTTAATGCTCATTTCACAAATCAGTACCATTAAAGCCTTAAACATAAAACTAATTCCGATCTGAAAAAGGTACAAAAAGGCACATAAAATCCCAGTGCTTCTGTACTGTAAAATTCAAGTGTAACTGAGCTCAATATTTTTTTCCAAACAGCATTGGATCACTGATATTCCACGGAGCCCAAATTGATTTGCAGCCTAAGCCAAAGCCTTCAGCAAGCACTTGTGCTAGTAGACTACAAAGTTAAAGCCTAGCTTCTGTATGCTTTTGGGGAATATCAGTTGAAATGTTTGTACTTGTCCAAAACCAAAGTTCACTTTGAAGTTCAGTCATCACCTCCACCGTACATATCAGCAAGTTTCTTGAAACGTGGGCCCCAGTCATTTAGGTAGTCATAGTCTTGCTCACCACCACTACTTGAGGAGTTAAGAGAGCTCAAGGATCCAGCAGTGGAGCCGCTTCCCTCGTAGTCAAAGACTAAGAGGGAGTCATATGGTGGGGCTGTAGGGTCGTTGTCAGCTGCTTTAAGTCCCTGCAAGAAGGAGAGGGGAAAAAAGAAGATAAAGTTCTGTATCTGAGAGTGAGACAAAAGCATGTCCGGAATATTTGCAGTGCAGTTATCTATCAAGTACCACTTGAGAAAACAAAGCTCTTCCTCTCCTGCCATTCAGTGCAAAAAAGGATTTACATTTTTGTAACTCCTTTTAGAATGGCCAGGTTTCCAGCATTGCAGCACTGGACATTTTGAACGTAGCTGCAATCACAGCCCTAACAAAACCTGAAGAGAGAGTCATGGCACTGGGAATGAAGCTAGTAAATAAACAGTTTCAAAGATATACAGCTCACAACCTGTGCCATGGGCAATGTGGGAATGGTTAGACAGATGAGGAAGGAGAAATAAGCATGTTTGCAGAGATTCACTTCAACCAGTCATCTCACATGGACAATAGCATATCCACTGACTTTTCTTGCCTGCAGGCCATCTGCATGTGCCAAAATCCATATTTAGTTAGTCCTGTACACTCATGTACCTCTGTAGGCTGCTGTGAGAAAAATATATGGTACGTTGTCTTAAGCCTTTTATCTTTTGCCACATCCACCCATGAAATCCACCTGCTCTTCAGAAAATACAGTGACATCAAAGCTGAATACAAGATGATGACTGTTTTTGTTTCCTCATTTCAAAGTACTGAAGTTACCAACACACGAATAGTGGGCCATCAGCATTTTTACATTTTCAGTCTATGGAGTTGAAAAGACAAAATTAAAAGCAACACAAATTGAATTGGAGGAAATGCTGGGGAATTGAAGAGGAAAATCCAGGAAAGAACCACACTTCTTCCAGAGAAAAGCCTCTTCATTCTGTTTTGTTACATAAGTCCAAACCTAAACGCTTACATGAGTAACTAACTTTAGAATATGAGACAACTTCTCTGCGCTTATCTGGGGAAGATTTACAAGCTGAATATAAAAACCTGAAGCCAAAAAGCCCTCTTACGATTTGTATTTTTTTTAACCTCATAGTTTCCTCCATGGGATTAAAAACACTTTTTCAAGATCTTCCATTTTGAATAGGACCTATGCTGGCAGCCACTGACAGGGGATAATGTATCTTCCAGAATTCCATAAGGCTGTGCTAGGATTTTAAATTGCTCACTATTAATTTTTACCAGTGATATTTGTGCTGGTTTTACTTTTAATTTTTAATGTTTACTTATTTAAAGAATGGCATTATTCTACTCATATCTATTTGAAGGAATGAGTGTGCCTCCTTCAAATTATCTAATATATTCTGGTTTTAGAAAAGTACATTTCACTCTCAACTGTGTTTTGTCCAAATATGACAAAATGGAACCAGAAGCTGATTTTATTTCTACACATATGTATTATGGAGTACATACATATTAAACCCATTAATTAAAGCATTTGGCACTGATAAGGTAGAAGTCAATCCTGGTTCTCTATGACCAATTTAAAGAATTCAGAATTGTGCAAAATGTACCTAAAATAATTTCCAAATTGGTGGTGGAAAAGCCCAGCATATTTATCAACCCAATGACCTCTAATCAAGAACAAATTTTGGCCTTGAAATGATCATTTTATGTGGTACAACATCAAGAAGGTTATTAATAGCCTGCATTAAAAGTGCAATTTTGAATTATGAGATAAGAGTAATTGGTGATGCTTGTTATCTCTCTCTGGCATTTTCAAACCTGATGGCCATAATAAGCAAAAAAGATGTGAGATTTTGAAAAGGCAACAGCAAGTTTTGGAAGACATCCCTTATCCAGCTTCCAAGGGGCAAGTTCTAAGGCTTTCTCTTATTTTCTGTTGCTGAAGCACGAAGACAACTTTACTTAGGCAGTAACTGGCCTTATGGCATTCAGATCCTTCCCTAAGCCTGCTTGGGGTGTCAGACACCCATGTGTTTGGAACACAGGTGACAGGGAAGGAGAATAAATACCAGCTGAGGTTAAGGAGTGCTGAGATACAAATGCCAAGTATCCATGTGTGAAAGTCATTTATAAACTCCGTTTGGAGACAAAATGTTATTTCCCTTCAGTTCTGCCTACTAATAGCCAGTCAACCATGGGATACCAATTTATTTTAAAAAATCCGTGAACAAAAGAGTTTCCTACATCACTGCAAAAATTCTGATACCTATCAGTCATCCACGACAAGGCACAAGGCAGCCTCTTTCCATCTGTTTTTCCAAAGGGGAAGTTGTAATTTTTTTTTCAATTTGCTGCTGCTATCATGATAGCATTTCAGAAAAGGAAACTGGTTTTGAGTTACTGACTTACAAGATAGGATCTCACTAACAAATTCACTTTCTCAAAGGCAGTGCTGGCGGTGTAATCCATTTCATTCAGGGAACGTAGCTACGGGTCATGTTTTGGAAGTATTGATTCAACTGCACAGCACAAGCTACACTGACATTTTCACCTATCTTCTGGTTCACAGTGTAATGACTGAACTTAGTGTCTAACTCTTCAAGTGACAAGATTTCTGCTATATTTGTGTCACAAGTTACATACTAAAATGAGAAAGAAGTGCTACAACGTTTTCTCTTTCCCTCTGCTAAGCTGATTCTTTGAGCATACCCAGTGTACTGCTGCTCTTTGCTGTTGGGTTCTACAGCATGCCAGACAGCCCTGGCTGTGCCATCAGCTCAGAAGCTCCCTTTGGTTTCAGCACTGCCACCTTTTTTCTTTTATTACGCTCTCCCTTTCAGTGGGTGGAGGTGGCATGGATACATGGCCTGCTGCATCTGCACAACCAAAAAGACAACAAAGGGCTGCCAGGAGTGGCTTCTATTGATTTTGTTGCCAAGGCATTTGTTGTCAGTCACCTCTGAAAAGAGATCTCAGTTTTTACCAGATGCATTCAAGAACCTCAGAGCAACAGAGCTGTTACAGACACTTGGTTTACAGTTTCCTGATCTGAAACCCCAAAGTTTTCATTAGAATGAGAATTTAATTCAACAACAGAATTTCCGGGGCACATCCTCAGGAGCAGGGGAACCTGCTGGGACAGTGAACTGTCACATTTCTTTACATGTGCTACACCCCCAGTGCACAACAAGCAGTGACAGAAGAGCCACAGCAACAGAAAAGCCAGCTTGAGACCTTGGACACACTCACTTATTTCCTATTCCTCTTTTATATACATAATAGAGCTTTCAGTAAGGAGGTAGTAAGGGGCAGAACTGGAGAAATTACAGTGCCCTGGCTGAGGAACAACAGTAAAGGTGACAATACAGGCAGCATTCTGCATTTCTCTCAAGTTAAAGGAAAGCAACTCTCTCAAATCTTGAACTAACATAGAACATCACCAAATCTAATGCTTCTCTTTTCATTAATCCTACTACTTAATCAGATTCAGCAGACTTTTGATGAGAAGGAAGAAAAAAAAATTCAGGGAAATAAAAAAAAAAAAAAAGGTTTATATCTGGAACCATCGAGGGAGTCCATTCTGCATGGAGGTGCACTACATCAATAACAATTTACTAAGAATGAATTGAGGGTCCTCCATGTCCCCATGGGATGAGACCTTTAGTTTTCAATTTGAATTCAGTTTACCTCAGGCTATGTCCGCTATTGATTATAAATATAGTCTTAGCCATAAATTCTCCACCACAATATAACTTGCTTGAGATTTCCAGGGACAATAAGGGTTGGTCTTGAAAACAGGATTAACAAAATACTTCAAACAGGTCTAATTTATACTGTCCTACAAATCTTGACTATTCTGTTTATTATGCTCCACACTCTGCAGGTTAGGCTTTCAAAGGCTCAAAATGGAAAACAAAGTCTACAGAGGATTCTTAATAACACATGACTTATTTCACTGACTTGTTTGTACACTGGACTGGAAGAAAAGGAGGTTTTTCCCTTCCCCTCTTCAATTACAGATTCATCTATCCATTGAAACAGACAAAACAAGAAAGTCCCTGAGGTCATTTAGCTTATGCCTACAAAACCTATTTTGACTATCAGACACCTCTGGAACCTTCCTGTTTTAAACAGTTCATAGCTTTGTAAGTGTTATCTCAACTTTGTGTTATAAAAATGCATGACTTTTTATTGTAATTCTAACTTGTTTTTCAACTGAGAAGTCACCAGAACACTACAAAATACTCTTAACTTTATATAATGTCTCATTGAGTTAAGTAGGTTTAATACAAGGGATGACAGGTAGAAAATAATAACCAGAAGAAACAGAGTACTGCTAAAAGGAAAAAAAAACCCTAAATGACCCACTAGATATTCTTTTGCTTTTTGTTTCTATGACTCTGTAAGGAAAACAAGAAGAAAACCCCCATGGATTGCTTGGAAATGGGAGCTAACCCCTCCAGTATCTGAAATCAATTTTTTGTCAAAAGCTAAAGTAATTCAGAATCTAGTCTGAACAGTGTGTCTGAAGTGCTGGTGAGCATTGAACAGATTAAATTAATTTCCTCATGTGGACCAGCATCCCAAAAGACCATACTGACCCACATCTCCTGGAATAGGGTTAAGTCCTCCAAAAGATTGGACTGATTTCTGAAAGTGTTGCATCTTTTCAAATCAAGGGGCTAATGCAGACTTTTCTACTCAAGTGCTGACAATTCAAAAGCAGCCTCTCCCTGCTCAGCTAGGGACTGGGCTAGTTTGGTGGGTGGTTTGGGTTAGAGATGCCCAAGGGAAGAATTACATCTAATAATATTGAAGTTGGATGCAGAGAGATATGAACTTTGCTCTTTCTTATCTTGCTATGTTGTTTCCACAGCTCAGCTTATCTTCTGTAGGAACTGCCTTAAGAAATGTCTGGTACAGGCTTTACTCAAGATATTTTTTCAATTTACCTCAAGTAAAACTGAGAGAAACTTACCAAGTTTCTTGGGTTTAATCACACCAGGACTGCAGGTGCAATTTTCTGGAGAGTCTGAAAACCTCTGCAGCCTGAAAATTTATACTCTAGACAGTGATAATTTTGAAATTTAACTGTAACAATCTCCATAGGAATACTCCTATGAAAGACAGACCCATTTTCCCCCACACCCAGCAGACAATTTAGAATCACATCTGTCATGGGACTTTTTTTATAGAAAACACAAATTAAGATGACACTATTTTAGAGCAATAAAATGCCCATTTTGCTCAGTCTTCTGGGAAAACAGAGCAGGGGAAATCTTTGGGTGGCAACTGTCTGCTAGAGAGAGGGTTAGATGGAATGCCTCACAGTAAAACAATACATTTCTGTAAAATCCTAAAGAAAAAAAACCTTATGAAGAAGACAAGCTAAATATATCATCCTTAAAACATATAAGCTACCTCACACAGTTCCCTTCAATCAGAGGATGTAATTAATTCTGAGCTAACTTGCAGACAAGAAAATTGCTGTGTTTTCTTTAACTTCATATATATTTCCATATATTTTCTTAATCAATGACATTATTTTACTGTGTATGAATAGCTGGGAGAAGCTTTCTTTTTTGGTGGATGGCAAGGGGAAGCATAAAGGGAGGTACTGATATAGCACAATACACAGCAGGAAGAAAATGACTCCATGTTCGTCTGTAGTGCTTTATAAACTTATGGGGTTAAATCAAGACCGCATGTGCTGTTTCTTCTGCCCCATGTGTACACACTGATGCTATCATCTTCAAGAGTGATAACCTACTAAAAAATAATATTGCAAGAACAGCTTGCTACGTCATTAAAAAATTGTAGGAGGCTGGACAACCTCAGGCCCCTTTCTGGCCTTACAGCAGAATCAGACCCATTCCCTGCCTTTGCTCCATAGCAGAGCCTCCTAGCTGCCTTGAGAACCACAAAAAATAGGGTTCCTCACTACTGCCTGCCAGGTGGGCACGGTCTGGCCACAGCTGTGTGAGAACAGGATGGGAATCTTGGATTGTATGGAAGCAAAATGGAGTTCTTGTGTGTACACTGCCTTGGCCAACAACGTGGGCCTTTTACTGTCCCGTGTCTCCACTATTTTCCAGAAGCCAATTATAACTATAATATTTAGAAGTGTAAGGCAAGCAAAAACTGGAGTCCCTTAAAATACAACGTCTTACAACAATATTTGTACATTTCCTGCTAGTCAACTCCCCTCTAAGTTTTTTGACAATTGTATCACCGTATACCTTAAAAAGGGTAAATTCAATTTTCTGCAGCTTTCTAACACAAAAGACTTAAGTATATTAGCATGACTTTTCTTCAAGGCAAACAAGAATAAACACATTTGCAGAAACTTTCTGCAATACTCTGCAATATGTGTCCAAATCCAGCTGACAAGGAAGATATGAGAAAACCAGAGAAAATAGTTAACTACTACAATTCAGTACAGCATAAAGTAAAAATAGAAATAAATCCTGTGTTAGCTTTATTTTTTTCTATAGCCTGCAAACACAAGAAACACATTCTATCATAAGTACCACAATACCAATGATTTAAGACTGACCAGTGATAGAAATAATGAGAATCATTTCTTCCAGAGCTATCAGCACTCTGGTATAGTCTGAATCTCAATTACATTTATTAGATTGAAGAATCAAAGATACTGCAAAATCTTTGAAAGCTCTATGACAAGACAAGTATTAAAAGCACTTACATAACATTTAATTTAGCTGCCCGGCTCACTAATCGTATTTGACGGAATTCTTTTGGTCTTATTGAAGGTACTGAATTTCCACTATTATCTGGATTCAAAGGGTAATGCATGATGAGAATGAAAATGAACTTCTTCCATTATTAAATTACTGTGAATTAATAAATGAGTTTAGGCTACACTACAATTTTGTTATTCTGTTTATTACTTGCAACCCATTGCATAATCCTGCTTGGAGATACTGTGGTTGCTGCTGATAACGTACTATGAATGTAATTAATACGGGTGTACAGAAGTTAATTGATATATCTTCCCTTTCTGTTTGAATGAGTTAATTAAATTTGCCTGCACTTTAAAAGACTGTATTTATTTCTGTCTAGTGAGACAATTTTAATTGTCTAAGGAAGTTTTAAAAAGTTATTACGTTCTAACATAACAGCTACTCATGCGGAGTAGAATAAACAAAATATAAAAGCTTATCAGATCTTAGGAGGAAACCCTTTTTCGCTTCTTTACCTCATTAATGAAGTCCCCAATGTCCCCAGGATGAGGAGCAGCTGATCTGACTGGATACTGAGGTTCTGCATGGATTGGCCTTTCATCAAGACGTCTGATTCCAACAGGTTTGATGGCATCTGGTTCCAGCGTGTCAGGCTGCTGGAGCTGGCTCAAGTCATAATCCTGCAAAATATGAGACAGACACAGTATGTTAGCAGAATTTCAAACAATATCTGTCAGGGGAAAACATGAGAAGGAAAAAAAGGAAAATGCAAAGTATCATTTCACCAGAAGTCCTGTTTTCAGGATCGTAATGCTTACTGAGGATAAGTCAATAACACTGTTATTTGCATACCCACACGATGTTATTTGATTTATACTCCCTGAATCTCTGGGTTTGATTCTATTCCATCAGATTTGTAGAGCTTCTCGTAAGTTTTCCCTTGAGAAGCAGGGATTTGAGTAGTACTATTAAGGGACTAAACACTTTACCTAGTAATGATGATTTACAGCATAGAGCAAAGATGCCAAATCCAACTCTTATTTTTCTAAGAAAATAAATTCCATACATTCTGACAGAAAAAAAGCAAGCACAGTGTTCCGCAGTATTTTCTAATACCTTCAAAGAATGAATTTAAGACTCCTTGCTGATTTTATGTAGCTTCCATAATATGAAAGCTAAAGGGGGGGAATTGTCATAAGAAGTACAAAGCTCCTCAGATTTGGCCTTAATTCTAAGCACTTTCTAGAGATTACTCATGAATCTGTTCATTAAGTACTTGATGCTGCAGTTTCAAACTCTGGCAGACTGATGAAGTTAGCACAGCAGTATGAATTCCAATAAGCAGTCTGTATGTATGTGAAAAATTTAATTAGATCAATGTTTATGCATTGAACATAGATATTCCTGAATTCTCTCTGCACAGTGTGATGCACTTCATCATTGTCATTCTCCTCACTGTTGCCATGTCTAGAAGAAAGTCATGCTCTAGGACGCCTTTACATAGGGCATTGGTGAGAATGCAAAACTGAGAACTGGACTTCAAGGCTTGCATGAAAGCCACTCAAGAACTATCAGCAGATGAGGGCTCATGCCAACTCTGCTGTATGCCAGATACCCTGCCCCACAAATAATCCAAGCAGTTATAAACACCCTAAATAAGTTACTCTACCCATCAAAAATATCATTTTTTCAACAGTGGTGTTCTGGTAAAAATCTTATTTATAATCTCAACCTGCTGGAAGTTGCCTGCTCAGACTATTTTTCATTAGTTCCTTACAGGCTCCTAAGGGTAGGAGCGCAAGCTTTTACTGCTGCTGTTATCTCACGGGATGTAGATCCTTTCTGAGACTATGACCTCCTGTGACCCCAAACCCAGACTTTTCAACAGGAGCAGAATTCTTTTTGACAGCAGTGATGGTAGTTTGTGGGGAGAACTGTAACTGATTATCAAATCCACTACAACTTCTGATTTGTTACTTGGGTTCTCAGATGACTGCACATAAATATAAAGTCAAAAAAGGTGGAACGGCTCCACTGAGATCTGAGAATGCAGTTTCATATGCTTTAATTAGATTACAAGTTCCTTGGGGCAGAGCTTTAACTCCTACCATTCAGTACTTCATGTACCAAACAGAATAATAAGTGATCTCAAGGAAGCAGTATGAATCAGAGAAAAGTAAACAGAACAGAACTTTTTATCCTTTCCCTTTTTATTACGTAAAATAAATCAAAATAGTTTAGAGACATGCTATCAGAAAATCCTATCAAATAGAGAAGAATGTACTTTTTAGAATTTATAAATATGTAACACGAGTGCTTTTCATACCCACCCAAAAGATAAAGGTGGAAAACATCAACAGGGAGAAATGAAATATAGATTTTTTTTTTTTTTTTTTTAAATCTAAGCATTTCATTGTGGAGTAATTCAATTGTTTTTTAACTGGTATAGTTAAAAACCAAAGTATTAAAACCAGAAGAGCATCTCTGTTCATTTCAATTCTATAATTCCCCCCCCCCCACCACATTTGTATACAATTCTTTTACTGGTTAGTGGCAATACAGAAATATAAATCAAGCTTGTCAGTCTATTATGTCCACATCTAAGGCATCCTTTTGTGTGCATTTAACAGTTTGAAACATATGCAGACTGTAATAGGTAGAAAGTCAGCAAAGATAGCCATCTGTGAGGTAACAGCAGTGCAGAATGTGTCCTTATGTGGAATCCTACTTTGGTTTTCTTTTCCAGGGTAATTTATGACACTGTCATTTAGCCATCTATCAAAGGAAATTTATCTTGCAGGTCTCACAGTGTCTGGATGGGAAAAGAACATCCACTGTATGTATGACCTCGGACTCTCAAACCCCTCCTATCACTAAAACCAGTACTAACTGCACACCAGTTGGGTATGGCCAACCCACCCAACACCTCCCCAAACCTGCTGAGTGCCAGGCACCGTGCAACCGCTCCAGCCATTTCAACATTCTGTCTAAAGTCAACTCTACTCAATTATTGCAAAGTAAAAGATGGAAAAATGTTTTAAAATTCCAGGTCATAAGCTGTTAAGAGGTGGTAAGGTCCCATCCCTTCACTCAGTGCTGCTTTCACAGACAGGACAGCTTTTCATACACTACCTAAAGCTCCTGGTTGGACTTAAAGGTTAGCCTCAAACAGAGTTTGTTAAGATAGTTACCTGTAGAAGTGACAGCTGAATGGAAAACTGGCACATCAAAGACAGAACAAAACATGGTGGGATAGGCTGGGACAGACAGCTTTGATCAGTATTCTGGGTCATCATTTTAACTCTTAATTTCAGGACCACAATTCTACAGTGCTTTGGTTTTGCTCCAGTCTTTTCCCATATCATCTGTTGATAGTTAAAATCTGCTTATGGATTACTGGCAGTTCATTGGGGAAAAAGTCTCAAGCCCTCCACTGGAAATGCACTTCGGTGAGAGTTGTGAGCATCTAATTCATATGGCTGTCAATTTTTGTCAGAGTATTTATTTAGTTAGGGCTGGTTAGCCCTAACTCCAGCAATTCTAGAAAAAAATCCCTTCCTTCAGTTTGGACTTGAGCATGCTCAAACTGATGTTTAGTACAAGTTTTCTCCTTGTCAAACTTCTGGACAAACTCAAAATTGTTGATGAAAGAGAGAATCTACTTCGTTTTTCTCAATTGTACTACTGCTAAGATATGTAAGTTTGCTCCCATTTCGCACCTAGAAAAACTCAGGCCTTTGGAAACCAGAAACCTGGACTAGTCTGATAGTCCAAACCTACCATCACAGGGAAACAGAAACCTCACATTCTACAACAGGGATTTAAGTGAAGCAAGCAGAATGATTTTTTGTTTTTCTGCTTGTTTATGAAGGGATCTGTTATCACTGGAGAAACTATATCTGCCTTTTTGACAACTGGTGGTTAAAGAGATGACAACCTTGTGCTAGAAGGGCATTTTATCAGAACTTTCATGTTGTGAAATCAATCCATCTCACCACCCACCTCCCCCCAAACCCCACTAACCCCTCTCCCCTCCAAGTTGATTGCAATATTGACATTATTAGCTCTTCACTTAGATCTAACAGCTTTAAGAGAAGATTTTCACCATTATTAGTTCAAACCTTGTATTTCTGAAACATGCAATCCCAGTGAAGAATGCTAAATGTCAAAATCAGGTAACCAAGCCCTACCAATCACCAAAAATGTATGCAGAGGGCTCTAAAACCCCCCAAAGCACTTCTTTAAGAACATCCACACAGTAGTCCAAAGCACAATTCAAGTATCTCAACTTGAATAGAATAAACATCCAGAAAAGAAGAAAAGGCCATTTTACATTCCCCAGTAGCCACTGACAAACAGGATAATGCAGCCTTAAAAAATCTCCTCCTTAAACAACTTCCTCTTGGGCAAGGCAGCTATTCACTGAACAGCACCTGAGTAATAATCCCTCACAGAGCAGTGATCGTTTACAGCAGGAGATGTTTTAAACATCATTTATTTTTTTCATCCTTGTTAGTTGTTCTAAATTAGAAGATTTACTTAAGCTCTTAGAAAAAACCCTAACAAAATAAAAAATGTTTACAGTAACTGATAACTGCCTTATATGAATGTATCCTGGAATATTATGATGCAAAACTGCAAACAACAGAATGAAACAACAATGAACTAAAACTATAAAATTCCATGCAGAGACAGAATGGACTTTTTTTGAGAAAGGAAAACTCAGGAAATATTTTAATACATTACATCTGAATTGAGCTTTCCACTACCACAGGCTAGTGCCTGGAATGTGACTGACATTCATTAATGATTTATGACTCTGGTTTCTCTGCTGTCTCGGAGCTCTTGGTTTATTTCCTGGCTGTTCATGAGACTGTGTGTGATACACTTCTAGGGATGACTTGGGTTTTCACCTTCTACAGAATGAAAGCTTTGGCTAGGCACCAACACAGAACTGGACACATGAATAATGTAACAAAACCACTACACCTGTTTCACATTTTCAAGGGATGCACCCTTTGCAAAGAAATATGGATGTTCAGCTCTATCCCCATACAAGAAATAATCAACTTAACTGTCACCAGATCACTTTGACTTAATTTGATGGTGAGACCTGTAAGTGCCTTTCACTGAACACAATCAGCTGCAGTGGTTTAGGGGCATATAAAGCAAGAGTAGCAGAAATTTGAATTTTACCTGCCCCTTTTAGAGGATGGAGCTTTAGTATAAACTCAGGTTTCTTATTTTCTGAAGAGAACAGAACTAATAATGACCCTGAAGTACCTATGAATAAAACACCTGTTCTGGTTTGGCTTTTTGTCCCAAAGGCAATTACTGTCTACTCCAATAGAGAAATGGGATAGGGAAGTAAGGAAAGAAGTATTTTACTCCTGCATGTTCCCACTGAAATCTTAAAAAAAAAAAAAAGAAAAAAGAAAAAAAGTAAAAACCAATCCTGCTATATATTCTACCCCGAAACCCAGCAAACATCATCCTAAAAGGCTATCAGAAATTTTCACATAAAATATTGCCTGAGTTCTGCAAAACACTACAAACCCCCTAAATCTTACATTTCCTGAAACTATGAGACTTCAAAAAAAGCAAAGATAGAGAACTGACTAGATGTAGGCTGCAGGTGGGAGGATAGTTGAAATGCCTACACCAACAGTTGCTCTTTGTCACTTGCTTTTAGATTACTTTCTGCCATACTGCTTTTCCCATTTGTTTTTATTACAGATGCATCTGGAGTACTACAAGTTAATAATTTTTAAGATAACAAAGAAACTAGCTTATCTTTTTCATAATAAAAAAGGTGCAAGTGAAGCTCCAGCTGCAGATACAATGCAGTAATAGGCAGAGGTTCTAGATATGATAAAACAAAACAATTTTGTAATGGAATTATGAAAACATTACTTTTCTTATCACGAGATAAAGATCACCAAGGAATGACAGTAATTCCTCCACAGGAGCAATGTATGAGTCACTTATTCAAAAAAGTGAAGCTAATGTCTTAGTAAGCAAACACAATCCCTGAAGTAACTACCTTTTAATTATAGTGTTGTATATTCATGGGGAATATCATAGCAACCTTTATTTCATTCATTATGTTTGAAATTTCAGAACATAAAACATGTTCTATTCTTAATGCAATGCAAAATGAAGGTTAAAAACTGAGAGTAAATGATCTCATTAACACTCAGGGTGGTGAAAAAGAAAATCTAATCACATGGATTTATAAAGTTCATGGAGTACGTAAGGACCATTATCATGTTTACAACAAGTGGTAAAAAGACCCAGCACAGAAGACTAATGTTATCTCAAATTATGGGCATACAGAAAGTTATGACAATATGAAAAAGAACCCCAAAACCCCCACACAAAAATTCAGAAGGATTACCTAATTTTGCTTTTATCTATGACACATAAATGCTGGAACACAGCTACCCTTTCATAAAGGAGCAATGTCTGTTCAGAATTTAGATCCTGCACACATAACAATAAACCATTCCATCTTTTATTTTTAATGTGATTAACATCATTAAAAAAATGCTAGTGTTTTCTTTATGTAAATAGGTAAAAAACATTACAAAAAGCAAGCTATTGATTAATGTAAAAAAAAACCCTGATGTAGGAAGGACAATGAAGACTCCTCAGCAAGTAAACTACTTTGAATAATAGCAAAATCACTGCATTGAAATTCTTATGCTGAAAAGATCTGAGGGCTAGATTATCCTACATGTTCAAAACATCTAATCTGCAATACTTTAAAAGCATACCACCCACTTGCTCAGACAACTTGCTTCAACAGGGCTACCAGCATGAGCAAGTACTGCTTAAATTCAGAAAACACTACAGAGAGGAACTCAAAGGAGAGACTCATCTTGTGCAATGAGACATATACAATAGCAATAAGATTAAAAAAAAAAGTATCACAGTTATGAGGCTGACATACGCTGCACATACATCAAGGTGGTGGGTACTTGACTGGGATAAGTCACACAAATGGCCTGAGATATGTGATGAAAATGAGTTAGTGATGGCTATGGGTTGTGGTGTGCTGTGTGAGCGAACTATGCTGCAGACACAAGCTAAGTGCTTCAACAGTCAGCAGCAGGTCTGGGGTCTCTGGAACTCAGACTGGTGTTACAATTTCAGTGCACATTATATCAGGAAAGAATGTTCACCATTTGCAGCTCACACCTCCCCATTTGCTGAACAACTACAAGCTATGGATCATGAGGTTCATTAATAATCAAGAGAGGCACTCACTACGGTTTCCTAATTTGAACTTTCTGTTTCAGAATGCAACAAACTATACCGTCCCCCACCCACAAGAGTTCAAGATTCAGACACAATTTAAGGAAAAAAAAACCAAAATACCAGGGTTTAAGGAACAAAACAAACCAAACCAACACCACAAAAACCACTAACCCCAACACTTCTCCACTTCCCAAACCAGTCACACTGACCTCTGTGGAATGATGCTGACTCAAACCCTTTCATGGCCCATCTCCTCTAAGTCAGGTAGCTCAACTGTTGAAAGTATAAAATACTAAGCAGAATCCTAAGACAAATCCAAAGCTTTCTATCTGGAACACTTCTGCTTTCTTTCATTCCCCCCTTATCCCCAGCTTCTGCCAGTACATTCATTGTTCAGAAAACCCAGACAGTTCCCGCCTGGAACGACAGGAGTGCTGTAAACATTTTGGAGCCTTTTTTCAGCCTGCCTTTTCTAGGTGAAAAAGGTCCAAAACACTTCCAGTGTTGACAATGCTCTTCAGAGGCGAGCAGGCTGACTTCAGTTATGACCCACAGATCAAAAGCTTTTCTGGCTTAGAGAATTAATAGCATTTTTCTCAGCTGCTGTGGAGATCACACGACCCTGTGTACATCATGCCAGGGTAGAAGACAACTATGAATGATTCAAGATCCTCAATTTTCTTGACAAGCATTCAGTCTGTCAGACTGAACAAAGCAGGTCAAGATGGCCTCAGATGGGATTAACAGAAGACCTTCACGAAGGACTAAACTGCTCTTTTATTAGAGATTTCACTTCATAATTCCTTGGAATTGCTGGCATAGGAGAAAAAAAAAAACAAAAAACAAACACACCAACAAAACCAAACAGGAATTCCAACTTGTTTCTGGCAGTTGCTATGACTCAGAGGAACTAGCTGGAATTTGAACTCATCTAATTTCTTACAGGAGACATCACTCTGATACAACGTACAGAGAGCTTGAAAGTAACCTGCTGAACATGTTGTAGGAGTTTCTGGGTCTGCCATGACAGCAAAGAAACTCAACTCGCATAGTTTCAGAATAAATAAATTAAACCTCTCAAATAAATAAAGTATTTAAGAAAAAACCACCTAAGTTTAATTTGTTTCAGGATAAAGAGAGATCTAAGTTCTATCACCTACCTTCAAGCCCTAACAGTCATATCTTCAAATAACCTAAACACCTGGGAAAAATCAGGCCACACAGGGTAAATCTTCAAGCTGTCCTTATAGAGAAGCATGCGATTTTAGAAAGTAATTTGCTGGCTATAAATAAAAGTAACTTTACCTTTAATGAAAATGTCTGAAGCTTTTAAAATACTGTTTTCACTGAGATGCACACGAGGCTTTAAAATTCCCTTTTATTTCACCGTATGAGATGCTTCCTGGGCTGGATGGCTCTGTGTTTGAGCCACCTTGTTTACTGCCATCAACTGAAGCTCCTTGTTTAATCAGTCCTCAGGATTTTAGGGATAGTGTGCCATAAAAAAAGTTAATATTGATGCAGAGCATTTTCCTGTAATTTACTGATGACTTATGGATCCAAGATTGACACAAAGCAATTTTTTCTTGATTTTAATAGAACAGTGGCAGTTTTACCTTGTGAGGCCTCATTCTGAAAATACATTTTTGATGTTAGTCCCATACTTTTTTAGAACACTTACTTCGACACTCGAATACTTTCATTAACATTGACAAAACCACAAAGATCTTTCTAGCCAATATCTTTTGCCCACAATGCTGTATGCAGCTTTGCTTATGCAGTATTTTGCTAAGCCATGGTTTGCAAAAATGAGATTACTGCTTGCAGAGAACTTGCTGGGACATTCGAAAAGCTTTGCACTCTAAGTTCTGAAACCTCACATAAAATGTGTGCAAAACCAAATAAACCCCAATGAAATATAATTCTCCCTGTTTCCTCTGGGCAAAGGAGATGAGGGGGGCCAGGAGGGAACCAAGAAGAAACAAACCTAGCAATTATTACCATCTAGTTATGGACAGGCAGAATGTAGATTAAAAAATTGTCTAATCAAAATAAAGTAAAATATTCTCTCTGAAAAGCAAGACAGAACACATTTATGTCATCCATTGCAGCCAAGAAAATAAATTGAAAAGTTTTTGCTGTCTTTTTATCTATTTTGCATAGGAACAAATTCCTAGCTTTGAAGCTATGGGAGAACCTACTCCTGTTTTGCCTACTAGTGGTATAAAACTGGCTTCACTAGAAATGGTCATGAAAGCTTGCTACACTTTGTACAAGCTGTTCTTTTCTGGACGTGCTTTGTACATTTAGAGTGTGCAAGAGAGTTTTAGACCCCCAGAGACTGGCCTATTGTCAATGGATCAAAAAGGGGACCCATGTACCTGAACAAGTGGCTGCAGTGAAGATAAGTAAGTTGCAGTAGTGGCTTTAAAATTCACCTTCAGAAAGTAAGAAGGGGGGGCTGTGACTAAAAATCATTCAATCTTTTGTAAAGCCCTTAAAATTCTCTAGGTTTAGATGCTCTCCATGTCTGCTGTGAGATGAAATGGTCCTAATTTCACGTTGCTTACTGTTTTCCAGGCAGCCCATCGGCAGGCAGCTCTCCTTTCCCTGCGTGCAGCACATTCACTCAGGGCCGGCGACAGGCTGCGATTACGGATGGTTTACATCGCGCCAACCTCCGCGGCACTCACGGCACGTCTCGCTCAGTCCTGCCACACCACCCTAACCATACCCCTCACTAAGACAGCACTGCCAGCTGGAGAGGAGCACAAGATGGGCAGAGGAGAGACTTCAGCACCATTCCCGTTTTGCTCTCACTGTACACTGTTACTATGCCTAATGTTTCTGATCTGCAGCACAATCCCTCCCAACGCTACCCTACCATCACCTATGGCTTCCCAATGGACTATACTCAGAGAACCTAACTCACTTCTGTCCTGAGGGTTGTGTGGACAGTAATTAAAAATCAAAGATCCATGACAATTGCTGAACAGATCCTCCAGAGAATTCGGGATGAACAGAAGCTGGGAATATGTGAACTGAAAAATTACTTCTCACAGGAATGAGTTTTCCTAATTTTCTTTTAAGATTGTAACTTTCCTGTACAACAACAGATGCACGAACAGGATGCAGTTCTTGTACTGAAACTATGTACAAATAACTGGAATACATGCATAGACTCAAAGGGCTGTTTTCACTTTATTTAACATAAGCATTTTTCCAAAACTGCATAAACTGAAGTTTCCTTTGAAAACTGCCTAAGAAGAACATTAATGCAGAAAAGCCAGGAAGTAGGAACAGTACTTGGGGAAATGCAGGAAGCATGGAAATTACTAAGGGGAACACAAATTTCAGATAAACAAACAAATGAGCAGAAGGAAACTATAGAAGTCTGTACCAGCAAAGGGAGACACTTTTCAGATAACTCAAGTGCCAGATGACTGAGACTGGGGATGTGTGGAAGAATTGCACTTAATTTTTCAAGGCTTTTAACTGGAAAATTTCTTAGACTATTATACGCACTGTTCTCTTTGTAATTACTACACTCACTTCGACCATTGATAATGTGCATAAATCTGCTGTTTGTCCATGTTCATAAAGCACTTAATAAATGTCCTCTGAATGAAGGAAATCACACTGCTTGAAAATCCACTAACTTGGCGGGAGGTGGGGGAAAGACACTATTCTTAGCATATACACATCACTCCTAGGCCTCTGACATATCAGCAGTGGTTCAACCAGAGGTGACATGAGAGTAAATGCATATGGCACCTGCCTGGGAAAGTATCTGAATGAACACAGATGTGCCCTGACAGCTACTTGAAACCTAAATGCTTTCCAAGCTTGAAATCCCAGTGGTGGCAAATCTGTCAATAGCCAACATTACTATTTATCTAGAAAGGCATTCACCCACCACCAAGAAAGGGTTGTATTTGGTTTAGATGATATTAGGCACCCTTCACTCGTGTTGCTGTACAAGCTCCCAGACAAGGAGTGAGGAAAGTTTACAGACAGCAATGACAGTGGATGTTAACTTTCATTTAAATATAACAGCCGTAGCTGGAATCTGGTCAGAATGCTTTTACTGCAAGAGGACAAGATACTGTTTTTACATCTTATCCAAATGGCATGCAATTGGTATATCTGTAATAGCAAAAAAAAAAAAAAAAAAAGATAAAGCAGCTGTTGCCTTCAGTACTTAATGTAAAAATTAGCTACCTACCAGAGTGTTTCAATGTAAACAAAATAAAGAGCAGAGAGAAGTGTAAATCTATACATAAAACCCATTAACCTTTCCTCACCTGATCTTCTTCTCCACCCCCTTCTTCATCGTATTTCAGAATGTTGTCCCTCACATCATCTTCAGGATCAATCAAGAGCTGCTTTGCCTGACGCTCTTTATCACGGCGTTTCATCCACACCACAAACATTAAAACTAAAACTGTAATGCAAAAATGGAAGAGACAAAACCACACCTTAATTCTGAACTACAGCCATAAAAACTGTAGAAATTTAATGTGAAGATTAAAAAGAAGAAAAAAAAAAAAACAGAAAAAAGCAAAGAAGTTGGATTTTACTGTTCTGGAGGTTTTTTAAAAATTATTAATTTGACAGAAGGCAGCTTAAGTAAGAGATGTTTCAACTCAGACCACTATAGGCAATTCAGTTTAGAAATCAATCACATATTCAAGGTTGTAAGTAACAAATCCATTCCACATCTGCAAAATAAACTTGCCATGAAAAGAACTAAGAAAGACTATACTTCATAAACCACTCTATTCAGAAAGAAATCTCTTTTTCAATAAGGCTCTGTTAGTTTCACACCTAGCATTTAAAAAGCATCTTCTATCAAGAAAATGCACTGTGTGCTTGTGTAGAATCATGTGCTTATCCAGGCTCATTTTTTTTTAAATTATTGTTTTCCATAATTTTCTATGTTCTAGATGGCTGCATGGTGTTCTATGACCAGGCTAATCTCTCCCTTGTGTTCCACCACAACAGGCAATCAGTTAACTATAATGTGGAGGAGAGCTAGCTAATCTAATTATCTAATTTACTACACTGGACAGACACTTACTCATGATTTTTAGTCATATCCCTTTCTCACTGCACTTCACACAAAATAAAATACTAGTACAGCTTTATGCAGTACTTAACCATACACATCATTGCAACACCTGCCTTTCTTTCCAGGCCTTGTGTGAAGGGCTGTGATGAATTACTTTCCAACAGTAATTCCTACTTGCACTAATCTGAAGCACAGTGGTAGTAACATCAGAGCACTCCCTAAAAGCATTGCTACCTGCTATGGGTGGCACCAAATTGCACAGTACTGGCAGCGCAAGACAGATTAGAAGCCTGGGGACTAATCACATCTTCAACCTGGCCGCTCACTGACGTAACACTACAAGTGTCCATGAGTATAAATGGAAAATCTCTTTCACAAACCCACTGCAGGGTTTGACTTCCAAACAGGTGCTAGCTGTACTCTGTCCAACTCTAAATCCTGTATTATAAGGAAGTTTTCATACTCGTCCAAAACACTGAAACACGCAGCAACAATTCCTGGACCTGAGCCTTTAATAACTCCCCTGTGTTGTCAAGGTACCTGATACTAAAGTAAGTAATATTGTATTTGCAAAACAAGAGTAAAGGAGTTAAAATTAAGAGAGCTATCTACTCACTGAGCAAGATGATGATACAAAGCAGAATTGCAATGATGGCACCAGTGCCCAGTCCTGCACCAACAATCCGGTCAACATCTGTGCAGTCTCCATTTAAGTCACACTGGCAAACTTTCACCTTCAGCAAGGAAGTGCTGGATGCATGTGGATTTCCAGAATCTGTAATTACTATGGGCACATCATAGATACCAGCCTCCAGGAACCGGATTCTTAAGGAGAGCTGGGCGTGATCACCTGTGTGTGGAAATAAGGTGCTGGTTAAAAAGTAATATATTGCTCACATGGGATTAAAATAGAATTGGCAAAAATAGCTCTTGTTTGAGCTCAGCGTTAACTTCTCGCTCAAACTGCTCTGTGACACTCAAGGTAACAGACTTCCTGACTGCTGTGACCATCTTTTCTTTCTTAAAATTTCTTGTCCTCCGGAGAACTTACACTAAGGTGATTTCTTTTTTTGAATCAACCAAACTCATGTATGTTGTGAAATAATACCACTGAGAAGATATTTGCAGAAGTTTCTTTAAAACTATGAAGATTTCCATAATGTTAATTACCACTAATTCGAACAATGGTCCAATTCCTCTTAATACTAGCAGGTGTGTCAGGCAGCTCAAAGGCAAACGGGCCTGCATTTGGATCTATGTCAGGGTCTACAGCAGTGATGTTAATAGCATTAGGCTGCAGTGTTTCACAAGTTGTGGCTTCTTTTGGATGCACTTGGGGGGCATTATCATTGATGTCCAGCAGGTATATCTGAAGTGTGCCAGTTCCACTCATTGGGGGTATTCCTAAAAGAAAATGAAATAGCATTAAGCCAGTTTCCAGTTGCAAGGTTTTTTAAACGAAGCTGTACCAACACACTTACATGTTTACCTCTGTTTGGGGATTCTTTTACAAAACCAATCTAACACAGTCACTGGCCCTGCTAACACAGTACTTCTTATGTAGTCTGTGCTTAGAAAAATGGCCCTACTCAGCAAAATTCAGCAAATAACTGCAGATCCATAGATTATGGATTCACCCACTTCACTGATCAGACAGACAGCTAATCTCCAGAGATGGTCCACATCAAAGGCTTCAAAGAAGCTGCAAAATTGGGATGGTTTGTCCTCTGAAAAAATTATTTCCTAACTCTGAAGGCTTAAGATCACCCTTTACCACAACTGTGCTATTTAAATTCTTTCTAATACTGAGTTTCATCATGCTATTTCTGGACATTCCTGCCATCCATACTGAATGTGTGATAGTTCTATAAATCTTGCCGGAATCACACACTGATGTGATCACTTGGCACTGAATGTTTCAGTATAACTAGCAATGGTTCTCATTCCACCTCCCATAATCTTCCAGTTCCATTTATGTCTTTTCTCCAGAACAGAGCCAAAGTATAGAAACAGTTGATATAGCTTCCAGTTCAGAAATTTTTACCATGTCTTCTTTCCAAGGCAAATAGCCCCAGTGTTTCAGTTTTCCCTTATAATATGAGAATGTCTCTAACTGTGCCTGTCCATCTTTCTGCTATCAGTTATGAACAGGACAGCCCTCCAGCTGAAATCAAAGGACTCATTTCTGAGCAGCATTAATTGTCATTAACAAACTGACAACAAAAAGATACTTTTCCCTCTGCACTGCTGCACCCTGAATGTGGGAAAATACAAAGCCCCTCCAATGACACATTACTCCCCATAAAGCCCACTCATGCTGTGCATTCACTCAACCTACCACACTCCCATGCAGGGCTTTTTCAATTTTCTGTCAACTCAACTAATGCAACCAAGACAGTATTCTTCTATAAACTCAGAGAATAATTCTTCAGCCATTTCCCAAGTAGCTGGGAAATTATACAGAGTCTGATAGTAATACAGATTTCCAATGGGATGTATGCTGAGCATATCCTGTTTTCTGCCCCAGTAAAACTGAATGCCATTCAATCACAAAGATGAAAAGCTTTTTGAAAAAAATACACAGTATTGATACATACCATTATCAGAAGCAAGAAAAGTTGCATTATACATGTTGTTTTGCACATATATTGACTCTCTGTCCAAAACAGCTGTAGTAGTTATTTGTCCATTAACAGGGTCAATTTTCAGCCAGTTTGCAGGATCTGAAAGTTTTGAGTACCTGTGTATTTAATCATAAGTTGTGTTATTTATCTGCCAACATAAATATTAACAACAAAGACAGTATTTTAATTTGTATTCTGAACATGTTTTTGGAATTTGAAAATAGGATTTTACAAATTTTCATTTATCAAGCCCTGTCAGTAAATTTCTTAGAAATACATATTAAATACCAGTCCTGCATTTTGATTCTTGAAGTGCCTTGCCCTGTAAGCTATCATGTAACTGGAGGAAATAATATAATTACCATAAACTATATAACATTACTACTCAGACTCAATTAAAATATTCAGTCAGGGTCCTCCTTGGTTTTTCTACACCTACAGAGCTATTCATACTAATTTTCATATTGTCAGAGTGCTGAGAGCAGGAGAGAGAGAAAAATGGATAGTGTTAGTTGCACTAACTCACATTGTTCTAGCATTTCAGTATCACTTCATTTTCAGTGGCCCTGGTTTTACTGCATGTTTCTGATCTTAATTTGAAAGAGAAGTGTCTTTCAAAACCATTCTTCTATCTGATAAACTTTCTCTCTGACATTAATCAAGTGCAAGCTATCTTGGTATTCAAGTCCTCATGCTGTCATTTCTATGATGGTTATGTCCAGAAATGAGCAAAGTATTACAAACAGCTAACCAAAAATCAAGATAAAATAAAATTGCAATAATCTTGGATTTTGGAAGGAAAGACAGAACATAAATTCTGGAGTTTCTTCTACGTGAACTAAAAAAAAAAAGCTGGATAAGGTGAGTCCTGACCCATGGGCAGTCACAGCCTTAGCTCTGCAAATAATGACCACGTCTTACATGAGGCATGCTTGTGTACAAAAGTTTTAGACATAAGAAAAATTATGATAAAATTATGATCATAGTACAAGAATTCACAGTCAGACCACACCACCATTTTGCTTTACTGGAGAAAAAAGGAAAAAAAAAAAACACCTTCAGATTTCGTCAACAATCCGATTTTGCTGCAATGTGAAAATTACTGAATTTTAATTGCAAATGTTCTTAGCTCACAGAAGCATGTGTCTGTTCTGACTGAATTCGTTGGGATAGAACATATACTTTACCACAGATGCGTAACTGCTTTCTGTCTTGATGGAATGGGACTTAGGATGAGAAAATGACCCAGTTTACACACCTATGAATACTGGTCAGCTCGCCTTCTCTACAGCCAAAATTCCATTTTACAGGATGTGTTGGGATAGCTGTGTGCTACGGTAAATGCAGTCATTTCAAATGTCACCTCTTTGCTCCCCACCCATTCCGTAACACAGACATTGCCAAATGCTTATACAGACCTCAGAGATGTTTGTTGCATGTAACGATCCGGGTCCTGAGCAGTAAAAGTCGTCAACATGCTGCCAGCCATCAGCCCTTCTTCCTGACGCACGAGCTTGGGGTTTGGAACAAAATATGGGCTCTCATTCACATCAATGACCGTGATGGACACGGTTGCTGTTGACTGAGGAGGATGCTGAATCCCCTTAGCCAAAGGCACTTGATTTTCCGCAGCTACGGTAAGTACAAACATCCTGTTGGTCTCGAAGTCAATAGGCTGGGAAGAGCAAAGAGCAGGAAGTGTTAATGTTCAACCACAGGAGCAATGGACACACAATAACATTTTAAATTTAAAGCACATTTTTGAAGATTTCTTGTACTTTTCTGAAAAATGAGCATGGGGTTTGAAGAGAGCACACAATATCATCACCTCAACACAAGCCCATGCTCTGGGGGTTTTGTTTAGCAGCATGTGGTGGTTTCAGCTCTGCACACAGCAGCAGCAGCAGTTTTGAAGTCAGAAGAGCTAGAAACCTTTAGAAATCATTCTGGGATTTAACCTACTCTGGTACTGCTATTAGAGACAAATGAGGAAACGAGTAGTTTAATCACAAAATGATGAAGCTCCCAGCTTTGTGCTGGGCACTCACATGTACCTCCTGATGATCTCTCCTGGGGACAGAAAGCTGCCTCTTTCTGTTAGAAGGACGGAAGTTTCCTTCAAACAAGTTTTAGTACTATAGATCAGAGATTCTCATGTCCTCAACATCTCACTAGAAAGACTCTTAGTAATCCCAGTCAACCTGATTTCTGATATACCTACAGCTTCCATCTTCCCAGTGAAGACAACCTTCCATTTGGAGATTTCCTCACTGAGCCAGAAGTCCACCTTAGAAGTAAAAACTCTGTAAATGTAGAGTTCCTCTGTCATGTTGTGCAGGGCTGAGGCATTCCTGGAAACAGGATTTCCCTTTGTACTATGCACTGTACTACTCACACAGATCCCAGACTGGAAGAAAACCCTGTACCTTAGTGGGGCAGTTTGCATGTGACAGTATAAAGTAAGTGACAAGAGGCAATCTAATCTTCATTACAGGTTGACAGACCAACTCACTGCACTGCCAATAAAAACTGTAGGCAGGTTTCCAACTCTTCCTGTGTCTGGGCACTTAAAGGAGTGCTAAAAAGCACAGACACTCACATAATTCTTCCTGGAAGATTGCAATGCAATAATTCATACCTCTGGGGAAGAGCAGTTATAAACCAGAGACAGTTCTTAAAAAAACCCAACGTGAATTACTATTAATGCTGCCTGTAGGTTGTATCTTTTTGTCACCTAGATACTGGGAGGATTAAAATCAAACAAAACGAAATTAAATAAAATGAAACAAAATTAAATTAAACAAAACAAACAAAAAAAGAGAGAAAAGGAAAAGTGAATTTTTTAATTTCCAAATGGGATTACTGGCATCACACATGTGACTTTGAAACGGATCAGCCAAAACCAGAGTAGGCCAACTCAGAGATGAGACATTTATCAGTGGGTCATGAGGAAAGGTGGCTACTGCCTGGCAGGTTTAATTATAGAGTCACATTGTTATTATCACTTGAAATAAGTCATCCCTCAACACAGAGCTGTGTTGGCTAGAGAATGAAGACAGACAGGTTATTCCATAAAAGGTATTTAAATGAGGCTTTAAAAATAGCCAGCCTTTAAATGTCTCTTGTAGAAGTACCCTCCCACCTATCATTTTTTCCTCTCTGATTGTGCTTTGACTGCCTGTATCTCTTCCTTAATGGAACATCTTGACATAAAATGTGCAGACGACATGCATGACTACTAATTGAGGAGGTAGGAAGTTTAGACTAGCAAAAAATACTGAGCAGACACTTTTCCACAAAGTAACTTCTAACTTTTGGCAAATAAAGATTCAAGATTTGTAATTTCTAATAACCTAGCCTGATTTTTAAAACTGAGCAGGCAGAATACTATTGATAGCATAAGCAAGGTAACAACTGAAGAGACGGACTAGATTCCACAAGAAAGGGAGCATCCATTTGATTCCAGATTCACGCTGGCCTCAGGAATTCACATTTCCCCCTTTTCGGTGCTCTCCCACCTCTTCCATCTCTGCTGAACTCTCTGAGAGGCAAGCACGCCTTACCTTTACGACAGTCACCAGCCCGTCGTTGCTGTTGGGGTCGGTGAGGATGGTGAAGCGGCCGGTCGGGTCCCCCCCGGTCATGCGGTACATGGCGTTCCAGGCCGGCGTGTGCGGCTGGTCTTTATCTGTCACCGTCAGATTGGCCACAATCACATCCACCCTGTTCTCCGGCACTTCCCCGTAGAACTGCAGAAACCACAGAAACACTTCACCTCATCTGGGGGAGCGTGCAAGGGCCACACCAGGCTGAACATTCATCAAAGTGGGGCAGCCCATCTCTTTTCACTGGAGCTCTGATAATTTATCTGATGAAGATTACCTGAGGCCACCCAGAGAACCAATGGCTTGATTCCCTTGTCAGCTTTTGCCTTCTGGTCAAAAGCAGAACGCAGCATGTAAGGGATATATATTCTGCACATATTTTGATTCTGCCTGCCAGTATGGTATTTAATAAGTAATAAATATTTACTGTCTGTGAATGTAATGAGAGAAACAGAGAAGGGTTATAAATATGCACATCCTTCAGTAACTCCTATCCTGTACTTACAGTCATGGCAGTGAACTCTGGAGGATTGTCATTGACATCTGTCACAGCGATGACAGCAGTTGCCGTGTTTGAAAGACCATATGTTGGGTTTCCTTCCATGTCCGTAGCTTGAATTATTAATGTATATTGTTGTACTTTCTGAAACACAAAATGACAACATAAGTTTTAGACAAAACTAACATTACCATAGGACAGCAGGTGTTCCCAAAAATTGCACTCTGCTAAGCAATGGAGCCTATCGCACAGTTTATTCTAGTTAGCATCACCCAAAATGACAGGAGCAAGCAAAGTTTGTGCCACAGGAATACGGCAGCAGGTTGCTTATACTGAACTACTATTTGACTTTCTTCAAAGACCATCAAGGTAAGGACTGACTGCTTCCTACGCTAATAAATCAAACCACTTTAGACAGTTAATGCATGATCACAGGTTTGACAATGCTTTTCAAACAGCGAAGAGAGAGACAGAGCGCATTTTATACTAAAACAGGGAAAGTCCTCAAAAGCATTTGAGAGCACTGAGCCAAGGTAGGTTCGTCGGCCAAACGGCCACAAGTGCCAAGGTTTTGTTTCAGCCAAGCCCGAGCATAAAACTGCTGCTGCAACTTCTTGTGATCTCTATGGAAACCAAAGATGTCGAGGCCAACAGAGACGAGTAAGGGCACTGGGAGAAAGGGGGAGGGAAGCACCAAACGGGCTATTTCCATAAATGTTAAACACCCTGGTGAGTATGGCAGCCATGGGCCCCCTCTCCCCCCACTGCTGCTAATGGCCCTTGAGCTGGGCACTCACTCCTCCCTCACAGCTGGACTGGGGCCAGCGGCCCTAAGCACCAGAAACTCCTGTAGAGACCTGACCTCAGCCTGGTGAGCTGCTTAAAACAACATCAACAAGGTTCTATTAAAAAAAACCCCAACATCATAAAGATGTTTTCCGTGTAGGATTGGTGAAAAGTTTACTTTAACTCATTGCTCTCCAATATTATGCATGCTCCTTCAGTTTTCCAGTTCATCGTTCTTCCTTGCAGAGAAGTGTTACCATTCAGTTCTTCCCAAAAGAAAGGACACAAACACAAGGAGCTGCTATTGCTTTGAAACAGCACTTTCACAAATCGTTTGTTAACACTGGCAAAAATCTTTCGGCAAAATAAAAATAATTCAAAAAGAGCCTCTTTTTATGTTCTGTTTTTTTTTTTTCCCCCCCACTTTTTTTTTCCCCCCACGTTATTTCCTTCTACTGTCTAAAGAGTGGGGTATATGACAGATTATTTCTCACGGAAACAATTTAGAATCATGAAACATGCTGAGTTGGAACGGACCCATTAGGATCAGAGAGTCAAACTCCTGACCCTAAGCAGGACACCCCTAGAATCACACCATTTACAAAAAGGAATTACAGGTATTGATACAAAAAAGAAGCAAGGATAATTCCACTGATATTATTTAGCTTTCTTTCAAACTTTGGCCAGACAGTACGACAGACATGAGAGGTTTAACGGTTTGCACGTTTCCAAGCAGCAACAATGAGTCACGGAATAGAAAGTTTTAAAAATAAGCTCTATGGATCTTTATCTCCCACTGAAGACAATGATTTATGCTCATGCCCTCTTTCACACAGAAACCCTTACAAGACACCCCAATGTGTATTGCTACATGTGCATCCCACAATTCTTTCAAAAAAGCAAGACTAGTATTAAGTCTACAGAAGTGCAGTATACATGTTTAATAATGCATAAATGTATATACATAGAGGTATATGAATTCTGGCCTGGAAAACATACTTGCAAACCGACCTTCAACAGCCTTTAAACATCTTAAAGGTTTCCTTCATGACAACAATAAGAGTAGCAGTCATGAGGGAATCAAAGAAATGCTTTTACCACTTTCACCCAGGAAAAAAATCAAACTTTACTTACTGTGAAACAATAAAATCTAAAGCAGTATTGAAGCAAATCTCACTACCATATGATTTTATGTTATTGAAACAGCAGGTGCTTCTGATTCATCTGGGTCCTAATACATTGATCCCAAGAAGCAAATTTCATTAAGGAAAACTCCATTATTATTACACAGAGATTCAGCTTCCTTACAATCGACTTACTTAATTCCAACAGAACCAGCACACTACAAACTTCCCCAGAAAGTGCCCCAAAAGACAGCAAATAAGTGTTTTTGTTTGGTTCCTTGTTTTTTTCCCTTCTCCCCAGCACTCACATAAAGCAGATCAACTGCTGAGAGCGAAATTTCAGAAATCAACAAGCACACAACTTTCCAGGCATGGGGAAATTGGGGGAGGTGGGTCTCTTTTTACTGTGGTTTGAGAAGCAGCCAGGAATGAGCTGTGCAGCATGTGTCAGCAGCCTGCACAGAGACTTAGCAGCAACACATCTAAAAGCAAACTGGCAGCTTCAAGAAAGAACGCAGACCTCATCAGTTCACATCTTTCCACTTCAACACAGGCCAAATAAAAGAGCACTTCACTGAATTAACCTCACGTGAGGCAGGAATGTCAGTGTGTAAATTTAAGTACCCTGCCTGACTTCTTCAGTACCTCCAGCAGTAAGGCAGATGTTTTAATGCTGAAGTGAATTCCACAGCAATAAGGGAAGAAATAAGAGCAGCTGGATCTCATGAAACAGCATCTTTTGAGATAACAAATGAAAGATTTCTTCTGCCTTAAGCTGAGTTTCCTTACCTAAGCAAATCTCCTCCTGTGCGTGTTAGCACAGATAATGCATTGTGCATGTTAATCTAAAATACCAGCAGATGAGGAATGCTATCAGAGGAACCACTTTTTTTTTTTTAATGCCTACAACACTTATGCTCCCATAAAAAATGTGTCACATTATTTAAGAATTTAAAATTCTGCCTGGCGTTTTATGACTTTAATTAGAGGTTTATCTATAGAGACAAGACTTATAGAAAAGAGTGGAAAGGCAGAAGTGGGCAGACCAGCTGGGGTACACGGACAACAAGGCACTCCCCAGCCCACTGTCAGAAGACGATTCAGCTTTGGCTCTCTAGACTCCCAGTCATTTTAATTTAATTGACTTCCACAAAATGACTCAGGAAATGGGGGAAGCAAAGCTTGGGAAGGAAACCATTTTATTTCATATTAGTCTAATTTAATATTTGAATGATTTAATGTTAATCATTAATATCCAATATGTTCAAGAAATGTTTATATATACCCATCTGGGTGTCAGCAGAGTGATCCATCAGGAAAACTGATGGTGAATGACAAGGCTTTTCCAACTGTTAATGTGAGGGTCTGAGCTCCACAGGCAGCTGGTTTCTTCCGAGTTAAATCCCTCCAGTATAGCTAGTCACCAAGTGATAAAACCTCAAGAATTATCGCTATGTCCTTCTGAAAGTTCATCTGTCAAAGATGACCAGGGGATTTTAAAAACAAGGGCAAAGCTGCCCATCATTCTTTTAATTTAATAGGGCAATACTGTAAAGTTCAGGGTTTTCCTTTGCTCAAATCCCTTCTCTTCAAAACCAACTTAAATAGTATGAATGTTAATAAAACCTCAAAAATTAATTGCAATATCTAACAGTCTGTTTAGCTTTTCAAATCTTCTGATTGCCCCTTTCAAACTGAAATGCATCAGAATATTAATAGCAAACACAGAACTTCAGAAAGCATTTTTATTCTCCATTTTACATAACTATAAACAAGCAGCTAAAAGATGAACAGTTTATCCAGTATTTTGGATTTAATGAGCTAAAATGAGGTTAGTAATACAGAAGTTGAAACAAGATGTATTCAAAAGAGGTTTGTTAGGATTTTATAGCTTGTTTATAAAATAATGCTTATCTCTTGTGAAGTTTTCAAGTGGTTTAAAAGCACAGTTAGTATGACAGATTTGGAGTTGGGAGGGAAATATTTTTATTCCCAACCTCACAGATGGGTGAATCAGAGCAGAGGATCTGGCACGCTCCTTCTCCAGTGGTGGGCACAGTGAAGAACTGTCTAGACAGGATGGACCTTGCTCAGCACGTAGCAATGAATTACTGACAGATTATTTCTTTTTATTATTATTATTATTATTATTATTGCATTGCTCTGCTTTAGTGTGTATCGTTAGAGTGTATCTGTTTCTTATGAGCAAACAGTCTTATGGGACAAGATCCTTTCCATGACCCCAGACAGCCAAGAGAAACTACATGTATGGAATACATTGGTCCGACTTTCATCCCTAACGCAATTTTTCTCTCCTTTGAGTTTTTGTACTCTGGGACTAGAAAAACAACGGGTGTCAACAGAGTGAAGAAAGGGAGTAAGTTAAGAGTAAGGAGAAATATTTCAAAGCATCATGAAATTGTATGGACTAGAAGTGACCTTAAAGATCATCTAGCTGCAGACACCCAGCCCCAGGTAGGGACACCTCCCACTACACCAGGTTGCAGAATGCCATCCAACCTGGCCTTGAACACTTCCAGGGATGGACCATACACAACTTCTCTGGGCAACGTGTTCCTTCATCTTACCACCCTGACAGTAAAGAATTTCTTCCTTTTATCTGATCTAAATGCACCTGCTTTCACTTAATAGTCATCTCCCCTTTTCCTATCTCTATATGCTCTTATTAAAAACCCCTCTCCAGGCTCTCCTCTAGCCCCATTTAGGTACTGGAAAGCAGCAATAAGGTTTCCCCAGAGCCTTCTCTTCTCCAGGTTAAACAGCCCCAGCTCTCTCAGCCTATCTTCACAGGAGAGGTGCTCCAACCTCCTGACGATCTTCACATCCCTCCTCTGGACTTGCTCCAGGCAGGTTCACTTACTTCCTGTGCTGAGAACCCCAGATCTGGATGCAGCACTCCAGGTGGGGTCTCACAGGAGCAGAACAGAGGAGGAGAATTACTTCCCTTGATCTGCTGGCCATGCTGCTTCTGATGCAGCCCTGGATACGACCGCCTGCAGGTGCACATTGTCAGCTCATGTCCAGCCTCTCACCCACCCACCACCCCAAGCCATGCCTCTTAACAATATTAAGTGCAACCCAGCCCACGGGATTAAGAGCTGCCCTACCTCTCTGTCAAGCCCAGCTGCTACAGTGATAATGTCACCAGTCTCGTTGTTGATTGTAAACATGTTTGGAGAGGGGCTGCTCGGGGCCTGTGACAAGATTCTGTATCTCAGCATCCCATTCTGGGCGTTGGGATCATCAGCATCGATGGCAGTAACAGTCATCACGTAGGTTCCTAGCAGCAGGAAAAATAATTAATGTTATATAAACAGTTTATACTCAGATTATACAAGATCACTTTACAAGCAGTGGTCAAAGCACATATTTCTTTTGGTAAAATCTGCACATTCCTTCTTTACTTAAAACAAACTGGCTAACATCAAGACTCACCAACAGAGTAATTAAAATACATAAGAGGAGATAAAAATACTCTATGTTTATAAAAGACTAGATTTGCTTATAACTGAAGAAGCTACATAAACAATGAAACCCTACAGTTCTGCCACAAATAACATTTCTGTAGCAAAAGAACATCTCATGTTTAGATACTTACGTTATTAATTGGGCCAAAGGAAATATACTTATTGTTCAGAATCGGTGGACATACAGATAGTGACTGAAAATCAATATAAATAATACTCTTTCAAAAGTCTTTGAGATAGATCTCAAATGCCAAGTAAACACTGCAAAGTTAGAAAACACATTTCTGGTGCTAGCCTTTCATTTTGCACTTCTGACAAATTAAGGAAGTGGTTTCAGCCATCGTGCAAACTTTAGTCTGAGCTGATTAGAATTTTAATGAGATCTGAACAACACTTAGGTTTTCTCAAGAATTCAAATGACACCGATTTCAAATCCCAGTATTTCCAAAGCCTCTGGGAATCAGAACTAGAACTGTATCTAGTGACATTTCAGAAGTCTCTTATACCCTGACCTGTCAACTAAATGAACATCAATGTCCATCATAAAAATAAGTGTAAGAACTGTGATGTTATAATTAGGATTTTGAAAACCATAAACCAGAAGTCATATACTTAAAGCCTCCCCTGGTTTTAGCTCATGCACATAGCAAATTTGCCTTTTGGAAATGAGTCCCAGCATGCTAAAAAGTGCATTAAAAATAGGGTGAAATAAGAAGATAGAGGATCTGAGATTTTGCTCATTGCACTAAAGACACCTTTCAAAGTATTACAAGGTCTGAAGGCACTCCCTTCATCACACCTTCAAAATGATATTGTAAATATGATACTTCAAAATAATACCTCTGCCTCCCAAAAGCCCATATATTACCTGGCTTGGATCCCTCAGGGACCGTCCCATTCCAAACCTGGTGTAAGAATTCAGGTCTATTGTCATTCATGTCAATTACATTAATAACAATGTCAATGGGATTTTCCACCTGGTTTCCATTTACATCCACTGCGTGTGCTCTCAGCTGCAAAAATCATTAAAAGTATTAGAATTTGCACAACGTACAGGTGCAAATAGATATAATAATAGTGACAGGAAGTTTCAGGCCAGACATTTTTAGCCCAGTGTATTTTCTTGTCTGCTGCTGCTCCCTCATATCGACCTTTTAAACTTCCAAGCTGCTAATGGAACTGATGTTCAGACTTCCAAACTATTCTAAGTTACACACTTCCTTCTTTGATTTGATGAAAATTATTTTAGATCATGTAATTTTGATTACTACTACTGCCGACTGTCACATAGAATTCTGGTTTAAATCATGGCTATTAGAAAACATTCTCCAAAAAGATGAAGATTTTAATGTAAATCTGTGTATTTAGACCAGAGTGTGGCCATTGCTAGGGAAAAGAGCAACTTCCTACTATAGCAGCCCTGCTGATGCCCATCATGTATACACACACACACACACACACACTTATCTTGTGGCTACAAAGCTACTAAAAAGCAGCAAGATGGCATTATTAGCTCACCACCCTGGAAATGGCTCATATAAATGTAAATTCCTAAGTCAGTAAATCCTGAATTGCCAATGTCAAATTCTCAGTTAAAATCTTATGGATTATAGAGCTTTTGTCTGAGAGCCTTTCACCCACACCTCCCCCCCAGATGCCTCCTGCTGTGTCCTCTGTTTAGGAGCAGCACTCAGTGGGCTCCCCAGAGCACAAGGTAAGGAGTGTTTTAATCCACAACATGCTGGAAAACTCTCTCCAGGAGCTGGGTGATTTCAACATGGTTTCCCAAAAGCACAGGAAACTTTAGCTCACAGCCTGCTCTCCCCATCTTCCTTGCAACTTTCCTTTTCCACTGGTACTGGAATCTGTGGTCTACTTTGTCAATTTCTTTAGAGCAAAGAATATCATTTTCATAAGCTGACAGGCCTAATTTACAATTCTATTAAAATGCTCAGATTTGCCCCTAAAATAAAAATTCTTCCCATCCATTTCTCCAATCACAGCTGCTGCAATTCTAATAGCAGTCACATCCTAATTTAAGTTGCTGAATTAAAAATAAACTTCTAGAAAGTATACAATTCAGTGGAGACTGTGATCAATGGCCTGTACTTGAAATATAAGCCACAGTACCCATATTTCCATCTTTTAGAATTACTTTACCTAAATACATTTAATCACTGTTTACATATGTTAATGTATTTAAGCTGCTTAAATATAGTAACAGTTAGCTTTATTAAGTACAATAAATACAAATCTGCTACAAACTCCTCAAATCATATCTCATACAAAACTAAATGCTGGCTGCTCAAGTCATGTTTGAAGCAGATGTTCATCTTCAATTTGATAATCTGATTTGTGGTAAATTAAACTCTTACATGAAAAGAAGCAATCTGCTCCCGGTCCAAAGGCTTTGTCACAGACAGCTGTCCTGAGATGGGGTTGATGATGAAGATGCCTGTTGGAGGCTGGTCAGCTCCTGGGCCAGTCACGCTGTACCGCAGAGAAAGGCTTTTATCACGATCCGACCTAATCTGTGTGTCAAAAAAGATGAAGTTTACATTAGCTACAAACAAGTGCAGGATGGAACTGCTGCTGAGACAAGCAGCAGCTCTATTTATCTTCTCCTTGCTCCTTAAGAGGTACTTGCAAAAACAATTATTCTGGAAATGGTACAGAGTGGGTATAAAGTCTGAAGTTCTTAACAGGACTCTTTGTTAGAAAATGGTCAAAGGATATTCAGAAGTGTAAAATCATCCCTATTTATTTCTCAGAATAAAAATTATTTGTGTTAAACAAAAACAAGCAAATACTTTAAGCAGAGTTATTTAGATCTTAGAGAAAACATATAGTATCATAAAATTACACATGAAATTAGAAGTTTGGTTTGTGTTTTTCCCCTTCTCCTATACCTTCTCAGCCCAAAGCTACAGGCTCTCTTCCATGAAAGGCCAGCTCTTTAGAAACTCGACATTTTTGCTTAAACATTGAACTTGTTTCATATTCCAAGGAAACAACTGAAGGGCAGTGCATCTGTGAAGAGGAGCTGAATCACCAGTGCACACATAAAATAGAACAGAGTGGAACTGTGTCCTATCAACTTGGGCTAATGTTCTGCCAAGTTCCAGCAAATTGATCATGACCGGCCAGTACCATGGCTGGAAGCCAGCCCAGAAGAGGCTGGCTCCTGCAGTGGCTCCTTGCAGTGGCCACTTCTGGGCAGCAGAATCTTGTGGAAGATCTGCTGTCCTCACCCCATCAGATAGAATTTCCTTTAGTCTCCTGTTGCACTTTGCTTCCTGCTCACTCCCACACCATTTCCCAGGCAGAGAACTCCAGGCAGGAGACTGGAAAACTCCTGAACTAGCAGAGACACCCCTTAGCACACTTACCACCCAAAACAAGGTCATCTTCCACCAGCAGAGATGCATAGGAACAAGTTAAACCCCAGGAAATTAGATGCATCCCAGCATGCAATGCACAGGCAGGAAGTAGAAACCAACCCAAAAGAGTCTGATAAATGTCTGGATGATGAACAAGACATCATTTACACAAAATCTCTTCAAGAGCTCTCTGAGGGACACTGAAACCACACTTCTATTAACTTCCTTACCCTAACTAATTCCTGAGGAAAAGGTCCTTTGGAATTTTCTGGTAGGTTGATTGGAGGAATAACCCAGTCTCTCTTCTGCCTCTTCAGAGGGCTGCTGTGCTTGTATTGTTGCCATGGAAATATGATTTCTTCAATTTTCCTTTGGTCCTTTCCCAGGTACAAGATAAAATTAAGCACATGTTAGAAGGAGAATTACTTGCAGACATTATAAAGTAACTCAGGTACAGTTACATAATTGACTGAAAGACTGTCCTTCCTCTGTGCTCATCGGACTGTTTTATTTGCATTCACAGTGCAGTTTGAAAAAAAACAATATCATTTACAACTTCACTGCAAAACTGGAAGAACCTTTTTTTTCCTTATTTAACTAGGAAGAGAAAGGGAATTATAAACCATTTATAACATGGCACTACTGTGTAAACTATCTGGCACTTTCTGAGAAGTAGTTAATATTTTGCAGAATTTAATAGTACACCCTTATGTATTTCTCATTAGCTAGAGCTTCAGTTCAGGTAATGTGCTACTGTACTCTAAATTTAGATCTGGGTGTGCTATAATGTAATTTGAGTTCCAAGAGAAGTTTAATACATACTGGTAAGGAATGTCTCAAATATTTATGACTCTATTAAATCCCAAAGAATTAATGCTGTAATTATTTTAAACCTATGTCAGCCATGATGGATGCAGTAGATGACCCACTTTACACACTGGGCATTAATCTCTGCTGGGTGTCAACATTCCCTTCCTATTCCCTTCTGTATCTGCAGTCATTTCATCCTTTGGATGACAGCACACACAGCTAGCTTGCTTGAGGTCGGAAACAGGGGGACAAAAACATCTTCCAAATCTTTCAAAAGAAGAACTTTTTTTCAATCTAACCAACTACATCACAGAGTAGGAACAGACACCCAACTGAAGGCCAGATTCTATTCGTCTACATTCTGTTGATGGTAAGGAAACCTGAATAGTGTCTTTGGAATAAACAGGGCATGTGCTGGCACATCTAAGCATCTGCTCTTTTACAGTGCTTCCACAAACAAAATGACAGTATTTCTATTGTTAAAAACATGCCTTAGGAAATTTAACACAATCACAAAGTAAGCAAACAAACAACCGAGGATTAAACAGCAGTGGTCTCCAGTGTGTTCTCAGGAAAAATGTATTGCATAACCACATTACCTACTTTTAACATGATGCTTAAATCTTAAATGTGTACCTATTATAGGTATGTTAATCTATGAATAAACTTTGTTCTTTATCTGTAAACTAAACACTTCTCCTTCACTAAGGAGAAGGCAAGAAACAGCAGGCAACAGGTAATATAACAGAAAAAGGTAAACAACCTAACAGGCTTTTCTAAAGTAAATCCATTGCTAATTGCATATTGCTAGGTCTGATTTTTGTTACAGTACATGGTTTATCCTGTGGCAGCTTCCAGCAGAGGGAGACTATCTTCCTTACCAAGTAGTGCTGGAATCATGAATAATTTACAATCTCCAATTTGATTATGACGGGACAAGACAAAGCCAATATTCCCTGCCAGAAGTGCTTTCCTACTTACTGCTGTAAATCTACAGTTCCCATCTAATAAATGTGACTGATGCACTCTATCACAGATTTGTTTATTTTGTGGTTATATTTAACCGCTTGAATAAATACTATAATACTTTCAAGTAATTTAAAATAAAGGAATGGCTGTGTGAGACTTAAATTCAGGTATAAATCTCAAGCTATACAAACAAAAAGCTCAAACACAAAGAATCCTATATAGTTAAATAGGCATGTCCTTTCATGCCTTAGCAAAACTACAGAATAAAAGATGATCAAAGTTCCTTCTAAAGCTCCAGCTTTGCATGCACTAGGTGTACATTAATAAGCTGGTTCATGGAGAGGTGCATGACAGGCAAAATGAAGGCCCCATTTTAAGGCCTCTTTGTGGAGATACATTTATACAGGCTGCATTAAGCTCTTGTTTTACCTTTTCTGAAGCCCCTGTGAAGGCTGGTTCCGGGGTTAGTTTCACCCTCATTTGCCATTCTTGCTGGGTTTCCTTGTCTTGAGCAGACACGACAAACTCTGTGGGCTCTGCTGAAAGTTGAAAGCTTCGCTCTGCATAGACCACACCATCCTCACCTACTCTGAAATCTCCTGGCTCACTGCTACCAAAGTGTATTTTTTTGTTTCCATCACAGCTTCGAAACCTCACTGTAAAACAGACAGAAAATGGCAAATAGAAGAAAATTGAAAAAGCAGCCCAATTGAATTCACTGTGACATCAAATGCACTAAGAACAAACTCAAAAGCAGAGATACTTAACGTGTTATTGCTATTACCACATGCAGTGAAGTCAGGACTTGTACTTTACCAGTCAGTCCCTGCCACATAACAATGATATTCTTCTGTGGACTGCTAGGCTGAGATTTTAACCCGAGACAGGAACAGCCTCCTGCCTACAAATCTACCCCACCACCAGCAAGAAAACCATCCCCCTTCCATGTCCTACAGTACATCTCAGTTGGTTGCTAGTTGGGTTTGCATCTCAAGCTTTGCAAAAATCCAGTCAAGCTGATTCATTAAAAACACTCAAAAAATTTTGTTACACTGCAACCATAACTGCAAACACAACTATGTTTACAGCACGCTCTCTCTGCCAATGGGAGTAAGGCTGAAACCTTGAAATATGTTAAAAATATTAAATTTTGTGCCCACATCAGCCTATGATTCAGCTGTGCAATCTCAGGAAGATTACTTATGAGCTCTGGGACTGAGTTTCCTTGTTCCTCATTGACAAGATGGAGGAGGCAGTAAATGCCTCACAGAGAAAACCTAAGTTAATGACCTTGAGTTTTCCTTTTGGTTTGGCTTTTTGTGTTTATTTGTCTGTTTGTTTGGGGTTTTGGGGTTTTTTGTTTGTTTGGGTTTTTTTTTTTTTTTTTAGCTATATTCTGTACCACACATGTCCCTTTATCTACTTAGGGATTACCTATTCTTGTTTAATTCTCTCCTCCCTCCTTCCTTTTGTTGTGTCTGAAAGACACACACTGGAGCAAGAAGTCAGTAAAACCAATTGTAGAGATAATCATGTGTTCTCCACAAAAGAGAACTGGTAACAGGTTACTGTCTTCTCTACCCAATTCTTTTCAACACCAGTTATCTTCTGGGTTACTACAAATAATAGTAAGTAAAAAAATGCAAGTGTGCTTTTATAACCAATGATCATTCTTTAAAGTTTCCAAAGCATTATGAAATATTTTGATTGTATGGGCAACAGAAGTGCAAAATACCATTATGAAGGTTGTGCTGAAATCCACATAGTGAAGATGAAGATGAAATGAGGCTTTATGCCTCATTTCAGTTATTGCACTTTTTATATTGTGCTAAACCATGCAAAAACTATTTAGCTTCAAAACCTAAAGGTCCCTCTCAAGAAAAATCACTACTAAATGTCATGCATCATATGCTTTCTTCTGTAATGCACTCTTTTCAGGCAGGTACTAAGAAGAATTACTTACTTTTCTGTATTTGAACTTTAAGGACCAAGCTGATGTTCAGATGACAGACTAAATTGCTTCCCTTATTGCACCCTTTCACTTATCCAGAATCCCCCATTTGCCCTCTCCTGACAGAAAAGACTGTATTTTAAAAGGGTCCACCACATAGAAAAAGGGGACAAAGCACAGCGCTACTCTAAATAAACTATACAGCATCAACCTTCTTAATTTTCATCTTGCTGAACTGGGCACGGATACTGCTCTTTCCAGACAGATCCCGGAGTTTGAAGGTCTTTACCTGTGAAAGGCCAGCCTCACCGTGAGGAGAAGAGCATGCCATGTCCACAAAGCACTGACCCTGAAAGAACAAACCTCCCTGGGTAAAAGGCTGAAGCCTCACCAGCAGGGTTGCTCCTGTGATCCTCCTTAGACAGGCTGCCTCTGGTCTTCCTCTTAAGCAAAGAGAGTGGTTTTCTAAATCTCTAGTAAATACTCAGCCTCTCGTGAAAGCTTTCATATATTTAAGCCATTCCTATGGATCCTCAAGTCTATCCTACCTGCACTGTACCTTTTTAGGTACAATGACTGCCTTCCCTATAATCTACAGGCTACAGGTCTGCAGAATTTGGAGATGTCAGATCCTCTGTTTTGCTGGTCACACGGGAGGAGAAAATTGGCAGGCAGAATTTCCAGTTCCCAGATGTTAACTATCCCATGGACCTCCCACTTTTTTCAGCATGGGCCTTGCAGCTTGAGTCAGCTCACGGTAACACTAGGTTGAAATGCTACAGCCAAAAGAGAACATGCATCACTCTACACCAAGAATGTAAGGCTACTACTTAAAGCAACTACTCCAGTATGTAGGAATTACCGCAGTCCTACTTCTGTAATTCTTGCCCAGCACAGAAATAAAAAGATGTCCAAGAAGAGCTTACTCCAAAGTCACTACATTTAACAATAAAAGAATTTAATGAGTGGACTATTAAACAGTGCTATTTGTACTTGGTTACAGAGGCACAGGCGATCCAGACCCCAAGCATGGAGGAAGTTGGGCATCCTTAAAATGCCACCACTGTTCCCAAACAAACCTCTCAGAAACACTTCACATAAGTAAAAAAAAACCCCAAAAAAACGCCAGCCAGCAACATGACCCATAGCTCTGTGCTTCTGCTAACCTCTCATCTCATCTCAGCTACAACTGCTCTCAAAATCTGCTTTTCAAAAAAGAGTCTTGACCAAAAGGACAAGCCAGCTCTATCTTAGGCTCTTCTCAGACTTACTTCTGGAAAGTTCAAGAGTGGAAAAGAGAATGAAGATTAATCTAAACTTTGATCATTACTGTTTCTCAAAAAGGTGAAAGCTAAAATGAGTATTTGTCAATATGGTCTGAAAGACCAAGATATCACAACAATATTTTATAAAAAAATATTTCCTAACTATTGCACACAGTAGCAAAATATATTCCTATTTTAGATATTCAAATTCATAAAGAAGAAGATTTCTTTTCCCCCATCTCCTTACATACAGACTCCAGCAGCACAAAAATAACACAAAAAACCCACCCTGCTAGCCACTTCATTGATATTCTTCCCCCAGGCGACTCTGTATTATGAAATTCAATGAAAATCCCTTCCTCTGACAGTATCCTGGTAAAAACATATAAAATTGTCAATGTGAGAATTATTCTCCCTTTGCAAGGAGCACACATTAACGAATTATAGTCAAGTATAACCATCTATAATTAAATTCCCTTGACAGAGTACAGGTTGTGCAGTAGCTACTCTCCCCCCAACCACATGGTTATCAGTCTTGTAAATTCGATTTAGATCACTTTGCTTCATTTTTCAGTGTTCAACTAGTATGAACAAAGAGTGATTTCTGACAGTAGGTTTTCAGGCAAAGACTTTTTTTCTTTCAAAAATGCTACAGGAAATATTTTTTTTACTGTGAATAATGACTACTTATGCAACCATGTTCTTTTCTAAAAACCACAGGAAAGGGAGGCATACTTTCCACAAGTCACTTTATGTTGACAGATCAATCACAGATTTTTTTTCCACTTTAATAAAGGTTAACTAGATATAATCAGCAGAATTTCAGTTACTTTATATGCAACAGAAAGAGTAATCAAGTATCTAATTTTACTGTTTTTTAGTAACACTCTGCATAAATGATCAGATAAGAGTATCATAATCTGTAAAAATAACTCACAGATTTTTAAGTATTTTTGAGTATCCTGTGCATCTTCGGAAAGTATTTGCTTTTTAGAAGTATATTATTTGAAAGCCCTGGGAAGTATTCAATCAAACTCAAAGATAACTGTTTCAGTTTTAGAGAATACTTTTGGTCATATAAAAGCAGTAATATGCAACATGGGAGTAAATGCACTCAGTTCACAGGCTCAAAATAGGGCTATGCACAAGGGTTTATAAAAGCAGGGCCTTTAAATAGAAGAAAAATTGTATTTAGCATTAGCATATAATTATTATTAAATATCATAGTATAAATTTATACATATAAGACAAAAGACCATTAATATCCTATTTTGAGTCTTTTTTTATCTTAAAACCAAGGCAAGTATATTCTTTTAAATAAAGAATAAAAGAGGACCTCTGAGACTACAACATTGTAAAATGAAAGTCTACAGCTCCATGATATTAAAAGAAGCTTTCAGTTTAACACTCTTGCATGGAAGTAATTATAACACATGCATACATGTGCAGTGTAAAAAACATTAAGAACTAGACATGCAAATTCATTTAAAGTGCACTAGAAGATCACCACCATTCCTGCTCAGGTCTAATATAAAAATCTATAAAATACAGCTACTCATGTTGGTTTGCACTCTTTGCCAACCTGCTTTTGCTCTTTTTGTCCTGGGAAAATAATATCAGAATTACCTGATCCAAACAAGGACTGAGCAGAAAAATTGCTGTTAATAATATAGCCCACAGTACAAAATTTCATGAACATATATATTCATGTGCAACATAGAATATTAATACGGAATTTTCACTACTCGTTTTGATTGTGAGACTGAGTTTGCCATCTGGATTTTCTGCACTTAGAAAATAACTCAGTTCACATCTAGGTATCATCCACATGCATACAAGCACACTAGTGTGCTTCCTTCTGTACATTTGTTGGAACACTACTCCTCTTGAATGCTCTTCTCAATGCCTAAGAAGCAACCTCAAGGCAAAGGCTCACTTAGTAGACATCCTGGAAAATTGCAACAAATGCCAAGTGCTAACAACACATGCACTTCAGCAATACAGTTAAGAGCATGCATCATAAACCAGAAAACCTATAGCTATTTAATCCACTTGGGATCGTTTTGCAGCAGACAAAATAAACAGAATAAGAAAGTATCCTAGGTACAACTACCTACTGATACCAGTTTTACGTTTGACAGATGGAGAAACTATATGGAAACATTCTGCTTGAACTGTCTAGCCATCTGCATATTTAATATCTGAACACTCTCCAAGAACGCCCTGTATTAAACAAGTCTTTACTTCTCAGAGAGAGAAGCAGGAGAAAACTACATGAGAAACCCCATGTAATGCCCCTCCCCCACGCTCTTCCTTTATAAATTAGTAATTTATTCATACCGGTTACTTCTGTATCTGTAAGATGATCTGTTAGTCCTACTGGCATAGTGCACATGCTCCTATCTCAGTTCATGGCTTGTTGGAGTGGCATGTGTAATGCCCATGAGACATCCTTTATTATAATTATAGATGACCTTCAAAAGAACTGGGGTTTTGACATCCTGGCAAACTGTTACAATCACAAAGAACTAAAATACATTTTAACTTGCCTTTTCTATCACCACCCTTAAAATCTGTTCTTATTTTAGCATTTCCTGGAACCATCTTGAAATCTTATTAAATATTATTTAATATCTGATTTTCTGATATATGGGCTGTCTACATCAGCCAGAAAAATGCTGTTTGCATCTGCAAACTGAGAATATTATCTATGGAAATTACTGAGTCAAAATAAATATGAAATATAATCAGGTTATTTTAGGCAATGGCATTTCCCTACCTGTATTGAAATTCCATTTGTCATTATATCCTTTAGAGATATTTCCATACACCAGCATTGTTTCTAAAAGTTTCTTCTAGTCTTTTTTCCTAATCCCTTTTTCTTCTCTGCTTTTATATTTATTGCCTGTCGTTTATCCGATACTCCAGACCATCCAAAAAATCTCAAAACCCTACTCATTTTGAGCCTTGCTGGACTAACCAAGCTGTGACACTTGAAAAGAAAGCTGGCTGTCAAAAGACAGCTACTTACCAAAGCCTGCTAATTCAATAATTGCTTTTGAAAACCTGTGCCTTGTGCTGAGCACTGTGTTCTGCCACCCCAGCCCACTTGGAGTAGAGGGCTGCTTCAGCAGGTCACGCAAGCCCAACTGGAGTTCTGCCACTTGCTGAGGGCCAAACACAGCCCATTTGCTTCTAAATCCTATTTACACTTGTCTTCAACATCTTTACAGCCTGGTTCCATGGGTAAGCCTGGTTATGAGGCTCTCAAGCGCCAAAAAGGTGTCAAATCAGAAGGTTACAACTGAGGTGAAACTGAGGATGTATTCAACCTATTTACCAACTTTAGGTGTTTCATGATCTGACTAATAGCAGCTCAACTTCCCACTTTTCCACGCTGAACTGTTTGCTTAATTGTCTATTCAGTTAGGAAAACAATAATTAAAAGGAAAGGTGATTTGCAAGAATTAGGTTTAATTCATACTGTACCCTTTTTTCATTAATTGAAAGCAGTTCAAGTGATCAGCAGCAGGCAATAGGCAAAACCTAGTACTGATCTATACCTTTACTCTGGGGGAAACAGGATGCTAAGGAGTCTACTGTACAAAACCCCTAAGTTTTTATAAAAGTTGTATGTTACGTTGGTAAAAGCAATTTGTACTGGTGACCACAACTATGACTCAGTGCAATTCTCTCTCCTGCCCCAGTCCTGAGACTGCTAGTTCTGGATAGAGAAATATGTACGTTTCCTAAAATAACATACTTTCAAAGCAATCTGGCAGTCTACAAGACAGAAGAACACTGGACATAAATCTCCCTCTCCCTATTTCTGCAACATATTCTTTTTCATTCTGAATTTGTACAATTACTGTGAAAGGTTTTCTTTTAAAGTATTTTGTTGCGAGGTACAACTGGGAAATATTAAAACTCCTTCCTATATTCATGAGGCCTTATGAACCCTAATGCCTCCTTATGAGCCCTAATAATTCAAACATTAAGGTCTATTTTTAAAGTATTTTCTTTCACAGGTAGCTATCACCAGACTGCCTAATTCTTGCATTCACAGGGAAAGACTACACAGTTCTTTAATAAAATGCCATCTAGTTTCCAGTTCCCATAATCCTCTTTGTTTACAGAACAAAGTCGTAACAGGCATGCCAGAATGAAAATAGGGATAATGTTCTTTCTATTCGATAGAAATCCTCTGCAGCTTTTCAGTACGGGAATACCAGCCATCAGCAAAACACAGGACTGGTATCTCAAACAGAGTCCAAATTATATCTGATTCACTGACTCTTTTCAGTCTTCGCCTCTACCCCTCACTGGCACAAAGATCTGTGCTTTTCACATCCCTTTTGTCTTTATTTTAGAAAAAGTAAAATGTAGAAAAAGAGAATAATCATCTTCAAGAGGGAAAGTACTTGTATTTCGACAACTGCTTTTGTTTTAAAACACAAAAAGGTTTCTTTTCATTTTCCTCTACTCGGTATTGTTTAAGGCAGCTTCACTATAGATGAGCCTATAGGCCCCTGCAGAGTTCTGCACCAGCTTTTTCTAAATGATGCTAGCTGAAAGAAAACTCAGTAATAAATGTCATTTCTGTACTCTGGAGTATGCAATGCACCTTTAATACTTTCCCAAGCACACCATTCTACACAGTAATAAAAAGAAGGATTAAACACTAATCTCTTATACCCATAATGCATCAACTGACTACACCTGCTAAAATCCAATTTGGTAATTAAAAAAATGTATCTACTGAACAGTCAAACCAGGAGACTAAAGGGAAAGTACTGTCTCTGCAGATAGCTAGCAGAAAATGGTTTCAAAATTGAGGCACTTAACACAAACCTATTTTTACCTCTATTCGTTTTTATGTGACCTTAAGCAGCGTAAGAAACAAATACCTACAATTACACTGCAGCAATTAAAGGGCAGTTTTTGTGCTGCAGTAATGACTTAAATATCTAGTAAAAAACTGGATAAGCTGCTTTTCTTTTTACTCTATCTTTAGAAAATGCCAAAAAAGTTAGCCCTTGTTTTTTTTTTCCTTTTCCCTCACTAGCAATAAGAAAAGTGAGAACAGAGAATAGATGCTTTTGTATGTTCTCTATGCTAACTGTTCTTGGCCTGAAGTCCTTTTAGGCTTCAGGTTTCAAGGGGTTTTTTTCCTACCTCTCTTCTCTTTCTTCTTTATTGTTCCTTCTCCCTGCCTTTCCAGGTGTTCTGTTTTCTAGTTTAAAGAACCGCACTTTATTCCCTGATGCTCCCATTTTTCCTGTCCCCTCTTTCAGCTGCGCTCCTGACAGAGGTGCTGAGGCGTCAAAGCACTGCTAACTTCAGGCTGCAGCTTAGGCTTGGAGCACACCTAGGCAGAAAGATCATGGGAGGCTGTCTTTACAAAAATAAACAAATTAACTAACAAACTAAATATCCAGGCACCTAAAGTTTCTGTAAAAAGACAGAACTTGCTGGAATATCAAATGGGTGCATACTTACAAATGAGCTGATGATCTATTTTATAAATTCAACCAGTCAGCAGCTTTAAACAGTGGCTTAAGCCCCCACACTAAAAGGGGTTTAGGAACAACAACAGAACATAGGAGAGAAGCATATATCACTTTTAGGCAATGTGTCACTTTTTACCATGAAAAGAAATACAACAAAATAAAATTAAGGATTTTTCTCATTAAATTACAGGACAGGCAGAAGTGAGTGTTGCATTTGAACTGCATTGCATCAAACAAAAATTCCCAGCACTGACAAAATGGCAGCAATCCTTTCAACAATCCATTAAAAAAAAACTCTTGAAGCAGTGGGGAATGCCTAATGTTTAGTATTGTGCTGCATACCCCAGGATACTGCCTGTTTCTCGAGATCACATTTGGCAGTCCCTCCCATGTGGCTATGGATGCTTCAAGGGGAAAGGAGACAACTCTCCCTAAACCAGCCTCTCAGCTTCACAAACCAGCACACATCTGAATGCAATGACCCTCCACAAACAACAATACAGATTTTCCTCTGCTTCCTTGCTTCCTCTGTCTGGTCGGCCCAACACTGGTGGCTTTTGTCACTCTCCCACATGTCACTCCTCTGGGCATAATATGGTCTAATTTTCCAAAGCTGCAATTATTCTTTATGACTTTTTAAAAGGTCCTTAGTCATACCCTAGTTACTGTGACAGCTCTGTGCACCACTTCTTTGCTAAAGACTAAGGCTGTTATCCTCTGGGGGAAACCTGGACAACCTTCCAGCCAATGGACACAACTGCAGCAGCATCCCCACACAGCATGGCTGCTCTCAAAGCAGAACCACCCTGTAACACAGGGATGCTCATTTCCCCAGCAAATGGATAACAGTGAAAACATAGCCTGCTTGAACACTGTGCTTTTGTATTAAACAAGGGGAGAAACCTGCCAGTTGCCAAAGGGACTGGAAGAGACAGCAGAGATAGCCCAGCAGTATTTACACTGATGTGGTTAGATAGCAATAAAACCCATAAATCCCAAGGATTATAGCATCACTGGATCATGTCCATTAGGCCTCAGGCAGAAAACTAGTTGGCATGGCAGCTTAACAGTATCTAGTCAGACCTCAGGTTTTCATCATTATTATTCTTAAACAGAGATATCTGACCTTAAAATTCAGAAAAAAGCTCCTGGTGACTGGTGCAGGCTGGTACAGAATATTTCACAGCCAGCCTACAGTAGTGCTGCCCATAACGAAGCAGAGGACTCAAGAAATTGCATGCCTATTATATTATTAGAGAGTACCTGTGGGTGAAAGTAACCCCTAAATGGGTATTCACTCCCTCTGAGTATTTTTTTCAACATTTAAAATAGCTAAGGTGACGTGCTAATTAACTGATTACCGTTAAAGAAGGGGAAATATCAAGGGAACTATCAGGAAAATGCCTGATCTCACGTATTTTGAGATTATTATTTGAGTTGTTCATAGAATCTTGTTATAGCATCTCTCTGAATATGCCTCACACTCCCCCTCCATCCAATATACGTGTGCAGATGCCTTTAAAATAAATGAAGAATCACTAGTATTAGAATTAGATTTAATTAGAAATATGTAGGAAATTGCTTGACACCGCTGACTATGGAAGCTCACCTAAAACACTGCAACATCATAGGGAAACCTTAATGTTGTCATCAGTCCACAAAAGGGAGCAAAGAGTAATTAGTACATACATTAGGTATTTTTTCCTCAAGAGCTAAAATAAGTCCAATGATCAGAAAAAAAAAAATCCAGTGCTGGAATAGTTTCTAGTGACCAGCACTTGTTGAATGCTCTCAAACAATTATTAATTATTTTTATCTTCTTGGCTGACTATCTAAACCATATTCTGAATGAGATGCAAACCACCCATCCTTGCAAAGTCACCAAGTATCAACAGCACAAAAGGAAAAACAAAAGAGGAGGAGAAACTTGGACTTTTTGTGTCTAGGCTGCAGAGTAAGGACCTCAGGCTTGAGTCTTTTCAGATGATTTTTTAATTTCATGTAAGGCCCACCTGACTGTAGGTACATTAGACAAACACTGGCTAATTGCTTCATGTCTGACTGTACCATACAATGCAAACTCATTAAAATGACCAACATGAGGTTACTTGTGTACATGTGACACGGTGTAAGTCAAAATTTAAGTGGTGCTACTTTCCTTCAAGGTCTTTTACCATTTTTTTTAATATCTTGTCTAGGGATTACAAAATTACGAGGCTCAAATAATCCCCTCAAATTCCGATTGACAGTAATAGAATTGACAGAAATAAAATAAGCGTTACACCACGAAAAAAACAGATTAAAAAAACGTTTTCTTAGCAAAATGCAGACAAGCATGACAGCAGCACAACATGGTACCAGGATTAATATAGGAAGGGGAAAAAGTAAATAAATACTTGGATACAATTTGCAGACAAATGAGAGAAATACAGGCAGACTTCATTCAAGAGGGAACTTTCAGTACTGCAAAATTAAGACATACTTCAGGATACCATGCCAAAGCAATGCTGTGCAAATTTATGCAATTTATTCCAGGTGGAAAGAGAAGAGACAGACCTGGCTGAACAGACTCTTGTTTTACAATCATGATTCAGTCTAGTCACAGAAGAACACAGAATAAAAAGAACGGATCTTCTGATATATTCGAAGATACTCTTCCTGTGATAAATGCAGCTTTTTTCTTTTTTTCCTTTTTTTTTTTTTTGGTGTGTCTAGACTTTCCTGTGGGCCTTGTGAGCACAAAACACAAGATACTTGACATTCAAATTGTGTTAGATTGGAATAATGCCTGAAAATAGCAGGGGCTTGACTGATTGAACTAGAACTGAAAATTCTACTTTTAGCAAAGCCTAAGGATGAGAGCAGGGTATTACCTTTCTGAACCCCTTTGCTGGATTGAACAGTTACATGAGCTTTGAGACCAAAGATTACAGTTATAAATATCTCAATGAAAACCCCACATGTGATAATGGCTCCTAGAGGGAATCAGGAGGATTCATTTCTGGATGTGGCAATTAACCTATTACTGTCTGATCAAGACTATTTTGCTGAGAAGCAATGAGCTATTGCACTCTACGCAGACTTGATTTTTCAATTATTAGTCACAACATTCTAAGTTTCTTAGCAAAGATTACACACCAACACCCTCCAAATGCCCAGACTGCATCCCAAGTGTCTGGGGATTATTTCTACAGCAACTGGTAAAACAGGACTGCTCCCTGACTGGGAGTCCTAGGTACAAGGTGAAAATTGGGTAACTTCTGACATTTACCTGAATCAAACATAATACAAATACCTGAACAATGGAAACACTCAGTAACTTGCAGAATCAATCCATCACAAAAATGGAACTAAATCTTCCTTTAGAAACCTGAGTACTGTGTTATTTCAATAGAAGGCACTTCTTGCTTTGCTTACCAGAATACTAAATATTCATTTCCAAAAGGAATCTGAATGGAAAAGCCCCATTGTAATAAACATTTTAACATTTCAATGGCTATTTCAACTGCCATCTGTATTCTTCTCAATTTTCCTCAAATGTTTGAATTCCTCAAAAAGACACCTGTGGCATTCACTCATGAGAACAAGCAACTCTTTTCACTTCCTCTTCCCAAAAACAATGCCAGTTTGCAAAGGGAATAAAGAAAGCCACGCTACGCTTGCTGTATACTTCAGAAAATACTACCCAATGTGTTCTACAGTAATGACTGCTGATCCAGAGGTATTTCTCCTTAGGATAAGCATTACCATGAACATCTTGTGATAAAAATCACTGAAATGCTGTGCTTTGATGGTTAATATAAGCAGATTCATGATCTATCTAAAAGTCTGTTAAAGTTACTCATGGCAAAATTATTTCCTTTCTTGGTGCATGATGCACAGCTCCTCTCTAATGCTAGGCTCCAGATGTGTCTTTGTGTGCATGTGAATATGCTTTTGGTCCAAAAATGCAATAGTGTCACCAACAGGGAGAACACAAAGTCACTGAGTGAAACAGCATACTGAGTTTCTGTTGAAACAAAACTGCAGAGCATGAAATAGAAACCTGTCATCAGATGTAGGGAGTCTGACGTTCATGAGTAGCAGATAAAAAAAACTCCTCTCTCCTCTCACCTCTATCTGAGGGAACTGACATCTGCATGCAGGTGTGGCCAGTCTGCATCATAGGCAAGGACTGGAGTCTCTGCAGCAGAATTTGGGATCTATTTCACTAGGATTTAGGGCTGCGCTCTAGGAAGTAAAAAAAAAAAAAAAAAAAAAACAAAAAAAAAAAAACAAAAAACAAAACAAAACAAAAAAAAACCAAAAAAAACCCACTAAAACAAAAATCCACAAACTAATCCATCACGAAAAGCTACAAAACAAACCGTCCCCTCACACATGCACACCCTGAAAATAAAAAGAAAGAGCCCCCAAAGCTAAATGAATTCTATTCATTTAAAGTAATTTTAGTGCAGGCATTCTCCAGTACTTTGTACTTTCTATCAAAAGGTGCACATGCTAACTGGAACACAGATCCATATTCACATCACCCTACCCCATTTTACAGTCAAGGTGAGGAGTTCAGTTACCCTCAGGAGGAGGCTCCCAAGGAACACAGCCTGAGAGCCTGCAAACACAGGCTCAGTAGTTGTCCAAAAAGCACTATCCAGAGCACATAGAATCATGTTTCCAGCTTTGCTCGGACAGGCTGCTCACAGTCTTTGTACTGAGGACCTTCCTGCCAGTGGAGAGATTCTACATGGCTGGTGCAACACTTTGATCAGGTAATCAGACAAGTTAGCAAGCAATATAATCAATTTGATCTGCCCACCTCAGCTGAGCACTCGGAGTCCCGAACAACTCTTATTAAGTTAGGCAATGCCTACAGTAAATGAGTGATGCGTTATTTTGATTTGCCTCTCAGGGCTCAAGATCATGGTATCTAAAGCTCACCTTCCCATGAGAAATGGTTTTCTGCAAACTAAAAGCAGCCTCTCCCACAGCAGGAGGAAGCAGCAAGTGAAATGGAACAGCTCTGACCTTACAATAAACATCTGAGCAACATTTTAAAATACTGGCACTGCAATGTTATTACTTTGCTTTGATATGCTGCCAAGGGAAAGCAAAGAGCCACTGAAAATTGAACTTCATTTTGCGGTCCAGTCCATTTTTCAATAATCCTTGTGGTACTGTGTACATAACTTAAGGATGTTACAAAAAGCAACATACTATGATGTCATAAAATAATAATATTCATGTGAAGTTCTTAACAGATTCAGGCTTAGAAGTGTCATAAATCAAAAAAAAATATCAAGGAACATACACATGATGCCACAAATGAAATACATACGATACCCTGGGTATGGAGAAAGGCATTTGGGGAAAATTAATCAGATTTTTGGCTCACAAGCACACAACATGGCTGCTGTTCCTTATTAGAAGTTAAAAATTTATAAAGTTCACTACAGTGTGGTTTTTTTGTTTTGTTTTATAAATGCAGAGATGTCATTTTTAATGTACATCTGTTGGCATTTTGTACATTATAGCCATAACTTACAGATTTTAAAAACAAATGGTATAACCAATTAACATGGTTTTTCCTTAACTCTTTTATTGTTGGATGTCTCCAATATACAATTCAAATTTTTCTTTGAGGACCAAGGTAACAAGAGGAACTTGAGACACGAAATTTTAGTCCTCGAGCTATGATTTATCTGCGCTACTCTCAACAAGCTCCCATGATAAAAACCAGTAATTGCATTCAGTTCTGTCTTGAAATCACATTCAACTGACTCATGTCGCTCTACGCTACACAACTCTGTTTTTACAGGAGTTTACCTCCAGATCCAGCAGATTTCTGCACTTTCGACAAGTATTGCAATGTCAACTTATTTTGGTATTAATTAATATCCTTAATACAGTTTGACTCCACTATGTCTTTTCTCAGCCTACCTTCTTACACATGACATAACCCTAGTCTCTGCCTTCACAGTTTTTGACTACATGTCTTTGACAGGTGTTTACCATAAAATGTGTCCATGTTCTTCAGGGCAGTACTATTGCTAAGTAGGCGCTTGTTCTATCATTCTCCCAAATGGGAAAAATAGAAAGAGAATAAGAAAAGCCTCTAAAGGTAAAGACCCCATTATCTTCCCAAAATCTTGATGCAGGGTGGCAGAGCCAAGACAAACAGCAATGTCTTAAACAAAAACACCTTCCTTAGCTGAGAAAGCTTTAAACACAGTATTTTAGGGGACAACATCATTGGACACATAATTTCTTTCCACTATTCAATAAAATGCATTCTCCCCATCACAACTAGAGAAGCTGCTATCCAGTGATGGATAATGATGGATGAAGAGCAAACACAATTCATGCTATGTTTACAAAAAAATCAGAAACTATTCTTAAATTAATTCTAAAAATCAGGCAAGACCTAAGTTCAGAAACCCTCCACAAAGGAATCAGAAATCAGCACCAAGGTCTCTAAAGAAAAATTTGAAAGTCATACTGAAGTAATTAAGAAATGCATGAGGAAACACAACATTACTCTCAAAACACTGTTCTGAAAATCTGTCACAACTTAAACTATGTACTGAAATCTTTGCTGTTTTATTTAGAAAAAAATAAATGAATATGATCTGTGTCAATGTTTCCTCTCTTGTCATAGAGAACCGTTCTTCCTTTTTAGTCTCATCAGGTCAAAAGCACAGGTGAGCTTGTGATTTTCATTTAAACATCTAGTTTTTCCTGCGGATAAGATCAAAAAAGCTACCTAATTTCTCTAGATGAAAATGGACAGGGTGCATCTTTTCCTAAGAATGTCTTCTCAGTCATGTAGTACATTTAATTTTTTAAATATTTGCTAATATTTGATACTTTTCTTCACTGTGGTCATCAGCTGCAGAAGGCTGAGATTTGAGAGTTCTCTTATTTAAGTAAAAAAAGGTGGCTTTGTCCTTTCCTTTTTTCATCTGAGTCTGAAAAACATTTAGAAGGCCAGGTCAACAAACATATATAATTATGAGAATTAGAGAACTGGCTCATCAGACCTAAACACAGTTTTGATACTGTTTAATGCTGTGTTTTTAATTACCACTGTTTCCCAAAATAAATTTACCAAGTTTTTAAAAGGTGCATTTAGGTTTCCTGATATAGTACTTCACTGCATGTACTGGACCAAATCTGCTGACTTCTCATCTGCTCATAAACATCATGCACATATAATAATGGTTTGACTATTTCCTTTTCTTACAATAGATAATAAATTAAAAAAAAAAACCAAAAAAACCCCAAAAACCCCACAAAAAAACCCCAAAACAAAAAACAATCAAATAAAAAAAAAAACAGCCCAAACTTTTTAAGGCCTTCAAATGCAGCTACAATGAAACATGATCTAAGGTAGACAAAACCATCCAGTAAAGGAGGCAGGGAATGAGCCTATCCCTGCCCCTATTAATGCTACTTTACTGGGTAAGCCCAAGGAACATCACTCCCTGGTCAAACAGGAGGAGTTTCCCTGCAGATGGAGGTGGAGGTAAGAGGTGAGGAGGATCCACCACTTCTGGTGCCACAGCTGAGCTGGGCAAGCACCATCCAAGCCTACACACAAGCAGTTTCTGCTCCTCCTGTAACTGATACAAACCTCTGTCTTCCCAGGCAAGAGAAGCCATCTCAGCCTCTGCTCAGAGGAGGAATTTTCGCTCTGACCCACAAACACGGAGCTCAGGAGAACGATGCCAAACGCCACCCAAATGCTGCAGCCCTGAGTTGTGCGGTGGCGCTGCTGCAGGCACAGCTGTGCCGTACAGGCGGGACAAGGGGTCACGCAGGTCAGCAAAATATTACGGGCAGCAAATTGTTTAGGGACTATTTTGTTTACTGTGCAAGTGGCTTTTGACTAGGAGGGGTGGCAATTCTTTCCAGCTTGCCTTGGGCAGTGAAAGCTACAAAAATGTTTGTACTTGACGGGTGTCCAGGGAAATCGGCAGTCTTAGGTCTGTTTCTTTATCAACTCTGCCAAATTCTGTGCTACCTGTGGCACGGTGTTTTTTTTCTCTCTCTTTCCTCCCTCCCCAATGATTCTACATAACACGTCCAGCAAGAGTGCTAAGCAAGCCAGTTCAAAAGCAAACAGAAAGCAGGCAAACAAATTCCTCCAAAACCACTTAGCAAGCTGTTTTTGCAAAGGTTTACAAATGGAGCAAGAATCTGCCCTTGCCTTCACAGCAACCCACAATGCCACAGAGATTCCTCATGAGAAAAATCTCTCTCAGGCTAAAGATTTTCATGGCAAGTTTAAGGAAGCGATATATGGCTGAAAAATAGTTTTATTTACAGCAAGGCAGAAGTTAAATGACCGAGCCAGCTATAGGCATTACTGATGATCAAAATAGAAGCATGACTTGTAAAGTTTATTTGTGGGCCATTATGTAGCTTATGCTGTAGCACTAGCACATGTAAAATAAGAAATTATAACACAGCTGGTGACAACAGGGAATAATTTCATACTGACCTGAAATAATCAGTTATCTTTCCCCCCAAACTTTATCTAGGAAAAGGTGCATTTTTTGTCAAATCTCCTAAAACTGAAGTCAATTGTACATTATTACATTCACAGAAAAAGGTGACTTCAGATAATACCGATCCATTTACAGAGAAACAATCCACCTTTCAAATGAAAACTTTAAACATGAAACACTGAAATGATCAAAAATTTAACAGATTATGAATTGTGATTATTAAATGCAACTTAGAACAGTAACTCAGAGAAAAGTGTGTTGACTTACAGATTATTTTGATAGCAAAGTAGATTAAAACTAATTATAGTTTCAAGTTCATTATTACATAACTCAATGCCCACCCACATCAGTCAATTTACTGAAAACATTACACATGCATGAAGCAAATTATTTATGTTGCAACTGAACAACTAAAGGATGGCAGCCATATTATTAATGAATGTGAATTTAGTGAATATAAGCAAGACCTGAAAAGTCTGAACCAACCAGCCACAGCCTGTTAATAAAGTAAGATCAATCACATCAACCTTAAGTTCTTGCAAGTCTTTATAAAATTTAAATATTTTAAAAGTCACGTGTCCTCCCACCCTCTCCGACTTTTAGGTATTATTTACTCCACTGCTCAGTTAGAACTCTTAGATGGTGTCTACTGGAAATGTAATTTCATGCTGTTTTGAAAAGAAACTACAAAAACAAACAAACAAAAAACCCCACACAAACCAAAACAACAACAACAACAACAACAACAACAACTACAACCGCAAAGATTGAAAGCATTAAAGTAATTTTGGTATTGTTTATTCTTGCTTTACATGAGGCAAGAAAGGAAAAATTGAACAGACTGATACAGAAAAATTCATGAGTATTCACTTGTGATTTCATTTGAAAGTTGAACAAAAAAACCTTTCTGAACATGCGTCTCAAACTGTCAATAAATAAATAAAGTATCAACAACCAAAGGCCAGCTTTTCCAGAGTAATGACTGTGTTTGCAAAGTGCTAAAGGGAAACAAGTAGATACCAGTAAACTCTATGTACTCCACACTGGTATTGATCTGGGGGGGCTTGGTCTGCAGGAGAACTGCAAGACTGCATCCCAGGAAATGAAAAGTAGCTTCAACACATTTTCTGATGTCTGGAATCTTACCACCCAATGGAGGATTTACTTTTGTGGCTTTTCCTAAAATTTCTGATGACTAACAGAAAAAGGGGAGGAGGAGGTTGTGTGTGTGTGGGAATCAAGGCAGCCAAAGCATGAAGAGCATCCCAGTCTCCTCCTCCTTTATACCATATCTCCTTGCCTCTCACTTTGACTGTTCTGCTGAGACCCGGTTAAAAAGCCAGAGCAAATATTTCTAAACACAATGCTAAGGGGATACATGACTGCTCTCACCAACTGCATGCAGGCAAGGGAGCATGCTTCTGCCAAGTTAGAAATGGCCCTGGTCACAGGCACCACAGCTTGCTCTCATTCACTGTATTGCAGACTATACCTCCCCCAAAACTGTTTTATTCACAGAGTCCTTTCTTACTGTCTACAGGCAAGTCTTTGGTTTTCCTTTTCGAAGTACACCAATACAGTACTTGCAGAAATCTATTTTATCTCTAAGATACTGGATTCAGACATACAAATAAAATAACAGGCTACAACAAACACTATTAAAAATGATGCATCCATTTAAAGATTTCCCAACATATATAAATGCTATCTATCTAGGTGTTTACTTCCATATTTTTACAGTACATTATCTATATATTTTTTACAGTACATTGAGGCTGCCAAGAAAACAGAATTGCCACTACTCAGGCTGGAATTTGCTATCAGAGAATTTTTTTTCTTTTTCTTTTGTCTAAGCATGTGGGTCTCAGACATTCTGGAAAGTGACAGCAACAGTTGGTTGCTTTGCTCTAAGAGTTAAGCATATGCTTAACCATGCTAACTACCTTGACAAAGCCCATGGCAGGGAAGGGGAGGTGTTCTTGACTGTGGCAGCTGTAAACCACAAATAATTACATTATCTTTAACTACTCTTCACTTCAGCGGGAAGAAACATGCCTTGGATTCTGCTTCTCCTAGACAACTGTAAGGAAACAGAACAATGGTAATTCCCAAAGCCCCTGACCTCACGGAACTGTATTTCATTAACCAGTTTTCACTAAGCAAGTGGCAGAGAAGTACATTACACAGAAAGGGACACAGAGGCCACAGATCTGGGGCAGCTGAACACTGGGAAAGAACTGTGATGATGTTGCTCAGAGAACACATACCATGAGTGAGCACTCACCTCCTCCCCCCAAGTGTGAGGGTTTGCAAATCTGCAAACTGACAAGACAACTAGGCAGAAATCAGAAAACCAGGTATTTTGACTCTCTCAACTTAAATTTGAAACCAGTAATCATTCAAGAAGGCAGCACACATGGGCAACAAAAGAGCAGGCAGAACGCAAGACTCAGTACATCTCTATTCAGCGGCAGGAAGGCATCTATTATCAGAGGCAGAATGGACCAGAAATGCAAAGAAAGCCAGCATTGTTGCACGCGTTACTGGGAACATCCTAGCTGCTCCTTACAACTATTCAAAGAAAGATGAGCTGGGAGAACCCCAAAACAGTATCTTTAAAATCAGTACCTGATAAACCAGAGCTTAATTCTTGCAACAAAACTGAAACCAAAGCAAGCACATAAAGTAACTTAGGCACTACCCAGAAAACACATGGATAAAAACTGGCCAGAGGTTGGCCCTCACAGCCGATCTCGGCAAGCTCACTATAGAGCAGCAGTGAAAGATGCAGTCAGCCTTTTAGACATGGTTGTCTTGGAGACACCAGAACACACTGTATTGATGACAAAGGAAACAAAAAGCTGGATGCACTTTCTAAGGCTTTTAGTCTGCCCTCTTTCATGTGGAGTTTACGGAGGAGGGCCTCCCTGGGATGGGTATGCGGGGAATGCTGGCAGCAGGACCAGCTTATTGAGGTAGAAATCTGCACTTGCTTAGGAGTTTCATGCAGCCTCAGAGTACCCTTTATCCCAGGAAAGTGGAGCCTTCCACATGGAAACTAGCAAATGAGACTCAGGTTTGCTCACTTAGAAGGTATATAGCCCTGCACAAGCATCAAACCCTTCCACCTAAGGGTCTTTAGGAGAAATAAAGCAAGCAGTCTCTCCTGGCTTGTGCAAGGGCCCTGGAGCTGCTCTGGGGGCACTCTCCAATTATTCAAGTGCTCTTCTGCTAGGCTCCTTCCAAACTTTGAAGCAGAAATCCAGCAAAGTACCTTGAGGTAACTAGGAGAGAAATGGCTAGTGACATTTAGGCTGTAACTGTGAAAACTCCAAGCTCTATCTCAGTGTAACTGAGGTAAGCATGGGAAAGAATTTTGACAGAAGTTTATTTGTTAAAGAGACCATGAGCAGTGAATGCTTCTTATTCCAGTTACTGAGTAAATCTTGTAACACTGAAATGTAACTCCCATACTAGACTGTCAGATTCTGGCTTTGTAAGAGGATAGGACTTGTTCAGTATATTGCACTGTAATATGTGCATTATGTACAAGAATCTTCTCAATTTGTAATACTTCTCACTGATAGTGCAATTTAGACTACACAGAGGATGCCATGACAATAATAGTAAATACTGGCTTTAGGTACAGAGTCACATGCATCTATCGAGCCTTGAATGAATCACTGTAACATCGAGGTCTAGCTGGATAGTGTGACTATTTAGCTGATAGTGCAGTATTTGCTGCAAGGGGTCTGCATCTTACCTTCCTGCAGGACAAGCATGATACTGACTTCTTACCTGCAAACAGAGTGCAGGGGCTGTAACTGTTTCTCACAAGAAGAGATGGAAGGTCTCACCCTGCCACAGGCCGCCTGCTTGCATGAAAGTTTATAAATTTCCTGATTTCATAGCCTGCTGAGTTTTATATGCCCACTTTCAAATTCTGTGAGTACACTGAAAATTGTGCATGATATATCAACATTTAGTTCTGACAGCAGGATGGGTGAAGCAGGAAAAAATTGGTAGTTTTCCACATCATAACCTCCTCTTCTTTCATGTTGCTCCTCTCTTTTGTCTGTAGGGGGGATTGAAGAGGAGGAAAGCAGTGAGGCTATAAAGATAGGTGATAACTCCTTGCCTTTCCAGTCTCTTCAGAAGAGCTATAAAATAAGATAGGAAATAGGTACCTGACAAAGGGATATTGATATAATCAGCACCAACACCATCTTAGAGGTTCTTTCAATGTCTTTATGTAAAACCATTTATCTGTAGTGAATAATTGCTACCTTCTCACAAGTCTGACTATCAACAGCAGAAAACCTGGGTCAAATGATGCAAAAGACACTCAACCTGATGGGAGCAATTGCTACTGGTGTATTTCCACATCAGAGGTGCCTACAAAATGAAGTAGTGCTAAAACAACCAACTCTGTTAATTCTGGCTCATTTGTTTTGTCACTAAATGCAAAACAGTGCAATGAATTGACTGAACTGCTGACAGCAGCTGCGGTTTTTTGGGACTACTAAAATCAAACTATTTATAAATACCACAATATGGATTTTTGAATCTCATTTCAGGCACCACAGAGCTGAGGCATATCCACACCAGGACAAACATCAAGACAGAATAGCTCTCAACTGGAGAGCCTATTCCTTAGTGTAGCTACTTCATGTACCTGAAGCATCTGTGACAGTACAATTCAGCATGAGTTGTGAGGAAAAATTCATTTCACTCGGTTAGTAAAATTAAAACCCTTCCTGCTACTGAGAGGTTCTTCAATATGGATACAGGTGAATTTTGCACTTATGGAATCATGACTGCTTCTGTGAAGTTTATAAGAACTAAATAGTCAAGCTGTGCTATCACTATCTCAGACATTGATGCCAACAATAAAGACTAGGCTCAGAAAACAACCAGATGATTTTGACGATGATGAGCAAAGCAGAACACAAAACACAACATCCTTTCTCTGTCTACTTCGATTTTTAAAATAAGTGAAATATTGCATGAGATTAATGAACAACCATATCCATTTTGTGATGTCACACTAGAGACACATCCTAACAGGCAGGAAAAACAACAAGAGGATGAACAAAGAAGGCACTTGTGTATGCTTTTGCACCAAAATCACTTTTCAGGTTGGACGCCTATCTGCAGCCTACCTCATTCTGTTACCTCATTCTGTTAGAGGAGGCTCTCAAATGCTGCTCAGAACTGGGGCACAAGATGTTTTTACACGATGAATCCATGGGCCTTTAGTAAAACAGTTAGGCAATGACCACAATGTATGCTTGCGGTAAGGAAATTTCTAGCTAGAAGAATTTTTTCCTTAGATCCTATTCAAAAACCTCAAAACCACACCAAAAAAAATCTCCTCTTGACTCCCGGGCCAAAAAAGAAATCAAAAATTAGAAGTTCTAATTCTACTTTTCAGGCAAACTGTAATTAAGATCTACCACATTTATTTACAGGCAAGTGAAATTGAATAGATAATATGCTTTTACTGATAGCTGAATTGTACCATTGTGGACATGCCACACTGGATGTCTATTAAAATAATTTCTCCATAACAAATCTGGGAAACAGTAAATTAGAGGTTTGTTCTTCAAAGCACATTCCTCTCTGTCCCAGCTCAAAATCACTGCGGTTCAGTTTACCAGGACTTTTTTAAGGGCCTGCACTTTATGTAGTTTATGTACAAAGACTGCCAAAATTCAGAGTTATCACTAACCTGCCTATTATGTCCAGATACAACAAAACCTAAAAGAAACAAGAAGGAACACAGCTGTAAAAACCAGGACCTAGAATATTTTCTTCCTTCCTTCTGTCATAAAAGAGTGTGAAACTCTGTGAACCTATTCACATTTGGACAATAAATCTCTGCATGTCTTCCGTATTTGCAATAATCAGCCAATAGATTAAGTTTTCACAAGATCAATGACCACAATAAATACTTGCAAACTAACATACTGAAACTTTTATTACTAAGTAGAACAGGTTTTCTATTTTTTTTTTTTTTTTGCAGCAGAAGCTACTTTCTTCCATTACTCTGTTTTATGAGAATTCTGTTCTTTATTTAGATTTGAGCACTAAAGGCTGCACGGTTTATGGATACAATTATAACCACAAGTCTGTTTCCAATTTTCCAAAGCCAAACCTTCCTTGTAACAGATAAAGTCAGAATTATAGGAACAAAGCACGATCACGGAAAAATGACATTTGTAATGTAAACACACAAAATATTATACTACACAATCAAAAAACATATTTTGCAGCCTTAGCTAATATAAAACACCATGAGGTCAATTGTAGGACTTGCCTGACTGGAAAGCAAAGCCTGAACCACTAAAATAATTGGTATTATTACAAATACTCATATGCTTTGAACTGGACATATGTATGAACCCTTGTGGAGATGCAGTCCTGGACTGTTAATATACACATCTCAGTATATTTTCACAGCAGCTGAAAAACTGAGGTTTTACACTCCTGCTGCTAACACCACGTCCATAGCTCTAGCTGGTATTTACATCCATTCTATTCCTATGGTGAAAACTGTCAGGATAAAAAATTTGGTTGGAGACACTTAAGAAGGTATTTATGACTGATTGTTTTATTTAGTCATCTGCTTCCAAAGGAGCAAAATCACTCCAAACCCATCAGAGTAGGCTCTTCATACTATACTTGAACATTGCTTCCTCTAGCTCATTTTCCCCTTACTTTTTAAAATCCATGCATTACATCCCTTCCCTACTTTCTTCAGCTCAATCCCTTCTCTATTGTGCAGATGCAAAAAGAAATGCAAAACAAGCTTGTATTCCTGCTGTGGGATTGTGTCACCAAAGCAGAGAGAAGTTCACTAGAATTATATACTGCCAGCTCTGTTCTACTCCCACTGATGCTCACAGACATCTTACTGTAGAGGAAGGAACAGAGGGGCAAAGCTCCAGCATACAGCAAATATGTATGAGGGGGAGAAAAACAAAATGGGAATCCTGGTGTATAATAAATATTATGGATGCTGTGTGTGTAACAGACTGCTAAGCAGAAGCAACAGGAATTCTAGTTCTATAATCAACAGTCTTCCAATTTGATTCCAAATTATAGGTGTGTATAACTCATGAAGCTGGGGGTAAATAACTGCTTAAACTCAGTGATGTCAAATAAACTATACATTAACAATTAAATGTTTCTCCCTCCCTCTAAATGCAACATTCATAACACAAAGTCTGAAAAGTTCCTTTTCAGCTGAAATCACAACTAAATACACTTCACAGGAGAGATCTGGTTGCCTGTGAAGTTATTCAAGAGACTCAGAACCACTTCAGTTCTCATAGGAAAGCCATTCAAGTTTCTGTTGGCTGGGAATTATTTCAACATCTAAGACTTTAAAATATATAGGTTATTGCTATACTTATTCAAAAGCGGTCACATTCCTCCCTTAGAAATTCTTAGATGAAGAAGTCAAAATTTGCTAATAACACTGCATAACAACTCTGAGTTTTCAAAGATTGTATCTGAAATTGATATTACAAGTTCAATTTCCATTTTGAGAACAGAAGAATAAGAGACAGAGAATTGAAATTTTCTGTATCAACTTGTCGCATTAGAAGTGTTTTCTCTGGCCTTTATCCAAAGACAATATCCAAAGATACATAAGGGAACTTCACATATACTGTAAAAGGACCACCAGCGAGTGTATTTTCAGAATTTCAGCTTACCCTTAACAAGACTGATTATTGTTAAGGGATAAAGAAAAATGCAGACTGTATTCAGAATGTAAACTAACAGGTTTTCCTGCATCTTAGGACATTTGTGTTGTTTATACATACATGGATGCCCAACACACACATACAATTAAATATATAAGGATTTGTAACAATGCCTTAGGACACCAAGTACTATTTATCTCTGCCCTAAATTAACTGTGAATTTAAGTCCTTGACATGAGGATGCTGCTGATGTGGTATTCATATAATGGCTTCTGTCTTCAGGGGATCCTCAGAAGCAGACTTCCAGAAATTATCTGGCATGTTTTTACCCCATTTTCTACTCAATTTATCAAATAAATGTAAACATTTTAAAGACAAGAACAACTAGCTGAAGATGGTGGAATTCCTTGCAACCAACTGTAGCAAATTCAAATGTGTCTCATAATCTGGACACTTTCTGTACTCAACTGAAAGACAAATTGCTTTGCTAAAGGGTTAAGACAAGCTGGGAAACCTGCCATCTAAAAATAACTCCCTCTTCACTGGAGAAGCCAGAGCCCAGACAACACAGACTAGAGGATTAACAATGAATGATAAGTTTTAGATGAAGAAGTATATTTCATTTGGCCAACTCATGTAGTTTTTAAAAATGACACAAGACTTGGGACAGATAAAGCCTTTTTTGTTTCAAAATCTTTCCAATGTTATTCTCAGGCTAGGCAAGTATTCTTATTTTGGAGCCAAAGAAAGGCACACATACAAAGTCAAAAAGATTTGCCCCGGGCTACGTGCAAACCACCAGCAAACTAAGATCAAAAAGCAAGTGGTTCTAGATGTACATTTGGAGTGGGCTCCTTTCCCAGCTTACATCACTTCTCCTGATACTTCTGGAGACCTTGCACTGAACAAAGAGAGACTTGTAAAAATGCCTTAAATGAGTTTTTGTAGGGCATGTTCAAATGATAAAAGTATTTTTGTGTCACCTACCCAGCAAACATACTCACTGCTGATGATAAATGGTATCAGTTGAAGACACAAGAAAACTCCATACCCCACCAACACTGTCTATTTTTTTAAAATGCCTAATCCACCTATACAAGTATTTCCACAAAGTCAAAGAACAGCCAGCCACCTACAAAGACGAAGAATGCTTTTTTTTTGTTGCACTTGTGGTTGTTTGGTTTTTTTTTTTTTTTTAATAATATTATACTGAAACAGATTTGTTCTAAAGGACTAAAACAAGAGCCTGTTTTTAGGCAGTGTTTCTGAAAAGGAGAGAGAGAGAGTCAGAACATATCAGAAGTGGTTTATACATAAATATATCCAGAGGGGAAAATTACTGAAATATTTGTTTACAGTTCTGAGGTTGAGACTGCCTACAGGTAAATAGTCTAGATGGGAATTAGCATCTGAGGGTGACCAGCCTTTCAAAAGTCTCTGATCTGATATAATCCTTTCACTGAGCTATAGATAGATATCTGTGTACTTGCCCCTTGGGGACTCAGACACCAGACCCGACCTCGAATGGATACCAGCTGGCCTGGCAAAGGCTCCCACCCTGGATCTGAAATTGCCCTGATGCTACAGCCAGTGTGGGGCACAATTAGCACGGCCACTTGACGAGGAGCAATGCCTTCTCTAGTTTGTGTTGCAGTTGGTGGGCACAAACAAGAAGCTTCCCATAAACTGTTCAGTGCCCAACAGAGCAGGAAGAATCCAGAGGGAAGCTTTAACAGGCCATTGAAGAAAACTGTGATGAGCCAAGTATGAAACAGCAGTAGAAATAACAGTGCAAGACTGAAAAACAAAGGTGCAAGGCTTAATATGAGAAGACGTGCCAGATGGAAGCAGACAGGAACTAACACTGGAAAGAAGAGATTACAATGCAATTCTTAGAATAATGAATCAGATAAAAAAATGTAAGCTTCCTCTTGTCATTAGCCTGTGATACATTTAGTTTCACTGCATACACGGGGATGCTGCTTTGCTATTTGATTGCACTCCCTGACTGGCTCTCAGCAGTTATCAGCAAACTGTGCCACCAGCTCCTGCTGCTGTCCCAACAAACCCACACCCAAATTTGAAGATGCTCAAATAGAAACAGACTGATGATTGCTTTACCTTCCCTCTGCTTCCCACAACCTGTGAAAGATAGACCTTTCAAATCGAAGCCTGAAATTTAAGGACTGGACATTTTGTCACTAAGCACTGCACACAACTCCCCAAGGAGCACTGGCTGCACTTCATGGGGGCTCTGCTTCTCTCTTGGTACAACCTCACAGTGCTGCAGCAGCAGGGAAGCTGTTAAGACTAAAGGACAATGAACAAACATCAGTTAGAAGATGGTGTGAAGTTTCTAATTCATATGTTTACAGAAAAAAAGGGACTTGTGATTACAAAAGGAAGTCAATGGGGAAGAGATGCCATTAAGGGCTGGTTGTTTTTTTTTGGTTTTTTTTTTTTTTTCCACTGAAAACACACAGTTTCTCTCAAAATGTCCAAGAGGCCAAAAAAAGCTGTGAATTTAAGCAACAAGGCACTTCCCAATCAGGACCCATCCAGGTTTAAAATCAAAGAATTGTTTAGTTTAGAAAAGACCATAAGATCATTGAGTCCAACCATTAACAAGACACTGTCAAATGCACCACTACACCATGTCCCTAGGTGCCACATGTCTTTTAAATACCTCCAGGGATGGTGACTCAACCACTACCCTGGGCAGCCTGTTCCAATGCTTGACAACAATTTCAGTCAAGAATTTTTTCTTAAAATCCAATCAAAACCTCCTCTGGCACCACTTGACGCCAAAAAGTACCAGCTGCTCAGTACTAGCAGACAAAAATACATGATCTTGCACTCCAAGTCTTGTAAAAGCCCTTCTTAAATGAAGACATTTCTTTCTTTAGAGGAGGAGAATTTATTCTTTAAAAAAAGAGTTCTGAGATTTGAGGTAGGGTAAGCACACAGACCCAAGGGAGCAAAATTAGCTGGAAGCTATGCCTTCCAGAGAGGCTGGTGGAAGAGATCACACACACTCTAGAAGAACATCTAACTGCAGAAGATCTATTGCCTGGAAGGCAGTCCATCCAAATATGGATGAGCGAAGTGTCCTTGCTGTTTGTGCTTTGAGACTAAGAAAAAGGTCTTTTACATACAAGATTTCTTTATTAAATTCATTTCTTCTATTATTGTTTTTAATTCCTTTGATTCAACCTCTTCAGAAGTCATTGTTTTGCTTACTAACAGGAAGGAGAAAAACATGTACAGGACACAGGAGTACCAGGCTGAAAGAGAGAAATCTCTTAACTACAGACTTTAACTAAGCTTATGTAAGACTTTAACTAAGTTTATGTACTCCACTGTATTAAAATCAGATGATGTAGAAGGCAGGACATGAAGGACATATAGGGTATTCCAGCAAAATTCCTAGGTCTGCTAGAGGATTTGGTTCTCTAATTATTTATAGAGTTCATAAGAGTTTATGTATTAGCCATTTCACTAAATGGTGTACATAGTAAACTGATTGAGCAGAAAGAATCAGCACAATATTCTATCCTGGCACATACAAGAATCACATCAAAAACATCTATAAGGCTATTTTCAGCCGGCAGTATTGCAGTGAGAAAAATAAAGCATTTCTTAAGTGTAGACAGCATTCTTACAATCTGAATATATGACACATTTAACACTGGTCATGCAAAAATCATCTAAAATAAATATCTGCTATTCCTTCTTCATTCTGAAATGACCTTCAGTGGTAACAGTTATGCCCTTCCTGCTGCACGGGCAAACATGGCATCTTCCATCGTGTCACTAACAGATTGTCACTCTGACAATGATTTACAGTGACCACAGTTAATGAGCAAGATTGCATAGTGAAGAACACAATATTTCTCCCTATCAACTTGCTGGAGTAACTGAAAAGGCTAAAATGGGATTTACAAGCCAAACAGTTTTCGATAAGAACAAAACAATTCACTTTGTTCAAAGAAAACACTTTGTTTGCTTTTCTAGGACACCTCACAAGTTTAGGGTTTAGAACTCTACAACAGCATAGCTGTAAGAGTCACTCTGAGCACCCACAGAAGCAAATACACCTACAGATAAATATGGGCTTAAGGGTCAGATTTGCCTCTGGAATATTATTGTTTATGAAATGGATTTTGTCTTTTTTAGCTTGTTACTTCAAAGGTAGTTCAAGGGTTAGAAAATGAGTACCAAATAAAAACAAACTCAAAAAGAATTACTGGGAGTGGAGTGGGTCCATAGTTTTCCGTTACCAACAGCCTTTACAGAAAACATTTGTGTTTCCTGCATTTTCAACTGTGATTTTCCAATGTATTCTGTTATACACTAGGTGTCAGTTGCCCCAACTGACCATTTCATTATATGTTTTAAACTCTATACTATTTTCTTTAAAAGAAAGGCCTGAAATTACATTACGGTATTTACATACAAGTCCATCTGTGTTCCTCCCCCTGCCTGCCCCTTGCTACTTGCTGTGTTGGCTTCTGACTGGTGCTGAGCAACCTGCTGTTTTTAGCCTTTATTAATACTTCAATGGCTTTCTGAGGAACAAAGAAAGCCTAATCATCAGGAGGCAAGGCCACAAATTCCAGCTTCACTGCATATAACCAGCCTAGTTACTTACCAACATTATTATCACAAGAACAGAAAATTGTTCTTAGAGAATAAGCGTAAAAGTTACAGGCAGATTTACTGCTCAGCTCTAAAAGGTATTCATGGAACAGTTGGAGAGATAACAATGCAGGAACAAAAAATTATTCACTGTGTTAATCTTACAGCTGTGAGCCTGTCCTGTCACTAAGTCCCAACAGCTAACTTCTCCTCGTTAGATACTAACATTCAAAGAGAAATGAAATTATGCTTTAAGTACTTCTATTTCTATCAATCTCTCAAAAAAAATCAACTACGCTGTTGTGGATGTTATGTTAATATGTAACTTCTGAATTTAACTCCAGAGAGGGGAACAAAACTACAACTACTGTTGAGTCAGATGCTTGTTTAATGCTACCACTGGACAAAATCTTAGTGGAGAGGAAAGAATGTGGCTATTGCTATTTACTATCAGGGTGGACAATAAAAATTTCCATGTTTACACTACGGAATACAATCCTTTCATCTCTGAACTTGAATCAACCAACTGCAAAATGCTTTTTAGAAATCCCTTTTAGTGGATTAAAGCATCTTTTAAGTCATACATTTTACAAATGGTTAATTTTGCAAGCAATGGAATAAAACTCACCAAATCTAATATAAGAATGGTTAGCTTCAAAACAAATTATTACCTCTTCTTGAACAGAGACACATGTAAATTCATTTATCTCCTTAATGCTTCTACAATTCTGCTTCAAACCCAAAATTTCCAGGACAGGGTATGCTAGACAATATGTAATAGGCATAATATTTTTAGCCTATCCACGATAAAGAGATGATAAATACTGTGAGAAGCCCATGGCTATGCCCAGGACCATGAGAAGTCAGGGAATACTTTGGATGTCCCTTTGAACTTTTAAGAATTAAAGGCTAATCGCCTTTTTAAAACGGAGATTGCTTAAAGCTTTCCGCAGAAGATAAAACCTTTACTAGATGAACTACATCTGTTCATCACATCATTCAGAGTCAGCCACACCAGTCATCTTGGAATGAAACACAATGAATCTGGGTGGAGGCTAAAAAGTGATTATTCTGACTTCAGTCCTTGCACACACTGTTCAGCGTGACCCCTGGAGCTCAATGGGAGCTTGTGCTCAACCACCCTTTCCCAGCCCAAGCCCCCATCTAATTGCAATTCCTGCATCCTCTGGTCCTGCAGAACTCCCCCTTACCTTCCCTTGTGTTAAGGCACTGAAGTCAGTAATTTACGTCTAATTAACGGAACTGAGTCATAACGAGCTTCTTTCTTTTACGAGACTTGAATGTTAAATGTCCCAAATAACCAATGAAACCCCGCTTTTAGTCCCGCTCCAGCTCCATGTGTTAAGTTCCTGCAGCACAAAGCTGTTATTCAGGCCTTGCTTTGCATACAGTCGGAGGGTCGGGGGTTATTCACACTGACAAATTCTTAAGATGGCACACACAGAGCCACCAGCTTCAATATTTTAGCTATGCAGCCATGCTGAAACAGGCTTATCCTTAGGGACCTGCTGATTTTCTCCTCCAGCTTTGGAAGGGTATCCTTTTCTCCCTAACTGAATTTGACAGAGCCCTTTAGGAGGGATCAATTTCCACGCCACAGGACAAAGGGCAGTATGAAAGTTGGAAGGCAGGCGCACAAAGAGCTGCACATCTGCCCAAAGAACAGCATGATAAAGCAGTTCTGCTGCTGAGCCAGGATGAACCACCAAGACGTCATGAGGTAAACCAAGGCTATCAAAGAAACCAACTTTGTAGGAACAAAAGCATGCTTGAAAACATAAGAAAAGAAACTGAGCTTCTCACCCCATGAAAGCAGCAACCGCTGCCAATCCAGTGAACTGAACCATAATAACATGAAAAACAAAAATGTATAAAGATACCAACATATCATCCATCTCAAAAGACAAGGCAAGTTCTTCTATCATATTTTCCCCATCATGTTTTAAAAGTTATATAGACAGTGATGACCATCACAGAGTATGCAAATACTAATTTGTTACTATAGCTGAAAGACAAGAAAACAGCCTAAGAATGACCAGGTAGATCAACAACCTACAGCCTTACAGAACTTTGTTCTTCCAAGTCCATATGAGATCCTGTAACTTTGGAAGTGTGGTCAAGTGGATGCTTCCACCTACACATCTACTAAACTACAAATGCATCCATGAAAGAAATTGTTTCAATTCTACTTCATGGTCTTGGGTCTTCTGCTTATTTTTACAGAAAATTAGAAATACAGACTCTTTTGTGGGCTACTAGATGCAATAAAGACTGAGATTTATCTCTGTATTAAAGCAATTCTATATATGCTTGTTGTAACATTAGATTTAAAAACTTTTTTCCAAACTAACTTTAGGATAAGAATCTTTAATGTTCAACTACTATACCTGATGTCAAGTGATACATAAATAGTTATAAATCCACCTACACATTTTTATCTGTAGTTCACCTGAACTGCAAAATAGTGAAAACAAAATAAAATCTTAGACTAAAGTTACTAATATTGAAATCCAGTTTGTATGAAAACTTTCACAGATTAACCTTTATGTCAGTATTGTCACTTTACCCACAGCAACTTACACTTCCATATATATCGTTGCCACTAACTTCAAACTCAGCCTCTCTAAAAATGTCATGAAAAACAGCTTAAACTGCCATGGCATTTAGTTTTCAGCTGTTCTGACTTGCCTCCCCAGGCCCTCAACATCACTCTTTTTGCACAAACTTGTGCTAGTAAGACAAAATCTAAAGCTCATAGTCTTCACACTTTGGAATTAATGCAATTATGATTTATTGCCTAAACTTTTAGGGGTTTTGGTTTTAACAGATTGAATATATTAAGCAAAACCTACACAGGTTTTTTCCTCTCATGTCAGTCAAAATAACTGAGGCACATTAAGTTAATAATCTAGTTACTTGGTAAAAATATTTAATTTGCTTAAGAGAAAGAAAAGGTGATTATTTTTCAATTGGATAAAAGCCCCATTTGTTGAAACTGAACATTAAGAGCACTTTTAATTTTATAGCCATATGAAATGAAAAAACAATGTGCGTTTAAAGAATCATGCTTGTCAAACATTCATTTTGTTAATGTTCTATTCTATTCTTCCATGTTAATGGCTTACTAAATGTACTTTTCAAAGAAATTTAACATATAAGGAAAACAATTTAAGCATATCCCAGTATATTAAAACTAATCTTCATTGAAGAAATACTGGTAATGAGCTAAGTTAGTAAGTGGAATTGCATTCAGAAGCAATGCAAGTTCCCAAACAATTAAAGATATGATTAATCAAATATGAGTATCTTAGTAAAGCTACTGCAGTCTCTTTAAATCTAACTACCAAAAGCAAGAGATGAAGTTTTCCTTTTCCCCACGTTATTCTTCTTTATACATAAATATAGAAAAAAAAGACAACATATCAAGAACCATATATTATGAGTTTGTCAAGGATCCCATTCCTCTTTTCTCAGTCATTCCACTTCTGCTCCTTTCAAACTGAGTCAAATGGATTTGCAAAGGTTGATTATCATCAACCTTTATCATTTGCATGTAAAATGCATTTTTACTGGAGAAGTACACAGGACAGATAAAAAGACAAGGGGGAGGGAAACTGCTAATAAAAACATACACCAAACATGAAAAATTGTTTCCAGAATTGTTCTCCCCCAAAATGAGCACACAGCTATAGCACAGAAAAGGAAATTTGCTGGTGAGACCACTCTGCTTGGTAAGAGCACAAGGTTCAGGCTAAAGTGTACCATGTTTTCTCAGAAATTCCCAGTGCACAGTTGTCCAGAAGAGATATTTTTGAAATAGTATACACAGTATTTCTACAAAAAAGCACAGTGTAAGGTGCATGACAGACTGCATGACTCTATACCTGAAAGAAAAAACAAGTTTGACCAACAAAGCTACACATAATTTACTACTTCAATATTTGCAAAGAATTAATAATTACAAGTTTGATTTAACATTTATTTCATCCACATTATTTTCTGCTCAATAATTCAATATATTTTACACATTATTTATTAAAGTAAACTGAATTATGAAGAAAACCCTGACAGACTAACAGCGTGTCAATGGATGGCATTATTGTGCTAAACTCAGATTGCTTTAATGCATGCTGTACTAGACCAGTGAGAATCTTACTTTTTCTTCACTATGAGAACTGAATATAAAAGCCTGCATTCTCATGTAGCTGAAAGTTTAATTGTGTATAAGAAGGATCTACTCCTAAAATTTAAGAGCGGTGGTGAATAAAATTTTAATGGTAGACAAACATGCCAGATAGGATTCATTTCTGCAATTTAAATCTCAGGTCTCTTTATTTATGTAGCAATGTAGTCTACTATTTAACAGACTACCAAAGCAGAACTTGCAAATCTATGGAAAATTTTATTTAGAAACAGGGATAAAGATGGATGGAACACTGTTAAAAAAACTGTGTGTTTTGTTTTGTTAACAGATGTCTTCAAGTGGGAAGCCCTTCTGCTGGCTCTTCGAAACACCAAGTTCCTAATTCTCAGCTATTGGTTCCACCTTGTTAGAAACTCTATTCTTAACTCGGATATAAAAACTCTTTCGTTCCTATACTTAGCGAATGACCAAAGGAACAATAGCAGCAACAAAAATTCAGGCTGGAGAGATCTAGTTTTAGGCCTCATCTATACAAAAGGGTTTTTTTAATTGCTCAGTCAGATTCCTTTCTTTTGCATTTGTGCCCCAATGCAGCTGCACCAAAGCCAAACTCACAAAATAATGGATGCAGCATTTTACAGCAGAGCAAAATGTGTGCATCACTACTACCACAGCATTACATGAGGACAGGAGTTTCCATTTAAAATCAGGGTTGTTTTCCATATCCTTAAGTCTTTGCTTTATAAGGTTTCTCTTCTGGAAACAAATCTTCTGGAAACAAAATGAATTTCAAATAGATTAAATTAAGTGTTTTACAAAGTCATCAGTGGGGCCATTTTTTTTTTTTTTGTGGTATGAGTTTATCTTTACATAATATGGATTCATCATAAAATGTGAAAATGCTCTGAAGATCAAAACTGTGGCCAATGCATTTTTCCATGTCTGAGAAAAAGGAAATATGTACTTTTCCTATACAGAGCAAGAGGTTTCTTGCAGGTATTTACAGTCATACTAAATAAAGAGCCAAGATCCAACAGCTGGATACCAGCTCCACCTTTTAAACATTACCTCTCCTTTCAATCATAGTTAAATTGTAATACATTTTGTGCAAAGAAGTTTAGCATCATGATAACATTAAAAATTAAATAAATATGAACTTTTTTTGCCAGTATCAAACCCAAATGATGCTTTTTGGGTGCTCATTTAGGCTTTTATTAGGGAGATACTGCTGACCACTGCAACATCCAATCTTCTCTTCTTTCTAAGAGATCCCAACTTAAAATTGGAAAAAGTCTGAAACCTAACACTAAGCACATTTAAAAACACATTATTTCAACACTTTGGGATATGGTGAAACAAAGGCTTTTTTGTTCCTTTGTGAAATTTCTGAATAATTACACTAACAGAGACATGCAAAACCTCTTTTCAGAAAGGGAATGTGTTGTTGCCTCCCGAGCAGAATTCACATCACAGTACACATTTGATGAGTACAGGACTCAACTGAGTAACATTTTCACAGTATTGCAGAGCACAGTGTAAATCCTGGGTCACAATTAAAGTGTCCCCTAGCTCCATCACCAGCTAAAATTCCTCATGTGACCAAGTTCAGCGCTGGTATGTCCTGAAGAGACTGTGAGGGCAAGAAACATTGTGTTTATGACTGAGGCAGAGAAATTATGTATACTGCATAATACATGGCTCTCTCTGGTGCTCATTTCAGAAGCAAAAACATGCAGACAAATAAAGGCAGTATTTCATTTTGGCCAAAATTAAGCATGACTTCTACCAGCATGGGGACAAGAACAGAACACAAAAAGCTAATTCTAAAATTGCACTGCTGTTTTATAGGGGAAAAAAAAAAAGTAGCATCCCAGGAAAGTTCTTCTCTAGCTTAAGTATTATTTGATTAGAGTTTTTATAAAGCATAACAGTCTTTATTACATTAGGTAAGCAACTGTCTCACTATTGGGTAGACCAGTTATGTTTAATGGAATTTAGTCTTTGTAACACAGAAACTACTCCAAACTTCTGCTAAAGGTTTTTATTTTTGTAGTTCTTCAGTTCTCTCCCCTCTGTGCAGAGCTGGTGTGATGTGCCCGTGATTGTTAAAAAATAATAAAGAAAAACTCTTGTCTTGGAAATATTGAACTTAAACAAACTTCCAGGGAAACTATTCTCATTCACATGGTCCACACTTACCAGGGTATTTTTTTGCCTCATATAATATAAATTAGTTCACTAGGGATTGATTCTTCCAGGTATGAAAAATTAAAAAGATGCCAAAATTTATGGATGAAATAATTGTAAATATAACCAGTCATCATTTTTTCTATAAGGGATTGTTCTACTCTCCATGTGGTAGTAGATACAATACAGTATTAATGACTTAAAAGAGGAAATAATCATGCTGTAGAAAGACAAAAAAAGAAAAAAATTATTTCCCATGCAAAGAAAATACGTATGCTTGCAAAAAACCTTTGCTATCCTGAATACATTTTGTTAAACATCATTATTTCAGTAATTAATAAATATCCAGCAGCTAACATCTGATCAAGTCTGTTTCAAGCATAGGGAAGAATATTTCAGATAAACTGTGGTATCTGGTGATTTACATTAAAAAAGACCCAAACCAATAAATCTTTAAAGATGAACTAAACATTTAGAATTGTACTTCCAACAGGGTTGTAAAGTATTACTTCACTCACTGAAGCTGGTAAGAGGGCAAACTACCAGTCAGTGATTACATGTTCTCATATTCCAGCTGCAAGTCACAAAAGAGGAAACACAGGATTTGGAAAGGGGCACTAATTCCAGAAAGGAAGCTAAAAATTCAAAAAGAATACACGTAATGACAACTTTTTCAACTTGTTTTTCTTCTCCTTCACAGTGCAAAAGTCAGTTTTCGGAGGAGGGAAAAAATGGGCATGAAGATGTCTGAAAAGAGCCAGGGACACACAAAAACAAGCAGCTGTTGGATTTATTTTTTTCCCTTTAAGAGGAGGCCTAAAAGATTTTCCACTGGACATGTATCTCTCCAACAAACTTCAGTTTCCTGGTAAGAGAGCTTCTTAACACATCTACAGGAGACCTCTCAACACATAAAAACAAGAAGCAAAAATCACAGTAATTGAACAGCTATCCTCATTGCAACTGAGATATAGAACTGATACAAGGCACCTGGCTGTAGAGACAAGGAAGTCATGGTTGCTCAAAAATTCTGCTCAACCAGGAAAAAACCAAACCTGGGACTGGGAGATTTAACCTCTCAAATAACAATTCTGAAGGGCAATAATCCTTTTATTTGCTTCACTCTGGAAATCTGTCTTTCCTCAATGGTGCTTACAGGCACTCCCAGTGGGAACAATGAAACTCAAACCACGTATTTCTTAGAGGGCTGCTGTTAAATTTGGAATAGCATATATAATTTGGGGAGAAGAAGAAAAATAAATTATCCTTGCTTGCAGTGATTTCTTGCAGACATCTGCCAGATGGGACTATTCCCCAGACTGATCTGCTTTCCAATTCTGTTTCAGATACCCAGCTTTCCTAAATAATTTTAATTGTCTGACATAAAATGTCTGGCAGTAAATCATACATATTTCTTCTATAACTTGGTGTAAAAATTTTACCAGTTCTCGCTGGAATATGAGTTGTCATTATTTACATATTTGTAATAACTTCTTTCTTTCATTCTGGCTGTCAACTGCTCTTTGATCTTTGTTTTAAAAACACCATTCAAACATACAAAGTGACTACTGGTTACCAGGTCAAGAAAATAGAGCTACAAAAGGACTACAAATCTACCATCTCTCTAATAACTGGACTAATGGCTAAGGTGCACATTTCTTCACATCAATTTCCCCTCCATCAAAAAAAAAAAAAAAAAAAACAAACAAACAAAAAAAACCCCACAAAAATCAAAACCAAAACCTTACATTTACTGCAACCAAAGGATGCAGGTGCTGCTTTTTAAGTCAATGCAATACTGAAGATAACTTTCCTCTTCTAATGACATAAAGTAAGAAAAAAGAACATACAGCCACATCATCCAGAATGACTGGAGGCAGGATAATTAGGGATTATTAGCCACATTCTATTATCCCCCCAACAGTATTCCAAATCTGTTGTCTGTCCAAGTCTAAAAAAGAGAAGGATAAAGACAAACCAAAAGGAAGTTAAGCAACAAACATAAGAAGCAGCCTGGCAAGAGCAACTAATATTGGATGATTGAAGAGCTGAACGTAATGGTTCACGTATCTTAGTGAAGCAACAACTGAGGGAGGCATGATATCCTCTGCAAAGCATTTGAAGGACACATAATACGGAGGAGGATGAGGAATTCTGTAAGGCTCCATGACCCGTGAGGGTGCCAAGAGTGCACCAGCCTGTGAAGATAGGAACAATGGTAGCACACTATCAGCAAGAGTCTTTAATAAGAATCACTTAACATGCAGTTATGTTTGAAAGAGGAACACTTCCCCTGACTCTGGTAGCTTCCAAAACCTTGCACCACCTCCGGAAAAAACCCCAGCCTTTCATGCCGGAACAGCTCTTAGCTCTGTGCAACCTATGGGACAGAAGCCAGTCGGAGGTGTTCACCTGCAGATTTGTTTTCTTCTCTGCAATCTTGGTGCTTTATCACTTGGACTCTGATGGTATGGAAGGAATTCTAAAACAGATTTAGAAAGCCTTATCACTGGCAGTCGAGGGAGGATGTCAGGCATTTCCTCCTAAATTTTGTCTGGAACCAGGACACTGGCCACACAAGAGATGATTTTCTCTTTTTTTTTTTTTAATAGAATCAATAAACTTGAGCAGCAGAGTAAGAAATCCTTCAGAAAATCCTTCTAAAACCAAAAGGCCTGAATAAAAAACACACTATAAACCCATGAAACAACAGCAAACACCCCACCTACTTCCCCAGAAGAATCTGGAGGCAATACTCTGACATGCTCTGGGGATGAACAAACACCTCACCACAGACAAATATGTGAGAGGGATAAGACTATAATAATTTTTTTCTTTTTCTAAGTGGTGAATGAGAGTTACATCAGAGTCTGAAAAGTATCCATAAAAGCATTTCATGAATCACTTTCCAGAGATTGCACTGAACAGGGCAGAGACAAAACAGCAAGGTTGCTGAACCTGCATATTCAGGCGTGTGCCAAACAAGTGTTAAGATAGAGCAGATGACAGAAAGGCTTAAATCCCAGAAGTTCCTGTACTTCTATGTAGGAATTTCCTCAGATCAGCTTCCTAACTAGCATCGGTTTCAAAAAACTATCAGGGGGAAAGAAAAAGATCAGGTTTTTGGCAATGGAGCTTTCACATTCATGAAAGCTCCACAAGATCAAGGATGAGGTATCTGCTAAGGTGCAAGGTTAGCAACATCAACACTCTGGGAGAGCAAATTTACATCTAGTCTTAGAACAGGCTAGTGATTCTCAGCTTCACTAAACTAGAGAGGGAGATACAAAAATAAACCTATTAAAAATAAGAAAAGTTACCTAATCACCCGGGGAAAAAACCCAAATAAAACAACAAAACAGCCCCAAACAACAAATACATAAATGCATCACTGGATACACACTTCATAAGGATGAAGAAGACACCTTCGTGTATACAAAAGGAAAGGTGAAGAATGTCATTATAGCATCCTAGCTTAAAAAACCTTTCTTGAACAAATTATGCATTGATTGTAAGCTTTGAGCCAAATGCAAGAAGCCAATACAACTGTGGGAATGCTGAGCAGAATTATTTTTGGAGGATGATGGAATGGTTGGTATATGCACCGAGAGAAAGCAGTTTCTTTTATTTATAAGTATACAGCACATCTTTTCCAGTAGGGCCTCAACAGCTCCACTGGGCAAACCTGCCAGGACTAGAGCTGCAAAAATAAAGGCTTAGATGAATCCACACAACATTTAATATTGAAGATGATAAAGCAAATGCACTTTAAACTTAGGTTCCAGACTGAAAATGCAAGACTAGCAGTTAGAGGGAACATAATTAAACTTGCACAGTAAGCATATTTGATGCACATCTCACTGCTGAACAATACACCAGGAAGTACAAAGCCATTTTTACAGACATGCTTTACAGACTACATGCACACAGACATTGACTTTAGGGTGACACCAGAATGGAGCATATTCTGTTGGCTTTTTGTAATTTCTCTGTCTCAAACCTACACATGCCACAGCTTTCAACTCAGTATATAGCCTCCTAACCAACAGTGGCTTGTCTGAATATCCTAAAGAATGCTCTGGTAACACTGACCTTTGATGTTTGCTGCTTACAGTAATTATGTCTAGAAGGAGAAAACATCATTACTTTCCTCTAAGTGTGATAGTTATCTCTTAATAGCTGTAAACAGAAATAAGTGCCCAAATAATGTCAGATTTACATGATGCCTTTTCCTCAATAAAAAAGAAATTATTTCTAAGGTCAATTTTATTTAAACAAGTAATGTAATCATTTTTGCCTGCAGTTTTACCATAGGGTGCTGTCCCAAAGAGCTCCCCCACAGCCCTGCCATCAGCCTGCTCTGACCATCCCCTCTGATTTTTCTCTTAATTTACGTACAGTTCACAGAATTTACACTTGCTTTCTTGAAGTCTAAATCTTTATTCAATATAGCATCCCTTGGCTCCACACACCAGATAACACTTAGATTTCACCCTATTTGAGGGATGGCACTCAGTACCTTGTGATCACCCCTCAGGACGACTACTGCCCCTTTTAACAACCAAGTTCTTAAACAAAACTCATATTATTTTACTTTTCCTTCTATTAAGTAATGTTTATTTGCAGCCTCCAATACAAATGCCAAACCAGGAGAAAGCTATGCACCCAGGTTATCTGATCCATAAATCCTAGACAGGCTGTCAAGTAAGATGCTTACTTACTGTCCTTTTAGACAGTGCCAAAATTACATTTCATCCTTTACTACCCTCCCTCCTCCCATAAACATACCTCTGGCAGAGGCTGTCAAGTAGAAGCATCTTAAATGGACCATCTGCATGGAGTGAATTTCATCCACAAACCCCATTTACTGCTACTCAGTATTTGTCTATTTTGTGCATGAATCTTCTACTATATAATTTATGCAGTCAGTTCAAAAGTACACAGAAGTCATTAGATGCAGCTGAACATTTAGTCTACTTAGATTTATGTTATGGAACTCTGAGCAGCATCAGAAATGAGATTATCTGATTCGCCAACAGAAAAGGGAAGAAAACATGGAGGAAAGGTCTTCAGTCAGATATATCCTTGCTTTCCTGAGCTAACATTACGCATTTCAAGGTTGCTTTTTGAAAAAAAAAAAAAAAAAAGAAAAAGAAAAAGTTATTGCAATGCCACAGAGCATGGCATCTTGGCCACCTCCTTCATGGATACCAAGCCACTGCCTTGCAACAATCAACTCTCAAACCGCCATGGACACCAAGAAGTTTTAACTTATGTTCAAATAGCTGATGTAGATGAGGAAAGCATGATTTGGTGTCAAAATGACCACCATGGAATCCTAATAAAGTTTAACTAAAAAAAAAACTGAAAGCCAACAGCTCATGAAAACAATGGTTTTGTAAACACAAACCATTAAAGAAATTCAACCTTCTATCTTTTCTAAAGTTAATATAGCTGTGAAAAATAGTTCATCAAAGAAACTCACCAAGAATCCTTATTTTTTGTCATCAGTTAGAAATTAGTTGTAAGAAAATGACTGTATTAGAAATTGTGCTTGTTTGTAAATTTCTAGTTCTTATGCAATGAAAACATGCCATAGACAATTATGTAAGTACATTGATCAATGCATGTTTCCAAAACTGCATATAACCTATGTCTTTAGCCCACTTGCACAAAGGCAAACATTACTGTTTATAGATGACTCATTCTGAGGCAATACTTTGGTAGAAGGGTTAACCAAAAAATTTTCCATGTATTTTGGTTGTCTAGCTTGCGAAGTAGAAAGAAGACCAAGACAAATTTAACAAATTCTGTAGCTATAGTGTTTTTTTCCTTCAGTATTATTTTTGTAGTTACTCACAAGACTTATCTTGAAAAGAATTCTTGTTTAAAGTAGACTTATTATCCCACTGTTAATTAATTGCAAGTATCCAGTTTTTTTTTTTTTTTAACTGAAGCTATTTCAAAATTCTCTACCACCACTTCAGTCCACAAAAAAAAGCAATAACCCACAGCTGATGGGAAGAGGTTGGGCTGTTTGGGAAGAAAAAATATGAGAGGAGAGGGGTCTTACTAGACAATTAATTAAAAAAAATAAACCTATATATGTCCAATGAGCATGACAAATGGTGAAGAGATAAACCGACTCATTTTCTAACACTTTAGTCTTGGCGTTTGACCAAGAGGTCCCTTCCTGGCAAGCAGCCCTGCAAGCTACTGACACTCAAAACATCTGTAAGTATAAACTTCTGGACATTTATTCATTCCTAACATATGAGCTCATTAACTTTTTTCCTAATTGCAGTCTAAGTGAGTAGATTTTTTTTTATTTTTTTTTTTTAAAGAAAGACAGAGGCAGAGTATTCAGCGAACCAGGTCCAGCTGCTGCAACAGCAGCAGCCAAAATGCAACTGCTCATGCCTGGGGCTCTGCCAGTGCCAGGGCACCCAAGTGGGCTGGTGTTCAGGCCCTCACCACACCAGTTGCTGCCCAACTCTTTTAGTCCATTAGGAGAGATTTCAACAGCAAAGCTAAACTCAGATTTTCTAAAAAATCAGATTTGCATGAGCAAGAGGGTGATTGGACTTTAATGCTTTGTTTGTTCTGTAAGTATTTATCTAAAAACTTTTCAAAACTTGTATTATCTCGCTCATGTTGGATATCTTTGGTGCATAATCAACCAGTCCAGAGTGTCCTCTCCCACCATGTCACCAGCTTAAAATGTAGGCTGACTTCAGTCTAGCTAGCCTTATCATTGTTGCAAAGTTAAATGTGGAGACAGAATTTCCCTCTCTGTTTTTAAACTGATGCCACTTCTCCCCACCCTATAATCCCACTTTAAGAATGAGCACAGCCCTTTGAGGACTTCCATCTCATGGAATGGCATCCTACAAAGGAAAACCACAAACATCTATGTAACTTGATAAATTAAAGGGCTTATGAGAAAATGAGTCAACTTTGGTCTTGCACCACCTCTCAAGAGAGCGGGAGGAGACTGTGGCATAACTTCTCATTATCCCTGCAGAACCATTTATGCCTCTGCTATGTAATTCCTGAAGTTCTGGTCTTTCATTACACTCTCAAGAATGCACCACGTCTTGTTAAGAGTAATTTTAGTCTTCAACACAGAATTTACATATAACTCTTGAGGAAGAACTTAAACAAATCCCTGCTCTTCTATCTTATGAGATGATCAGTAATCAGCACACAAAACTCACATGGGTTTCATATCCCAACAACTCCCAGTATTACACAGGTCACAGGGCTCAAGAAATGGGAAGACTCTGCAAGAATGGAAAGGTCTATCTGCTGAGTGATCTAGTCAAAAGAAACAGCTCAAATACATACCTTACACCTACAAATTTTTTGGCAAAAACTAGCAATGAATGGTAGCATTCAGTCTGCCACCTTCTGGATGTGCCACCGCTTGAGCATATGCACAAGGAGGTTGTTAGCTGCTGTGTGACAATGGCAACCTGCTCAAACCTGTCTGTCAAAGCTGAAGCAAAGGTGCATTTGAGGTACACACTTTAAAGATGAGGCCTTTCTGGTTCAGCAGGTCAGGAATACAGAAGAGGATAACAGCAGGAAAATGTGCAGAGAGGTAGGGCTAGGTCCTTCCACTATATCCATACCTTTCAGTGAGGTATGGATATAGTGGAAGACAGATTTGAGAGCCCTTCAAGTAACTCCAGAGCCTCTTGTTGCATGGAGCAAACTTAAGTCAAAAAGGTCAATTCAGCCTACATGCAACTACTCTGAAAACAAATGAAGAGTGGAGCAAACTGACACAGAAGTTTGGGGCTATTTTTGCAACACTGTCATTAGTTCTTACATACAGAAAACACCAGAGAATGTCTTCCAAGGTTTGCCACGAAGCAAAACCATCTTTCTGAAGAAAATTCAGCTAACTAGTAAAAAGGATGGAATGAACTTTACATGGCATTTCAACAGCACTGGCCTGTCAGAAGATTATAGACATCACAAAATATGCATACTGTGCAATGGTTAGACCACGGACAGCAATAATGACAGCCTGCACTACCCAGGGCTTGTCATTGTCAGAGAACTTTGCAAACAAAAAAAGCATCACTACAAAGATCCTTCCTAACAAAATTCTGTCTGGAAAAATATGAAAGAACTTTAAACCCCTAACATGTTCCTCTCAACTTTCCTTCTTGACCACATCCCTGTTTAGACTTCAGAGAGCAAAGTGAGTGTGCCAACTTGAGCCTCTTTACTCTTGGGGAGTGTAAAAGTTGACAGAAGACCAACTTTGCTTGAATGCAGTGGAACATTAACTGCCTCATGTATTAATTCTATATGAGACCTCTGAACCATACTTGCCAGTGGTTCACAGGTCTAGCAACGAGAAATGGAGAAAATTGCCTTCTTTTAGGGAATGGAACACCAAAGAAGGCTCTACAGAATTAGCAGTGTTCAGCTGGTATAAGAAACAACATTCTAAGGCCATCCACCCTTACCTTCCCAGGCAATATATATGAGCAGCAACCTGCATCCTTAAAAGACAAAAAAAAACCCCTTAACACCCACAAAAAACTTCTGTTGTCGAAGTTCCATCCCACCCCCAGAACTGCCACAATATCTAGTTTTAGTACACATATAAAGAAACAACTTAAGGGTGCTGTAGCCTCAGTGTAGTATTCTCCTCTCCTTAAATATTTTCTTTAAGCATATTAAAGAGCTGTGTTAATTTACTAGTCAAAGGATACTGATAGCTTGCATGTCAAGTCCAATCCTCTAAGGACCAAAGATTCTTGTATTACCGTCTGGTAACTTTAAACTACTAGATCTACATTATTTTACATAGATGGACAAACAAATGAGAAACATGAGACTTTTACTCTCATTGTTATGATTTTTTAATTAAGGTATTTTAATTTCTTGTAACAGTATTTTTTGTGTCACCTTTGCATGTTTGATTTTTCTATCTTACAGACTCTGACAGTGGAGAAACAAGTAAGTTCATCCAGCATGGCAGGATTTCACCCCAATTCTTCTGTTTTTAGCTGTAAAGGAAACCCACAGAAATATGCTCAGCTACTCACTGCTATTAGAAGTATTCAGCATTTAAATCTGCACTGCTTGTTTCCCTTTATGTCTTAATTTTTGCTTCACTTTTGACTGAAAATTTCACTTTTACATCTTCACTTAATGCATGAAGCAATAATGACTACCAACTAATTATAGATCCAGCAGAAAGTACAGCCAGAATCCATATGATGAAAGTTTATGGAACACCATGTCCCCTGACGATAAACTCAAATCACACCCACTACAGGCTCTTGGAGGCATGCAGGTTCTTTGATTTTCCTATCTCTGCTTTGTGGCCAGACACAAAGTCACTGGACCAAAATAAACCACAGACACCTTCTGCTATTACCATCCTGGGAGCTGCCTGGAGATGAGCAGAGGTGCCTCCAGCATCTGACCTCCCCGCAGCTGTGGCAGGGCAGCATCTGGGACTGCAGCACACACTCTGCATGCCCAGGTCCCATCAGATCTGACACGGAGGTGAGCCAGAGATAAGGGCCATCAGCTCACTGCCACACCTCTTAAGTCATTTGCCCAAAATAGCCTCGGTATCTGTGGCATTCAAAGAGAAGTCTGATGCATGTGCACGTTCTGGTCTCTCTCTGAATTCACTCATTAGATTTTTATTTTTTTTTAAGTTGTAGAAAATAAAGACAAAAATGGAAGAACTGTATCAAAGAACAGACAGTACCTGGTAGCAACAAAAATCTTCATTCTCCGAAACCTGACACTAGATTAATAAAGGCTAAAAAAAAAAATAGAGGGGAAGAAAAGAAGAGGAAAAAGAAAGTAAAAGGTTAAACTACCATCCTCAGCTTTCCCCACAATGAAAATACTGCCAGCAAAAGATTAGCAGTTACCAAAATCTGTCTTCAATGAGTATTTCAACTCCAGCCTCTGCTGAGGAGAGGAGGATTTCTCCATCTTTCTTATTTATCTTTATAAAAGACTATTTCACCCAAATATTTAAGAAAACTTTATTGTGAGGGTTCTTTACACTGTCTCTTCTGGGTGAAACAGAGAATTGCGCTTTGAAAAGATTTGTTTTTCTTTAAAGGCTGTTCTACTTCAGATGGTCTCTCGAAGCTTATCCTATAACTAGACCCTTCTTTAAATATAGAAATCACCTTTGAGAATTGCTTTTAATTATTTTTTAAAATGCACTTTTAAAAAATGCATCTCAAGTCTCCCAAGACTTTGAAGATTGCTATTGTGCCTTCATTCCCAGTGCCAGGGTGGAGCACAGCTCTCATCTCCTTGGACAGAGATTAGCCTTGCTTGGTAGAACTGGTGGTACCCTGTGCCTCAGCAAACCCACTGTCCTCTCTCCCCTGTGGCACACAAATGCCACCATGCCCATGGGTGGGAAGCATGGCCTCCCTAGTACATGTGGTTCCATTCAGGGCTGTCTGACCCCAAAGCTTTCCTCCCCACATTCAGAACACACAGAAGGTTTTTAGATCAGCCCTTCAGACTCACGGAACACAAGCTACCTTGGCCAATGATGCAAAGCCAAGCAGCATGACAAAAAGTGATGACTTTTGAGATTTAAGGAGAAAATATTTCAGTAGAGGCAACCTGGTATACTCCAACTAGCCTTACACTCACTTTAGCTACATAATTTTTAATCCATGTGCTACTCTTCCCCTGTATGTAATGATGACATCCTTTTAGAAGCAAAGGATAACGAAGGGAGATGAAAAACTGGACTAGATGTCAATAAATGGTATTGCTTACTGGGCAAATGAAACATGAAACAAAAGACAAAGGCTGCAAAACACATTACATAAAACCAGGGGGTATTTTTGGTGGGTTTTTTTTTGTTTTGTTTTTTTAATCAAAGAATTTAGTAGATGGCAGAGTTATTGCATTACTGAAAAGCCCCTTCCAATCTCAACATTTTTACTGGGAAGTTTTCATGCTTAATTGCTCTGAACTATGAACACTGCCCTGCATTTTTAAAATCACTCTTGGCATCCTGCTCTAAAAAACCTGTTCCCCCAAGGTTGTGCTTCCTGCCTAAGTCAATGTCATACTGCTTTAAAAGTGTTTCCAAATACCCAAAACTACTACTTTTGAAATTTATGGATGAGAGATTTTAAGTATAAGGACAAAGAGATGGCCAAAGCACTCAGTAAATGCTCCAAGAGAGCAGGGTGGCTGAGCAAAACAGATCCTTTTGGCCAGTGCAATCTTCCATCCAAACTCCCCTACAAGCAAGTACTTTACCTCCAAAACACCTATAAACCTTTGGCATTTCTAGTGACCAACAACTGAATGTGGGCTCTTGCTCCCTACTGCGTCAGTGACTAGAAAGTGAAAGGATTCCCTAAAAAAAGTGTGATGCTCCCTGTAGTTCCAGGCAGTTCCTTCACTAGAATCAGCTCACAAGACAGCACTGCATGGCACAAATCATCTCTGTTATTAACTACCAGTTTTTAGAAAGCAAAAATCACTTTGAGCTTTGAACACAGCTTCTGTACTGACAGTAAATGATGAAATTTCACTATTTTCTGCTGCTTCAATAATGTAAAGGAGAAAAAAACAACAATTCACCTAATAAGAGCTGAGCCTATATAATTTAATTACTATTGAGGTACTGCATTTACCATTTAGGAAAAACAGATGTCCCTTGTTTTCACGTCTACTGCAGTTTGACAGAAGCACAAAAAATTTACAGAAATAACATCTAATTACCAATCTTAATGGCAAGTATGCAGGAACTACGGATTTCCATGTTTTATCATGTCATGGATTCCCCAAATTTGTAACTTGGAATAAAAGAAAAGCCCATGGTGAAATGAATTTAATAATTTTTTATCTTCTTGTGTTCTCCTCCTTCCTCACACAGAACGCTTGCAGTAAACCTGAGATGCACATGAACTATCACAAGCTATTTACTGATCTCTGCTTAATATGTGCACTGTTGCAAGTGTATTAAAATTGCTTCTTTTAAAATGTAATAGTTATATTCAGTACCTTGCACAGCATTTCAGAAAAGCTGAACATTTCCAAGTTCCTAATACATCTTAAAATTGCTCTATTTTTTCAGTATTACAGCCTACTTCTAAAGTTTTGCACCATGAGAAGTATTCACCCATGCAAGGCAGGCAGTCGTTGAATTCAGATGAGGAAGTTGTTCTGAACTGCATCTGTCTAAATACTGGAGATTTATTTTCACAATGTTCTCATAAGAGCACAAAATTGTTCAGATGTACAATAAATAATAAAAAAGAAATGTCTTAATTAATTTTTTGATTCAACAATGAAAGCCTCCCCCCACTTAAAGTCTGCTTAGAAAAATTAAAATTATTGGCAAAGACACACTATATTGCATTGAAAAGCCCCCTCTGGCCACAGCTGTCAGTTTTTACTTTTAGAATCAGGATCTGCCCATGGGCACACAGATAGCTTGTAGCTCATAGGCTCATTACAAGTCAAGGGCAAATAAAAAAATAATCTATGCAAACCAGTAGGAAATACTAATATAACTTTGGATGCTAAGATTACACAATTGCACATCAATATTCTAATTAAAAAGAAAATGTACTAACAAACATCCATGTTTGTTAGTTTATGGGAAAACATGTAAATTGTAAGTCAAACCAAAAAAATCCTGACCATTGGGTCAGATTATAATAAAATCAGGTATCACAAAATCTTTATCTGAAGAAACACACTGATGCCGTCCAACACATTCTCTTCATCACACACAACAATCTCGAGATACACCTTTACTCCTATATGTCCCTGAACAGAAAACCAGCATCCTTGTCATTCCCTGTAACATTCACTTACGATACATAAAAACAACTCACAAATCTTTTCTAGAATGCAAGATCCATAGCAGATCTACAGAATTTCCCTTTTCCAGCTGAGATATTCCAAAATAAAAAAACAATGAAAAGCCCAAAGCCCTAAATACTAGAAGCTTACGAAGTTTGTGGTTGACTTTAGACTAGCCAGATTTGCCTTGAATTTCAAGTATTCTCAGAAACTCCAGACCTAGTTTTCATCTTTCTTATACCACATATTTATGTAAATCCACTGGTTTTGATGAATTACTTTTAAGCTGACCACTAATTTAAGAGGAGAGACAGATTGTGCTATTTAAAGAACTCCGTAGTAGATAGCTTACAAGGCCGCCGGGTTTGCTTTTTTTTTCCTCCCTTAATGGGAAGCTTTAGAAGTGTCGTCCAAAACAAGTCACAGCCTTCAGCTTAAAAGAAAACATTCCTGTTGTTTTCATCCCAAACTTAATCAAACTGATTATTACCAGTCATGGAGAATGTGTCTATTTTTAACCCCAAATGCCACAGTACATACACCTGGAACAAGACTTCAGCCTTAGCAGAAGGGCAGCAAGCCTGGCCACCAGAGGAATTCACTGCAGAAAGCACTGCAGACCATTTCCTGAAGATAGCTTCAAAGGTCCCTGTGACCAAGAGCTCTGGGGCTCTTTTGCCTTCCCGGCACAAAATACATCCAAGCCCAGATCTTGACTTTGCTAAGGACAGTGATGAGCAAGGCCTGACAGAAGGGCACGCACATCCTTGTGCTGCTCTAGTTCTTCTGCTGCTGCCCTGGTGCCAGCACATCTTTATCGATGATAACTCAGGGGAGGCTGTGACCCTCGGAGGCGAAGCGCAGACAGGCAGCCTGCGTCATCAGCCCAGCAGCAGGACGGCAGCCTCCAGCAGAGAGCCAGCATGCCTACAGCCAGGCAGCAGCATCCTCTGCTACAGCAGGAGACTCCAGCAGAGCTAGCCCTCAAATCTCTACACGTGGAAGAATCTGAGGAACTGAGAATGCCACTGAAGCCCCTGAAGCAGCCCTGGTAGACTGTCATGTTTTACATCACCCCAGGTGACAAAAGAGAGTTCAACAGGGATCGCATGCAAAAACGACTTACAACTGCGGTAGTCGGCTTTGTTTGCTTCATTTTGTCTTTGCAATAAACCTGTGACTCTTCTTGTCTGGATACTGCCACTTACTGAGGGGTTTAATGCTGGATTGTTAGTGTGGAGGTATGGGAAGGCAGGGAGAGAGACTGGACAGACTGCAGATTAAAATGCTGCACATCATTCTCATATTTCACAGAAGAGCTTGAGCTAATGGTGAAAATATCCATGATTTATACATTCATTAAAAAAAAAAGTAATCACAGTGAAAAGGTCATCTGATTTGCATACTAGATGCTCAAATCAACCACCCTGGCTCTGCAGATCTAAAAGGACAGCAAAGCAGTATGGCTGGCCAGTGAGAGATGAAGATCTCAGTAAAAAATGAGCAATATTTACAAACACAGCTAGCATGCACTTCTGGCATGACAATTAAAATGATTTAGGCACAAGATCCTGCTAGAAGACATGGTCTTGCAGCCCATGGTCCCATATCCCTCTTCTCCCAGAAGCCATCGCAGTGTAGCTATGGGACAAGTTCATTCATCCTGCTGATCCACAGGAATATCACTTCTCTGTCACTTCAGTGTAAGCCTGCCATGTGATCAGACCAATGCACTGACTCATACTGAGCCTGCAGGATCACTCTAACTAGGATAAAACATGCACCTGGACCTCTGGGGAGGGCAAGGAAGAGATGTGGGACTGCTCTCTCGCATGGTAATTTAGATGACTTTGTTCCAATACTGGACTTAGACCTCAGACTTGAGAAGTAACACCTGCCTGAGCTCCTCTGTCACCAGGAAGATGCACACTGGATTGTCTTCTCTGTGGTGTAACTCACATCAGGAAAGTTGTACCACTCAGTCCCTCATCCAAACACCTCTTTCAGCCCACCTGCAGCCCACCTCTCTTTGGTCCTACTACCTTGTACAGAACCAAAAACAGAGACCAAACTTTAATTTAGCCACCTCATCCACAGCAATGCAAATGCTTCTGCATGAATTTTCCCAATGGATTTGGGTCTGGGAGAGTGAGACACTCTCGCAGAGTAGGGACTGTTCCACAGTAGGACTGTTATCCACAAGCAGGACTGTTATCAGCAAACCCTATTTTAATGTGCATCTGTTTTATGTTTGTCTCTCACTAGCAAGATACGCTTCTCTTTTTGGGAGCTGCTGATGCTGCTCTGCAATTCTTAGACCCTCTAAATAAGGGGAACTGTTACTCTTGAAATGAGGGAACTTGGAGCTATCAGTCTCCCAAACTGGCCTTCTAATCTTCCCAGCCATTTTCAATATCCCCCATGACAGCACTCTTTAAGTCTTTCAATCACGGAGATTTGACTTTTTTTAAGAGCCACAGACAGTGCTTGGAACCCGAAACATCTACCTCAGAGGGCTCTGAGCACCTGATGGCTAAAATCACAGAACCACTAAAAATTCTGCAGCCTGTAGCAAAAATTTTTTAGAGGATAAACTTTAATTTTAATATTCGTTATAGTGAGGAAAATGTATTTTGAATGTTTAGTAGGGGCATCAATTAAAAAGATGAGATATACCATTTTCATCCACATGCATTCAGAAAGGCAGCAAATAGACTGTGCATAAATGAGAATTAATCCTCCAATAACATTATTAGAATTAACTGGGCACATTCTGAAACAACCTAAAACCATCTGTCTGTCCCATATTGAGTATTACAGACCCACTGTCCCCCAGGTATTTCAAAAGACTTGTCTAATATTATCATTTTGGTAATAAACAATTATTATATAATAAAATTATTTTTTTTAAATTTACTTTTTGTTGTTGGCAAAATTAGCAAATTTAACATTAAGTATGCAATACAAAATGAGCAATGTTATTGACACATTTTGCATTTATGGCATAAAGGTGACATTCTCCTCTTTCAGTTCATGGGATGGCACACTCAGAATTTCATTTATCCTGTTCATGCAGATCTGTGAATGGCTTGCAGAAATTTTAAAATGTAAGACAGCAAGATTCTTACTAAAATAATAATGCAGAGACTTTAGAACTCTACCACCAAATAAAAATAAAGACCTACAAACAAAAAACCCCATGTTTTGACCTGCAGTGACTTCTAGACACTGCCCATTTTCTGGCAAATTCTCTGTATCATAAATATACATGGTTGACAGACATTATTAAAACACAGATGTAACAGCTTACCGAACTATTTATGTATCTCTACCCCCTCTAAAAAGGTGTAAATGCTTTACAAGAAGTTATTGCTACTAAAAAATACATATATAGCCCTTCAGACTTTGCTGATCTGCTAGATTCACATTCACAATTTTTTAATTGTTTGCAACAGAAGTCACACTATCATCTTGGAGCAGACAGCAAGCAGTCTTTAAAAGCAGCCATTTCCAAGACCTTATTTGGTTACCCAACAAAAGCTTTAGGTACCTTTTCAAAGTTGATAGTCACTTATAGGAACAAATGTTTGGCGAGAGCTTCTTCAGTTTTTTATCTATGTCCTGCATGATAGATGGGGCTTAAAAAATTAAGAATTTTTGTATACTATTGCTGGGTTTTGTGAGGAACACACAACTCAATACTGTTAGGACTCAATAACTTTTCTTTTTGGTTTAAATCAGCTGCACTATAAAACCCACAAACACTGAGACAGTGGCCATCTTAAGCCAGGCTTCATCACTGCACCATAACCTGCTCAGCAGACTGGAACAGCCATGTGCTGCTGGGATGTCTCTTGCAAAATTGCTTCCTAAAGCCAGGTGCACCTGTGCTTTTGTAGGCTTTGCTCCCTTTAAACAGCAAACTCACTGAAGGCTAACAAAAATTTTCCATTTTAGCCACACTACGTCAGCTTTTTGGCATGCACCTGTAAATTACAGAGACATTGCTTCAAAAACTGGAAGAAGAAAATAACTTCCAGATCATTTGCAGCTGTAACAACTGATATAGTCACTTTCTCTGAGGAAAAAGAGATCCATTTTTATAAATAATGACACATATCATTCTTAAATAATTAATTGGCACACAGGCATAAGAACAAGATTTTAATTTAATGAGACTTGGCATGGTCAGAAGTGCAGGTAGTGACACACAGGATAAGGATGAGATGGATTTCTTTTGCTGTTAATTTGTATTTGAAGTTTCAGCGTGATACAGACTTCATTCCAGTCCTGGTAAACATACTGAATCAATTACACGTAGGCAAAACCACCTGCAGTCCCTAAACCACTAGATGTGCTATTTGCCCCAAGCTGTTAAAACTACTGCCCTAACATATCACAGCTCTGCATAAATGCACTTCAAGAGGTTAAAATTGCCATCTGTTTCAGTGCTTCTCTCTTCCAGTCAGGAAAGCACTGTGATATTGACCTTCCCCAGCTACCTTCATACACATGAGCACTCCCTGCCCACATGTGCTGACCCAGTTTCCACTAATTTCAGCAGTGTTTCTGCTCTTGTGTAATAAGTACCTTTTCAACAGAGACTCCTTCAGAAGAAACCAAATCAACCAAAGCTCCTTTTGCATAACCTACCAAGCAGTTATAAGTTACTGGCTACTGGATGCAGATGACAGACTGATGTGAACCTGTGACCTCTGCGGGACCTACACTCCCCCATTAACTGTCCCCTGAGAACAAGTTGATCAATTTTTTATAAAAGCACATCCATGCACTAAAGCACTGCAAAGGGAAAATTGGGGATATTTGAACAGAAAAGCACATACTGAATTGGAAAGTCACTGATTTATTATTTCTACAGTATAAAATGCATACTTACTGCTTTACAGAACACACTTCACACAAGGGGGGGGTTTGTTTCGGTTTTGTTTGAGTTTCTCCCCCTTGAAGAATTCAGACAATAATCAGCACTGAAAGCTAAATCTATGCAAACATTAATTGGATTTAATGAATGCACAGTGACAAGAATTTGATTTAGGGAAGCACATTCCAAAGAACTTTTAGCATAAAAGATGATGCTAAAAAACCACCACAACAGCTGACAGAAGGAGTACTGCTGGTTAATAAAGCCACATAATTGACCCACTGATACAGTTCACACGTCTGTCAGTAAACAATATTCTTGCAGAGGGTAGTTAGCAAGGTATCAGTGTGTGAGAGATGTTTCATAGATTTGAAAATACAGACATTAAAAAGATCCTGAAAAGAGAATTTTAAATGTGTGATTTTTGTTTACCTTTCCCAGCAAGAGTTCTTATGCACCAATTTTTTTGTATAGCTAGGTAGAAATAATTTACTGTGAGAGCAGTGAGGCACTGGAACAGGCTGCCCAGAGAAGCTGCAGGTGTCCCATTCCTGGGAGTGTTCAAGGCCAGGATGGATGCTGCTCTGAGCTACCCAGTCCAGTGGAAGGTGTCCCTGCCCATGGCAGGGGGTTTGGGACTAGATGGTCTTTAAGTTCCTTCCAACCCAAACTATTCTAAGATTCTCCTCTGTAGAAACCTATTTGTTATGGTTTCTACAAAGGAGAATCCTATTTCTTAAACTTTGAATGCCAGGCATTCAAGTTTAAGAACCTGTACTACACACCACTGAAAACCTTACAACATAAACACCACTCATAGTTTATGCATCCAGTTTCTGCCACAAGGCTTGAAAATGAAATGGCTACATCATATAGCAATAATTTTAATAGAGAACATGAATATGATCCAAATCCAGGAAAACTCAACAGAGTAATTTGAACAGACTCAGATATGTATCAAATCTTATGTGCACAACTAGTCAACAAAAAACAGAAGAAATGAAGACAGGAAAAAATCTCATGCACACTTAGTATTATGTTACTAATGTTTAAAAGCCATTCACTTGTGGAAAAAAAAAAAACCACTTCTTTTTCCTCTTTTCATGCGCTTAAATTTAAAAAATGACCACCAGTGAGCCAGCACTAATAAAATCTCCATGCTGAAAACAACTAAGAGCTTACCCTTTACCCACACATAACTTTGATACAGGTATGCTAAATGCAGACGTCAAAGTCTACTCACATAGATGTTTTGCTTGTATTTGATTGCCAGTTTACTTGTATTTGAATATCAATTTGCAAGCTAATTAGAGAACCTTGCTTAGCCCATTACAGGAAAATAGTGCTCCACCATTAACTGCAGTGCTATCTCACTAATTCCTTTAAAGACTGGCTTCAAATACCATCTTCATCTCCATTCAAAACAATTAGTGTACATTTATTTCACATTTTAAACTGCAGCGAATCAAATTTTTAAACACTTTAACAGATTGCACTGCTATTTTGATAGCTTTTATGTTATAAATTGTGCTTTTAGGGATTCTGACTTCCCTATTTAAGAGAATGTTAAACTGGAACTCAAAGAGGGCCTTAAATAATTCCTTCTCTCTACAACCTGAGAGGCATATGCCATTAACTTTCAAAACCAAACAAAATCTACTTCTTAAAAGGCAGCACAGTGCACAAGAAAGAGCTGCAGGCAAGCAGACACGATCATAATATTTGCCACTGCTCACAGGTCTGCCAAAACACAGCAGACGGTGAAAAAGAAGGAAAAAACTAAATCTAAATGGGCCAGTTTCTGAGCTCTGCAGGCAGCTCAGAGGAGGAGGAGATGCACCTGAGCCGCGCTGTGCTGCTCCTGTGCCCAGAGCATCAGTGCCTTACAGGCAGGCAGAGGCTGCAGCCAGCAGGGTGAGGGATGGCAGCCGTGGGCAGCACTGGGTGCCCTGGTTCTCCGGGATTATCTGCAGCCAGGCTGGCAGGTTAATGGGATTGCTCACTGTCATCTGCAACCCAGCTAAGAACCGTCGGCACAATTCACTGCCGTGCCTGGGTAGCGCTGGGATGCAGCAGCCATCAAGGCTTGGCAAGGGATGGCAGGGCACTGATCCTCAGCTGCCCAATCCTGGAGTATATTAAAACAGCAGGAAGAAAGCACTGAAGAGAGAAAAGAGGGTGGGGAAAAAAAAACTACCAGAGAATCTAACACTAAAGAGTTTAATTCAGTTATGATCTCCTTTTATCTCATCACCACACACACACCTCTTTTTTCATTAATTTATCTCCTTTACCACAGCAGATCCCAGCAAATCAACAACTAACCTGAGCCAGAAGAGAATGAGCGCAGAAAAAGAAGGAAGAGTTTTGTGATGCATTATCTTGCTGATCAAACTCACTCATCCTGCAGCCACATCACTGTAATGCATTTGCAACAATAGGAAAGATTTACATTTTGGATATACCCTCTCCTAGCTTTAATTAAGGCTGGTGTTTTCATATGCACTTAAACTGCACATATATACAAGGTGAGAAAAAAAATGAAAAAAATATTGGTGGTACCAAATCATCTGTAACAAAAAGCAGCAGTGGGTTTTAATACCACTTCACAGACTGATGGACCCTTAGTGCTCAAACTCAATGTTTCCTCCAAAACAGCGGACAAGTCATGATGTGCATCTGTAGGTACTCTAGCTAACCTCAAGTCTTGCCTCAGTTGCATCAGTTTATCTTCAAAAGGCTCTTCCTTGTGCATGTTCTGATCTTGGCTGAATACTCAGATAACTATATCTTTTAGCTTAAATTGCAAAAAAATGGAAGATGTAGGACACCGTGCTGTCATTTTGGTGTAAAGAAGGCCTGGTGGTTTCTCCTAGAAAAGCTTCTCAGCACCACACGCTCACTTATTTCATACTGGTGAGCTCTACTGGGTCCTCAACATTTCCTTTCGGGTGGGTATTGGCTGTGCATGGCTAGCTCAAACTGGGTGCCATGAGGAAATCTGAAGTATTCCAAGATAGTTTACTTTTTACCTTGGGTTGCTTCTGCCTCCTCTTTCAACTAATGCAAAGTTTCTCTGCTCTTTCTAGGCTTGTGGACAACCTCTGCTTTCCCTTCCCCCCTGAATGACACCAGGGTTCATAACTCCACCCTCCATTCATCATCCTTCATACCTGGATTCTTCGGCTTCCATCTTTTCCCCAGCCTCAGCTCCATTTTGCACTCCAGTGTTTCAATCCATTTATTCCCCAACATTATTTTCCCCACCCTCTGGAGGACACATCAACCAGTGAGGGCATATGGAAATGAGGAGAAAACCATCTGTGCTGTGTTAAATTGGAAAGATTTCCAGGGTACCAAAGGCCAGTTGCTCCTTCTACAGTCTAATTAGAAGATAATAGCAAGTCCAGCAAATTTCCTTTCTGTCCAAAATCTGACTCTGTTTTTTTGCACCTTCCTTCTGCTCCTCCTTTCTCCTGAGTTTAGCAAGGCTGGCTCTGATGCCTAAAACATGTTGTGAAAGCCTGGAAGAGAACTCTTTCAAAAGTTATTATTTCCAGAATAAAAAATAAATGCCCTCACATTGAGTGTCCCAAGTTCAACCAAAAGCACTAAATCTGTCTTACTGCATTCAACCAAAATCAGAGCAGTTCAAACTGTACTTGGGATATGTTGACTGACATCCAAGTCTTCAACACAGCAGTATTTAATTTGATGTGGTTTTTTAAGTGTTTAAATACTAGAAGAGTTTATCTGTATTTAGTATGGTACTATGTATTGCAATAAAGGATATTTCCAGCAATATCAGTTCAACAGGACACTCTCATAAATTTGTCTTCTGGGTTGTTAGAAAAATGACAAGTCAATAGAAGATGTAATGTAGTCCTAAGTGACAACCTGAATTCCTAATTACAGATGCCATTTTCTCACATTATGTATGCTAACATAGAGGGCTTCACCTGAGTTTCTGTTCCATATATTCCATATACTTATGTACCAAAGAAAGAAACATTTTTTTTTTCCATGCAGCTCTTGCATGCAACAGCAACCTTCTTCTGTAACTAAATAAATCACCCATACCCAGGGGCACCTTTGCCTGTTGGGGAGGTTTTCTGTACAGCTTTGCAGCCACCATTCCTTCCAGCCTTCCCTAGAGCACTGGTCAGCACTGAAGAATACTCTAACTACAATGATTCCAGGGGAAATAATGGCCCCATGGGAATCAAAGCCAGATTGTATAGCTTAAAATTGAACTAAGGCTACACTAAATGGTGTTATAAAGACCATAATGCTAGAGCCAGCTTCAGAGGGCAGAAAGAAACATCCCCTTTGCCATCCTTCATTGAGTCATGCTTAGAGCCTATTGAGGCAGCTAACAATTCTGCTGCTGTAATTCAGATTTCTGCATACAGAAAGGATACTTCATTTGAGACCCTCGCAAGTAACCAGCTGAGTATAGGAAAAGGGAATAAGTACTAATTAATTCAGTGCATTCCAAGTAAATGCACTACAGACAGAAATTACTAGCTGAACTGGACTAATTAACTAAGACAGTAATTTACAGATCCCAGAATACAGCAACCATTCAAGATTTCTATAATTTCTCTGTAGGTGTATTTTTCTCTTTATCAACATGGAGTTAGAAGAATCGACAGGAGAAACAGAAGTAGCACTCTTTTTCTGGGGAATAAGAGAGAATCATATTTCTTCTCTGGAAAAACTGGACAGAGTAGTTTAAGATTTTGCTATCTCACCTGCATTAAAAATATTCCATGAAAAGTAAAAATTTTTTTAGTACATTTTGATACAATTTTTTTTTAGAATTCCTTCTAACCTAGAACTTAAGTTATAATTTCTTTTATACTGGATATACACATTGATTCACACAGTACATACAATTCCACAATAGCTTTACAGTCCACCAAGGGATAACAGAATTAAGTTTCTGAAATGTTAGTCCTTTGTACACATTCATAACATCAATGAATTTCATTATTTATGCTTATTATCCACTTTTATGTATGTAATATTCAACATACAAGCTTGAAATGAGATGATACCAACTTATGGTCAGTAGTTTAATGCAGAAAAATAAAATCAGATATCACATACAAGTCAGACAAAAAAAGCAAAAAGGAGTCACCATTCAAATAGTATATTACCACTGTTCAGCAGGGTGAATATATGCCACATATACTCTAAAATATAATCCATGGTTAAGTAGTTGGTAGAAGGGAAAAAAGAAATGACATCTCAAAAAAAGCAGTCTCTTGCTTCAGCAAAAGAAAGCTATAATTTTCAGGGGACAAGTATCTAAGAATAGATTAAGAGCTTGGTACATGAACAGACAACTGGTATCACAAAACAGGTACTGTGCTAGCGTAGTGAAAGCAAACAAAAGCAGCTCTTCCAATCCAAAATAGCAAGATCCAAACTGACATTGGAGAATTTAGGATGCTGTAGGGTATGGAAAGAGTACAAACAGGAAAACTGTTTGAGAAAAGAAGATGAAAAGGAATAAAAAGGCAAGAAACCAAGAACTGGAATGCAACTGTAACATACAATAAAACAACAAGGCACAGCATCACCTAGTAACAGCAACAGAATTTACTCTGCTTCTCAAAGAAGAGGGCAAAACTAAACCTACTAAATCTTAAGCAATAACTCAGGGGGAAAAAGTATCTTAACAACAGAAGCTTCTGGAAAAAAAATTCACACCCACTAAGGCTTAAAAGAGTAACTAGAAGGGGATGGTAGGTTGTAGTGGTTTTTTCTTTCTTTTTTCTTTTTTTTTTGCAAGAGGGGGCAGGGTGAAGAGTACAGGAAAAGAATTTCAGAAAACAATACATTTGGGAAGAATTGAAACAGTTTTCCCCAGCTTGCCAGCAGCTCGTAGAGAGACGCCATCTATCTGAGATTGTTTGGCTGTCTGCCTGGAAGGAACTTGTCAACTTGTCTTTTTGCTTAAGGCAAGGAGACTTCAAACAAAGTGGTTACTATTTCCAGTTTTTTTAATAGAAGAAAAAAAAAAAAAGGCCAAAATCTTTTTCCTGGGTAAAGACTAATTTCCCTCTTGGAAAATGTAATTCTTCTAAGAACACTTTCCTTGGCTCTAGTTAATCCACCTTAAAAGATGTGCTGCTGTCTTCAGTTTTAAGCATTATGACTTTTTAAAAAGGAATTTTATTCTTAGCTGATGGTAGACATTTGTATATATAGAATAATAAAACAACACTAGCAACAAAGCCAAGTAGCTTCAGCTGGGACACACAGCATCCATATAACCTTCCACTACATCATGAAGAAATGCCAAGTTACTCTTAAACACCAGGCCATGCTTGAGGGCCACACTCCCAACAACACCACCACATTTCTGGGTTGAGACCAACTGGTATTTTCAACAGTAAAGTATGAAATAAGTCTGTGGGAATGCAAAAAACAAGTTTTGCCACTCAGTTTGAAAGCATCAAAACAAACACTATTTTCTAAGCATTTAACTGCTAGAGGAAAGAAGGCAGCAGGGACACCATGGCTCTGTTTAAGCCTACAAGGTCACTCAGAAAAAAGTCTAAAGGAGTGGGAGTGAAAGTTTACCCCAGATAAATTGGCTAACCCCGTTCATTTAATGGTTTCATGAGCACTTGGTACCAGGCTCAAAGAGGAGGGAAGGCACAAGCGTGCCTTTTTTGGCAGAGCTGATGCTGTGACTGAAATGAAACTGCAGTGCTAATCATCAATAATCACTGCTTATCTCTGTGATCAACACCAAAACGTATTTTTTCTTTATCATTCTGCAACGCAAAGACCTTAGAAATATTTTATAGCTACAAAGCATTCAAAGTAATGGTTTAGGAATTAATTTTCTTAGCAGAAAACTAAAACCATGCATTTAGTAACAGGACAGACAATGTTAAAATAACATCTCTGAGAGATAAGAAACTGCTACAATAATTATCAGCATAATAATCTCTAAGAAATGATTCTGCAAACCATTCAAGTAACCTTTTAAGGTGAATGATTTAAGCTGAAAACGCTTTATTTGTATCTTAAAATTTGCAGGATATAGAACAAAGATTAGATAAACATGCTGGACATATCAAACTGCCACAAGTACTTTTCCCTGGATGTACTACAAAAATGTGATAAAACCAGTGCAAGCAAGGGCATTTAATATATTAAACGGAAGTCCCTCTTGACTTAACCTCTTCTTCTCCAAACACCACATCTTATTTACGGCTCTTCAAAGAGTAACCACGTTTTATTTACAGAAACCAGTTGCAAGTACTGTGCCTTCACTCTGGGTTAGATATCTACTTCTATTAGCTGATGACTGGAGATTTTTTGCATATTATTTATTTTCTTTTTTAAATGTTGGAGGATTTAAGTCCTAAAAAATTTCAAAGTATATTACATTTTAAAAGAGCTGGGGGCTCAAGTAATTCCATGGTTTTATTACTAAGAGAATTTTTAGCAATGAATGAAGTTTCTCTTAATTCTGCTTCTGAAATTATCAATTTTTTTTTTTCTCCCTGTACAGAAATTAAGGTAGTAGTTCTGAGGTCACTTAGTTCCTCGGTAAAAATCACTGTAATTTCAATGAAGCTACTGGTATCAAGTGAAACAACATGTCAAATACAGTAAATAAATTTAATATTAGGGCTATAGGACTTATTGTAAATGTATCTAGTGACCTGAGCATATTGTATCTGGAAGTCAGACTTGCCAGACATTGTACAAGACAAATTGAAAGGTATCAGCTTCAAAGAGTCTCCAAGAGTATGACCAGTGAAGTCTGTTCCAGGGGAAAACAGGACCATGGGGCACTGGTGACACTAAGCCAGAAGGAGGCAACAGGGGACAGCCTATATGGTGCAGGTCACCTCCTACACAGCTCAGTCACAGCCTACAAAAGGAGAAGTTTTTTCCAACTTCTCTGATCTCTCAACTAGAATCATCTTCTCCATTTCCTCATCCTGAAACCAAGGGCAACAAGGGCAGCTCTCTTTCTCTTCCCCAATAATTAACGTGGAGCATTTTTTCCCTTTTCCAATTTAAGTTACTCTGAATATATATTGCCCCACCAATTTTTCACATACTGGGATAACTGAACACTTGGACAAGAACTGAATGTGTAGTTGCCTCTCATGCAAAAAAGGAAAAAAATCAATTGATGCTGTCATAATGTCCCAGCCATATGAATGAACAAAGTCAATATGAATTATTCTTAAATGCAATGGGAACAAGTTCGATCCTCCATCAAAAACAAGCACCACCTGAACATAGGGTAGAAAAAAAACCTCTTCAAAAAACAATCAGTATAGAGCAGTGCAAGAAAATTTCCTACAATAGAGTTTTAAAACCCAGATATCCTATGTTACTGTAACAAATGGAATGCAGAGACCTACAAGTCATGTGATAATTCTAATTTTATTTAAGTTTTGGTGAGACAGAAGCCAACAAACTAAAGAGAAGCCTGTCCCCCAATGTACTAGACAGAAGCAAACCAGGGAGGTCACAGATGACCAGAGGTGAGTAAATTGGATGCACAGCTACAAGGAGCTGGAAGGAGGATCTGCGGAGCTACAAGACCGTCAGCCTGGCTTCAGGGCTGGGGAAGGACATGGAGCAGATCCCCTTGAATGCTAACATGCAGCACACACAGAACAGCCAGGAGATCAGACCCAGCCAGCTTGAGTTCATGAAAGCCAGGTGCTGCTTGAATGATCTGATCTCCTGTTACAACGGTGTGACCCACTTGATGGATAAGTGAAAGGCTGCAGATGTTGTCCACTGACACTTTAGAAAAGCCTCTGACACCCATCACCACAGTATTCTCCTGGAGAAACTGCCTGCTCACAGCTTGATAGGTGCAGTGTTCACTGGGTAAGAACCCAAAAATTGTCCAGCCAGCCAGGCCCAGGGAGTGGTCGTGAATGAGTTACATCCAGCAGGCAGCTGGCCACCAGGGGTGTTCCCCAGGGCTCACTGCTGGGGCCAGTCCTGTTCAATATCTTTATTGATGATGGGGATGAGGGGATTAAGTGCACCTCACTTGGGCAGGAATGCTGATCTGCTGGAGGGCAGGAAGGTAATACGAGGATCAGTGAGCCAAGGCTGACTGTATGACCTTATTGTTCTCTACAACTACCTGAAAGCAGGTTGTAATGAGGTGGGGGCTGGTAGTTTCTTCCAGAAACAAGTGATAGGACAAGAGAAAATGGCATCATCATTCATCAGGGAGGTTTATATTGGATATTAGGAAGAATTTCTTCAGCAAAATGGTCAGCAAGCATTGGAACAGGCTGCCCAGGAAATTGCTGGAGCCACCATTTCAGGAAGTATTTAAAGGACATGCAGATGTAGTGCTTAGGGACGTAGTTCAGCGGTAAACTTGGCAGTGCTGGAATTAATGGATTGGCTTTATGGTTTTAGAGCTCTTTTCCAACTTAAATAATTCCATGCATTTAGATAGCCAAGGTGGCTGAGATCAGAATCAGGCACATGATTATCCCTACGAAGCAAATGTCATGCAACTATACTTAACTTCCAGCATCATCTGAATCTAGTTTAATAACCAGAAAATAGGCTTTTGACAACAATAGTATTTCAAAATGACAGTGTAATTAAATTTAAGTCAAAGCTATGCAATGATGGACTGTATGTTTATGTGTAACCAGCAAATTATATGCTTTTAAGCATGTCAAAATTTTCAAAAGAATTAACCACTGCAGTAATTCAGTTGAGGAAACGGTAGTAGGAAAAAGACTCCCCCAGGTCATTTTTCAACCAGCTGATATGATGTGATACATACCATTTGCCTCATACAGTGTTTCCAATTCCTACTTCCCTAAAATGTTATGCATTTTAATACCATTCAAGGACAAACCAACAGTCATGCTTCACTCACTTCTGAGAAGCAAGGGAAGGGACTGTGGGACTGGGATGAATAATGAGACAGGAAGTCAGTTTGTCATCCTATGTTACTAGTTCAGACTCAGTTAAAGCTGATCAGACATTATCATCAGGTTTGCGTGAGCAATGACAACAGACAATTAGTGCCCAGCCTACTGTGGTTCCTAACTGGTGGGAAAAGGGAAAAGCTGCAGAAACAGCCTTGATTCCATAGAGAGTGAAGAGAACTTCCACAGAACAGGGCAGATCTCAAAACTTGTGTGATCTCCATTTCAAGAGGAACTGATGGTACTTGGTGGTTTCAAGGCAGCACCTTTGGAAAGGTCACCTTCGGCTGTGCTCTGCATCCCTGTTTCTGCACCCTGTGTTTGTTCATCACATGATAAGGAATTCTCCTGGTGATGTCTACGACAGGAGTATTAAGGAGGGCCATCTATTAACTCCCATTTGGTGGAGAAGTGAGGCATATTCTCTTTCCTCATTATTATTTTCTCAATTGGCAGAACATTTACTTCAATACATAAATTTCTAAGCCATCTTTTAATAAAAAAAATCTGTGCTGGTAGAATATACTTTCTTGAAACTGAATAGAGAAAGCTTTAATAACTCAAGTTTAAATACACTAAAGCTAATCAATTCATCCTGCATTCAAGATTCTATTATACTTCTAAGAAAGTACAAAACAGATCCTTAAAATATAATTAACGAGAGACTGCTACATACAGCATGTAAAATCAAGACTACAGCTTTGACTTCATTTGTTTTGCAGACTCATTAGAATTTTTTTCATTTAAAAGTCTTGAACTGTGTAGCCAAATTTATATGTGAAAGAAACAACAAATTAAATTAAATTAGTCCTTATTTAAGCTGTATTTGAAACTGTCTAAAACTGATGTTCATAGTTCCACAATTTCCAAATTAGATTTAAAAAATTATGTTAGCGGTTCACAAAACAGACAAATTAATGCAGATTTTAAAAAAATGTTGTACTTCTGCAAGCTTGTACACTGAAACTTCACTGGCTGGGAAATCTAGGAAACATTCAGAGCATCTGCCTCTTTGTCTCACTCTATCCCTGCAAAATAGAGACACAAGAAGAACAGTGAACTGAATTCCCAACATGGACAAACCTGGGCAGGTGTAGTGACTGCAGGGCATCCCTGGCAGAGGAAAGGGCTTGTGCTCACCGAGCAGGTCATCCCCAGCCTGGGCACCGTGCCATTTGGAGGCAGGTAGGTGCCAGGGTGAGAGAGAGAGTAGTGTACTGTCCCTGAGACAGCCCTGGCACTGTCCTGCCTCTCCTGGCACACCTCCTCACAGAGCCTGCAGGGCTGTGGTCACTGATCAGGGGCTCACAGACAACCACTCTCTCGTGTTGCTGCCCATCCCACTGCTTGCTTCCTACAGGTGTCTCTCCTCAGAATGCCATGAAAAAGCAGTAAGGGAACTATCTCTGCACTAACATGAGCACTAGCACTGGGTGTAACTGCAGTTCTATGAGAGGTAAAGCAAAAAGGAAATTTTCTTTACCTCCTCATACATACATGGGCTGTAAGTACAGACTAAGGGCATACAGCTTGTCAATGTTAGTAAGAAACATCAGAGTGAATGCTGTGCCAAGAATCAGAGAATAAATAATAATGGGAAGTTCTGCAACACTCAGTGTTCTCAAATTACAGTCAGAGGCGCATGTGCTGCCACTAATGTCAACTGATTTTCCAAGTCCTGTGATAGTGACCAAGAAATAATCACAGAGCAGCTGATGTTTTCTCCTGAAAGAGTTTGTGTCCTATTTAAGGATGAAAATGCTCCAGGAGTGACTTATGGCTACAACTAGAAGAAACAAAAAAGTTCAAAATATGTTTTCTAACAGTACCATTGAGAAGAGGCTGTCCTCCATGTACACTCCTTGAGACTACTGCACTGTGAACATCTTCAGGAAATCCAGTCTTGCATGACAAATCTTCACAGGTTGCTTTTATTGGTGCCTGAAACACAAGACAAAATGTATGTAATACTTGCAACCCACATTCACCAGAGAAACATTCCAGTTATCACATCTACACTTCACTGCTGTCTTGTACAAGCAGAATCTTTGTTTCTGAACGACTGCAATTAGGACTGTGAGGGCAAAGGGTTAATCTTTCTGATAACTGGAATGGAAGGAACAAATCCCACTTGTCTGGTAAGATCTAAATAATACACCATCTTGATTCTTCTGACAACTGAACATTTCCACTAAACCAGACATCTAGACTGAAGGGGAATCATAAAGGGAACAAAAACATTCCTTCCTCTGGAAATAAATGTTGCACAAAACACGTCTCAACTTTTTCACAGCCCGATTGCTTGAAAGGGATCACTTCAACCACTGGTGTAAAATGCTTTATATAGAATATTTCTATGTGAGGCTGCACCAGAACAAGTAAACTAAGACAAAATGTTACATTTGCAATAACTTAACAGATCTTACATTTGTGTTAGCGTTCAAACAGATACCATATAAAGCCAAATGCTTCCAATGCAACTCCTATTTCAAAGGGACATTAAGTTAAAAGGAGGGCAGCTCATTAAATTTGCACAATGGAAGAGCTGAGCCACTGAAACTGTTTGTTCTTTCACTTATTAAAAAATTTTACCCTCAAATCACATTCTTAAAAGAGCTTCATAAATGCCTTTCCATTAAGAAATATAATACAGCATTTGGAAACTTGTTTGTTCTGTAGTCTTCCATGTTCATAAAATACTTCTGGTAGTAAAGCTATTTTCCAGGACAGCTTGTTGCCTATTTAGAAAAAAAAAAAAAACCAAAACCAAGCATTTTCTGTGGCAAAGGACTAAGATTTCTTTTCAGTAGATTGGTTTTGCCTCATCTTATCACTGCACAAGACAATGACCCACCTTACATGCGGCTACATGACTGTACATTGGCAAACCCTTTTCACACTGTACACAGCAGAGAGGTCAGCTCCCACTGCAGCCTGGGCTGAGATATAGCCAAGAAAACAGGACAGCTCTCACACAATCTCAAACACCCCTACATGCCAAACAAAGGCTTATCCAGATGTAGTATATGGTCTTGGACAGCACAAGCAACTGTGTGATTATATCATACTTAAATCTGACCAAGACTTAAATTAGATTTTCCTGTTTGCTTTCCAGATGGGCTTCCATCAAGCAGACTGACTCAAGGCCATATAAGCATCCCTGCATCTTGCAAAGAAAGCCCTACAGGAAATAATAAAAAAAGGGAGGGAGAAAGAGGAGATGATGGTGTTACACCCATTCACCCTAGTAACCTCAGGGAAAGAGAGCATTAAAGCAGAGGTGGGACAGGAGCACCTCAAATGACAGGGGTTTGCTCAAGGAAGAAAAAGGGACTAGGTGGAAGTGTAATCTCTCCACTGACAAACATGGCCAAACTCAGCATGTCAAGCCCTGCTGGAGCAGTTTTATAACTAATACAAGGAGGCATCTGTAACTCATTGCATTGCATTTACACCAACAGCATCCTAACTGGGCAGCTCAACACCGACACTAGCAAAACCAAAAAAATTTAAAATTTACCAACTCACAAGTTGATGCACTATCCAGTTATGCCCTCAGTAAGAGAACTTGTAATTATCAAGTTTCAGATTAACTTAAACTGTTGTGATTTAAGATCTACATGGGTAACTCAGCTTGTACAATTGCTTAAGTAGTTTATTATGTTTATACAGAAACCCTAAAGAGAAAGCAAATAAAGCAACAGTTTAGCTACCATGGAGCTATGTTCCCTACAAAACTGGAACCAAGATCTGTAGCTATGTTCCAACAGTTTATTTATACACTGAGTTTTAAGATAACAAAATGACAAATCAAAAATAACTAAAATTTCAACCAGCCAGTGTCCTTAGCTTTAGAACTCAAATCACAGGTTTGATAAGGTTTCCATAATTTGAAAGAAAAATAGTAAGACTCATTTAAACTACTGCACAAAAGGTGACTTCAAAGTAATGTGGTGGAAAAGGAAATAAAAGTCTTCCATGGTATCTTTGAAACCAAAAGCTACTGGCTGGGAGCTGAGGAGATAGCAGGATTTTTAACAAGACTGCACCGATGTGTTTGGGAATCTTTCAGCCTTTCCAGTAATCTATATGTACTAAACAGCTCTTATAAACTGAAACAATGCCCACTGAAACAAAGGCTGGGGAGCATGAATAGAAAGCCTTCTTTATTCTTTCATTTGCAGCCATCAATTTTATCCAGAAACAAAAGACTCTACTCTGCTCTCCAAAAACAGGCCTTTGTAAAGATTGTTTCAGAATAAAAACACAAGGGAAGGAAGAATTCAAATTTTCAGCAATTCTTAATCACCCTGTGTTAAGCATTCTGAATTAAGTAGAAGTTGCAACTTCAGACACACTGGGTCACATGAAGTTCAGCCTAAGTGTACTGCAAGACTTAAACCATTTTAACTCTAAGAAAAGAAGGATGCTGAAGTATTTTTATCCCCTTATCTGGGGCAAAAGGCAAAAGCTAGTGAAGATTATGGGACATGTTATTATAATTTACAGGATTTTGTGTGATTAGTACAATTCCCAAGACACTTTAAGATAATATTACTTGTACATTCATCTGAAGAAGGACACTACTTTACAAAAACCCCATCTTTTTAAGACAGAAAGCAATCACCTTAGCTTGTACCCACATAAAACCTGCTCAGTAGAGTCACAAAGCTTTCAACAAGCTCAGCACTTGGAAAATTCTCCTCTCAAGTACTACCAGACTTTGTGACAGCAAAATAAAATTACTTCTAAAAAACTATTCTGCTTTCCTCATCCTCTATGACTTGTTTAGCCATTTTTAACTGCTAAATGAGTGATAAGCATTACCATCTCCAGATGCTAGAGAGATAGTCACACATGGTATCAGATCATGCATATAAACTCAGTACTGTAGATCTCAAATATAAATGCAATAGGAAAACGGCAATTATGAAGCAACATGATGTAAATTAGAAGTCTTCTGTCAAAACTGTTATTCAATCAATTAAAAGAATTCACCATTTTGATATAGTTAGGCAGTTAAGCCTGCAGTTTTGACATCCTGCTCCTCTGTTACTTTAGTTTCATCTCTAGATATGAAAACTGTGGTTTAATTCCAAAGCTGTATTTCAGTTTGATTAAAAAAAGAAAAAAAAACCCAAAAAAACAACCCACCAAAAAAACCCCAAAACCAAAAATACCATTAACAACCTGTTTACAATCTCGAGCGTAAAATTCTAAGGGATTTGCATTTACATCTTTTTCCAAATGCCATCAGTAAAAGACTTCCAACAACACAGGCCTCAAAGTTTTGAAAAGTTTCTAACTGAAACAAGCCTTGAGCCAGGCAGAATTTCTCCACTTATACTGACAGATCTGGACTCATAACCAATTTCCATTGTTTTTAAAAAGTAGACACATTTAAAATTCCAAATATCTGGAAATATCCATTTAAAGAAACACGTATTTCGAAATGTAATCTCACCACCTCCTCTGCATATGCCATACACCACTGCAGTTCAGTAATAGCTATCAATCTGAAACATCCAAGTCTCTTCTACTTTGCATCTACATGTACTACTACACAAGATTTCTTAACAACAATTTTAACAAAATGCAAGGCAATTTGGTTTTGGAAGACTGCTTTCTTTTCAAATCATTGTGCCATAGGAAAAGAAGCCTAGGTAGTAAAATGAGAAACCAAGTGGGGTATGTATCAAAGGAAATATCATAGTACACAGTATAATTGAACACAGTACAGTTACCAATTGCCAAGTCCAGCCAATTCACAGGACATTATTGTGTGTAGTTCAAAACAATGTCTGACATAATTATATGTATGATGAAGCAAGAATGGGGTATTTGAGCTCTTCCTCCTTAATAACCAACATTCATTTACAACTATCACAGTAATATTCAACTTAAGCACAGATCACAGAAATATTTGTGACTGTGTTTAAAGACTGTGTGTTTCTTCATTAATTTAAAAGCCAGGAAGATACCCTTGCAACTTAGGTTCTAGAGAACTCTAAAAATTAGAGATTGTTCTGTCCATTTTTAGTTTTGTGTACAGACATTATTTGACACAACGGGATATGCTGTACAAGGTGGTATTATTTAGTAATGAGTTTCTACTTACTGTCATAAGGCATAAGAAAGATACCCTGGATGACAAAAACATCTCCAAAACCTTTAGATACTAAAATTCAAACTGTTCAGCAACTCTCTTAAATCCCCAACTTGCTGCAAACAAAGCTGCCAACAGTTTATACTCTCACAGTACTCAGTACTTCAGCAAAAGTAGTCAAGTACAATTTGTTTTCAACCATAGAGTGAGTGCAACTAGAGAAAAAGAAAAGTGCCTTTCATTCAAATTGTTCTGGAAGCCAAAAGCTTCCAAAGTGGGTGCCAGGCCACATCCTCCCAGAGGTCATTCAGTTACAGCAGAAAGGGCTTTCATTACACCATCTTCACTTCTAATCAGTGCTCTACTTTGTGAATCACAAGATTTTAGATCAGAAAATCCAATTTCTTAAACCAATATGTAGAGCTCTCAAGTACCTTCCCCAAGTACGAGAATCCCCAATTTTTATGCAAGTTTAAAGTAACTTGCCTTAAACCACCAAAGGTTCATAGAATTGTACAACGCCTTTAGCTGGAAGGAGCTGTCTAAGTCATCTATTTCCACCCTTCCTGCCCATGGGCAGGAACACCTTCCACTAAACCAGTGGGACTTGCTCAAAGCCCCATGAAACCTGGCCTTGAACACTTCCAGGGATGGGGCATCTACAACTTCCCTGTGCAACTGGTTCCACTGCCTTACCACCCTCCCAGTGAGGAGTAACTAATCTCAACCTACTGTTTTTCAGTTTCTAGCTATTCCTACTTATCCTATCTCTACATACCCATGTAAAAAGTCTCTCTCTCTGGTCACGTCCAGCCTCTCATACACCAGCACCACCAAGCCCTGCTCCGCATCTGTTCATCCCCCAGTTTTACAAACCATGTTCATAGCCTATCCTGTTAACCCGTAATAATAGACAAATTCATTTGCTCTACTAAAAATTAAGACAATTATTTAGTACACCCTACATGCTCAAACCCATGATCCAAGTTTGGATTTTCCCCCCTGCCCCAACTAGGAGAACATAGGAATAGCTCCAGCTTCAAAACACATGGTTCTTCAGGTAAGCCATAGGTCAGAGAAGGTTATCTTAAAATTTCTGTATGTTTAAGTTTTAATAATTGTTTTAACAATAACTTAAAAAAAAAAAAAGATCCTGTATTTGACCACCCATTCTAATTTCTCTACAAGAAATCAGTCTCTCTGATTTGGTAATAGCCATTGCATTGCTCACACTGAATATATCAGCCTATAAACTGCTGCTATTCCATACAGGAGAATGCTGCATTTTTCTGACCTTTGGGAGAGGCCTTGAGAGGCCTCTTTGGGGGGACCACAAAATTTTAACTATGTCTTCAGCTGCTGAGTGATAATTATATGCTAATTATAAGGAATGGGAGAGTCCCTAGAGGAGTCTATTGATAAAAATATATTTTTTAAATATGTCAAGGAGTGCCTAGAGGAGAGTATAAACACACTTTTTGGAAACATGGTATTTAATTAAATATACGAATACTGACTAAAACCAAATACTTTAAATGAAATGCTGAAAAGATTTGGCAGCGAATCACCTTCCATCTTGGATGCTGCTGATACTGTATCTGTTTTCATAAGTCATTTAAAAATAGAAAGCCTAATTTCCCTTCTTTATTCAGACAGAGCTCCCATGATCTTTCAGCAAGAAGTGCAGGATCAAATCAAATGATGAATCATGCACACTTGGATTATATACCTCTCAAGGTGAACAGCAACATGGTCCAACACCCAGGTGAAAAAGGTCCCTCTCAGCTCATTCACAAACTACAAATGCACTTGAGGAAAATACAGATCTTCCTTAAATTCATCCTGCAATAACGTTCATGTTTCTTTCCTCTGAGGTTTCACCTCATTGTATGCCACTGCTGGCCAACGAGAGTCTCAGTCAGTGGAAGGTGAGAAGTGCTTTAATACTGCTCCTGCAAAGGATGTCAAGTATTCTTTTTGCCTTCATTATCCTCCACCCAAAGTTTGGACAGTGCTCTCAGGCACATGGTGAGACTCTTGGGGATGGTGCTGTGCATGGCCAGGAGCTGGACTCGATGATCCTTATGGGATCATCAGCTTATTCTGTAATCTGTCTCACTGAACCTTACGCTCAACTGGTGCTACTGGGTTAACAGAAGAACACAGGCTACTCCATTAGGCCACTATGGGCTCCTCCTACCCTTTATAATAAGAATTTAAAATAAAAAATCCCAGTGAACATTAAAGATTGCCCAGCCTTTGGGAATAGACTTGTCCTTTGTGTGTGTACAATGTTTGAAGTAAGTTACGCTCCCATCCTAATAGGAATGCTAGTAACTACTGAAACTATTGCAAGCTTTCTGAACTTTTTTGTTACTCTAAAAAAGCACTTACAAAACCAATGAAAAACAGAAAGAGAGTTTAACTGGTAAATTATTTTGTTAAGCAGGAAAAGCCATTCAAAAATTCCTCTTCCTTACCACATGACAAGTCCCTTACACAATACTGTCTGTATTGAGTAAAAATAACTTTACTCACAGCTTCCTCAAGCTATTTTTAAATATAAACATGCAATTTTTTCACAACTAAACTGTCTCATGTGTTAGTACTCAGTAATTAAAAGAAGTAATAAAATACGTTATTGATATAAAAGCATCAATGAAACCAAGTAAGATAGAACATGACAGGGTTCTTCCAATGATGTTTCTGGGAGGTCCTTCAACTTCTAGAACCAGAAAGGAAAATAACAGAAAGTTTTCGAATTACACACTCTTGACTAGATGTAGCACAAAAATATGATAATTTTTGGAAATATTTTAAAAGCTGGTATCAAAACGATACATTCATCTTTGCAGCACACTGAGCTGCATGCCTAGGTAGCAGTACTACCCAGGAAGAGAGAGAGCAGTAGAAGGCTCTCTAGAAAACACACAGTTATTAAAAATACATAGATCGACAACATAAGAATATATGCCCTCTGGTACATAAGCAGAGTATGTATTTCTGAGCTTGCTAGGATATCTGCCCAGATAATTTAGTGTATCAAAAAAATTCTGATTATCTCCTGTTCTGTCAACCAACGACTTAAATTCAAAAAACTCACTGAATTACACAACCTTATCTGTCCTATAATATATGCAAAAAGGGGTTTTTTAAAAGTATTTTAACAAAATATATTTAAATAATATATTCAGTTTAATATCCAAGGAAATTCAGCTCTGCAATTATCTGAATTTTGAGGATGTGTCAGTGTTATTACTATCACTTAGACGAGACAGACAAGGTTTGGAGAGCTCTCTGCTGCAATACCCTGCCACATTTAACTTTTCCAATGGAATCTTTGAAGACAAAACAAAACCAGAACACAAAGATCTACACTGAAAAAGCCCGAGATACTGCACATAACTGCTCTGGTCAGGGGCTTATGAATGTGTTACGAAATGCATTCAATTCACTACATTCAGCGTACTTTGAATGGTCTGTTAATGGAGTAATTTATCAGAGACACTGTAAAACTCATGCTTATACAGATTAAAAAAAAAATAAATCTAAGACACAGGTATATTGTGAGAAACAGAAGATTTATCGACAATAGGGGATCTTGCTTGTTTCTACACAAAACTATGTTAATATTCCTCACCCCAATTCTGCCAAAGACTACTGCTGCTGGGGGTAGACCTGGCAAGAAATGCCATTGCTGGATTCTCAGCTGAGGCAGCTTAACAGGAGTGTCATTTAGGGTAGTAGCTTTATCACCTGGATACATTCACTAAGACCTGGAATAAGACCAAAACTGCCTGCAGAGGGTAATAACTTACATCCTCTGTCATCATAATTCAAATTCAAACCAGTCACCTGAGCTGAAAAGCCTCCAAAAACTGCTTTATTGTTTACTTGCTTTTGATTTAGAAACAGACAACATCCACGTAGTGATTCAATAAGCTTTTATTTAAAGAAATATATTTCCTTTTTGAGCACTTTATTTCTAATTTGTGTTTCAGTTTATTTATTATAGTAGTTTCATTACTGTAAACTCATACTGGCCTTCCCATTCCTTCGCTGGATTGGAATTGTTGCTATAGCCAGAAAAACAAGACTCGCTCCTTTCATCCTATCTTCTGTCAGGATTTTTTCCATGTAATACTCCCAGAATCATACTGATATGCTAACCAGCAAAACAGAGTGCAGTTTTCATTCCCTTCTTTCTTGTGCAGGTTACACACTGCCAAAACTCTTAAGCCGTATTTCCTGTACACAAACAACATCCACAGACCTGCCCTTAAAATCTGGCTCCAGTTACAATCTTTCAAGTAATTCTATAATGACAGCTTTTCTATACCACTAACGAAAAACTGATTAATGCTCTAGAAAATAAAGGTAGGTAGATGCTGTGTTGCAGAGAGGAAAAACTGAGTGAAAAGACTAAACATTTCAAAACAACCTGATAAAAATAACCTCCTACAAACCAAAAGTAATAGGTGTGACAACAGGGGAAAAAGTTAGCAAAGCACCTAGGTGGTGAAGGTTCTTGCAGTAGGCATGATGGAAGAAGGGGGTAGGAAAAAAGAGCTCTTAAAATGAAAGTGTTCTACAGACACAGGTCTGTAAATCTGATTTCATACTCAAGTTCCAATTTTGTTACACGCTATTAAAAATCAACCCTAACCTGATTTAATGGATACCCAAACAAGGGGGAAATTGGATTCCCCAACCATAACGTGCCAGTGACACTGAGTGATATATAAAAGCAACACGGCTAGTTCCTGTCCTTAATTCACAGCCTGTGCTTCAATTTCAAACCTGCCTTGGTTAAGGAGAAAAAAAAAAAAAAAGATGGAATAAAAGCTTACTGCAGATTTTGTGCTTTAAAGATTTATTGAGATAGGAAGACTAAACAGAACTGAAAGCACATACAGTAAACAGCACATAAGGACTTAAAAAAAGCACACGAAAAAACCAACACAACAACAGCCGGTAAGTGGCACACACAAGTTTCTGAACAGGGTGTATGCTATCACATGCAGCCGCTCATGCTCAGCCGGACACTCCCGTGTCACGCCAGCCACCCCTCCGCGCGTCCTCCTAGGACTCAAGGGAAAATCCCAGGCTACCGCGGAGCAGCATTTCAGCACCTCGCTCCCTGGCGCAAGTCACTAGCCCCGGAGAGCGCCTCAGAAACTGCGTGAAGGACGCAACTGCCCGGGGACCCCGTAAGGGGACAGGCGCGTCAGAGAGACGGAGAAGCGGAGAGAAGACGGGAGGCCGGGCGGGCTCCTCCCGCCCCCGGTGCGGCGGAGGCAGCGGGGCCGCACCATGGACAGTGGCTGCGCCTGCCGCCTCCCCCTGCCCTGCGCCAGCCGCTGCGGGCGCGGCGGGAGGGTGCCCTGCCCGCCCCGGCACCCCGGCCCCGCCGCCGGCCTCGCCTCAACCCGCTCCCCCGGCCCGACAGAAATGCCCCAATCGTAAATACCATTAAGAGGCGATGATCTGCGCCATCTGTCCCTCGGACTTACCGCCCTCTCCACCCCCGGCGCCGCACCGGATACGAGCTCAGCGAGCACAGAATGAACGGGGCACCCACCGGGTGCCCCGGCTCCGCTGCTGCTCCGCACACTCCTCACCGCCGGAGGGGAGCCCAACCATCGCCCCGCGGGTACTGCCCCTGCTGCCCCAACGGGATCCATTTTGTCGTCTCCCCGTCCTCCCCACACCCTCCCGGTGACTCCCATCTCGCCCCAGACCTCCGCTTTCTGCACCTCACTGGGAGCGCACCGCGGCTAGCGGTGCCCGGCGCTGCCCCGCGACCACCTGCCCGGGACCCCATCAGTCACCCGCCCGGAGCGCCCCGGCAAGGCCGCCGGCGGGAGGCAGCAGCAGGACTTTCATAATAATAAATTAAACACTTCGGGGCCCGAGCACCGTCCCAGTGGAAATTCCCGTTAGCGGCAGGGGGTGGGGAAGCCCAGCGCCCAGGCGGAGGCTGATTAAATTCTTCCCGGAGAAAGGATTAGCGGGCGAGGGAGCTGGGGGTAGCCGAGGCGCGGGGGTTGCTCTTTGCCCCGCACCTCTCTGGCACCACAGCCCGCCCTTCGTCACGCGGGACGGAGGGGGGAATGTTCATTCCGTCCCCCACTCCGGTAGTTTGTTCCCCGCGCCCGCGGCGGGGCCGCGGTCCCGTGCTCCTGCCAGGAGCGCGGGTACCGGCCAGCTCCCCGCCACGTCCCGTGGCACCTGCTCTCCCGGGAATGAGGGGGCATCGGTGCCCCCATCACCTCTCGCGTCTCGAGACCACCCTCTCCCTCTCAGCCGGCCCCGGGCAGGGGCTCCCCCATCTCTCTCTCTCTCCCCGCGGCGCGGAGGCCGGTGGCGGGGCTGCCCCGAGCAGGTGGCTCCGCACGAGCGGCCAGAAGCCACCCCGGGGCACCCCGGCGGGGGGGCCGCTTTCCCCTACCCCCTCCCCGAGACCCCAACCACGAAGCGCAGCCCCCCCCCCTTTTCCCCCCGGCTCTCCCGCCTTCTCCGGGCATCGCCGCCCGCAGGGGAACAAAGAGCCGCAGCCCGGCCCGCTCCCCGCCGGCGGTGCTTACCTGCTGCAGGGCCGCCAGCAGCATCAGCGCCAGCGGCGGCAGGATCCGCGGCGGCGCTCCCGCTACCCGGCACATGGAGGCGAGCAGGGGCGGCAGCAGGGCGGCCCCCAGCAGTTCCGGAGCGCGGCTGGAGTCCGCGGAGCGGGGCGAGGGGAGCGGCGGGGAGGGTCGGGCAGCGGCAGCTGCCGGGAGCTGCGGTCGGCGTCTGCCCCCGCCTGCCGGAGCCGGCTGCCGCTCTAGCTCATGGGCAGCGATGCAGCGGAGAGAGAGAGAGCGGGGGGCGGAGGATGGGTGAAACTCAGCTCTGGGTCAGCTTGCTTGTCTCTCGGCCGAGCCCCCTCCGCGGTGCAGAGGGTGGGCAGGGAAGAGGAGGAGGAGGAGGAGGATGGGCAAACAAAAGGCTGGGAGATAAGAAAGAAGTAGTCGCTGCTGCTGCTGCTGCGAGGCCGGTGCGGCGGCGGCTCCCTTCGGCTGGCAGCCTTCCCCACGCCTGGATCGTGCCCGCCTCGCTCCTCCCGCCGGTGCCCCCCAGCGAGCTCGGGCAGGCGGCTCCTCTCAGCGCCTCAGCCCAGGCACGCCAGCACCGCCGCTTCGCCGGCCCCAGCCCTGCTGCATGCTCGCCCCGCACTTTCTCTCTCCCTCTTTCTTCTCCTCCCTCCACCCCTCCCCCTGCAGGCAAAGCTCTCCGCCGAAGCACAATGATAACAATACCCCAGCAGCCTCTGCCTGCCGTGCGCTTGTCTACGCGCTCGCCCGGTGCCTGCCTGCCTGTCTGCTGCTGGCAGCTCCCTCTCCGCCTCCCGTCGCTCCCTGCCGGCCGCACGGCCAATGGGAACGGCACGGCACAGTGAGCGCCGGGGAAATTCGCCGCGGTGCCTGCGAATAGTGCTGCCCCTCCTCGGTCCCCGGAGAGCGGGCGCTGGGGGCAGCGGGGCAGGCGGCAGCGCCCGTTGACCCTGCAACGCCAACAACTACAGAGCGATGGAACGAAATAAATTCCAACCCACACACTTGGTGTACTGCAATGGTTTGGGGGGCGAGAACTTTCTGGGGAAAGAAGGACCCGTCCCCGTCGTGCCCGGTAGGGCGCAGTCGGTGCAGCGAGAAGCTGCGGGGACGCCGCTGGTGCCCAGCCCGGGGGCCGTGGGACGGCTCTGCCTGCTGTCCGGTGCTGGGACTCGGCAAGTTCCCCATAGCTGATACTGCTGAGCTAGTCTCTTTTTTATTTCTTTTCTTTTTTCTTTTTTTCTCCCCTTTTTTTTCCTTTAGCCACCTTCCGTCCCCCTCATTCCGTATTTCTTTTTCTAAACTACCTGCTGAATTTTATTAGCACGCGTTTTCAGAAGCTTGGCTGGATCCGCAGTCCGCGGGTCCAAAAATGTCAGCGTGCGGAACGCAGCTGGGGAGTGCTGCTGAGCGAACAGTTACAGAAGCAAGTACCAAGTGCTGGGTCATTTGCCGAGCTGGCACGGATTTTCGCTCGCCCACAGTCGGCAAAGTTGTTTTGTGTTTCAGAGCTTTCACCCTGGGACATAGTAAGGGGAGGATTCGTAGACACTGGCCCCTGGGTATTCTCACGAAGCGTTCATTCAAAATGGTGCATTATTTATTTAAAAGCATCTTTACACCCGAACTTGCAAGAAAAATACTCTTCCCAACATCCCCCCCTCCTTTAGAAAATAATGCAAACCGTCATGCTCAGTGTTTTGAAAGGAAGCAGCGGATTTGCCTTTGTATTTTTGTCGGGGAAAGGCGGGGTAAGTACGTGCTTTTACGATGCTGATTTCATTAGCCTGGGAATTGAAAGTAGCGGTCACTCGTGAGCTGCGATGCAGCTGCGCACCCAAGGCAGGGGAGAGGCAGAGAAGGCCCCGGAGCCGCGGCGGGGATGCGCGCCCGCCCGTGCCTGCAGCCGGAGCCGCCGCCGCGCCGCCCGCCGCCTCCGCGGGGCAGCGCAGAGCCCGGGCACCGGGTGAGCCAGACGCCACCTGCAAGGCTGAAACACCAAACGAGACTCAGCCGAGCAGAGGCGGCCTCAACTAGCAAAACAGCCACCCCCCCCCCCCCCCCCCCCCCGCCGCCACCACCTCCCTCCCTTCCCGCGCCCTCTTTAAAGTTGTAGCCCGTGCAATTGTACCGATCCCAAGAGTTGTGAAGAACAATGAGTGGAGGAAACCACGGCTGGTCATCAGTTTCTGGATTAAAAATTAGGAAAAGCCTGAGGGAAAGTAAGCAAGAAGGGCGCAGCTGATGTTTATATATGTAACAAGGAGGAGTTTCCCGGTTTTGCACCTGACGGAGCATGTGTTCGGTCTTTTTGGCAATTCTAAGGAGAAATACTTGGATTTGCTTATGAAACAGTAACTTTGCCTGAGTAACGGATTCCTGTTTGTATTTTCTGATAGGTAGACAAAATATTAGCATTTGCTAATGGCTGTATTTGAGCATTTATTCACTTTTACAAGTGTTGTACAGAATGCAAAACACACATTATAAACTACTCTGTAAACCAGCTGTCTGATGAGAATAATTACCTGTCACCTAAATGAGCCTGGCCCCTCACATCCTTCAACCCATCCATCCCTAAAGGCCTGAAAAACAAAAGGCTCTGCAGCATATCTGGAAAGTTACCAGATCTGAGCTCTGGCTGATGCTTCTACTGCTGCCTTTAAATTTACTTGGCAGGATTAGTAAGACTGGCAGAAAAAATGCTCTCACCAACATCATTTTACTGAATCTTCTAGCCTTGAACAAGTTTGAATAAAGCAGTGGCCTTCCCTGCTTAAAACCCAAAGTTTCCTCTGGCTCATCATTCCCTACTTCTGGGTATTGTGATAAAGAGGTAAGAGAGCAGGGGTGGGTAGTACCTTTTGAGGTATAATCTCTGCACCACGTATCTTTGTGGTGAGAGGCATTTGTTTGGGAGAACAGAGCAGAGGAGAAACTTGTGCATTGCCTCCAAACATGAATGACTCCTCAGGGAATCCTTTATCTATAGCCTAAGCCCAAGAGAACATCTTTTTATTTTTTTTCCCAAACAGAAATAATCTAGCATTAAGTAGGCATAGCTGGAAATTCAGAGTTCGTACTGCTGCTAAGGTGATATCTTCAACTTTTTTCATGTATATCATGCAAAAGCCAGCAAGCTGGCAATTTCTGGCTAAGATTCAAACAAGTGATTTAGAACTCAAAGGCTTGATCTCCTAATTCAGCCTCAGATTGCATTTATGTGTTTTAACTGGTATTATAATAGTGGACACAAGTTAATGTTCAAGTTAGGAGATCTCAAGAGCTTCCAGAAAAACCTTGTTAAAATTCCATGATTGAGTTGAAGAGAGGATTAGGGTAATTCCCATGTTAGTCATGGAGTTGAATTTCTCTTTCAACTTGTCCAAATTAATTTTCATTCCTAAGGTTCATAAAAATTCTGTAAAAAAATGAATGCTTTCAATTTGGAACTTCTAGATTGCTCATGGCTTCAAATATTTTGGATAAGGAGACCCTTTCCCTTGTGGATCTGTTCTTACATTTAATCTGCCAGGTACTGCCACTACAACTCCTCTCCTCAATTCAAATTATGCAAATTAAGTATTTTACTGACAGTTTAAGCCCTCATCTGACATTTATGCATGTGATTTTAGTGAGTTACACTGCACACATGCATACTCCTGTGTCTAAGTATTTACAACATGGAAGTGTAAGTGCATTGAGCAAAAGTAGTAAGTGCATGCTAGTTTTTGTCCAGTTTTCTTGTATTCTTCATGGCATATGAAGAAATGCTTATATTTGTTAAAAAAAAAACCCCAATACCAAATCACACAATTAGTGGGTCTGAGGACGTTCAGTGCTTATTAACAAGTTTGATCACAATGGAGGAAAATGCAGTGAATGTTTTTTACTATGACACAAAGGCTGCATACACCATCAGCTAATCCAGATAAATTCTCCTAACGGAAAAGAAAGAAGTACTAGGAAAAATAAAAATCCAAGTTTTTAAAACAGTGGTTTTAAACTTGGATGCTGTTATCATCCTAAGACTCCAGATTTATTTTGAGTAGTCTGTGACAGGCAATGGGGAAAAGCATATTTGTATATTCTCTGTAGCAACTTCACACATGAAGTGAAATTCCTAAGGGGAGGGAGATGTTTCTGAATAGTAAGATTGTTAGTTGTTGGCACCACATGAAAATGATTTATTGCTTTAGGAAGTAAATAATCATGTATGGCCAAGAAGAATGAAGTTTTATATAGATAGCCACTCTATGCCACTCAGTTTTTCTTAACATCAAGCGGGTAAGAAAAACTGAGTGGCACAGAAACTAAAATAGCTTAAATATTTTAAAAATTAGAATAATTTAAATGCTATTGTTAGTGCTGCTGTCTTTCTCAAACTTCTGTGAAATAAGTATGACACTGAATTATTTGGTCTGAGTGTTCAGGTTTTTTAATATGCTTTTTCATATTGATCACCTATGTGAACTAAAACCCCAAAAAGTTCTAATTGTCATTTATTTAGGGACATATTCTCAGAAAGAAGGGGGAAAAGGTGGTCTTGGCAGTAAGTTAGTAATATTTATTTGACTGAATCTTGTAATTCCTTACAGAACTTGAACAGTTTCTCCTGGTGGGCTTTTCTGGCCCTATCATTACTTAAGATGCATAGCTCTACATATTTTTCCAGATTTTCTTAAATCAAGGCAATGAAAGACATGGAAAGGTGCCTACAGCTGCAGCATTAGTGTGCTGTTATGCTCACATTTGAAAATCCACTGGGTGAGAATAGAAAAATGGAGCATACAGCAGATCTGTTTCTGCTTTAGCAAGCCTCAGATGCATTAATTGCTTTTTATTGAGATAGACATAAGTGAGTGTGTTTGTATACACATACTTACATATGATTTGTAGAAAAGGATTTTCTTTTCCCTTTTCTGGTAGCCAAATTGTATCTGTCACCATACTTATATTTCTGTTAATTGCTAATGAATTTTGTAAAGGATTTCTCTATGGCGAAGAAGCTGAGCATATGTCATCCTGATGTGATACAATATATTTGCATATTGTGTAATTGGCTACATGTTTATACCCTTAGTGTGAAGATCTGGGATCAACATGTTCAAGCTGATTGCTTGTGCTTCATTCTTCCAGGAATCACATTCAGCATTACTGCCCACTGCCTTCAAGCTGTTTGGCATGGAGAGTTTCTATTGAAAATCAAGATAGAGACTTTTGGATCAGCATAGTATCTCTATTCAGTGGGATATCTTAAAAAAAAGAAAAAAAATCTTTTCCAGAACAAGGCTTTAATCATATGGTGTGAGAAAGGATGATCGACCTGTAACTGATGATTGACTGAAAGGATGATGACTTCTAACAAGGGCATATGATGATTTCTAATCTCTACAAAAGAAAGTTTTAGAGTTTCACAGAGCTGCTTCATATTGATCAGGCCAGTAGGAAGAAGTGAACTTGCTTCCTAAAAAGCTAGCTTCAGTAAATACTTTTTAAAATTATTTATGATTTGAAGTGTTTTCTTTTTCTTGGTTGGCTTTCCAACACTAAAAAGTAATAATTTTACTGTCTTGGGATCAGAAGTCTTGACTTTTTTCTGATTTATGCAGTCTGCAGAGTCCCAGACTCCCTCTTTAGACATAACCAGAATTCACTGGTGTGAATGAAGCTGTTGACTTCTATGAAGAGGTATGTATGTAACACCTACAAAAAGAAACAAAGAAGTTTCCTAAAGATAAATTTTACTATTCCTGACTTCTTGGTAATAAAAATTAAGAAAGCGTAACCCTAGTTATTTGTAGTAAACCAGCATAGACAGATAATAATTTAATTTAACGAAATTTTAATAATTTGCTGTAATAAAATTGTAAGACCAGTCATGTGAATTGTCCCTTTCATTATTAAATAGAATTTTTAACACATATATTTAGATATGTCTAATATTTTCCACCAAATCCATCAACCTTATTTTAGTTAATAAGTTTTAATTCTCTGTTTTAAGCCAAGTGCTTTTTGAAAACTTCAGAAAAATTCTTTGTCCTTTTAGAAGTATGAGATCAGGGAAAATATGTAATTTTATTTTTGTTGAAAAATTCTTGCTGCCATTTCAGGTATTTTACTCCAGGCCCTGAAGCAGAGAGCTTAACTTTGGGAGGAGCATGATCCTTGCATTGAGGTTGTACCTCTTTCAATTGCTGTTAAAGTTGGCCAAAATCTGGCATTTTTACAGATCTGAAAATTATGTTGCTATAGTTCAGAAGAGTTGCACAGCCATATCCCCTGACTGACCCATCTGCATCCAATATACCTCCTAATCCCCCAACAACTGCTGTTTTGCAAAAATTCTGCAAACAAGCCATCTTCATAGAGCAAGTCAGTGTCCCTTATTGTGAGTATGGAAGAGATGCTCTGAGATTTCCAATGCTTCCTGTTGGATTAAGCATGGGAGAGAGAGTAGGGGCTGTCTATATTCATGAGTTTGTTGCTCCCTTTCAGACAATGTTCTCAAAAATTACAGAAGGATTCAGAAGTTTAGAACAGTTAGAAGGTAAGGGAATTGTGGATTCAAGCATCTGAAAAATTGTTTTTATCAACAAGTATATTAATAATAGTTTTCTTATTAAGAGCATTTACAATTTGTCTGCAAAAATTCAGTCCAGTTTAAAATTAGACACGCAGTGAAGTAGCCATGGAGAAGTATTTTACATACTTGCAGAAAAATCTGATGATTTAAAAAAATCCTCCTACTTTTTGAATCATTTTTACATTAGTAAGACTCAAAAATGGCTTTCATCTTTAAAATGAAATTTTGCAGATCTTCTATATATTTTGCAGCAATGCAAGCCTAAATCATCCCCAAATGCTATCTGAATTTACAAGACTGGATCATTAACCTGAACTTTAGGAAGTCTATAAAGATCTATTCATAGAGGAAGAATATTCTCCCTTGGTTACATTAGACCCCTGGCAGCTTGGAGACTTGGGTTTTTGTCCTCACAGTACCACATATATCCTGTGAAAAGCCTGATCTCTGCAGGCACAGCTGTGTCTGCAACTTCAAACAAAACAAAACCAAATAAAAAGACAACCGTGGTTTGCTACTGTTGACGGCTGCCCACCTTGTCTCTTCCCAAGAGGTCTCCATCCTCAGAGCTGAGGGGAACATGTGCTTGTCCCCCTCTTCACCAGTTTGCTGGTTCAGACACTTCAACAGTGACAGGAGCTGTAGAGCTGAGTGGTGCCCCTGGTAGCTGCCAGGCAGTGGATTAGAAAATGGCATGGTGGCTCTGAGGCTGCAGAGTGGGAGGGTTGTTTGGACTGAGGTGTTAACAGCTGCCATGGCAAGATGGGACAGGGCTCCTTTGTCAAAACCCTAAATCTATGTTCTTCCTGCTTACAAACGCCCCTCTGCTGCTTCTCACCTCAGGATCAGTGGGAGTTCCTGAGGGCTTGTCAAGTTTGAAAGTTGGTCCGTGTTTTTTTTTTTTTCCCCAGAGTCTTAAAAAAAGTATTTAGGAGTTGAAGTTAAGGATTGATATTTTTATTTAAACTGTAGCCCTAATTTATTTTTTTGTGTTAAAGATCACAATTCAATACATGTGCAGATTCTGAAGACAACTAACTAGCTAATGAAAAAAATCTATTACTTTAGTTCTTGGGCTTTAAAATAAATTCACTTTTTCTCTGCTGCTAATGGATCATGTTCATTGTTTTTTTATATTTTCTGAAGTCAGAAGGGGCCACTTTAATAATTTATTTTGACTTCATCAAAGCACAGGCTTAAAAATATCACCTAGTAGTTTTCCTAACAAGGCCAAGAACTTGGGTAGAGCAAGGGGATGTTTTTGAGGCAGACATAGAAGCTTGATTTAGAGTGGCAAATCCTTGCTAGTTGTATTTTCCTAGTGAAATGTGGTTCTTCTGTTGTTCTACGTTGTACTACGGCTGTTGCATAGCCAAGAATAGTTTTTGGAGGAAAATAAATACTGAAAATGGCTCTCAGGGTTTGTTGTCAGGCATTCTTTATACATGCTTGTGATTTGCCTTAAAATTGTTGCTTTGGAAACAAAGCAGAAGTTACTGCCTAATTAGACATTTATTATTTTCTAAAAAAAAAAAATTCCCATTTTTATTTAAAAATTGCTGGTATTGGAAAGTAGAATGTTGCCTGTGCTAAATGGATACTTACCCTTCTCTTTAAAAATATTGCAGTTTAATGTCATAGAATCATAGAATGGTTTAAGTTGGAAGGGACATTAAAGGTCATCTAGTTTCAACACCATTGCAGTGGTCAGGGATGCCTTTCACTAGACCAGAGCTCCATCCAACCTGGCCTTAAACCCTTCCAGGGAAGTAATGAGTAAGCTACGTTTATCTAACTTGTGTAATTTCTAGGCATTCACTCTTGTTACATTTTTCAGCACTGAAAGAGTTAACTTTTTCATGTGTCTTTTCACTGTAGTGGAACAGACCAGTTACCTTTGATAAGATGAAGCTTTTCCTCATTAAGCTAACTAAATCAAAGTCTTTGAGTATTTCATGAAATAAATAGTTCCCAATAAGTTAATAAATGTTCCAGTTCTCCCCTGACCCTCTAATTTTTAACATGCTGCTTGAAATGCTGGTACTAGAACTGCATGCTGTATTTCACCACCAGCTGTAGTAATTTGAAAAACAGAAGTAATACACGTACCAGACTCCTACTCAGTGCTCCCATGTTAGCAGATACAGTGATCATATTAACCCTTGCATCACACCCTTGCTTTGGTTACCAGATGACCCCCCATCAGAACCAGTTTCCCAGAATAATATCCTTTGCTGAGAAACACACCCTTCAGTATTTGCTCTTGGGCCAGGAAGAACCCTCATTTTCCTTTGCACTGAAGCTTTTGTAAGTACATTCTTTGCAGTTCCATTCCTGGCAGTCTTCCACTTCCATCCCACGCTCATCACTTTATATCTCTCCGTATTCTCTCCTGACACTGATTTGGAGTCATCACCAGATTGCCTTTGCAAATAAATATCCTTGGGAAGCCAGGAGTGCTGATAAATAATGTTGAGTTTCCATATCCATTAAAGCAGCCATGTCCCTTTTGATTCTGCTTGAACATATCTTAAGCTTCTGAAGTGAAGAATGTCTAATCCCACCTGGAGATGAGTCAGTAGATTGTAAACATATACAAGGCATTCCGAGCTAGTGACAAAATCCCTCCAAATATGAGTCCTTGTGTCAATGGCTAAGAAATAGCAGTAAAAGAACTGAAGGATGAGAAAAACAGAAGAGGACTTATGATGATGAATGTACCACAGTTGTGAGGAGTCTGGATCTTAGTTGTGTCAAACCAAAGAATTATGTACTGTTTAGGTATCCATCAAAACCGCAATTGATATGATCCTTGGCTGTAACTTTGCACCGTATGCACAAAATTACAGGCCTTGGGTTGTCTTGGAGATTTGTTTGTGCATATTACTTTGCTTTACATCTGTTCCTTCTCAGTGCTGTTACTTCCCTAGAGTCAGGGGAGTAACTTCAGCCTGGACTGGAGCAACACAGAACTTTTGGAAATGGTTAATTCTTTCAGTGGCTTTTTCCCGCTTTCCATACACATCCATGTAATGACTCAACACCTCTACTCACATTACTGGCTCTTCTGGAGGAGTGCTGGGGAAACAAAAGTCTGCCAATACTTTTGCTGCTGGAGACAGCATTTTAATGGAATCATAGAATTGTTTAAGTCCGACTGAGGATTCACTCAGTCCCGATAAAGATATTAAACAGGACTGGCCCCAACTCTGAGTCCAGCTGCCAGCTGGATGTAACTCCACTCACCACCACTCCCTGGGACTGGCCATCCAAACAGTTTTGGTTTTTTTCACCCAGTGAACACTACACCCACCCAAGCCATGAGCAGGCAGTTTCTCCAGGAGAATACTGTGGTAATGGGTGTCAGAGGCTTTTCTAAAGTCAAGGTAGACAACATCTGCCGCCTTCCACTCATCCACTGAGTGAGTCACACTGTCATAACAGGAGATCAGGCCAGTCAAGCAGCACCTGGCTTTCATGAACTCAGATGGACAAGGCCTGATCTCCTGGTTGCCCTGTATGTGCTGCATGGTGGCACTCAAGGTGATCTGTTCCATAGCATAAGCAGCCAAAATCACATTACAGAGAAAATTCAGACATGTAGGACATTGAAAAGTGCTTGGCCTTAAACAGCTATTGCAAAATGCTATTCATTTTACAGTGTATTTGCTAATTATTTGCAGGTATAATAATAAAGAAGTGAAAACTAAGGGCAAATACTCCAACAAAGAAAAAATATCCTGTGCTTGTTCAGATATTTGGTATTTGCCTTTACTCTTCCAGCAGCTAGACTGTATCTATGGTTGAGAGTAAGATGAGGAAAAGATCATGATAAAGAGCACCCTTGTTCATCTTTCCAGTTTATCCATTGTCTGTTTTGAGTAAGATCCTTCTATCTGTCAGGAAAGTCTTGTCTCTGGGTAACATCCTAAAAAGTAAAAACAGCTTTAAGGGTAGTAGCAACCCTCAATTTGAGGGCTGGTTTTTTGTGGTGTTTTTTTTTTTTTTGCCTAGCCCCCAGTCTAACACATTCCTGGTTGAACAACCAGCTGCTGTCACAGAAGCTTTAGGAAGAAGAAAATTATTTCCAATACAGTTCAGCCTCTCAAGGGATGTCAAATGAAAGGCTAAGGTAGAAGAATAGCTGGGAATGGCTCCCCAAAAACTGAGGGGGAAGTGGGAAAGGGAAAAGGATTGTTTTATGTTGTTGGCACTGATATTATGGAGAGGGGTCTCCAAGTTCCTGGGATGTTTCTTTCATGCTTCTGCTTTCATAAAGGGAATATATCTGCTTTTCTCCATTGAGAAGCAGATATCTCTACAGAAAAAGAAAGAAGAAAAGATCTGTTTGGGGTTTTAATTAATTTGCTCTAAGAAAGCCATTAAGAGACAACTGAGAAGCAAATACATTCTTATGCTAGGACCAAGGGATCAAACTGGATAAAAAGAGTCAGGAAGGGTCAAAATAAAGAAAATGAGTGGAAAATTATGCCAATGGAAATCTTCAGCAAAAGGCTGGGCAGGATAGCCCCAAGCTTTGCTGCTGTCACTGTGGGGAGCACCTTTTCAAGCATTGGCTATAGGACCTTCCCACAGCAGTCACTTAATCCTCCTTTCCTTCCTTCTGAGTAAAACAGTCCTTTCCACATATCCTTGGGAAAAATACAGCATTTAACCATAAGTGGGCCAAAAGCATTTTCCAATTTTAAACTAAGCAAAATTAAGCCAAACTATTATTTTTTGCTGTCTGTGGAACACAGAGAAAGCACCATATGCTGGGGAACTGAAAATAAATCAGATATTCCCTAGTGAGGTGTGAATTCTCAGCGACATTAATATCTAGATTATCCAGAGAACAGATTTTCCTTTGAACACTGTTGAAGATGAGCCCCAGTTCCTGGCTATGTTGATGTTTCCACGTTATTATTAGGGGACCTTCCTTAATAACTGATGAGGCCCTGCGGCAACATGAAAATATATTTTGCCCTGTATACGAAGATTTTGAAAGATGAAGGCTTGAAACCTTGTAAAGGTTAGTCACGTACATCCCTCTACAAGTGCAATGGTATTGGGAATGCAACTATACAATGCAATTCATAGGGAGCCTGTTGCTCCTCTTCCATGAGCCAGATGACCATGGCATCTGAAGGTACACAATACTGCACAGTGATACCCATGTGCTATAAAATTCTTGTTGCAAAGGCACAGCCTGTTTGTATAAATAAGATTTACATTCATGGCATTATTCAAGGGTTTGTCAAGTGTCCTGAAAGCAATTCAAAAACAGAAATGGCAAAAGTAATGGATATCAAAAAAACAAGGAGAGTGTAAGTTGGAGTCAAAGTTTTAAATTCTTTTCTTCAGGGACTATCCTGCACTGAGAACCCGAACATGTAGGATAGAGTTATGTGGTGGAACATTGTACCATGGTGCATTTTCTCAGACTACAGAGGGGCACTTTTGGATAAAAAGTTAACATTAAATAGTCTCATTACAGTGAGACTACTCTAAGCTGGTGCCTAAAGTGACACAGACCCACTTGGGTTTGATATTGCTAAATTGCTGTGCTGAAGCTGATTTCTGGTTTTTAATTGACCATCTTGTGTATGGTCAGTTACAGGTGCAGCCTCAGAAAGGTGTATGTGAAGCATTTCTTCAGATGATTTTTACCCACTATAGTTTGCTAAGACCTGTACCAGGAAGTATTATTGTAGTACTGAGAAAGTTTATTTTATTGACTGCTGTGGCTCTCCCCGGCTCATTCTTTTCTAAAAACTGGGCACAGCCCCATAAACCACAGAAGTACAGAATCAAGATTAAAATTAACCTCAATGCCACTTAGTGAGATCATTTAAGCAGTTGGAGTCAGTGTGGTTTTGCACCAATTAAGTACTGTTACAAGGCAAAATCCCATTGACTAGAATTATGTCAGTGTTTAGTGCAAAATAATGTACATTATCCTAGCTATATGAAGTCATGATGGAGTATGGTGCCAATACAGCTTAAGAAAGCTTTGCACAATCCTAGCAAAAAATTTAAATATTGCCAGTGTCAACTGAAGGACAGCATTCATTTTCTTGATGTCATGCTGGGTCTGAAGAAAACACCTAATGCAAAATATTGAATATGATATCAATGGAGGAAATGAAGGATTTTGTTTGTTTCAAACCAAACAGAAAATAAATAATAATGCTATTACCATGAGGCACTCCACCCAGGAAATGATTCATCTAAATCCAAAATAAGACAAAAAAAGACCAAAACCAAATATTTCTTTCCCCCCCCCCCAAAAAAAAAAAAAAAAAAAGAAAGCTCACTTAAAAAAGAAAAGAAACCAAGCCCATTTACTCTCTGTTTGTGTTGGATGGAAGAATAAGAAACAGAACTCTGGCCAGCCAATACAGTCATCTATCTACACAACTGTGATAGTTTTATAGATCTCTAACCATGTAACAATCAGCTCTGTTACCCTTTATTGGTGGAGAAGTGCATGGAAAAGAGATGAAGAAATTAGTCCTTATAAAGCAAATAAATCTTAAAATAAATTCCCAAAAAGCAAAAAAAAAAAAAAAAATTGTGTTATACTAAAGGCATCAAGCAATGTCTTTTTAAGTGTCTTGCCAACAGTTCATAAATAGAAATAACAAAACTACTCCTGTAATCACTATAAAAATTGATAACCGTGAAGCTGGGAAGGTGTCAGGCTTGGATAAGGGAATCTGCACCTCCATTGCATTGTTACCTTTATGACCAAATTTTTTCAGTTGGTAATACTCTATTATAAAAGCTTTAAGTTTCCATATGTGTTAAATCAGGCACTGTATCGAGATAAAAAAATCAGAAATTTTAAATGCCCTGGAAATTAGGCACTGAGATAGCAGTTTCTTTGACTCAGAAGAAGCCTGCTTTTTGGATGAACTGGCTAATAAAATCCACAGATCACCACAAAAAAAAAGGAGAGGTGAATATTTTGAGCATATACTCAAATGGTCACATTTGAACTCTGCTTCTCCTTGGTGAAGCTCAAGTAACACTTACTGCTAGGAGTGGGTCCATGGACTTCTATTAAATTTCTTTCTTTAATTGGTCATAACCTGATAATCTGCCATTTCTCTGGCCCCAGCTGCAGGGAATGAGCAACATGCCCTCCACTGTACTGCACTTTAGTTACTCTTTGGATGCTTCTTCACTTGCCTTAATCCTCAATGGAAAGGATTTATCCTGATTTCTTAAATTCAGCCTAATTTTCATTCAACTCCATTGAAAGTATCTCTTACATTCTGAGCAAATGGAGCACAAGGAACTCTCTCCTACATTATTAAACAAATGCAGCCAAGGTGATTAGACTTGGACAGCTGGCTGGTGTTGAAGTTTCTGTGTTAAAGATTCCTGTAGTTATTTTTTTCTTAATCAGTCTAGAAGCAACATGTTGCTATAGGCAATCAATTTGTGTACAGCAGAAAATAAAGTCTAATATTTATTATTCAGTGATCCAGCCACTCACATGTGTGTGTATGAATTACATACTGTATTCACAAAAAACCAATTAAATTGAAAAGGCCCAACATGAGGCAATTTTCATAAAGGACTAACAATGCTGACAGTAGGTGTCCTTTTAACTGAAGACTTTTTTTCTTCAGGTCTCTTCAATAAGAGGGTAAGTTCTTTAAAATAACAAAGTTAATTGTAGCTAACACTGAAATGATAAAAAAAAGATTTGACTCTCTATGGGAGGCTATTTTTTCAACTGATGAAAGGAGAGAGATGTCTGACAGAATAATAGGATTAGTTTTTAAAACATGCTCAGCTTTGGACATTATGTCCAAAAGCAATGACATGATTACTGTTGTCTTTAAAGAACGTACAAAAGTTTAATTTTAGAGAAAACACTGGAAATGCTAAGACAGTAGGCATTTGATTTGCTTTGATGACTTAATAGACAGTTTAGCTACCTTTTAAATTGGTGGCTGACAGTTGAAAAGAGTGCATTTTAAATAAGTTGTCTGGATTTCTCAGTCTTGGCTTCTACAGGCTTTAGTGGAATTTATACTGTTAATACCTTTGGTAACAAGTCTAAGTTTTCTTGAGTCAGTTATTTTGGGCACCCTGTCAAACAGTGTGGGCAAGGAACACACAGCTTTACCATAATGATCTATATGGAGAAGTCAACCACATTTTACACTTTTTTTTTTTTGAAAGTTAGATTCCGATCACCTTGAAATTAGTTTATTTTCAAACTATTTAAAATGGTATTTTGTTCCACGAACACAGAGATGTCTGAAAATAAACTTTTACGTGTTCACACACTGAAGCTGGATAAAGATAATATAAGAAGCTATTTTGAATTCCCTGACCTTCACATATTGAAGTTTCAACTTCAATCAGTGCTAACACAGTTTTTCTTCTTCCCTCCCCTTTTCACAATACAATAAAATTTTATTTGAATATTGTAGTGTGGGTTATAAAGCCTGAGAGAATTGAAGTGGCAAGTCTCCAGGATCTGACTGTGCTAAGGGAAGAGATAAATTACCTTTCTTGAAGGAGAGAGTGATTGCTTCATGTTTAAAATCTTTCTGCTATTAGGAATGAAAAACAAACACTTGGATTTTGGTCTGTGACCTCCCTACAATGTCCATGAAGGAAATCACATAAATGTCAGCTACAGTAGGCCTTCACATAGGATGGGGTTTCAAACAATTTCCAGAGAGAGTGGGGGTTTTGCCAGCACAAAGAATAACATTTTTGAAAGATGTTTTGAAGACAGGTGTATTATTATGCATTACAGTAACCCATGCCTTCCAACTTTTGTTGTTTTAAGCAAAAAAAATATTAGGAAGATTTTAGATTAATATTAATATAACTTCTGCCTCTGAAACAGAGAACACTTTTAACATTTTAAAAGTCAATAAAGTACACTTAGAGGAGCAGTCCTGTTTTACACTTTTTAAGCAAATATGCTGTTATTCTACGGGATTTGTCTGTCTCTTTCTATGTAATAGCAGAGTTCTAACATTAATAAGAAGAAATCTAAGTAATATAAGTACCTCTGCTTAGAACATTAGCTGCAAAACTAACAGTCCTTGTCATTGTCAAGTTTTAAGTCTTCATTGCCAAATACACATGAGACAAAATAAATAATTTGGTGTAACTGTAGAAACCTTTCTCCCCCAGATTCCTTTCTTTTCCCCTCTAAGACTTTTTCATGCTATTTTATGGTAGCACAACACGTTAACGTCTTTATGCTGCAATTTGCTGATATGAAGTTTCATTGTACATGTTAATGTAGGAATGCTACAAGAAGGTTGCTTGATCTTCTTCCAAGTTTTAAATACCAATTTTAAGCAGCAATAGTCTCAATCACTAATTGCTGTTTATTTCTTACATGTGGCTGTATTTTTTCCTTTCCTTATTTTCTCTCTCTACCACAGCATAATCTTTTTAATTGCAGCACAGTTTTTCATTCTGCTCAGGTCAGTTTTATTTCCCTTCATCCCCAGCTTTAAAAATATTTGCACAGAAAAATACAGAGCACTGTGTTATTTTTGGCTTTTGATAAAAGTTGGAAATATATTCTAGCTTTGCATTAAAACCAAGGTTAAGTAGTGTTATAAGCAAGGTGTGGACCAAAACTGAACAAGCTGCTTAGCTAAAATGTTGGATTTTTTTTCAAGAGGTCTTTTCACATTCAAACAATAATTCACAGGGATGCAAATCTGCGATCTCATTCCAGGAGGAAAAAAAGAAATCAGTTTCCTCCCAAATTTGTCTCGAACTGGGACACCTTTTCATTAACAGGTTAAAAAAATAAACCAGGGAAAAACCTACCTTTGTTTGTGCATTTCTGAAGATGATGTCTTCTTGTTGTAGATGCTGTAAACCTGAATGAGACATAATGTTCTAGCCTCCAGCCTTTCCTCCAACCTTGCCTCTTAGATTAAGAAATAGAAATGAAAACGTTAATAGAGATTTTTATTTTAGTGTGTAGACTTGGGGTCTCTTCAGGCCTCCTGGAGTGTTTTTTTCAACTGCTTAATTCTTCAAGGGAAAAGTATAAGCTTTCTTGTACTGTTCTAGTGTTACCAAACTGAACTTAATTTAGTCTGAGCATACTTCAAGGAAAGAAGCCATCGCCTCACTTTATGCTGCCTGTGTATCTATGTGTTTACAGCAAAATTAGTTCTTCAGTCTGATTCAAGTCTGAAAATTGGTCACAATTAAATAGAAAAAAAGCTCATGTTCAGTAAATGTTCTGTGTTCACTCTCTCTCATTGTTTTCTTCTCTGCACAGTTTTTTCTCCATCTCTCTCTATTTTCTACACTGTATTCGTGATGCAGTGAAATCTCAAGATACTTAAACCAAAATAACTCAGCATTAGATAAAACAAAAAATAAAATTGTGGGCTGATTTCCCCTCCTCCCGCTCTTCTTTATATCCAAAAGTTATAAAAGACTGTACAAAATTTCCATGGAAGGTGGAACATAGGTGCAGCTTAATAATGAACTTTCCAAAATGCTTTTTGACATGCTTTTATTACTGACACTGCTTACCAGGCTCCTGCTGAGTTTAGGGCCTTTTTGTTCTGAGCACTGTGTAAACAAAGAAGAATCTTTATACTGCACAGGGGGAGTGAAGGTTGGAAGTTATTCTTCATCTTCAAGAAGGATAGTGAGCAGGGGCTATATTGATTCTATTTTCAAGAGTATCTCTGGACTGATAAGATTTGACCTGTTAAGACCGATACTACAGTATCAGTATCAGATGTTATGGTTGAATGAACCTGTTAAGACAACCAAGAGAAGGAGGCTCTGTAAATTGAGAAGATGATGTCCTGTGTATTCTCAAATTTCATAAATCCCAAATTTTAGAAAAGTTAGAGTAATAATAAAGACTTAATATAGGCCTTTCCAGCAGTCCACTATTACATAGTACTTGAAATAAATGGTGACTTATGTTGTTGGAGTTCTGATAAGTACTTACATTACAGTTATTTTTGGAACACTCTGATGAGGTTTAAATAAAACCAGACAACTTGGAACTGCCATAAAAACTTATATTAAAAAAGATAACTTACATATAAATCCGTATAAAAAGCTTTTGGTGGCTAAGTGAATAAACACAGAAGAACACTCATAAAGGATCTTGAAAACCTCTGCTACAATTTTGTATTACTTTGTTGTAAAATTTATGTTAAGTAGACCACTTTAATCTTAGATCTTTAAGTTACATGTGAGCCAGTTAGATCTTCAGTATCTCTTCCATCTTCACTCCACTTACCTGCTATTTAATTCAAGTGTAAAAGATTTTATAATTCCTGTTTCCCTTTGTTCACAAGACTGGAATGGAGGACAGGTTTCCATCATAGAGGAGAAACAAATTTTTTAATGACAAAACAATTAAATTGATTTTCACAATTTGACTGAAATATGTCTTTTTCTAATTGAGAAGCTAACAGTAAATACTAGCACCTTAAAAACACTGAAGTCTCCCTTTGAATCATTCTTCCCATCTCATCACCAGACTTGTCAGGGATTTTGTTGGCATGCATGCATCAAATGTAAATGTTTAAGCTGGAGCTATGGTGTGGAAAGCATGGTCTGAAGGAGAGAGATGTAGAGTCTAGAAACTCCTATCAATTTGTTTTACTTTTTCAAGTTGTAAAGCTAATTAAGTCACAGGATTTGTTTTTAAAAAATGAGCCAATATTGCCTCTGTACAAGCACACAGTCTCACAACTCTTCTAGTTTTCTGTTATGCAGTACAACTTTACAAAAAATATTAGTTGTAAACAGCAAAAAACTGGATCAAAAATAGATACTCTTTTCTTCTAAACTTGAGGCAGGATGAACAGCAAAATTATTCTCTTTTCTACTTCCAGTATATTCTCACATGGTCCATAATGTGATCAGAAGAAGTCCTCTCTCTTCAAGTTTCACAAGTCATGTTTTTCAAAACAGAAATTAATTTCTAAACAAAACAGCAATAAGATTTCCTTTGAAAACTATCAAATCTAGACATTTTTCTTGAATGGTTGATTTTTTTAATACCTGAACTTAATGATCATTGATTCCTGGAAGGTCTACTTGCTTAGACAGTTTTTTATCATTGATTCTTCAGTGGCCATTTTACAGTTCTGGCTGCTGCCAATTTATCATGGACTTCTCTGTACTGGCTGTCCAGTCACATGCTGCTCAACCATTGCCAAAACCATCTTCACATTTTATACTAATAAAACTGCAGTACAGAGAAATTGTCATGTTTATAGTGCTACTAGAAATAATAACCCTTTTAGATTTAATATATTTAAAAGGCAAATAAAAAAGCATCCCTCAAGATGGCGGAGGCTGTCAAACTCAGCTCTAAAGACTATTTTTCTGTACATTGCTTTTGCTTTTAGACTTTACCATCGTTTCATCTTGAACTGAAGAAAACATGAATTGCTCAACAACAAAGTAAAATTTAGGAGAATTTCTAACTCATAAAAGAGATTAAAGTACACCCAATCTCAAGAACATTTGTTAGAAAGCCAGTTTTACTCGTGTTTTTGCATCCTTCCACCCACAGAAGCAACTGAAAAAACTGAATTTTCTGTTTTTCTGGGAAAAGAAAACTGCAAAACCAAAACTGTTCGTGTTTGCCGATCATGTAGGTGTGCATAATAACTTTTTCTAGCTCTCTTATTTTTCTTTCTAACGATGCATTTATATGTTGACATGCCCTGAAAAGTTCTAATATTACATGAAGGAAGGGGACTTGAGGAGGTAATCTGTTGTCAGTGGGAAACATAAGATGTACAATCTCTAGGGAAGGTTGCTGAGAGGATGGAAGGGCTCAGTTTCTTGCATTAGACAGTCTCAGCTCTGTGTGTTATCCAGAGAAGGGAGCATGGTGCCTCTAGTGAGGCTGTATACTGCATACAGCTTTGAATTAGCCCTGAGACTGCTCTTAGATCACACCATTATCCCTCTGCCATGAAGATTTTTGCATCTGATGTGCTTAACCTGAGTTGTTTGTATTATTTAAAACCACACTGGCAAGTAGCTCTCAGAAAGGAGTTTATGAATTTCCTGTGAAATCTGGTATTTATGAACTATGTATGAACTAGTCCAGGTTTCCTTTAAGTGTCTGGCACAGAAAATCCAAGTATGTTGGTATGGTTGCATGACAAACTGTGCTTTAGATCCTGCTAGGATATCCATTAGGTGACAGGCTTGTTTTCCCTCACACATCACAGAAGATGAAGGCTTGGAGTCCCATAGCTCTGTATTCTCAACAGTGTTGGCATTATGGATCTACTTATACACAGCAAAAGCAAAAGCTTCCCTGTCAAAGAGTTTATGATCAGCACACTTGGTAAAATTTACTCAACTGTAGGCATTCATTCATTCATGCATTCATGCATTCATGCATTATTTCACAGAACACAGAAAAGCAGGGAAAAGATAAAAGGTTAGGCACATACCCACATTTCCTCTTAACTACCTCTTAGTCTTTACTTTCAATGATTGGTAAACCAACTTGCAGCCAGTTCTGGTCTGGGAAAAATAAACTAAGCTTCTGCAATGTGCTTTATTTAGCTAGGTGTAACTGCAGTGATATAGTGACAGCCTTAGGTCAAGAGGATTAAACTGAGCAATGCTTACAGCTGCTCATCACACTGTTTCATCCAGGTAGTGGGTGTACCTTTGGCTGCCTCTTAATCTTAGAAGTAGGAGGTAGGTTAAGCATCCCAACTAGCAACAAAACAGGAGGACATCACTCCTAGAGAACCCAAGCCTGAGTTTTGGAACAGGGAAAGTTGTATTTGGAGTTCCATTGCGCAGAATTAATCCTTTTCTTTTTAAACACCATGCACTCTAAATGTATTATGCAAAGGAAGAAAAAAAGGTGTGTGGGGGAGAAACTTAAATCTTGCTGTACATACTTGGTATGCAGGAAAATTGCAGTATTTTTAATGAAAATAGGGTATTAGATAGTGGACTGAGTTCAGTTCTAGGTGTAAAAGCAGAAGAATTAACGTAATCTAGATTTTGAAACACCTCAAGTTCCAGGCAAGACTTCATCATGAGATGTTTTCCATAAGGAAAAGAGACAGGGGAAGGACATGATTGCAAACTTCAAATATGTAAAGGGTTGCTTGGTATTCTCTTTGTCCATGGAAACTAATGTAGCAGAGGAAAAGAGGATGTCCAAGGAATAGGTGAGGAATAGTGATCTAAGGGCTCCCAAATCTCCATGTCTCATGGTAAGAGACTATGGGCTGGAAGAGGAGAGGATGATCAAGCTAAGGGCCCCCCAGGTAATTTAGGTGTTTGATGGTTCTCTGTGGGGTTACCTTGGAGGTTATTAAGAGGACTGGTCACTCTGAGGCTGCTGTTGGTCATCTCTGAAGTCGCCTCCCACCAATGTTCCACGTGCACGTGCAGTGAGATCTTCACCATCTCACAACTTGACAATCAAAGCTGGGCCACAGTTCTTGCTATCATTAAGTTGTCTATAAGCTAACATGTTAAAACTCTAAGAATTTCACCACTTAAATTCCTTAAATTACTTTAAGATGACATGATGCTGTTTATGAATATTAACGTTATACTACTTATGAATGCTAAAATGCTGCTGCTTATGAATAAGTGCATTTCAGTGAGGTTTGCCGTGAATTTCCTACCAGATCAGGGGCATTTTTTAATTCTGGAACTTGTTTCCTGACATCTTTTTGTTCGTAGCTGAGGGTCAACAGTACCATATATTCCTACTATTCTCCCATCTTTCTTTCTGAGTTTCCCAAATATGAGTCAGCCAGGTCTAGAGCTGTACCTGGAGCAGAAAGCTGAAAAGCAGAGTGTATTAACACTCTTCTAATTTGCCTCTCTGGCTGCCAAGCCAAAGCACATGCACAACTTCCTAGCTTGGAATACAGCCAGGATAAATCCATGACTACACTTATCTGAGCAGATACACGTTTCAACATCTAATTCCTTTTTAGGAATATCATTCCTAAAACCCTTTCCTCTTTCAGGGTAGGAAGCCTCTGTCTTTATACATGTCTTAACATCAGTATTGCTGGAGGCAGTGGGAAGCAGCAGCCATTTTGAAAGGGAATAATTCTTTTTTCCCTAGGAAAAAGCACCTACTTTTAATGAAAGCAAGTTTCAGCTCTGTGTTTTTATTGATACAATAGCAGAGGTAAGAAGAACAGGATAAGGAAGAGTGGCAGTGCAGGTGTGCATCTAAACAGCGAGTGCTGAGAAGAACTATGAGAGAGTATTTATGGCAGAAGAGAGCGTGTGTTGGGGATATGCAGAAAGGGTACAGAGTGGTGAGGAAGTCTAGCATAGACACTTCAGCCACATGGGCTCCTGTTTCACCAGAAAGAGGAAGAAAAAAGGCACTTTCATGTGTTCTGGGAAGTAATTTCTTTTCATAAATATTCCACTGAAGGTGAAGAGCCAGACAAATGCTCAGTCATGACCTGGAGTTATTTCATGATTTCACTGGACGTCGTAGACCAGTAATTAGTTGATTTGGTTCCTCTGTTGTCCATAGCTGATGTTTGGGTTTTGGAACAAATGTTTAGCATTTTTTATTTTTGTACATGTCAAACTGCTAAGCTCTATTTTGACTATATTGTGTTTGATAGTTTTGGGCAGAAAAACATAGAGGTCTTTGTTGATCATGAATTTCAAGCAGACCCACTTCCTGTGGAAGATTCTGTTTTGGTAAGAAATTGACAGTTTAAAAAATTGCAAAATAAACCTCTGTCTATAAAACAATAGAATCAATAATTTCATGAGTCAATAATTTTTCAATTTAATGTTTCAGTTAAACCTTTTAAATAAGTTCATTGTTGAAATTTATTACACTGTTGGATTAAGTATTTGAATTGAGCTGGATTGTACTGAATATTCTTGAGATCTTAATTATTTTCTTGATTTGGTGTGGGAAGAGATTATAAAATCTTGACCTTTTTCATGATGATTAAACTATTTCCTATACAGTTTTAATTTTTAACAGTGTAAGAATATGTCTTAGTATAGATTTCAGATATAAGCCGTCAACGTTAACTCAATTTTATTGTAAATTTTTATAGCAATTTATTAACTGACACAAATACATTAAGACCATATTGTAAGCCAACCACTGATATAGACAAATTGAGGCTGAAATTCTATCTCAGCTCCTGTTCTCTCCTTCACCTTCCAGGACTACATTAAATGAAATGATTAACATTGATCACATGCAGTTGTAGAAGAAAGTGGCAAGATTTGTAAAGGCCATTATTTCATGCGGTAGCTTAATTGATAGTCCTGCAGACACCCCTAAAGAGTTGTGTCTCCTGCACAGACAAGCTTTACCTCTGTCATAAAACTGCCCTTGTGTCTGAAGAATAATACTACCACCCATTAGTCATCATTTGAGAGCTTTAGGTGAATTTTCAGTTACCTTGGTTCCACCCCAAATCTTGTCTGGAAAATAGAGACTGTAACCCAGCACAAGGAGTGAAAAACAGATCGAATGTACATATGGTAGGTTACAATATTGAGAAAACGTGCTTAAGATTTATTATTATTACTATTACTATTATTATTATTATTATTTCTTAAGGATTGATAATTTCCTGGCCAGATAACTTCCTGCAATAATGTTGTGATGGGACAAGACAATGGATGATGATGTCATTTTCCTCTAGGTTGTGACAGAGGGATGAACCACCACCAGATTTACATCATTAAATAGTATTGATAGAAATCACACAAATATTCACAAATTTCACAAATAAAGTTGTGAAGAAATCTGGTACAAGCAAAGTACTCCTCCAAAACTGAGTCAGGTTGACCAACTGCTCACACATACTTTTGGACAAAATGAGCTCAAGCATGGTGAAGCACACTCCAGAAAGTATATTCTGTTTACCTGCATGACCTTTGCCTTGCTTTGATTCCCCTGCATTTGGCTATACTTCATTATGAAATGAAATAATCTGATTGCCATTCTAGCCATTAATGCTGAAGATGAAGTAGAGATAATTTTTTTCTTGAAGTGCCATCTTTTGCCCTGCATTTCTTGCTTTCTCCATAATCCTGGTATTTTAAATGCAGTGTTCTTTATAATAGTTTTTTTGGTTTGTTTTATTTTGTTTTTCAAATAATATTCCTTTTCCAGGGGAAAAAAATTAGCCAAATCCATTTGGTGGTATAGCACCTTTTATAACATGATTATTCATATTCTATGGAGAGATAACAAGGACTAGGTAACTGTATTATCTCTTATAAATAGAAAAGATACACAGTTTGACACAATTCAGCTTATCAGAACAGAGAGTTAATGAAATTTAGGTGAGTAAATAAGAGACATAGGAAAGGGGTAGGAAATGATACAAATAATCCTGATGCTTTTAACACAGACAAAGTAGTGCAGGGCTGCGGTCATTTGGTGCCTGTAAAGGCTGGTACTGTCCTTTTCCCAAATTTTCCTGTTGAAGGACATTTTATGGAGGTATCAGTACAAGTATTAAGGGATATAAAACAGCATTGATGGCTTATGATCAGGACAATGCTTGAAAGCATATCCAAATATGTATGTGTAGAAATACACAGGTGTGTATTGCAAGCATGCATACATACCCATGTGGCTGTATATATAGAGAGAGGCATAAATGTGTAGCATGAGTTAGGTATATATTTAGTGTGAAACATTCTACAGTTTGCTGCAGTTAAAATGACAAGTTTGATCACTCCGTGTCATCTACACATGTTTGTGGCTTACTGGTAAGAAAAAAACCCCCAGGTTTTACTTTAATCTGAAAGGTGAGTGATATATGGTTTGTTCTGATTCATTTCACATCTGTGTAAACATAATGTGTATTTTAGCTGGAGAATTTTTGTTGTGAGTGGATGGGAAATGATGTATGGAATAGAAGGAACATGGCTTCACATTTCTTTTTAGGCAGAAGCTGAACAGGCAACATAGATGGTTGGATAAAAAAGAAGCTAAAAAAAGTCTCTTTTATTTTTAAACTGAGCAGATTTAATCTGAAAATCACCAAGAGAAAATAAATAGGGTACATGATAGATGTAATTTTTATAGTCTTTTTTTTTGACCAGAGTTACACTTTAGCAGTTCTGCTGACATGATAGATGTTCCAGAGGAGTCTTGCGTATCACAGAATTTTAACTGTAAACCTTTATACTTAACACATATCTCCTAAGGCAAAAAGACACACCACAATCAACACTAACATAATTTAAAACTGCATCAGCCAGAAACTACAGGTCTGTATCAGTTATGATTGCTGCCCATTAATGCAATCCTTTGTTATTGTACCACCTATTATTTTACCACTTGTCATTATACCACCCATCCCTAGGTGGTATGAATGAAGTTTGCTTTTTTTTTTTTCAGTAGAAATAAAATGAAATTTTGTTGTCCTAGAAATGTTATTGTCTATACTGCATTTTTTTCAAAATCACGCAACTTGAGTGCTAAGTCCCATATGGGAAAAAAGAACTAGCAATGGTACTGAGAGATTAGTAGGGCACAGATTTGCTGCAGTAAGGCCACTAGAATAAGTGCAGAGCCTGACAGATTATAATTTTACAGGAATAGCACAGCATGAGAAATGACAGTAGAAAAGTAAAAGAACTGGAAATAAAGGGAGAAGAGAAAGTGCCAAGTGAATAGTGGCACTAAATCCAGCAAAGAGTAGTAAAGGAAAAAAAAAACAGATATCCAGAGGAGTGAATAAGCCTTTAGTTATCCATAAGTGGTCCCATTACCAATTTAGAATTCATTACAAGCATTAGCATGGCAGCCATCAGCATCGTTTCTGGAACCTCCCTAAATGCTTTCTTTCATCCTTGTGAAAACCTCCAAAGCATAGCAATACAGCACACCTGGCACAGCGCCAGCTTGCAGCTTCTCAGCTGCAGAGCAAAAACAGAGTTATGCTTCCAGAGAGTGGAAAATGGGGCTAGGTTAACGTCCTCTTCTGTCCCTGGGATGGGCAGAGATGGGACAAAGGGTGGCCACGGGGAGGGAGGCTCTTTGCTGCAATGGATGAGGGGACAAGCTGTGTTCTTCACCCCTGACCTCCCACTGGCACCCACTCAGCAGCAGGAGTGACAGCAGTGGTCAGGAAGATCTCCAGGGCTTTGGCACAGCAGCCCAGTTTGCTGAAAATCTATTGTTATCCCAACTGCATTGAGGCTGGATTCCCTCTGCTGCCAGCTGAAGAGTAAGGGAGACTGACCAAATCTCTTGATATTTTGGGCATCTCTGGTTTCATAATATCTGATAATGTGTGAATTGGTGTTCTCAGTGTTGCTAGCTCAGAAAGCAGCAATGGAGATATGCTGAGTTAAAAATGCTTGTCAAATTTTGCTGGAAAATGCTTTTTTTGAGAATGGCTAAACCCTTGCAGAAAGTTCTGCTGAATTTGACTTATTATTTGATGAATATTAAAATATTTTATTATTTGGTAAATGTTCATTTGGTTTTGCCTTAAACATTTTATTTTTAAACATATGTAAAAAATAGCAGTGCAAAATGTGTTAATGAGAACATCCAAACCAAAGTGAAAGATATCTTTTTAAGTCAGACAAAATGTTTCAGTTTACGAGAAACAGCCTTTTTATTTTTTTCTAATTTCAGCAGTAAAAGTGGGAGAAATTTTTAAAAAATAGATGATAAAATGAGAACTATGCCTGTAGCTTCTCTGAGGACTGCTGATCTTTCTTGTGTCCTTGGAAGCCATTTCTGCAGTCCTCCAGTTCTTGCAGCAATATTGTTGTGGCATTTTGTTTTACTCAAGCAGTAGTAAATGTTGCAAATGACTGAGTATCTCTCTCTTAATCAAATATTGAATTTGCCTGGGACACTTAGAGATTCAAAAACATTTACAAAGACAGTTGTATCAATATAACATCCTTCATGGTGACCCTCAGAGTGTCTTCAGGGAAACTATACTAGCAGCATAATGTTTTCTGAGAAACATATTGTTTCCCTTGTAAAAAGAAGCAGACAAGTTTGTACTTAGCTGAGGTAAGCTGTTGTTACTCTAATGGTCTATTAGGAAGAATTTCGAAAATTATGATTGTCTCTGAGGCATTTCTGGTGTAAGAACATATGGCATATTAACACTGATATCCTTGTTATTCACAATGAGAAAAGTGTTTTTGTCTGAATTCCGAATCTAAACATTTTCATTTCAAGAAGTGTAGTGAAGTTGTTAATGTTGGACATTTTACAGTACATCACAGAAAGATTGGTCTAATTTCTCTTCTAACCTCATGCTTTCACATCCCTGGGTCAGACTCACATAGCTAGATTCTGTGAATATTGGAATGACCTGTGTCCTGATTATGTTTCCTTCTCTTTAATCTAGATCTCCAGATAAATATAAAGAAATGTTTACTGCAAATGTTCCAACTTTTATAGTGACAAGTGATATTCAAAGTGCAGCTTAAAATACAGATTTCTTCCTGCTTACCTCTTCAGTATCCATTAGGCTCCATTCTGTGACAGTGATGAACTGGATGAGAAATAATACAGGCTTGGTCTTCACTGGCATTTTCCATTAAGGCATTTTGCCTTTGAAAGTGTGGGAGAAATCAGCAGCTTATTTGGGTGACTCTTATCTGCTGTCAGGGTGCAGGCTAAAACATTGGTCTTTTCTTTTTGCTTTTCATTTCCTCTTGTTGAAGCAGGACAACATTTTTCATAGAACCATAGAACGGTTTGTGTTGGAAGAAACCATAAAGATCATCCAGTTCCACCCTCCCTGCTTTGGGCAGGGACACTTTCCACTAGAGCAGGCTGCTCAAAGGCCAATCCAACCCAGCTTTGAACACTTCCAGGCATGGGGCTTTCACAACTGCTCTGGACAACCAGTGTCTCACCAACCTCACAGTAAAAAAATTCTTCCTGCCATCTGATCTAAACCTACCTTCTTTCAGTGTGAAGCCATTCCCCCTTGTTCTATCACTACATGCCCACTATAGCCACTCCAGCTCTCCTGCAGGTCCCCTTTAGACGCAGGAAGGCTGCTCTGTGGTCTCCACAGAGCCTTCCCTTCCCCAGGCTGAGCAAGCCAACTCCATGTTTTCACCTAAAAGAACATCTGGCAGAACTTAAATGAAAGAGGTGGTCTCTGAGAAAGCTCTGCCTGGACCTGGTCTGTGTTTGGAGCTTTGCAGCAAACACAGTGAAAATAATGTGAGTTCTGAATTTCCAAAGCTTGTGTTAAGTACTCAGAGTAAATTGTGGCTAAATACTGAAGTCAGATAGGACAGCAGGAAGCAGACTTGGGAGTCAGTATAGCAAAGAAATGGGAGGCAAATGCATTCAAATGGGAATGTTTATGATGCTGGTGTGAACACCAGTGTTTTATACCACTGGTGTTGACAAGTATGATTTCAGCAGTAACATCCTTGTAAGCAAAAAGCAGTAACAGGGACTTTAGTGAGATCAGAAAAGTTATGGTTACAGTAATTAAGTCATGAACTGTTAAATTTAATGGTGATTATTGTTATTTCTGTGACCATTATTATTATTATTATTGATGTTGTTGTTTTTAGTGTTTTCCTGAGCAGGCAAAAGAGACCAAGTACTGTGTTTGTGGGGAGCAGAGCAGCAAGATCTGGATTTTACAAACAGGAAGCAAAACAAACCAGCAAAATGTAGTGTCTAAGTACATTTTTAAATACCCCAGTAGTATTTTTCTAGGATGGCATTAGTGTGTTATTGTATACCAAATGAATCTCAGAGGTGCTACCTACTTGTGAGCTCACCATCATTGCATATTTCCAGCTTGTCCCATCAGTCCCCCATCTGTTTTACATCTGTTGTAGAAACTGAAACCCTTATTTAAAGCCTGGCCTTATTCTTTTTTAGATATTAAATTGCCCCAGTTCAGTGTAGAGGCTTTAGTATTTTTATTGTTTATGTGCAAAAGAGGGATTCTAGAGGAGGAAAAAAACAACACATAAAATTTCATTACTGCTTGGGAAAAGCTTATCATCCAACATGTACAAATATCCTATGCAACAGCTCAAGTGACAGATAGTATAAGGTCTGTAAAGCATATTCAGGTATTTACCACCACCAGTCCAGGACTCTGACAGGTGTCTCCTGGGCAGAACAAGGGACAGTGATTTTGGAGAAAATGAGAATGTCTATGGTAATACAGAGCCTGGGAAGAAAGGCTCATCTGAGAAAGGGAGCACAGGGAAGAGAAATAAGAAAGTTTCCTTTGAAGGATGATTCATTAAGCTAGCCCACAACCTGCTAGGTCAGCAGGCCCTGGTTCAAATGAAAGAACTGAGAGCTGAAGAGCCCCTCACTATGTCCCAGCTGCTGTTAAGGGGAAGATATCCTGTGCCCTCAGGCAGGGATGCTGAGTCAGAGGGCTGGCCAAAACCCAACAGTTTTGCTTTTTGAAAAATCTCAAGGTGGTTGAGATTGACATGAGCTGTCAGCACACACAAGATGGAGACTTTCTGATAGTTATCACTGAAAGAATATGATTAATCCATTAGAGAGTGAAATAAGGCTTTTATAGTGGAGTGACCTGCACAACACAGTGAGGAGGTGGGTCTGACTCTGTGTGAGTACATTGTGGATATGTGTGAATGTAAAGGTATCGACCAGTGTATCTTGTCCCCCTTAATGCAGCCATCAGCTCTTGGACAGGGAGTTCTTGGATGGGCAGACTGGCTCCTTGCTCAGCTCTGCCTGCTCTCCAGTTAATCTCATCAGCACAACAAACCCAGCATTGCTGCCTATCCCCATCACCATTACTGTTTGTTACTTGCTGTCATGGGGCTTGTCCAGTGAGGAACCTGTGCTGCTCACAAATGGAGTAGAGGAAAGGTAGAGCAGTACAGCACAGGAGAAGGGAAGCTGGCTGTCTTTTCCTTTTTTGCACTGCTTCTTACTCCAAATCTCTGTGACTGAACACAGCTCCTTCCCCCACAGGAATCCCATTATTTCACTATAAAAATCTGGTCAGTCTGCTTATCATTAGGTAAAATCATGATCCCCTGTCCTATGCCTAATGTGTTTTGTGGGGAATTAAGTAATGACACTAAAAATCCCTTCTAATTTTAGTTTAAATTCTTCTCTAATTTTAGTTTAAATTCTTCTCTACAATTAAATCTTGCTTTCTTGGCAAGATTTTTCTAGATTATTTTAAACAATTAAATTTGCTGCAGACACATGCCCCTTGATACGCTGAGCTTCACCCTCTTCTCCCAATCCTGGAGTGACTTGGAGTCATGTGTACTCCTTGCTCCCTGAGAGAATATCTCAAGGACAAAAAAAGCTGTCAAGTGACAAGAACAAACACAAGGAAATGCTGCTTGTCCTTGCTCTCCCACCCAGTCCCTAATGAAAAAAACTAATAATGCCCATTTTAGGTAGCTGTTTGTACAACTCTACTCTCATTATTTCAGTAAAGCAGTGCAAGCTGCCAGCTGTATCTTTTGTACCTCCAGACACACTTTGCAGAAAAGCTCTTTGCTGCTATTTTGAATGTGAGTTTCCCCCCTCCTCCCTCCTTTCTTCATGTTGCTTCTCTAGATCCTGACTGAAAGGAGAGTAGGGAGAGCACTGCATGTACGGCTAAGGATGACAGGCAGGGCAGGGGGTGAGCAGCAGCAATCCCTTCTATTACTTGTGTCATTTTCTCACTTCCTTACTAATACCCTTATAATTAGAAGGGTTCTTATTAAGCTTATCTCGGTTCCTTGATTTAAATGCTTACTATTTGTAATATCCAGAGGTATCCTGCCGACTGCGGCTCTGAATGGGAGCATTTCTGCTTACATCCCCAAGGCTCTTCAGCTGCAGAGCCCTTTGGGCAGCCATCTCCCAGCTCCCAGTGTAGTTCTGACAGGGGATGGATTCTGGAAATGTACAGAGTGCCTCTGTAGGGCTGCAGCACGAGTGCTGCATCCTATCTCCTTTAGTGCTGTCCCTACTGGCCTCAAGCCAAGTTTAGCCCTTGCTGAACACAAGAAAAGTCCAAGTGTTTTTTGGCAGAAATACAAACCACTTGGAGCACTTTGGCGTATGGATGTGAAGTGTTTTACAAGCATCCTTAGGAGCCCAGCACAGCTCTTTGTATCATAAATTTCTGTACTGTGGACAAGCCTTGAGAAAATACCTAGGAGAGAAATGGGAGGCAACTGACAGCATAATTACTGGTTTGGGGAAAAAGGAGGCCAGAAAGGGAGGGGAGAAGAGATACTTGTTGATTGGTCAAAATTTAAATAGTGCAGTTTGACCAGGAATTGGAAATCAGAGAGGAATTGAGCACATTTCCATTTTGAGGCTTGTTTTTCCTTTTTGATAACCAAACTTAAAAATTTGCCAAAATCAGAATAAGTTAATTTTATGAAGTAAAACATTTAAATTTACTAGTACCCAAGTTCTCCCAAATTTCATTTTGGATTTAGATTTATTATGCTACCCTTATTTTACTGTTACTTCCATACCATAAAATCCTCTGATCTCCCTTTAATTTGCATGGGGACAATAAGAGTTGTCTGCAGAGATTATATTGTATTTCTGTCTGTACAAAGTCTCTGCATCATTACATTCTTCAGCATGCTAATGTTGATACTAGTGTTTTCTGCATGAATTTCCACATTTTTATTCCTCGACCAATGCCTTGGATGCAACCACAATTTAATTCCATCAGAAGTGATGACAAATGTTCTTTGGTGAATCTGAAAGATGATATCAGAATACACTTTGTGTGCAGCGCTCTCATAACTACATCAACAATCTATTTCTCTTGGCCTGATGAAAAGGAAAAGTTCCTGCATTAGAAAAATATAAAAATAAAGTGACTACACTGAGTAAAATTCTTGTCTCAGTTTCACTATCATGAATCTGGAGAGAGAAAAATAAAGAAGTAATATGATTTTTTTGTCTTGCCCATCTGTATCACTCATAGACTCATTGGTTAAATTTCAGTAGCTATGAAGCAGGACACATTTGTGAAGCTGCTTGAAGGTTAGTGGCAAGACAAGCCAAGACAATAAAGCAGTGATAGAATGGCCCCAGTTAACAGGTTTTATCTTGACAAGGAACTTAGTCCCATCTGCCTTAACGAGTTTAAAAGTAAAATAAAGAGAAGCTGTCAAGGTCTAGGGAGATGTGGGCATCACTTTTGAGTGTTAGTAGGGCAGTTTCACAGAGCTGAGGAGGCTCAGGAAAAAAGTTGGAGGTCTCTGCTTGGCTCAGGTTCCTCTGTTGCATTCAGTCCACACCAAGCACATCCCACCACTAATTTACACAAACATAGGATATCAAGCCAAACTAAACCAAATAGTTAAGCAGCTTCATACCCACTGCTTGTCAAACAGGACAAGCTCTCAAACGTGGGGCAGAGAGCACACAGAGGTGTTCTGCCTCCTGTAAATCTATAGAGACAATTTATGCTCCCCCTACATGCTGTTCTTTTACCACATGGGGGTTTTGTCATAAGTGAACCTGATGATGCTCCCTACTTATTCTTGATTTTTCTTTGTTGAGGGGACAGAGCAGTCCCTGTGTTGAAAACCACAGCTATTTACTGATTTTCTATGGCTTGCAAAATAAATCTCCTTGTTTCCTATAATTAACCATGTACTTGCAGTTAGAGAATGATCCTGTGCTATCACTGGTTTATTAGAGGAAACTAACTGGAAGCAGAGAGGAAATCTGTGAAACTATGGTAAGGAAAGGAAACTGGTTGAAACTGTGGGAGGGGAGAAAAACTGGATGAGAAACAAGTATTCAAGAAGATTGGACATTCCATGTGTTTTTCTGGCATGGTGGCACTTTGAAGAAGGTATGGATTTTTCTCTGAATAGAGGAGACAGGCCCCTTTAGTTCTGCATCTAGTTCTGCATCTAGTTCTGCCAGTGAATCCTCAGAAACAGAGAAGAAAAAAACATTGCACTTCAGAAACTTAAAACAACTTCCTAGAGGCTGGAAAGCAATGTGAATGAACAACTCCAGCATGGAGAAGCAGCAAACTGTGAAAGGGGGTGGCTGAGACTTCCCTCCTCTGCTCCTCCTTCTGATGGCTGCTCCTGAGTTCCAAGTTACTCTAGGGGCTGCTTTGTCACAGACCATCTGGCAGCTGCTCCTGGAAGCACTGCTTACCCTCTGCAACCAGAAGGAGATGGGATATCTTGCTCATTTCACCAGGATTTACCAGCATGGCATATTCAGACTGCAGCTGGTTAAGGAAGACTTGCAGGAACATTTTGTCCCCTGGATCTAAAGGATTGTCAGTCTTCAAGAGGGCAGTTGGAGCCTTTGAGGAAGGAAATGGTGGCACTGCTAGTATTGGAGGATGATCATGAATAGATTTAATTGCAATGTCTGTTTAAAAATACACTGCTAGTAACTTTAGCAAGGTGAAAGTGAATTTTTAAGGCGGTAACTAAAGACAAACTTTTGGGTTGGTCCCTTCAATTATTCCCAAATGCTGCATGTGTGGGAGGAATTATTGATACACAAACTTAGGAATACTGAGGTGTAGGGTACAGGCTACTGTTGATAATGAAAAAAAACAGTGGTATTGATTGCTTCACCTTCAACAAGTAGGACAGGGAATAATAAGGCAAATGGGGACACCCCTCTGCATGGTGAACAGCCAAATATCAAACATCAGTAAAGATTAAAAATAATTGTCATATATGCTTAGTATTTGTGCTTTGATATAGACTGAGAAGAAGGCAATTTAATCAATTTGTTATACTCTGTGTGATATGCATGTCTCAGAAGTTTGTTGTTTTGAAGCTGGTTTTGAAAAAAAAAGGAAAAAAGTCAAAGAGATTTCATTTACAGATAATATGCTAAAAGTCAGTATCAGAGAGGCCTAGAAAATATATTTGTATGTAGATGGTAATATAATTTAAAGTCATAGGACTAGAGAATAACATGGTAATGATGTTTAGCCAGACAGGTAGGCAGGATTCCTTTCATTGTATGGCATCATCCTATACCGTTCCTGCCTCCTGCAAAATATCATCTATACACTCTCAATTTTTCTTGTGAGGATATCTGGCTAATAATACTTTGGGGTTTTTTATGTGTCTGCACACTTTCCTTCCTTACTGATGCTTGATTTATTTTAATTGTGGGGTTTTTTTTCCTTTTTTATTTTTTTAAGATTACTAATACATAGCACATCAAGCTTTGCATAAAATCCCTGTTAGAGCAGTATATTAGACTATGGAATCTGCCATACAAAAATAAGATAAAGACAGTAGTTTGCTATTATAAAAATGTGGTCAGCAACAATTCACAGCCCCAGCAAAGGAAAAACTGATGTTGAAAATTGGCACATTGAGACATTCTCACTGTTCAAGTCCAATTATCTCCTTGGTAACAAGTTCTTTCATTCATTACATATTGTGTTGTCAGAATAAACCATGTAATAGTGCTGTATCTGGGTCTGTACTGCTCCTGCAAATATGGAATATGGAAGCCTAAGTATGCAACCTGCTAACCATTTTCTTATGCTTGCTGGAAAATTAAAATATCCATATGAATCCAAATCTGTCAGATTATAGTACTTTTCATTTTTCATGTGTAACTTTCTTTTAAGATACAAGTCCTCAGAAGTTAATGGATTCTGAGCTACATACTGTCTACTGAAAGAAAAAACTCTGCCTGTCCATGATTTAAAATAACCCCCTCATAGTAAACTGTGATTTTGCCATGCTAATAACCTCATTCTAATGAATATGTTTTATACATTTCAAGCTTTTACAAAAGGTGAGTGGACTTTACCCAAAGCACAGGTGGAATACACTGAGGTGATTTACACAGCACCCCAGACTCGAATTAAGTGGTTGCAGCTTTGTGTGCTGAAGGTATAACTTGATGATGTTGATTTTGTGGGATTTTTTCTCCTGATTCCAGCTTGACTGTAATTAAGATAATGGTTTCTGGGGGATGAGAGTGGAAGAGGCCATTCATTCAGTAATTATCAGGTCTAGTGTCAAGGAAACTGTTACGTGTGAAAAAAAGAACAAGGCAGAGCTGCGCTATTATAGCTCTGTGTACGCTGCTATCTGTTTTGGGCCAAGATCCAAAAGCATTTTGTGTTCTAAAACAGCATCCAGAGATTTCAGCTGGGATAGGAGCCCATTTCTCTTTGTTGCACAAGTACATAGGAAGAGATATTCTGCCACCCAAGACTTTTCAGTCTTGCTACAACTACAGACTTTAGAAAGGGGATGGAAAGATGAAGGCAACTGGGACTGGAACACAGCTTGTAAGTGGCTTTGACATGACATCTCTCGTGAAGTCATGGCAGCCGTGAAGGAGAATACCAGAATATTCACCTCTCAACTGGTTCTTTCTGGACAGACAAAGAATCTAAAATATAGCTTTTGGAGTGAAGGAATAATGTCATATAATGTCGGTACAATTGGAAACCAAGAAAGACATAATGTAAGAATGATGGGCTTGGCTCCCTTGTGTAGGAGAGAGTATTACCCTTCGTAGCAGGAGTTGTGTGCCAGCCTGCTTATATCCTGCTTCTAAGTTATTGGTATTAACTTGGCTTGTTCTGTCAGTCATTACCTTCAATGTCAATCCTAAGCTTTTCTTGTTAGTAATAAAAGTGGGAGCATTAGGACAGACAGCACTGCTGTGCACAAAGTAAATAAGAAGTCTGCCCTCCTCTGAAAAAAACTATTCCCTGCTAAAGTGATGTTTGCTGATGCAGCTGCTAATGGCACCCCATGCAGGGGTGAGTGAGTTGAAGGGAACAAATTAGTGTAGGCATATGCTTCTCATAAAGTTATCAATTTTTAGGTTGGTTCGGGAGAAAGTAAATTGAGGAATGAGTCAAAGATGTGATACTAATATTAGTATTCACATAATGTCTGAAAGACCAAATATCTGAATGTCCCAGAGAAATCAGTGTCTCCCAAAGACAGATGAAACATCACAGTGCATATGTGATTCAAAAATGCTGATGGGAATGTAATTGTATTGACTTAGTTACATGTGTGTGAACCCATGAACATGTGATGATTTCCTACATCACAGAGGTGATGCTGGCTTGAGCCTTGCTGTGTTTGGTGCAGCTGACCCACATCTGGGCTTACCCTGGCATGTACAGTTGTGTAGTTTTATCCATAAGCACTCAAAAGCGTTCCTAGCCTGAAAGCTCTTCAGCTACACATGATATGTATATGTTGGCTGACAAATGCACACTCTGGAGTCTCTAAATGATTACTTAGGAACAATTGCACTTTCCTTTACCAACTTCATCAGGAATGTTGATTGAACACAGACATTTCAATTGCAAGAACTGCCATGATTGTGGGACAGCAGGTCCATGAAGAACATGACATTATTTTTGTACTGGACTCTTTAGAGGAAACTGCCACAATCAGAAATCTGATCTTGGACTCTGTCATTTGGGGTATTTCCGTTTTATCATCTGACAAAAGAGAAAAAAAATCACTCATAGCACTGCTTTTCAGCTAACCCTTTCCAAGTTTAACATCAATGAAACTTGCTATTTTTTTTTTTTTCTGTGATGGCTGAAAAGAGAAGAGTTTCTCATTCAGACATGCTGGGAAAATGTTTTAACACAGAGCAAAAAGCTGCAGCCTAAGGAACAGATCTATAAAGGTCTGGGAAAAGTCTTTCACAACTGCATGTTGAAGCAATTTCTCATAAAATGATGAAAGAGAAAGGGGTTGGTTTTGTAATACCTTGTTAGGTCCTGATTACTGTTTCATTATTACACATGCTGTCACATGGAAGAGAAGCATGACATCAGCATTTTGAAAAGGAATTTGAATGATCATTCATTCCATGTAACTTTAAGAGTACAAAGAATGCCATAACATGACCCTACACCACCCACTGGAGTCTCAGTCAGAGAGAGATAAGTTAGATAAGAAATTAGATAAATTAGATAAGAAATTGCTGAGTCCAAAAAGAACACAGGTTTCACTCCTCAAGGCAGTCATAATGCCACTTAAAATACCACTGTATTTCTAAGCTAGCTGCTGTCCTCTGTAATTTCAGATGTATTTTAGGATTACTAGTGTTGAATTTGTAAAGAACTTGAGGTTTAATACAAATATTAGAGTCAAAAGAGAATTACAGATATGCATATTGCAGGGTGCTTTCACAAGATTTGGATACTGGAAGCTAAAGAGAAATTAAAGTGCTTCCAAAAGGAATTTGAATAGGGAATAGGGATTTTCCCAGCCCTGTAACGAGTTTATGAAATCTGTTTGATGTGTGTTTTTGAGGACAGAGAACCCTATGTTTAAGTTTTGAAATAATTTAGAGATCCAAGTAGGGCACTATTACCCTTCCACATTGACTTTTCTAATTGCTGTTGGATCTCAGTGACTTTTAACCATGGACTAGCCCTGTCTTCCATGATTAAACCATGGCAAAATTCCGATTCATAAAAATACTGCATACCCGTGGTAATACTAGGGTTGTAAATGCTAGGCAGGTGGGAATTTATATCAGCTCCATAGAATTTATACAGGTGTCTTTTCCATTGTATCAGCTAAACACTGATGTTTTCTGCTAAATTAAAGGCATTAAGGGAGTTGGTCCTGATGGGACTGAGGTTATATTCTGAGGCTGCCAAGAATGGAGGGTTTTCCCTTTACAAGTGAAGCTGCTCAATTTCATGTGGTCTTGACTTCCTGAATTAGCTCTTTTCCCGTGCAATCGCTCTGATGTTACTTTAGTTTCTCCAGGAATGATTTAAGTCTTAGTAGCTGACAGTGTTTTAAATACAACAGTCCTTGATCAAAGCAGATCTAGACTTTCAAAACCTACCTTTATTACTCTATCTCCTGTGCAGAATTTTCTTCCTGCTGGTATGATAGGTCCTGCTGGTGAATGATAGGATTTACCTCAATGGGGTAAATTGCTCCAGGCTCTTCTTTTCTTTCAAGCCTTTTTCTATGTATTATGCATGTTTCTCTGTTTATTTACTTATGGATGTACTAAACTTATTTGATTGACCTTAGTTCCAAAGCGACTGTGGCATGTATCATCCTTTCCGAGTTAGAAGTATCTATCAAGAGATTGCTGGGGGGCACCTGCAGTGAGATGGACATGAGGGCAAAAGAAGAGACTCATAGAAAATCTTCTTACATAAGTTCTTCCTCTTATGGAATAAAATATAATAGCAACAAGAACAAGAACAATAATAACAATAATAATAAAAATAATAATTAGTAGTAGTAGTAGCAGCAGCAGCAGCAGTAGTAGTAGTAGTAGTCATGTCCTAAGGGCTGAAAATTCTGTGCTCTTTAAGTTACAGGAAAAATAAGTTAAAAAATAAGAAGGGCGAGAGATTATAACCCCTGAAGCTTGGGGTATTTCTTACTGCATTTCTTCTGCCCAGCTCATTATCTGTATGTCTCATTGTCCCATTGCTGAGTCTCCCACAGAGAGTTAAAAAGCAATAAACAAATAGATCTCAATTTAGCAGCAAATCCTTCTGGGAGGATATTGTAAAGCTGGAATTTTTCCATCTTCCAAATTTCCTGGTGATTTTGTATCTAAATGTTTTTCACATATGAAAGTCTTTTCATATCAGCTTGACAGGAAGCATTGCACATACCACACCACTGAAAGCACCTGGAGTTTAAAATGAGAGATGAACAACCTGGCTTAGCAGGGGATGCAGTAAAAATTCATTCAGTCATCAACCCAAATCTCAAAATGACCCCGATCTAATTTGTGTCTCGCTGAATGTTGTCTTTGAATCTTATGTGTTCCAGGGTCTCCTGGAGAAAAAAGATAGAAGTGCATTCCCTCCTATGTAGGGAAGCCCCATAACTCATGAGATTTGAGAAGAGCATCTGGTGAAAGCTCAGAAAGGGGTTGAAAAGGATGCATAAAAGACAGAAATAGGGCCCCAGTTCCTCAGAAGCTGTTTATCCTGTCTGCTAAAATGTCTCTTTGGCTGTTTCTCTGAGTCATGCCATGATAGTAACAATACTCTGTGCTATTACAAGAAAGGTTGGTGAGGGAATAGAAAAAGTAAGGTAGTTCCTTTTGCTCTAAGGCACCCTCAGTGGGTAATGCATATGAGTCTTCACATTCAATTCCAGCTATCCTCAATAAAAGGATTGTTTATTTGCCACAGGGTAGAAAAACAAAGGTAAACCAAAGAAGAAATAAACAAAAAAGAGAAGTTAAGCAGACTGTAAGCACAATAGACCAAATTACTTCAGGGATACGTTTGACCCAGCTAAATATATTATTGCAAAAAAAAAAACCATTCAAGCTGGGCATGGAAGCTGACATCTTAAAATTTGTTTAGTGTCCAAAGTCAGGCATCTAAATCTCGAATCTAGAATGAGACTGCTTAAAAAAGAAAGAAAAGATAAAAGAAAGAAAAAAGGATTCTTTCCTAAGGTGGTCACATTTCTGCAGTTCTCACAAATGCAAGCAGTACCTGAGGGGAACTGTGTTTTGCACCTTTACAGTTCAAGCACTCCGCTTGAAACAACCCAGCACAGAGCTGTAGTGAAACTTCAGGGCACAGTGTCGCTTTGGCATCTCTCCTCCCTGCCTTGCTGCCTCTGGAGATGCAATGAAAATTCAGTAAAAGACACAAATGAGCAGTTTTGAATCTGGATTACAGCTTTGCCATAGGAAATGGGTATTTATAAGCACTTAACTGCTGTCCTCATTGTGTTTGTTCCTAATTTGCAGTATTTTTGTCTATGTTGTAGGCTCTCCAGTCTCTTCTAGCTTTTGCCATTTTGCTTGTTTAAACACTCTTTCTTATCTGTGGAAGCAGGGGAATGGGCTGCATCCAAGCAAGGACTGTGAAATATAAGCTGTCCTTTCCTTTCCTCTTGTGATATACTCTTTCTTTTCATTTCTGGGAAAAAGAAAACTTCCAACTCAAGGCCATTTTTTAAAGGGATTTAAGTCACATAATTTGGATCTAAAAATTGTACATTATTCATACTTTCAGTTGATTTCAGTGGGAAATGAAGGAGGTAAATAAGAGTTATAAATACTTTTGTCAACCTAGAGCCCATGCTCAGTATTGCAATACATCTCTCCCAGTCAATCAAATGGAGCTGTTTTTGCTGTACCAGAAAACTCTCATTTTTACTGCAAAATTGCCTTAGCAGATATTATGGAAGCTGCATGATCTGACCTGTGTGTTTTAATCAATATAAAGTCCGTTTTTCTCTCATTATTTCACATTCAGTTTAGATTTACTATCTTTTTGCATTGTTTACAACATTAATGGTTTGCATTTAATCAAATAATTCCGGTCCAGTTCCATTGTATAAATTTGTTCTCCAAGTGTTCACATAAAATCCTATTAGAGTGTTTTCTCTCAGCACATTTTGGGATACAATGGCCCATTACTATGAAAATGGAAATAACTGTACTCCCAGGCAGGTGAAGTGTTGCGTGGCATAACTGCTGTGCTACTAAATTTTACACTCACATTTTGTTATACAGTATAATTCATATCAGAAATGCAGGATGGTGACTTGTCACATGTGGTATGTGCTGTGGGGTTTTTTTAAGTTTTAGCAAAAATCAATCTAGCTGCATGAGCTGTGAGAGAAGGAGCTCCCTCCCCCACCTCTTCCATATGTTCTGAATTAACTGCTGCATTCACATGAGCAAAACAGAGCTGGAAATAGAAACTGGAGCCCAGATCCTCCTTTGGCATAAACTGCATAAACTAGTACAGTTGCACTGCAGCTAAAATGCATGGGCTGGTGTAAATAAGTAAAGATATGGCCCTTAAGATTTCACTTATTTCATAGTCTTAGCCACTAAAAGAAAAGCATCTGTGCTTTGCAGACTACGAGCCCACTGTCATAAAAGAGGATGTCCCTTTGAAAGTGCTGTGCTATACATCTTCTTAAAAAGTCGTGGCAGAAAATTTAAGAAATGTTAAGTCATTAAGTTTTATGATCTTTATATGATTTCACAATACCATTAAAATTGCTCAGACTAGAATATTAACTATAGAAAATGAGGAATCTCAGCTGTTTTTTTCAATGTGTGGTTAAGTTAAGGACACCATGCTAAAGCAGCTGGGAAATCCTGAGAGAGCTCTGAAGCCAGGAAGGGTTTACTGAAAGCAATTTGTGCTTGAATAGCCTCAGTTCTTTCTGTGGTGAAATGGCAGGCTCTGTGGATAAGTGGAGAGCAGTGGATGTTTGCCTCAAATTTAGCAAACCTTTTGACATATCCTGGAAAAACATTCACATAACTTCACTGAGGAGATAAGGTCTGGATGTGCAGTAGTAGTTAATGACAGGAAGTTGAATTGGCAGCAGTCTGATGTTCCTGGGAATATGACCTTGGTGTTGATCCTGTTCATCATCTTCATTAAAAGCCTGGGTGATGGGCTGGTATGGATGAGTCCTCTGCAAGTCATGGATGGTACAATCCATCCCCCATCTGGGGGATGCAGCTGGCATGCTGCAGGGTAGGGCTTGCTGGGGAGGAACCTCAACAAGCTGGTTGAGTGGGTAGTGAGGAACATTGTGAGGTTCAACAAAAGCAAAGGTAAATTCCTGTGCCTGGGATGGAATAAATCCATTAATGGACACCAGCTGGAGTTTACTGAGGTAGCAGCAGTTCTCCAGAAATGGACCTTGTAGTCCTGGTAGTGTTAAATGTGTCAACACTGTGTCTTTAAGGGGAAGAAGGTAAACAGATGCTGGGCTACATTAGCAAGAATATATTCAGCAGGCTAAACAAAGTGATTTTCCCTTCTGTTCAGTACTGACAAACCACACTTGGAGTGCTGGGTCCAGTTTAAGGGGCACCTCAAAAGAGTTGTTGACAAACTAGAAAGAGTCTAGAGGAGTGCTGCTAAGACCTTTAGGAGATTGGAGGATGTGGCATACAAGGGACATACATACTAGGTTTTTGTGTGTCTAATTGCAGTCTTTCATTACCTGAGGAAGCATTAGAGAAGGCATGGAGCCCAATTCTTCTTCATGCACAAGAAGGGGATGAGACATGACAGCAATGAGTTGCTGAAAGGGAAATTCTGATTAAAATATTCTCAACTCAAAGTGTGTTGAGACAGATTCACATGCATGGAGGTATATCAGCAAGGTCCATCCATAGCTGATGGTGTACAGAGTAATTTCTAGGGGAAAAGAAGAGGGTGAGAGAAGGAGAAACAGACAGATGGAAAGAAGGTGGTGGGTGAACTGCTCATGGGCCAGCTAGAAGGAGAAGTGATGAGGGTCCCCAGAGGAACACCTTCCTGCTTCCTATGCAGCAGGGTTCCTTTGTAGCAATTTTTCCACAGTAACTCTGTAGTTTCCACCTTGCTCAAACTCCTGGCTGGTGGCTCCTGCTGAGGAACATTAGCACTGCCTGGAGAGTGCTTTGATGATTGGCAGGTGCAATGCCCTGCTTGGTAGCTGAGCTTTGTGGATGTAAATTGTTGGTTCTCTAATGAAATTGAAATGCTACAGCTAGAGGGAAAAAGGGGAGAAGGGGAGAGAGAAGAGGTGACTGTCACACCAGAAGAAACCACCTCCCTGCCACAACAACACTCTCACTGTTTGCAGGTGCTTCAGAGAAACAGCATGAAGCAGCTTGCGAGCAACAAAAGAAAGGCACCATGGCAGAGGCTCTGGAAAGCACTGCCCTGGCAGCTGGTGTGAAGAGGAGCGGAGCTGGGCATGAAAAAGGAGAAAAGGAGGTCTACAACATTGCAGGCAGAAGGCCTTTTGCAAGCCAACAGGTTAAAGCATCTATGGAACTGTTCAGCAAGGCTTAAATGGAGAATCCTTCACTGAGAGAGTGTAGTGGCACTGGGACAGGATCCCAGAGAGGCTGTGAAATCTCACTCCCCAGTCACACCCAAAGCTTGACTGGACAAGGTCCTGAGCAACCCCACCCAAAAGTAGCCTTGTTCTGAGTGTGGGTTTGGACTAGGCCATGCCCAGAGCCCTCTTCCAAATTAGATTTCCCTATAATCCTCTGTAATTAGTGTGTACCATAAGCAATGTACATATATTTCAATTGGTGACTCAAGGCTTATAAACTTCTCTAAAAATTGCTGTTAAGGGGAGAAGACAGAGCTCATGCTCACATTGGACATATTTTGATCTTCATAGGAAGAAGTTTAAAAAAAGATTACTTTCATTGACATAATTTTTATGGGGACTTAATCTTTTTTCACTTTCTTTGGATTGAGACTTATGAAAAATGTAAAAGATGATTCAAGCATAAGTACCAAAGACACTGAAGGTTTTGCAGCTATATTTGACTCAATAGTGAATTCAAGGAAAGCTTAATAATGAAGCTTTCTTAATATAAAGAAATCTCCTTAATAATATTATTCATAAAAATAAAAGTGTTTACTGCTTGAACTAAATGCCTCCCAAACATTAAAAAATAATCTACATATATCAATTCTATTTTCTTTTCCAGGATTTCTAATAGGTATTCTTGGAGAGATTGTCTTTTCCTAGGTTTATGAAAAGGAACAAGAACAGGTGAGTAAATTTATGTAGAATATGCATCTTCAGGGAATTATGTAAATGCAAACTGAATTTTTCTATTTACTATAAATCAGAGTTCCGATAAATGAGGCACTGGAATTCAGTCAATTCATTTTAGGTTCAAATTTACAAACAGCTTCCAGTACAGTGACCAGATACTGTGCAACCTAGCCAGCAAAGTTACAAAAAAGTTTAATTAGAGTTACTGGTCCTAACTAGCACTTGAAACCTGCAGAAATTATTTTTATATGCTCTAGAAGGAAAAGCAAAGGAGTTATGGAACTGGCGTCATTCCTGTACAAGTGCGTGGACTAAAAGATTTTCATGAGCAGGAATTTGGGGTGGTGTTCTAGTCTACATCAGCTGAAGGAAAAATTCCTACACAGTGCTAGATCCAGTTGATGAGAAAACTAAATGCATATTTTGCTTATTCAGTTCAATATTTCCATCTTGGCAGCATTTTAGAAAATGTGGGGATTTGGTTGGGTTTTTTCCCCACTTTATCTGATTAGCTACATGAACGTGACTGATGGATACAGACCACTATAAAAGTTATCAGAACTGTATTTTGCAGGAGGGAATTATTTTGTCCAATTATTTATTTACAAGATACAGGGAGACACTAGTGGTCCCTGCAAATAAATGTGAGAAATCAAGAGCAAACCATGGGATATCAGGGTTATGCTTTCTCCATGTTTAAAGCTAGCCAAGGCCACAGTGCCATTTACTCTGATGGAAATCCAGCTGCATACCTTTGCCTGGGAGAAGAAGAAAGTCTCTGAAAGTGCTATTGGATGTGTGCAGGCTCATCCTTAGCCTGTATATACAAGAGTTAAGGTATCTACTTTTTCTGAGGTAACTGAAAAGACTATTTTTTTCCCACTGCATTTAGTTTATACTTATTATATTTTTGAACCACTAATGCTTTTTGGAAAGATAAACCAGACCCTTTGGATGTCTAATCCTAGATTTAGAGATGGGAAGAAGGTAGTAAGGATATCCAAGGTTGTTTTGCTTTGCCATTTTGTCTCCTGGTCTGTTGTAAATTCAGCTAGTATGAATGAGACTGTTTGGCCACTGCTTGCTCAGATAGTGGAAGAGAAGGTTGGAGGGAAGCTGATTTTAGCCCATTTCCTTGATCTGAATCTTATTCTTATGTTGAATATTAGAAATCTGTCCTGACTGACCAATTTTTACTGTCAAATAATGCAAAACTTGGGGTGCTGCACTTGCTACTGAATGATCTCTTGCTTTCTGCTCAGTCTGCTATCAACCATGCACTGCAGCATCCGCTGAAGTAAGTTTGATGGAAGAACTGAAAATGCAGGAACAACCCAACACATACAGTTATGTTTTCCTTGTTTTCTTCTTCCTTGCAGAGATCAAGAGAGGACTAACTAATGTATTCTATTAATAATTTGCCTTTGTAAGATATTGCTCCCTGAGCCTTGAGATAGAAGAGTATATCTTTTGCTAATCCAACCCTCTTGAGGCATTTTAGCAGCTAATCTGGTTGAATCAAATCAGTTCTGCTGCATATGATTAATTTTGGGCCAATTTAATTTTTATTAGTCATGGGTTTCCGTCACCTACAGTTGCGTGACTGTAATTGCCCTTTAGCACACAGAATTCCTTTGTAAATTTGATTTGAAAATACATCGGGGTAGCCCCGCCTCCTCTTCATCTATTTGTGCACTGCTAATCTTATCATGCTGAGCTTCGTGCCCTCTTAAATATAGGTTGGCAAAATAGGACCTTTACAGGCGAAATTGGTGAGTCAGTTTGCCTTCTAATTGTGGGATTTCTCAAGTGAATTTAGTGCTTTAGAATGTGGTGCCTATGGCACCCATGAAAGGATTAGTTTATGAGGGCCAGCTCTTAGAAACAGCCCAACAATAGTGCCTTATCCTCAGGATCACTTATCAGTCAATGGGAGTTTGTTCTCAGGAGGGCCAGAGCCAATGGGTAAACTCCTGTTTATGCTAGCCGAGGAACTCTGTCTTCAATGTTTGGATAAATTATCACTTTGTATCCTGTCGAGGTAGAGTAGTATGGGGAGCTTAGAGGAGTCTTCAGCTTTTGCTCAGGCAGCTTTGAGTCACTTCACTCCTGCCTGTGCAAAAGAATAAATTTATTTTCACATGGAGATATGTTGCCTCATCTTATGTTTCCCCTTTCCCACCCATAAATCCCCTCCAGTTGAACCAATGAAGTGGGAGCATTCCCAAGAACTGCATGGGTCTTATGGGATCCGGACAACCTGGGAATTCATAACAAGGAAGGTAACAGTGCCTCTAATGAGTGCCAGAAAAAAAAAAAAAAAGATTTTTCTGCCATGGTTAGTGAAGGGGAAGTGACAACTCACTTAGTAACAACAGTGTTGGTTTTGAGAGCTGGTTTGAAGCTAATGTTCCTGGTACCATTACACCACTCCCAGGCACCCATCTGGCTTTGTGTGGACTGGATTTCTGCATCTGATGGTGAACATTAAGTCCTAGATGTTTGTGTTTGATTGGTGTGACTTGAAAAACTGCTTCTGGATTAACAAATATAGGGTAAGAACAAATAAAGGGAAAGCCACACTATCTCTTCTAATAACATTCTCTCTTCACTAAAATCCCATACAGATGTAGCAGACATCAGTGGTATTAATATTATGGGACTTAGCTGATGCTAAATAGCATTTGGGAAAACCTTGACTGACTGGCTCAGGCAGTTGCTAATGAGGATATATCACTTACAGGGATATGGTAGAGCAAAGAGGTTTATTTCTCAGTGTGCTACTGCCCCATCTGAGAGATGAGAAAAATATTCAAGCAAATGGGAAACATGAGGAGTTGTAAACCTCTACCCTGCCTCAGCCCTGATGACACGAAGCAGCTCAGAATGGTTTCTTCCCTACCTTATCACACCATAGAAACACTGTGATGCTGTGAGCTGCAGGAGAGACCTTTTTGCATGGAGATCAACACCCAGGGGCAACAGCCTGGAGAGAATACAGCCAAGAGATGCTATCCTAGGCAGAGCCTGATGAGCAGTTGCTTGAGGCACCCAGGGGGCTTCCCTGTGCAAAACACTCCCCCCCGATGAAAGAACAGAAATGTTGCTGATTTCAGACACTCCAAAAGTTTCAGGATGTAGCTCTGCCTGCCACTGCGGAAGCAACTCATCATCCCTGTTACCCTTGAGACTTCTGGCTGATGTATCCTTCTTCCATTAGCCACCTAATTCTCTGAGGCTTCTCTGGGAAGAAATCATTCTGCTTTTCTCAAAGAACAGGAAAAGAGATTTATTTATTTGTTTAGATGTTTTTCTGGGCTGTGCTTTTCCCTTCTGACAGTGGAGGTGTGTGGAATGTGTGAATAGAGATAATGTGGACAGATTGATCTGCACTAAATGAATCTCAAGACAGTTTCTGTGAGAAAACTATTTGAAATATCTTTATTATTTTAAAAGAGATAACTTCAGCCACAAGATTTTACCAAGGATACAGTGTCTTATTGTGTTATGGACTCCAATAAACCTTGGATTCCAAAATAGATACAGTCACTATGAAATCATGTGCATGAAATTTTCAGATTTATTCCCAACCTTGGAGTGTATTTGCAAGTATATGATTCTTAATAGTATGTTTCACCTAATACAACTGGATTCTTGTGTTGTCATTGTGGGAAGTAATGTGAGATTAGGTTTAGTCCCACCGAAGCTAATGAAGTTCTCTGGGGACTACTCAACGTAGCCAAAATTGTTTTAACCCTTGTGTAATGCAGAATAACATTAATTGTTCAGGATATATGTTTTTCACCATACAACTTCCTCAACTGTTTCAAAAAAACAGTCTTAAATTCAATCTTTAAGTATCTGTATTTTTCTTTCCAGAGGGAGAAAACCCAATAACAAAACCTCACCTGTAAACTTCAGGGTTAAAACTTCTGCATGTTCTGCTCATGCCCTTCATGGTGTCTTTCAGAAGGAGGGTAAGCATAACTGGAAACCCGTAAGCACAATTTATATGCATTTTAAATGGGCTGAGCTAACGTTCAGTTTAATTGGAAAGAGTCCTGAGTGCTAAGCAAAGCCTTCCCACACTGTAGAAATCCATATGTTAAAATGCTTCTTTATTTTTTTCAGAATTTCACAGCTCTGTAGCCAAGAGTTGCTAGAACAAAGACCCTGTGCCGTCCTGTTTTGAAAATAAACAAATTGACAAATCTGTTCTTTGTGCCACAGCCACCAGTTCCTCAGTACATTTGCAAATGCTGAAACATAAAGCTGAATAATCTTCTTCTCTCAAGACTGCACATTAGGCAATTAAGGGGGTATGTTTGCAGGCAGGCACACTGGGCATTAGGCACACAACTATTAACAATAATAAGAATTGGGCATTTAATTCCCTTTATAGGGATGAAAATGTATCTCTGGTGTTTAATGCAAGCAAGTGTAGTATTATGTGATAAACATGGATCAATAGCAAAGGATTTTTAAATTTAGAATGCTGTTCCTCTACCACAGAATTGGCAACAGAGAGTGTTTCCCAGTAATAGAACCAGTCTACCTTTGCTGAGACACGAGCAAAGTTATCTGAGGAAGTAGCAACACTGTCATTTATTATAATGAGGCTCCAACAAATGCTGTTTCCGCACTCTCGGGAGGGTTCCAGTAATGCTATAAAAAATGAAAAACCCTAACAAATGCTTGAGCATGTCTGTGTTTATATAACCTCAGATCATGGCATATAACAGGGCCCTGTGTTCATGCAGAAGCAGAGTTATTTAACCATGTGTGCCTGCCCTTGTTGAATATTCAGCTTTTTAGTCCAGCTGATAAACGGATTGTTACGTATCCTTAGGTGATTCTTCTGTTTGTTGAGCACTAAAACCTCAGATTCAAACTTTCAAACTTCCCCAGATGGATATTGAAAAACCTGTTGCTTTAAGGACATTAGGGATTCATTATCCTCATTCCTTTCTATGGCATTTTTATACAAGCTTTTGGCTTGCCAGTCCCATCACATTCAGGTGGATGAAAAAATCCCCCAACAATTCAATTTTGTTGTGGGGTTTGCCAGTGTAAGAGAGGAGAAAACCAATGCCAAAAGTGACGCACAGGCTCCATTTACTTTAAGTTTGTATTTCTTCAGTCTAGCAAACCCAATGGGAAACTTAATTTCTTATCATGAACATTATTGAATTACAGAAGCTGTATTTAGATCAATCGGTTCATGCCAAAATTATTAGACTTCACTAGGAAAAAACAAGTTTTTGACTAGAAATATCAGCAGACATATCAGCACTACTTGTGTTAAATGTAATAACTTTAATGCACCCTTACCTCATGCTGAACCACTCTTACCTCATGCTAGACCCAGTGTCTACTTCTGACACTTTGAAAAACCTGAGATGTTTGTACCTGAGATGTTTGTACCTGGATGTTTACAAATATTTTCTTTATCAGGTAATCACACACCCTGTGTTGGACAGATATTTCTGTTAGGGGAGTGCACTTGACCATTTTTTTCCCCTGCCTGAGCCTCTTCTTTCTTCATGCTAGTGCAAGTTCATGGTTAGGGAGAGCTTGTTTAAGAAGCCAGTCAGGGAAAATTAAGATCTAGAAAAGGAGGAGAGAAATTTAGAGAATATAAACAGAAGAAGCAGCAAAAGAAAAATTATGCAATGGTATAGAACCAGTTTAAGCATGTGGTGAAAATCTAATGTTCTTTTAGCAGGCATGTTTTTTTGAACGTGCTAGTTCAGAGTTTCTTTTACAGCAATGAGTTGTCATGCCTTGTCACATACAAAGCTGTGGGTTTATTATAGATTACCTTGTGACATTTTTAATTTTCCTGAAGCAATTTTGAAATGGAAGTTAGACTAAAAGCTTAGACAATGTTTGTTCCACGAAGCAGTAATTGATGAAAAAGTGTTTGATGAGTAAAAGTTATGGACCTCTTGTTGGCAATTAAACCTTATTCATGGAGAAACTGCATGCTAGGAAACTGGGGTTGTCGTGCTTTATGATTCAGAAAGAGTGGGCAATGCTGGTAGCAGTGTGAAATGGAGCTTGAGCTCAGCAACAAAATAATTTCTTCTCAAATACCAGCAACAACTTATTCCTGATGCCTCTAAGGAAAAACCAGCTTAAACTGGAAAAAAAAAAATCAGAAAAGCACAGACTTTTTCTGCGAAGTATAGTAAATGACACTTGTTAACACTTGCATTTAAAGTAGCAGTCAGTTTACTGTAGTCCACAGTAAGGTTTATAATCTGCACGGTAGTTTTTGATACTTCTATTTACAAGAAACCATCGAAGATAAAGCATAATTGAAGAATTCTGTAGTAAAGATGGTTATCAGTTGCCCTTTCACCTTGTCATTTCTCTATTATGTGCTTCAAGAGAAGGTGATAAAATATCTTGCTGGCAAAAATGCTACATTGTGTGGGATTTTTCACTGTTAAACTCTATTTTATAAATAAAAGCCAAATTCCACATGTGATGAAGCCTTTTCATTCTGTTGTGGTATAGGCTTGTAAAAGGTTAAGCTAAAGCGGTTTGATTCTATTTTCAATGTATATTCTATGGACAAAAAGGAAAAAAAAAAAGAGATTTAATAAAATTCTTTATTAAAATCGTCTTTGGCAATTTCAGCCTGTAAAATTGTATAAATTGGACTATCATCCAAGGTTAATCCAAGGTTATCCATGAAACAGTGGCAGATTTATGCCGTGCCACCCTTCCCTGTGCTTCTTAGATAAACACAGTGCGTCTGCAACATGTGACTTTAATATGTAGAGAAAAGTACCAATCCCTTTGAAGCCAGTAGAAGGTTCGCCAGCAAAAACACCCAGGCAGTAAAGATGCTACAAGGGATAAGCAAGACCCCCTTGATTGTTTAGATGTTTATTAGGAGTCTATGGCTTAATGCAGAAGCTACTCCTATTTGCCATAGCAGCATAACAGAGTTGTTTTCTGTCAGTGGCACCCAGGTGAGGTGTCTGGCCAGGTGTATCAAGGGATACAGTGTAAAACGTGGATCCATGCTTTACAAATACCTGTGTCTCGCTGCTGACAATGCATCTGCTGCTATGACATTACTCAGAGGAATTAAGGAGCCCAGGCTGCTGTCCTGAGCAGACACTTATCTTTCACACTGAGGAACCGATTGGTGTAAGCTAGTTAATGCCACAAAATGAAGGGAATTATCCTTCAGAAATAAAGTAGAGATCAGATTCTTCAAATGCTGTGAGTCTAAAAATGAATGACTTACCCAATCCTAGAAATAGTCCTGCCTAATTTTATAATTCCTCTAAATTAGACTAGCCACATGCTTACTGCTAAGCTCAAATCTGTCTGCAAGATCTAACATATGTTAAATCATGTGTCTGATTCCCTGCAACCTATTCTGTAATTTAAAAATGCACCAAAAAGCTGTCCTGTAATTTGCATGATCTACCGGTGACTGAAAACAAATTGTGACTGTGTGGCTGAAATTGTCTTGACCCAGGAACGTTTTGTGATAAATATGTTTGTACAAAAACACATCAAACCCAAAAAGAAGGAGAAGTCTGTGTTTCCAGGGAATATTTTACTTTCTTGCAAAAAGAAAAAGCTGCAATGGAAATCACTTTTCTCACCACAGAAATACAGTCACCTCCAAATAACTATTTTTGGAAGTTTCTTTTTATAGCTATAATTGACAGACTGTGAAGAGTTACTTCTTTTGAATATGTTGAACATTAGTAATTCCTTTTCTGATTTTGTGAAAATGCAAAATTAAGTGTGATTTTAAAGTATGTACTCTATTTGGAAGGGAAGTGGTTTATGGCATTTTGAAGCTAAGAAATAAAATTCAGGTCACACTTGTGAAGGACTGCCCTGATTTCTTTACAGACAACTGATTTCAGCATGTAATATTAAGCACTCAGATAATTTGCAACCTGAATTTTTACTCATGGCTTCTTGACTTAAGCAGCTCTGTTTCTCCTGGATACAGTTGCACGATACTTGGTTTCTATACAAGTGAGTGGGGAAAGCTCTCTAATGATGCGGGTGCAAAACCCAATTGAGATTACTTGTTAACTAGCTGTCTTGGCCAGACCAACCAGTTCCTTCTTTTCTTTCCTAAGAATGACTGTCTGCATCGGGCTAAAGTGACTGGTAACTCAGGAAAACCTCAGACCCAGATTAATTTCAAGGTTAGTCATCGCACAGCCCTTGGCTTGGTGAGTGTTACTTCCGTCGCTGCCCTCTAATTGACCCAGACACGGGGCTTTTGGAGGGGGCACTGATAAGGGGTGAATGACAGTTCAGCTGCATGCAAGCTCTGAGCCAGGTGACTGAGTCCCCTGGACCTTGTGTTTCACCTTCTCTACATGGGTGATGCTGCAGGCTGTGACCTTTGTGCTGAGGGTGCTGAGCTGAAAGCACCGAGCCTGTCCCTTTCAGTGCCCTGTTTGCTTCCAAATGTCACTGGTTTTATAAAGTAGCAGAATCACTCTTTTGACAGGCCCAATGGGAAAAAGAGTAAAAAAATAACCCAGGCAAATGAACAAAAAAACCCACAAAAAACCCTGACAAACAAAAACGAAACAAAACAAAACAAAAAAAACCCAAACCAAAAAACCCTAAACCTGGGAAAAAAGCTTCTGCTTTTTAAAGCAGAGAAAAGTTCCACCGAGTGTACTCCACTACTGAGTCACACAGTGTCAATGCTTACCCTCCCATAATCAGTTGTTAGCTATCATCCCCCCACTTTGATAGTTACCTCTCACCTTCTTAATCAAATTGTCATAAATAGGTCAGGAATTCTTGCTACTGGTTTTATTCAATAACACCTCTTTATCTCTTACTTGTCCTAAGTCCCATCCAATTTTCTCCTACTTTTCCATGTGCTCTGTTCTCATGACAATCACTTCTGTTTGATTGCTGCTACAAGGCCCTGATTGCGATTCTTCACTGATGAAATAGTGCAGGGAACTGGGGATTAGGGTTGTATTCCAAATTCTGCCAAAAACATCCTGACTTCAGGCAGTGCATTCTGGATACGTGTTTGGTTATACAGAGTATTTGTTTACTCCAGAATAAAAGAATAAACAAGAATCAGAAAAATGAACCTCAAAATGATTTTATATATTTCCTGGCAGCATTCACGGGCTATAGCTAACAATTATTTTGAATCTATTTTACCTCTGATAATGTAGTGCTTCTCTTGTGGGAGGCTGGAGGTGTATCCCTGTTAATGATTGTGAGATTGTCCCTAACAAGCTTTCCCAGAACTGGGCTGCTGTCTGACACCAGCCCGGTAAGTGTGAATAAACCATTAACAACCTTAGTTCATTAACAATGGACCAGGTTGGTTTGGCTTGCTTATTTCATTGTGGCTTCATTTTTGCAGATTGCGTGTATTACAATAGGATTTTTCTTAGTAAAAGTACTGGCTTTTAATTGTAGGATTATACTGAGTAATTCCCAGCTCCCCCATGGGAATTCAGCAGGTTTTCCCCACTGACTAAAAGGAGATGAGTTTTCTACTGGTTATTGCACAAGCCTGGGAACTGGGGAGTCCAGCTTTTATTCCCAGTGGTGTCTGTGATTTGCTTTAGGATTTTCCAGTGCCTCAGTTTTACCCGAATAATGGCGTTACTTACCTTTTGATAGGAGTGCCAGGAAAATCCCTGGGTTGTTTGCTGCTTCACTGAACATGAAGTTGCTCTGCACTTACTGAGGGCAGATCAGTCATTCAACTAATTCAAGCAATAGCTGGAGACACTGTGATTCTACAGAGGGTTACAGCCTGTGTCTTGGTGTGTAATGTTGTGCATAAACTGAGTATCACTGTTGTCCCAGCTCTATTGGGTGCTCTCTCCATGGTTTAAATTGGAGGTGGCTGTGGCAATCTGAGCAACTGAATCTTATGAGGCTCTCTGCAGCATCTGAACTTCTTTGAATCTTTCCTAATTAAATTTCCAATATGTTTAAAATATTCCCATTGTTTTTGTCTACCCCTCCACCCCACCTACATGAGTAAATATACAAATATACACTCACACACACTCTTTAGACTGTCAATTTCTCTGTCTTCTTTGTCCAGGCTGACAAAAATATGCACCAAAAATACAATTGCCAAAAAATCCCAACAATTGAGAAACAAGGGAAGATTTTAAATAGCTGTTCCTTTCACATAAATTGTTCTAAGGGATTAGAAATGAAAAGACACCTTTGTTTTTATTCAGGAGGGATATAGTGAAGCTAATTAGTTATTAATTTTTTTTTTCCCAACACCCTCCTGTATATTATCATTATGCCAAGAGTAGGTGTTCAATGCTTCCTCCTCTATAGTGAAATTACTTAGTTATATAATCATATTAAGATGACTAAGGAGAGAAGATAATATTTGGAAAATGCTTTTAGATTTCAGGAGCTTTTAGTCCCACATATATATATATGAGAATATACATGCATAATGTCCATGCATGCAAATATTCTCTCATACATATATATACACACACACACACACATGCATATAGCTATAGCTCCTTTGCCTCTCCACTGTTCACCAAAAAGACTTTCGTAATGTCTCTTTCACAAACTATTTTATGTCACAAAACTTCCTTCCCTCGAACTGACCAGTTTTATTTACTATTACCTAAAAAAGTACAATAAAATAAGTATTGGAGACCAATTACTTAATCAAGCCAATAACAGGTTATACATACACTGCTCCACAGTGTATATTCATAGCACCAGCAGAAGCTTCTGCTGTTCCATCTTTGTTATTTTTTTTTTTACTTTCTACCCTGCAGCAGAAGCAGCAGCAGCAGCTCTGATTGCGACAACCAATAGACATGGTTGGCAGGATGAAATGTAAAATAACAAAACCTACAGTCTGCCTTGCTTTGTGGATAATATGCTGCAACAACCAGCCATTTCCTGCCTGTGGCTGTGTCAGCTGAGCCATCCACAGTCCATTTTTTCATTGGTATTATTTTTTTCAGTGTCTATGAAATCTGGAATGGGACACAGCATGCTTGGAATGTGGCCAGCATCCTGTTGAGTTAGTAGAATGGAAAGAAAATAAAAAGTACTCTGACCCAATTTCTTTGACTAAATATACTGGGCCATAACAGCAAAAGCTAGGAATGTGTTTATTCTTTGAATCATTTTTCAGATGAAGTGTTTTAGGACAATAGATTACAAACAGAGATGGAGATCAGGTAGTGAAACCTACTCATCAGGCTATCCATTGGCTTCAAACATCTCTTTCCATCCCAGATCTCAAAGATTTATAAGTAGGTTTCATTTTTCTTTTTTGTTGTTTTTCTGCCTAATTTAACTTACCTGAAGTTTTCTGTCCACCTTTCCTTTTCTTTTTATTCCTTTTTTTTTTCTTTACCTGTTTCAATTAAAACAATCAAGCAAAAAACAAACAAAAAAATCAGTCAGTATATTTTTCCTTTCTGTGACAAGTACCAACACTTAGGATTTGTGGAGATTGTGTTCCTTACTCTGGTGTGAGCAGAAATACAGCTGGATGCATCTGGAAGTGAGGAGAAACATAATAGCACAATCAGTTTTTCAAATGCAAAGTGGAGGGTGCACTTAAAACCTGATGATAATCTAAACTGAACAGCTTGTGCCTACCTTTGGCTCCCCCACACCTGTGTCATTCATGCTGCCATCCAGGCAATAGTGCTGTTCCAGCGAGGAGCGTGCCAAGGGGTGGCTGCTCTGTTCCAGGAGCTATGTCCCAAGAAGGACCAAGCAAACCCCGTGACCTCTTTCTCAGTCTCCTCATTCATAAAATGGGGACAATGATCTGCCTCCATCTTTTCAGAACACCTGGGTATATCTGATTGCAAAGTGGCAGGACACAATGGGAGCCAAACAGAACTGTTGTCCAATGCCTTATGGCCAGACAGGTTGCCAGCATTCAGAGATAAAAAAGTCAGATTAAATTATAAAAAGGCTAAACCGAACAAAAACAACAAGAAAGCCAAAAGCCCCAAGAACAAACAGCAATTAAAGGCTTAATTTAGCACTAATAATCAAAATGGATTTCAGAAATGCTTGGCCAAATAAACATTCCCTTGCAGCACCCCGCCTGCTGGTACTGGCAGAATAATAATACTACCTGCAGTACTACTCTAGTACGTCCTTGCTTTTGTTGTCTTCTTCAGACCTACAACATAAGGTGCCTATCTTACTGCTCTCCTGCTTTTCAGCTTTCCCTTCCAGAGATCCCTCCCAGAATGCTTAAAAACTCTTGAAAGAACTATGCACTAGGTGTGAATGAGAGAAAAATATCACCAGCCATGTGAATTTGGATTTGACTTGGTCCTGAGTTCTTGCCTAATTCAGAGGTCATTCAAGGAGAATCCTGTGGTTTTTTGGCAGCCTCTGTCCTCAGAATTGAACTCCTTTGTCATGGGACAGAGAGGCCAAGATCTGAAGAGAGAGAAGGGAGGGATCAAACAGCTGAGTGAGGGCAAAAAGGACATTTTGATGAAACTTGTAGAAGTTTCTGTCCAGGAGAGTTTTCCTTTCCCTTATGAGCACAGATGAAGATGAGCCTTATGAGCACAGATGAAGGTGCTTTAAGGTATTTGACTTGGCAGAGAAGTAAAGAGTAGTCTATCCAAAAGTTCTGAAGGCAAAAGCCCAGGCTAAACCATGCGCTGGTATTACTCCAAACAGCCCCAGAAGACAAAAGCAGGAATCCCAGGATCCCAGCAATTTATGGGTTGGACTCTAGCTGTTTTTCAGGGTAAGGGCTTTCCATGCAAGAGTTTCAGAGACAACAGCTGTTTTATAGAACATTCCTGTTAGCAGAGATAGCAGTGTGGTCACACAAGGTCTGGGCAACAATTTCAGGGAAACACTATTATTTGGTCCATTTTTATTTCAAACAAGAGGTTTCTTTGCGTGTGAATCCCCAACCAAAGTCTATTCATTGTAAGAACTGACAGAAGTGAAACTAAGTGAAGGAAAGCAGGTGGCTGAAACATGTTGAAAAGAATCAATAGCCCCAGTTCTGATGCATCGATATTTTGGTGTGGACACATCCAGAATTGATGTTTAAATGTCAGCTGGGCCCAATTTGCAGCATTTCAAAGCTGCCTTTGTGTTTTGAATTCAGCAGGACTGAAGGTCAGAAGTTTTGCTAAGTATTTGAATCCAATGGTACATTTTGCAAACATTCATTTTTATTTGAAAATATATCCTTTTATCTTGTTCCACTGGTATAGCCAAGGTGGAAGAACATAGAGCAGGCACAAGTTCAAAGCTTGGTCAAAGGATGACAGTTGCTTCTGCTGTCTTGACTCTAACACTCCCATTATTGCTCCTGAAAAACTAGATAGTTTCAAGTCTGATTTTTTCCAGTGTAGAATTATATTGTATTAATAAGTTCCTTTCTGACTGAATGCATAAAGATACTGTGGCAAATAAAACTCTTCACTGAGTTGGTTGGTTTTGATGTGTGCATCTTTTGTAGTAGAAAGAAAACTGTGTGGTTATTTAATAGGAAGGGTTGATAGTGCAGAAAAGAAGAACATAAAAGATATGTATTTCCTTTTTAATGCTATATATTTGAATTTCAATTTTCAACAGATTTCAACAGATTTTCAATTAGTGCAATGTAGCAAAGTCTCTTTAGAACTAACAGAAATGTGAATTAAACCATCTGAAGAGTTAGTTATGAACCTTAAAATGCCATAGAAACAAGAGCCACATGAATTATATTAAAAATATTCAGTGTATCAACATTCAGTAGAATAGCTTGTTTTCAAAACTGATTTGAAGATGTTTTTTGCCTTGTCAGGTTACAAAACAATATTTTGGACCTGGAGAAATCATAGTTCAGTTGTCCATTTCACAAATCTGAGGCAAGTCCTCCCTTCTTTAAACACAGTAGGGACTTCAGGAAGTAGTAATTGAAATTTAGGCAAAAAATATATTGTTAACAGGATTTTGCTAAGTAAATTCAAAGGGACAGTTTTGAACCCACTCTAACTGAAGCACATGTCACTCAGCATGTGCCACTGTGGTGGCATTCAATATGTGCTTTGCAGGGGAGCAAAGGACTGCATGAACAAGACTAGTCTTCAGAGCTGTTAATAGGCTACAGTTCCCTTGGAATTATTGCGACTGGAGGGTGTTCAGGGTTTTCCAATAGAGTTGCATTTATTTTCATCTCAGCTACCTTACATTCTATGTGTGACAGATGTGTGGCAAAATAGAGTACTGAAATTTTACTTTCAGTTCTGAGCTGTGAAGAGAGAACAATGCTTGTCACATTTCAAAAAGGCTACAAAGGAATATCCTAAATAGTTAACAGAGACACTAGAAGGAAACAAAATAGAAGAGCTTTACCAAAAAAAAAAAAAAAAAAAAAAAAAAAAAAAAGAGAGAGAGAGAGAAATCCACCTATATATATCTGTAAAACAAGGAATCTTCAGAACTTTCTGAGTAACAAAGGAAAAGAATTATCTCAAAATCCCAGGCAGAAAAATGAATTTGAAACTGTGTTTTATTTTGAAGAAAATCTTGGATGTACTTCTGTTGAGTAGAGGATTCCGTTTGTGAGGAGGGGGCAAGGAGATGCACAAGAGGAAAACATTCCCAGCTTGCATGACGCAGTCAGGGTACATTGTCTGAAGGATCAGAATAGAATGAAATTATGAAATCATCCAGACATGAAGGTCAGCTTGTCCAAAAGTCATGTTAGCGCATTGTGGTTAGAAATCAAGCAGGCAGGTAGTTAAAAGGACCACCAAAACCAAACCCAAAATCAACTTTAAATCCCCTTGTAACAGAAAAAAAAAAAAGAAAAAAGGAAAAAATAAAAAAAAGACACAGACAGAATTTAAAAGTTAATGTAAGATTTGGTAACTTGATATTTGAATATTACAGTAAAATTTGGAGATTCAGCATGCTCTAAATAATATCAAATTGAATCAAAGGTGCAGGAATGGAAACATACCATGAGGTACCCTCTCTGGAAGAAAGCTGGGTCCTTCAAAGAGGTCTTTCAGTGCTACTGTGAATCCTTCACTGTGGAAGATGTACTTTATTTAGGAGCCTTTAAGAGCTGAAAGAAATTACGTGCCGTGTTTTCCTTGTCTATCTTACAATTACTAAGCAAACACAAAGGTCTTTTTTGTCCTCATTTATTCTGTGAAAGAGGAAATAATAATTAAGTAGAGCTCTGAAAATCCAAAACAAAAGAAAACAGGATCAACTTCATTGCCATGTGCCCTATTCAGACCTTAGAGTCAGGTTATGTCTTTAATATTGTGAAACAAAACTTCATTCACAAAGACCCTTTCGACTTTCTTGGAATGACATTTTACTTGCGGTGATTTTTAGCGGCTGGTTTGCTGGCTTGTTTGTTTGTTTTCATTAGAGGAGTCTGCTAAAGCATATTGATTTAACACAAAATCACCTTGGTATCAGTTGCAATAGCCCTCTAAGCAGTGCTTGGATTTGCAGCCCTAACTGGCATTGTGTTCTGATGCTTTTTGAAGACTTTTGAAAGTTAAAGTTGAATCAGTCCTTAACACCACTAACCATGCACCTGCTTCTTGACCCTAACTATTTGAAATATAACATTCTCTATCATTGCTCCCCAAGTCCTTAAAAAAAAAAAAAGTCTTATTCCGTATGCTCATATTCCTGTTAGATTTTGTGCTTAACAGTCCACAGCCTTGAGTTTATGACTGTAGAGGTCCCCCCATAGCGTGGGAGCCTCAAAAATTCCACTTACTCCATGTGTGCTCGCTGCTCTGTGAGCAAAGGGGAGATTTCATCCCTCAGGGCTATCTCAGCGGTATCTTCCACAAACACATCCCTTCTCTAAAAGAAGAAAGGATCTACCTTTTCATCCAGCTTAACTTTGTCTAGACAACAAATGCAGCCAGGTTTTGTACAGCTGATTTATCTTCCCCAGCTGACTAAGCCAGAGTGAATGTGATTCACAAAGATTTTCTTTTTATCCCATGTTTGTCTTTCGAACTTCTCTGTCTGCTTATCTATGCTTGTACCTGGGAAACCTGGGAAACTCTAAGCAGCTATCCCACTCCACAGGCTGAATGTCAGTCACCTCAGCAGGGATACACTAGTGGTGAAATGAGACTTTGGAGAGTCTTATAGGTAACATGCACTGCAGATGATGCAGATTTCTTTATTTTCCATTTCAGAAGTACTTATTGTTTCTTCATGCGGTACAGTTTTATCTGCAGCTCTTTTATACAACACAAGTGTCTTTACAGCTCAGGATAGGTGTTTTTCTGCATTCTTATTAATTTAAAGAAATAAATATCTTGATGAGAATGACCTTCATTATACTTCAGACCTGATCATTGCTCCCTGTGGGTTCCATTACCTCAGTGAAAGCCAAAGACAAAGTTCACTCAATAATTAGAGGGACTGGAGTTGTTCTGGTCTGAGAACCTGACACCCCTGCTGTGCTGAATGGCAGTGTACAGATGAGAGATTCGAGAGCTAAGAGACCAAACTAAATTAAGGCTGCCTAAGGTCTGCTGTGTTCATTAACTTGCAAATAAGGTGGGAGCACAACAAAAAGTGAGTGATCCTTCTCCTAAGTAGCCTTAAATCATTCCCATTTAGGATCTGCTCAAACAGGTTGATGTTAGCTTCTGTTTGGGATTCAAACCTACAGCAAGATAAGATGAATGTATAATAAAAAACATTGTTGTGTGTCAACTGACAGGTCTAGTACTTATCCAACAAACTTGTTGCACCTTTCTGTGCAACCATCTGTTTAGAAAAGACTTTATACATAAGAAATTTGTATAATATAAAATGTGTATAAATGTATATTTGCATAGACACGTGCATGTAAATACGTATGCGTGCACATATCTGAACTAATCAGTGCATAGCAGGAACACTTATTACAAAGAGCAGATCTGTTCCTGTTAAATTCATGGACAAAATTTTGTGTGTTAAATGGCATTTCTCTTCTATGTTACCACCTACACCTGGCCTGAAGGACTATCTGGAAGCATGACCCACAGGCAGCCTGTCCTATAACTGTCCCATGCACCAGGTCAGGGCCCAGGATAGCTCCTATGATACAGAGTGGACACAGGGTTTGTCTGAGTACCTCTCAGAAAGGCTGCATCCAGCTTGAAGTTTTGGAAAAACCTGAAGCCGTGTGTAGATATAACTGAGATTTGGGGGCCAGCAATGAATGAAGGTGCTTAAAATGGGACTGGTGGACTGTGCAATGTAGGACTGCCAGTGGGTAACACAGCACATGCCTAGCTGTGCTGGAGCTGTCCTGGTTTCATTTCAGGTGGGATAGAGTTCATTTTCTTCCTAGGAGCTGGTACAATGCTGTGTTTTGGGTTCTGTGTGAGAATAATGTGGATTACATGCTGATGTTTTACTCGTGGCTAAGCAGAGCTTACTCTAAGTCCTTTTGTTTTGCCTTGTTCTGCCAGGAAGCAGGTGCACAAGAAGCTGTGAGGGAGCCTGGCCAGGACTGCTGCCCTGAACTGGCCCAAGTATATGCCACACTGTGAAATCGTGAAATGCCATGCCCAGTATACAAATTTGGGAAGTTGGCTGGAATGGACTGATCACTTTTCAGGGATGGGCTGGACATCTCTCAGCAGGTGGTGAGCAGTTGTATTGTGCATCACTTGTTTTGGGTTTTGTTCCTCTGTCTCCTTTTAATAGCTATTGTTAGTAGTAGTAGGTTTTGTTTATTATTATTATTATTATTATTATTATTATTATTATTATTATTATTATTATTATTACTGCTGTTTGTATTTTATTTTGTTTCAAATTTTAAACTGTTTCTATCACAACCCACAAAGTTTACCTTTTCTTTCCGATTCTTCTCTCCACCAGGGGATGGGGTGGGAAAGAGTGAGTGGCTTGTGGTACTTAGCTGCCAGCTGGGGTTAAACCATGAGGTGTGCTGGGTGATAGGGGTGAACTTTGTGGCTTCTGTGGTCCTTCTCAACATTTTATTTATCTGGAACAAGTTTGCTTGCTTTTCAGCTTCCAGCATCTGTTTTTAAAGGCATCCAGTTAAGGCATCTGGCCCACCTGCAATCCCAAAACCAGGAACAGCTAGTGCATTCTATTTGAAAGTGCTCTTGGTGCACACCAATCTGTATCAGCTGTAGAGGGCACTTTTCAAAATGTGAATCAGGCCATTTCATTTTTAATGTGTATTGCTAAAGACCCTTGTTTCCCAATGAGTATATTAACAACCAACCCCTTGGTTAGGTGCCCCTGGGGAGGGAAGCAGGAAGGTGAGGCTGCCTTTCCTCTCTGCTTTTGAAGCCATGTGTCTGTGCAGAGGGGAATGTCAGGCTATTCCACCGACTTTTCCAGCTTGTCCTTCTGAATCAGTTTTCTGACTGAGGGGAAGCAACCAGCAGAGCTGGTCTCAGATGCCTGAACGGTGGGTGTCTGTCTCTCTGGGCCCCCTGAGGAGTCCAGCCTGCCCTTATTTGAGGGTACAGGGGTCCTGAGCAGGCAGGAGGGGTGAGTCACTTGATTATACCCTTCTATTTCAGCTTTCCAAGGGATCAGAGCAGTATTGGGGAAAGAAGTGTAACTGTGAAGGCACAGAGGATAGAATGGCAAAGTTCACATTCCAATAGTGCTGTCTTGAGCAATCATCACCTCTTCATTTATTTCTTTCCACAACAGACTTTCTTTTCACTGTCATTTATGCTAGTTAAGTTTTCAAGTGGGAACAACTCCTCTGTTCAGGGTTCAAGAAGCAACAGTGCCTGGAAAAGTAAGGGTGTGGTGTGGAAAAATAGCAGTAGGAAAGGAAGGTAGATGGGAATTCTCAAAATCATTTTAAAACTCACTGTTGCTGAGCAAAAAGCTATTAGCAGAGTAGTATTAGCAGAGTGTGCCATTAATTGTTGACATCATGACAGCAAATGTCTTCTTGATTCTCCACCTAGTTTTTTGCTGCCTTTCTTGGATACAGCTCCCCGGCTTTTTTCCCTTCTTTGTCATTTTGCCAGACTCTTTCTGGATCCTCTGCTCAGAGATGTGTTTCATGCTATGGTCACCAAGGCTATAGGATTCTTCCTGCTCTTCTCTGATGCCTTGGAGTGTTATACTAGCTGAAGGAGTCCTCTCCTGCATTTGTTTCTTCTTGGTGGTGATTACCCCTCTGTTGGGGGTCTCTGACACATTCAATGCTGTTGTGTGCGTAAGAGCCACCTGTTGGCCCTGCCTGGGGACCAGGCTGTCACCAGCCTCCACCCACTCCTGTTTGCATGGCCGTGGGTGAGGCAAGAGGAGCAGAATGTACAATGTGTTAATAAGAAATTTATACCATATTTGACAGCATTACTCTATTGATGGCTGCCAAGAATATGACTGGCATGACTTACTTGGGTCTTTCTCCGATCTCAGATATAAATTTGATATGTGTTCAGGCAAACACATATTTCAGGAGAATTTTAAAGAAAAGTTTATTCCATATATAGCTGTATTACAAGTATTTACTCTGCTGAATTGAATTCTAGCCATTTTCAGAATTTCCCTTTGTTTAACGTGAGTAATCAGCTATAACTGTGCAAATAATTTTTGGAATCAGACATTGTAAAATCCCAAGTGTGAACTTCCAAGAAACTTACTCTTGCTTTGTTTTTTTGTTGTTTGTTTGGTGTTTTGTTTTTGGGTTTTTTTTTTTTTTTTTTTGGTCTTAACACGTGGCACTGAGATCCTATCGCAGTGGGCAATTTGAGCCAACATCTGCCCAGCCCTCTTTTATAAAGAACATTGTGCCTTCTTTGTGTCAAATTTTAGAAATGTTGCCTTACAGGAGTGTTACACCACCACTCCAGATAATTCCTAAATGTAGTGTGTTTTAATACTCTTGGATAGTGATTTCACTTTTGAAAGAGGAAATTTTTGAAGGAAACAAAGGCAGCTAAGTATGTTGATAGGAATTACGTATCTCTATTTGCTTTTATAAACACCTTACTCTAACATGTTGTGGCATCAAATGTGCACACATTCTCTATTTGCAATTTTTCATACTTGATATACGCTTTGTCTAGGCAAAACTCTATACTGCCTCTTGATGGAGGACAGAGTACTGACATAGTTTAAGTAAATATATGATATATTAGCATCCATCATTGCTCTTACAGCTGAAGAACATACAAACTGCCTCACTTCTATGTGTTCTACAGAAAACATGAAAACTTAAAAAAAAATTTAGATAGCAGAGAAGGAAAGTCATGAAAATAATAAGTTTGGATTGTAAAAAATATATTTTAGAAAATTTCTTCTTTGCACAGGATGAGCGAAAATGAAAAGGAGAGCAAAGAAGCAATGAAATGGAGAAGCCAAGGTGAAATGGAGTTCTGAGCCCCTTTGCTACCATGTGTACAGGTAAAAGACTGCTTTATTTTCTGAGATGAGGTCAGCTTCATTATTCGTTTGCTCCGAGTCAGAGATGGGCAGTAGAAATACTGGTGTGCCTGGCAGAAAGGAGTCAAAGGAGCACAAAGCAGCAGGGTGACAAAGTGGCCTACTGGCTCCGGGACTGAGTTAATGTCACACAGGGCTGCATGACAGCGTGTAAAAAAGGAAATGCAGGAACAGCAGGGAGCAGGGAACTCTTCAGAGGACTAAGGGTCCAGTGCCTCTGAGCTTTCCTTAAAAAAAATGAAACTATGAAGAAAAAGGTACAGTAGCAGATAGCACTGAAAGTTGAAGGATTGCTTAACTCCAAAGCTCTGTCATTAGAAAACAGGTTGAGAGAAAGGAGAAACATCAAGGGCTAGAAAAGGAAGGCTGAGGAAGGGGGAGAGGGAGGACAGACTATTGTGGATGACATCTTGCAGCTTGAGAAGAAACAAAAAAATTATTGTTGCTTCCCAGTCAGTCACCAGGACAACAGCAGATTGAATTTGGAGCTGTCTGTAATAATTTATAACTACTTTGTCTCGGTTGGATTATTATGTTGCTTTTCCTGCTTTTGTTGGATTCATTAGCTTGGCAGAGCTTCAACCAGAAAGGCAAGGTAAGAGAAGAAAGGGGAATTTTTGGAAAAATTTGTATCTACAGAACACTGCTATGAAAATACTGGTGAACTCAACACTCTTGTTCCTTTGAACACCTTTTGTGCTCTGATCTGTTCCCCAGGTTAAGAGAGGCGCACACAAAGAGAAGTGACAATGAGATCCTTCGCTGCTGTACAAGGACCTTCTGCTCCCTGTGTCCACTGCTGATCTTCAGCACCCAAAAATAAAGTTCAAGAATGTGCTGGGATCTGGTAGGACACCTTGGCCCTGACAAGGAATTCACTGGAAGGAAAATCATGGTGTTTGTACCACAGGAAATCAGGGTGACAGGCCCAGAGCCTATGGAGGTGGGAGGTGTTAATGGAGCAGAAGCATGGTCCTGCAGAAGTTGTGTCTGGTATGTTTTGAAGGCAGGAATGACAGGGATAATGGGGAAGCTGCAAACAGCTGTCTGAAAAGACCAAGGTCAAAAAGTAACCTAGCGGTGGCATGGAGGAGATGGGCAAGCATCAGGCAACATGCTGCACTTAGCCATTCAGCTGTCTGGAGGACAGAGTGATGGAGACTGGTAGTGAGGGAGGGTGCCCTTTCACGGCAGGCAAACAGCTGAGTGACAAAAATCCCATTAGTCCATTCCTGCTGCGATATCCACACCTGTTAGGGGCAAAGTTGGTAAACTGCACACATGGGCAAATTGCTCACCATATGGTCTAATTTCTTTTGGAACCAGTGTGTGGTGAAATGCAGAAGGAACCATCCTACAGCATGCAAATAAAATGCCGTGCTATGGCACTGGACCTTTTAGGCTTGCTTTTTCAAAAGCCAAAGGTTTTACTAGGAATTGGCTGTCCTGCAGACTTAAATTTCTGGGACATGTCAGAGGCATATTGAAACGTTCAAGCAGCAATAGTAAAGGGTACTAATGATTGCAGGGAAAACTCTTTTACAGCTCTGTATTTTATCCTAACATCCAACTTTTGAGTAACCTAAAAGGTTGGAGATCTGTCTGTTCTGCTCCACCTATAAACCTATCCAGCCTCATGACAAAATAGCCACATTCCACCCAAGTATTTAAAAAAAACCCCAAACACCACTGATTCCTCCATCCTCACTGCATGCCCAAGTTTTATGGCTTCATTAAAGTGACAAATGCGAGGAAGAAGCAGTTTGGTGTGTGTCATGCTTTGCACATTGCACTGATTTTATTACCTTTAACATTTTAAGGTGTCAGGGTAGAAAACATCCTGTCCCTCTGCATACAAAGGACTTGTTCAGTATGGCGGTTTCTGAACAGCTGGGATTAGCGCACATCCCACACAAATGTATTTGTGTAAAATATTCAGTATTGTAGCCTGTTTGGGTTGAAGCATCCATTTATTTGCCTGTATTTTTCTTGACTTGTAGCTTTCCCTTCCAAAGATATTATGGCAGACCTCCCTTTCCCCCTGAGGCTGGGGTCAGCTTATTGTGCTGTTTTAGGATTATATTAAATAAGCTTACAGAAAACATAAACAAGAAAAAGAAATGGCAACTCTGAGCCACACATCAATTTTCCTTCACTTTTTCTTTCACCTACAGCTATTACTTTAGTCCTTTATGAACCCCAAAGACTCCTTGCTCTACTGTGGCAAGCACTTTGTGAATTGTTTATTAGCTTGGAAAACTGTTTCTGTCTCTCAGGACAGGTGTCAGTAGAAGATATCTGGGACAAATACTCTGTGAAGAAAGTACCTTTTTGCCTTAGGAATCAATGATTTATTCCAAAGGATCCAGTGCTCTGAACCACGCTGAACTGAAGACCAGCAAATGTTACCTTCCATCTCTTCCAGTGACTTTAGTGCTGTCTTCATTATCATCTTCTGTTCTCCCTTGCCAATTCACTCAGCAGTTTGCCTCCTGTGCTACACACCAGCTGACAGATGTATCCTTTTCATTTCACATACTATTAAAGCCTTGGGCACTGCTTTCTGGAGATATTTATACAGCTCTGGGACCCAGTTGCTGGAAAAGTAGTTTGTACTGAATATTTGTTACATGTTCTACAAGATCCCACACACTATTACTTTGCATAGAGTAAAACAACAGAAAAAAGTGCTGATGCCTTTGCATTTATTTTGGATGAAACTTAAACAGTGCACCTCATACTGACAGTTTTTCAAAGTTAGCCTCTGTAACAGCCTGAATTCCATGACTAAAAATTTTCCTATATGACACAGTACCTTAAGAACCTATCTACCACCAAGTTTCTTCATCTCCCACAAGCAAATAGAGTAGGGAGAATATCTTCCTTCTGCTCGCCACAAGACATTTCTTGTGTTCTTAACACAAACAGTGGTAGAGAAAGGATATCTGCAACAAAATGCACTACTGACTGTGTTCCCCCACATTAATCAGGAAGAGCAATCAGTTTTTTGCTGATTCTGCTGTTGTGATTTCTTCCCCTTTTTTTAGTCAACACTGGGCAAAGTGTGGAACTGATATACGAATCAGTTGGGTTTATGTTGAAATTCTCTTTATGTGTGTTTCACTTTCAGCATACCTTATAGATATGTTAGCTGTCTATTGAATAACCATTTCATGGCTCTGCCAGAGGAAGGTGTCTGAATCTGAAGGTTTTTTTGCCAAGTGTTTTACCACGGTTTTCTCATTTATATGATCTGCTAGAAAAAGCGATAAACACAGAATATTTGAAAAATGCCACAGCAGAACCCTTAAGGTAAACCAGCTGGCCTTTGCTTCAGTTTCTAGGGCAGCATTTTAATAAACATTAGTCATGGTGATTATGGAACATTTTTATCAAGGATACATCATTTCCAGCATTATCCCATTTTTGAGTCTATATTAGCATAATAACTTGCATTATTAGTATAATTTGAGACATTTTAAGGACATGGATGGAGAATAAGAAGCTCAGGCTGGAAAGCCTCAGATTGCCAATTGCTTGTCTTGCTTGCCAGGGCCAATTAACATATTTCTTCCATTTCTGCCTTTGTTCGACTTATCAAAACACGAATGTGCAGCAGACTTTCAGAATCACTTAGGCTCCTTGTTCAGGCTTTAGAAGCACATAGCAACACGAAGCACATTCATGCAGATTAAGTGCTCTTTGGAGTATTAGAAACCACTTAATCTGTATAAATATGCTTCAGGTTGTTCAGCTTTTACAACACCTTGAGAGGGAACTGCAGTGGTTCAGAAAAGTGTGTGATGCATTATTTAAAAGAAGATATATAATCCATTATAAGTTTATCTTTGAAGTGACTATTGTCAGAATCATAGTTTATATTTTTATATTTTGGACTTCATTGCACTGTGTTAATGCAAGTGACAAAGGGAATTTCTATTATATACTCAATTACTTTCAAAATTCTGGTTTTAGCACTGTTGATTTAGAAGATAAGCATGAGAGATGTATAAGTGCTGAGCAATTTTACTTTACAAATTTGTGCAGCAGGAAGAATTTACATTTTTAAACAGAAAAAGGTAAACAGTATTTATTTTCTCACTGAGTTGATATGTTATTCCATGCATAAAATACCTTTTTAGTTTCCATTGACTCTAATTTTCATTTGCAGTAGAGCTGAAAAGAATGAGGTATGAGACAGGACTAAGAACATCATATTGTGATGTTAGATATTTTGCTTTTGGGGTTTACAGCGTCATTTAGTCTAATAACTCTTCGTAGCACAGTTTAATTATTGCCAAAAATAGAATGCATGGTTGCATTGTGCAGCTTTCCCAGAGGATGTCTTATGTGTCCTGAGATAAATTTAAGCTCTATATTTTAACATATGTGCAACTGTAACTGTGTCGCATTCTGAAATCCCTTGTTAGACAAATGCTTGCAGCAGCCATTAATAATTGGAAAGTAACGTGGACAAGACAGTGTTCATCTTAAAATACTGACCCCAGAAAAGTAAATAATACTTTTCCAGACTGGATGGCCTCATGAAGAGCTGATTTCAATATATTAAATTCCATTATTTTTGTGAAAACACAGGACTTTTAGCATCAATATATACCTGTTATGGGAAAAAGCCTACACTCTGTGGTTGATCTCAAAGGATGATTTAGTAACTGCTTCTCTTCCCTGCTTGCACCTCTGAGGCTGTTTGCCCCCTGAGTTGGTGGGCAGTATCATTCCCAGCTGTGGCAAATAAATGCCAGCCGCTGGAGGCGACTGCCAAGTGCTCCACCACCCTTCACCAGAGAGCTTCTTCATTTGCTGAGGAGACACCACGGCAAGCCAACCATGCAGGTCCACTGCTCCTGGAGAGTGTCCTAGATGGGCCATAATATCCACAGTGGTTTATATTCAGGTCCCTGAGGAGCACTTCCCTTGGCAATATGATCTTAACCTCGCTGTAGCTGTTAGAGCAGCTGCCAGGGGGGATGTTTTTGGCCCTGATACCTGTGCAGAGACAGGGGAGCAGGGGAATTCTTGTTTGCATACAAGAGCAGGCTGAAGACTCCTTTGAAAGATGTTTAGTAACACAAATGGGACTTGCAAAAGGCAGAAGGCCTCTTTGTGGAGACAGCAGAATTTTGACCTTCCTTTTCTCCTTTTACATAAAATAATCAAGGACATGACTTTAGCTGTGAAAGAAACTGTTGTGTGTCTGTTCTGGTAATTTAATTGTCCCTGTAATGAAGCTTTTCGTTTTACAGAGATTTGCAATTTTTTTTTTCTTTTGGTAAGAATTACAAATATTCTCTTTTGTAAAAATAAATCTAAAGAAATTATAAAGAAGCGTTGGAAATTCTAATATTTTGCTGTGATATTAGTATGCAACTGCAGTAAACTAAACTGGGTGAAAAAGGTTTCTCAAATTCAAAATGGATTAAAAAAATTAAATTAATTAATTAAATTCATTGGATTCAAAAAGAAGACTAGGTAATTAAGGAAAACTTCATAATTTTAATCCAATTTAAGGTGCAGGTTGCATCGTTTATGAAGCACACAAAAATACCAAGATTTTTTCCACTGTAAGCTTGGAATTAATTCCCTGGGTTATATCCAGTGCAAACACTGAAATGTTATATGACCTCTATTGCACAGAGGTCCTTTGCCAAAAGCTCATTGCAGTAATGGGCTTTAATATTTTTTGCATTGGATTTTACTCTACTGTTGGTTTTATCATTTTTGATCTCAGCAAATGTGCTTTATTGTCTGGATCATTTAATTTTGTTAGGCAAACGTGCTTCATTTTTTAATGATAAAATGTTAGCATACTCTTCAATAATAACAGTTTTTCCTTTCAGACCTACTCATGCATAAAGTCTAATCTTTTGTAGTTGAAGGAAGATGTTCTTTAAGAACTGATTTAGGGTCTGCCTTTGTTTTACTAATTTTTAATTACATGCAGTCAGACCTGATTAATCTGAATTAGCATGCAAAGCCCCTTTTTAGAACTAAATAAAATCAGATTAACAAGTAAAGGATACATACAAGGATGTGTTCTAAGGTTGGTTAAAAGTTAAATCCTTCTTATTCTTAAACACTTCTGTCTGAACAATTTATGTATTCTAATTGGGTACACAGTTTTGCTGTGTAACAGGGCTTTAATTCCTTTTGACTTTTGAGCAAAGCATCTAGGCATCATAATAATATTATGCAAGGAAATGCCTTTGCAGGGTTTTATAACTGGAACTGGACTTAACAAGATCAGTTCATCCAATGCCCTTCTGAACACAAATGAATTTAAAGAGGTGGCACTTTGTGGCAATTTCAGAAGTCACATTACTTTTTTAAAGAGTACCTAATGCTACCTGATATGAGCTAAGAGCAGCTGCTGTGAGGGTGAAGACCCTGCCTTTCCTCCAAGCTCTGTTCTTCCCTTGCTCCTGGTTACCCACTTATTTTGTACTGGCTTTGGTGACGGAGCTCAGCGCAGCACCTCAATGAAATAAAATGGCAGAACATAATCTGGGAAAAATAGTGTATATGGAATTTTTCTGTTTGTAAAGCAAACTGAAGGAATTTTCCAAGGAGTCAGCCAATCACTGAATCTGATGAGATGGAGGGGAGAGGGTAAATATCCAGTGAAGCAGCGTGAAGGGGAATAGAAGGAAGGAAGAAAAAGAAAGGATAGGGCAAAATCTGTCTTTCAGGCATTGTGGACCATTTGTCACTCCAGTCCCAGTGTGGGACTGTGCTCTGAGGAGGCCGAAGTCTTCAGCTCAGCTGTGCTTGAGCACCCTGTTTAGCTCACAGGAGCAGTGTCAGTAAATTCAGCTGGATTTAAGTATGTGCTTTAAGCAGAGGTAGATTTGACAATCCATTGTGGGCATCCAATTAAAATGTTTTCTGGCTGTGGTTCACACACATGCCCCTGCCTTGGTGTGAGCATACAACTCTCCTGGTGTGTTGCTAATAATAGCAAACCTGCTCTTCTCTGGGCAGAGGCCACAGGTATGCAGAAACCTCCTTGGAGACAATAGCCTTTTTAATTGATTGTAGACTATTATATACTACTACTAAAGAATTACTTCTAGTTGTAAGAACTGCACAGTATAGTAACTCCATGTCTCATCTCTATGTTTCTAAGCCAAAACATGGCAAATTGCACTTTTAGCATTTTGATGGGGAAAAAAATATTAAAAAGCTTTTCAAACATAATGGAAAAGGTTACTGTAGCAGGATGTTGGTTATTTTAATTTGAAATTATAAATACACATCTAGTAGAGGACAAAAAAGCCTTTATACTTGACTAACCCGTGCCCTATTTATACTACATTTTGCCCTGATGTATTTCCGTACTGTGTACAATAAAATACAAATTACTCAAATTCATCAAGAGGAGAATAATTGGCATATAATAGGGGATCTGGCTACTATACTGGCAAGCTGCCAAAAGGAAAGATGAAAGAAGCTTGTGGAGAAGGGGGCATAAAAATGCATGTGAATGCAAAAAGCCAGAAACTATAGGAATAAGTTTATGTGCATGCTAAGTCCAACTATGTGACCTGGCTTATATCAAAGAACAGTAGTGACATTATGAGATTCCCAACGTGGAATTATTTCTGTGAGTCATTCATATATTTAATTTTATTTAGGCTGAAACTGAATTGCTCAAAAAGACAAGCGGAGTTTTGATATGGCTGTTTGGAAGCTGTAGGAACCCAGATGAGCAGAAACCACAACCATGCTAGCATGCTGATCACATCTTTTCAAGCTGAGAGGCCAAACACTGCAAATCCTTAGCTCCCTGATTAGACATTTTGCTTAGCTGGGGCCTAAGTCAGGAAAACTCATTACTCTTTTCTTCTTTTTTTACTTTTCTATTTTCCTTTTTCTTAAGACTAAATTCTCCATTCATTTCTTGTACTGCTGTAGATTTTCAACAATGATCACATTATTGGTCAAATCCAGACCCTCTTTCCCATCCCCCATCTGGAAAGAACAAACAGTTTCTTACAGTTTCTTAAAAATCTGCTGTTGCACTTCTGAACTTTAGCTGTCAGGCACTTGGATGCAATGTTTTTCAGGAGGGAATACAAATCTGTCCGTTTCAGTGCTATTCCGCTTACCCTTAATTCTCCTCCTTCATTCTGGATAAATAAAAAGATTAATTCCCACACATTCTTGAAGCTCTGCTTGGCTCTAAATTAGATCAAGTTGGGAGTTTTGCTCATTACCGCTCTTCTTCCCTGCTGGCAGAGAGACTCTTGTATTTGTCACTTGTATTCTTCCTGTCCTCCTGTCCTTACAATTCGATTGTAAATCCCACATGACCATCATTCAAGCAAAGAACAGACTGCTGGGGCTTTCAAACACGTTTCTTTCTGTAAAAAGTGTACAAATAAACACACGTTACTCCCAGACAAACCCTTACACCACTAATAAAGTTTTAGATGCACAGAAAATAATGCAGTTGAAAATACAGCGGAGCACAAATTTTAAAGGCTGCTTATCTCATTAGAATGGCATTTCAGCATTTCAGAGTGCCAGCGTGTCGCTTCTGTTCTGTGGGTTCTCCCCTTCAAGAAGAATTACTGTCTCTCTTTAGGCAGGCATATTCTGCAACAACAGTTCCCACCATGTTTTTAATGCATATGCATATATATCTCAGGCACAGAAAAAGCTATACATAGGATGAATCATCTGTTTCATAAACTCGACTGTGCTGTTGTCAGAACCTATAAAAATAATGTGACAGGCAGGCCTCAGCAGAGTGTCTATCCACCAGCTATTGTGAAGACAATCAACCACCTTCAATCTTCATCATCTTGGCTGGAAAACTGCCCCTGGAAGCCTGGGGGAATACAGACATGCAGGAAGCCAAAAGTTTGACAGATCTGATTTTTCAATAACCAGGAATATGTGTTCCCTAGCAGAAGGTTTTGAAAATACCTTGTCTGTCCCACCTTCCTGTTTATACTGAAAGAGCTCCAGGCTGAGCAATTTTGTTGATTACAGCACCAGTGTGACTGGCCAATATGATACCATCTAGAAGCACCCCTGCTTTATAAACCTTGCAACCTTTTTTATAGCGCGCTGAAAGTTCATGCAGACCTGTGAGGTAAGGTATGCTCCTGAACATGAACACACACACAGGAGGTCTCTTTCCTGCTTGTCATCCAGGATGGCCACTGACAAGCACCACTGAAAAGATTTTTCAATAGCTGAATATGTTTGTATTATACTCAGCAAGGTCAGGCTGAGATTGCCAATGTTTGCTTTTTTCTCACAAAGCCAAATGACAAAGTGTAGTGGCAAAAGATGGCAGTAGGTTCTGGTCTTCTTTCACCAGAAAATAAAAACCCAACACTTATTAATGCTAATGCACAGGACTTTTTTTCTTAGAAAGGTGCTAAAATACCAGGACTAATCAACACAAAGTGGCCAAATTACACAACAAATTGGCTTACAAAACTATTAGCTCTGTGGACAAGGAGCCAAGGAAATTATCTTAGCAATTTTATCCCCCTGTAATCTCTAAAATGAGTGGCTGGTGTGGACATGGGAATTTTGATTATCACTAGATCAATGAGACCATATTAATTTTATCATCATCCAAAAGTGTAGGAAAAATGGAAAAATAACCCCCAAAACAACTTTGGAAATTCATACAAACCCTGTTTTAAAATTACAAAAAAGCCAAAATAATATTGAGTTCAGCTATCAGAAAGTAAGACTTTTGTTTACTATGCAATTATGTGAAATTCTATGTGATTTTGTTTGATGAGGTTTATAGTTATGTGCTTCTTAATAAATCCTTCTGTATTTGCACAGTTGAGCTGAATTCCATGGAAGAAATTTGGATTTAGAGGAAATTATGAATGAGAACAAGAAATTGTACATATCTTTCTATTTTTCTTGAACTCTCATGTTCCTTTAACACGTTTAACAACAGTTTAATACATGCTTGACCTTGAGCCCTTATTTGGGCTTGACTTTAATAATATGCAATTTCTCTTTTGCTCTAGAGCATAGGTTGAAGCCTCTTCAAAAGTGAAGATAAATTTCTATAATGCAGATTTGTCTGACATTCAGATAAGACACAGACAGGTGAAATGTTACATCATGTTGATATGTCGTACGTGGCTTTTTCTTCAAAGTTTTCACCTGTCAACCCCTCCATCCTGGTTACCACTTTCAGAGACATGAAAAAGTTCAGAAAGGAATAATTTTCTTTTCCTAAATTTCAGTAACCTCAATTCTGCCTAAATATGAGACGCAAAGCTGTCTTAAAGAGAATGAATTTTTAATTTAAATTAAGATGGAAATGTAATAAACATTTGGCTAGTAAAGAGGCATTTCTGAAAGTGAAAAATGTATATTTAATAATAAAACCTGCAAAGGTAGAGAGCGTATAAAGGATGACTGTCTGGTGAGAGGAACTCAGCCACATTTCTGTTTCCCTGGTTCAACACTGAAGTCTCCTTGCTTCTTTGAGAAACAGCTTGAACAAAACACTAATGAATATACATAGACGATGCAACAAATCCTGTGCTGGCAGAGGGACAGATTTTATGACCTAATAGGTCTTTTCTCTCTCCAAAGGCTATAATTCTCTGAAAAATAAATCCCTTTCCATGGAAATGTGAGTATCTACTGCACAAAATAATATTATTTTACAGAGTGATGTGACTTGGTTATACTGAGTGGAGATCACCTGCGCCTAGAGAAAGGAAGAAAATTAAGAGATAACCAGTCTGTTAACAATAAAGGCCCCAGGAGCATAAATTACTTCTTTTTTTAACTACCTTAAACAATTACCCCATTTCTAGGCAACCCAGCCTGCTTCCTGAATAGTTTTGTGTTTTCCATAATCCCACTAAAGTCTTACAGAGTCTTGCTGAATTTAATTTCTTCAGTTTCCTACTTGTATCCCTGTACTTTCTCAAATCAGCCATTATTCTAGTGATGTTGAATTATACAGAACCTTTTGATTATAGTGCTACAAAACACAAGGAACCTTCAATATAATTGAGGCTTCTACAGTGGTCAAACCAGCCTCATCTACTTCTTTATGCAGAATTACAGAAACCCTGTGACGTGGCACACATTCCTCACCACTTTGGCAATCCAAAACATTGTTTAAACAAGAAGGTACTCTGGCACTGCTTATAATTCCCAGAAATACAAAGAAGAAAATTTCAGAAGAGTATGACTCAACAAACAGACTTAAAAGAAAGATCTGCTTTCATTTCCTGCTGGAATCAGTAACAAAATAAATTTCAGGCTCCCCCCCCCCCCATCCTTCTTATTTTTTGACCAACATTAAAATCAGCTCTTTCCAATATGGGCCAAACTCTGCTGCTGTTCATTTGTCACTGCTTTCCTTTGTGCTCAAGGCTAGACTATGCAATTAATTTTTACCAAGGTCTGTTGTGTAATTTTACTGAAGATCACTAATTTTTACCAAAGTCCTCTGGATAATTTTATTCAGGTCTGCTCAGCAGGAAGCTACTCTGGCTTCTGCTCTGATGGTCTAGCCAAATGCTGGATGCTGCCCTCATATCTGGAACAGGAGCAGTGCCCTGCAAGGGCTTCTGAAAAGAGCAGGGCACGTTACAGATACAGTGGCAGGAATGTGCCTGCAATCTGGGTGAGGTCTGCTCAAAAATGCTTTTTTTCCTAATCCATCTGGAATCTCCTGTTTGAGCTGATGCACTGTGCATTTTATTAATCTGATGTTTTCTTATCCCATATTGGTGTAATTCCGTGAACTTTCAGAATTATTTCTATTTATAGTTTTGTTAGGAGGCAAGAAACAGATCCTTTACTCAGGAGTTTTTTCTCAAACTTAGAGCTCACTGTCTGCTATTGTGACAGTTTATCTGACAACCTCTTTTTGATGTAATGATTATATTATTTGTGAATGCATTTTGTCCTCCTTTTCCATAACAGGTTAAACTGTAGATATTTCAGTGCCTTGACTTAATGAGGTCTTTCCTAACCTAGTAAGCACAGCTTTCTACTTTCTATGTAGGAAATAAAAGGTGAACAGACAAAAAGAGATTTTTCTTTTCCTTTTCATGTGAATAACATTTTAATAAAATTGTTGGTAAGTTGTGTACGTGTGTGGAGAATGAAGACAATGGAGTCATGTATCTAAAAGCCATTTTGAAATCCACAGGGGCTGGAAGTACTTCAGGGAGAGAAGGTCAATTCTTCCTAAAGTGTGAAAACTTCAGAAAATATTTCAATTGTCCATCTACTTCAATTGTAACATCTACTTTTGCTTCAAACTACTGCCTGACATATTGATGTGTGTATTTTCCATATGCTCCCTTGAATGAACTGAGGAATCAGACGATGAAGGCTTTGCTTCTGAAAGCACACATTCCTTTTTGAAAATCAGGAGAAATTGTTTCAAATCCCTAACTACATTATTTAGGAGATATAACCCTAGTGCTATGGATACCAGAAATCTCAGCATGGGAAGGTTTTCCTCTTGTCCTCTTGATATTTTACAGATTCTGCAATCAATGTTGTCTACCACCTGTAATGAGTCTAGAAGAAGTAGAAACTTCTGTCATTTACATACCAGCTGAATCCACAAAACCATTTAAACTCTTTTTCTCATTGATTTTTATTGAGCAATGGCTCCTAAATGCTTTTGTGGATCTAGCAAGTAATATTTTCACTTCTTTATTGAGAAAAAGGTAATATTATCGCCAAATTCCTTTAAAAGCCAAGAATACTTGTCTCACTGTAATGCATGACTTTGAAAACTTGTCAGTGTATTTTACTGCCATGCTCAGAAACATAATTGCATATTTTATAAAGTATAATCCATATTAGCAAGCTAAGGTAGAGAACAGCCTAGATCTCCTATTTTGTGTGGTTTCCATATTAGTAAATTTTGCAATATGTTTGGTAACATTAACAATTAAGTACCATCATGACTTTGAGAGGGAATTAGAAATAGCCTGTGTCTGGTCTTCCAGCTCCTCTTGTGCTTCTTTAGAAATATGAAACAATCTCAAATGGTGTTTGTCTGACCTATCAGACTAGTTTTATATCTTCTTTCTATAGCTGGGGCAGTGCAGAACAGCCAGAGCATGCTGATGACTTTGGCTCATTAATTTTAGTGAGGCACTGGGTCTGAAGGTTGTTTAATACTTCTGGACTGAAGCTTTCTCTGCCTCTTTGGAGAACTGATGAATACAGTTGGCAGTGCCATGTCTAGAGCACCAGTCTTCTGACTAACACTTCTTGGAGCCACACTGAAACACAGCAATGAATGCAGCTATCCAACAATCAAAAAATGCATCCCGTCACCCTTTTATTTCCTTAATGCACTTTATGGCCATCTTGTTCCCACAGAAAAAAATGCTCTGTTTTTAGGAAGCAAAAGGGAAATCAGACCCTGTGGGCAATAGTGGAGGAGCGAGTCTGGTCTGCTCTGCCAGTTTGCAGTGGTCCCATGGGGCAGTTACCACCCATTTGAATCACTGAAGGAAGTTGCTCTATTTACCTCATTCTTACCATACAAGAGCAGTGCATGAAAGAACTTGTGTGGAAATCCTCAGCTGCTGTTACAAGGCTTTTTTAAGTATCTTGCAATGTCAACAGTCAGTTTGGCCCTCGTATACCTTAACTTCATGCTTAAGATCAATGGGGCAACCCTAACATAAAAATGAGGAATGCATAACACTATTAATCTGAAAAGGTACTGCATTTAATGACACATTACCTAAAATATATTGTCTACTGGTTACAAAGTTAACACAAAAATATAACACGCAGGTGGTTCAGTCTGTGAAATAAGGTTTATGTCTAGAGGTTGTCCTGGTTGTTACTGGAACACCATCAAACTCTCTTCTACCCATAAATATCAGACTTTGGAATGCTCCAGAGCAGGGCCAGCTATAAAAAATATTGTTTGCTATTAAGAAACTCTGTGCACTATCCAAACAAGATTTTGGAATTCTAGGAGTTGGCCATAAAGACATAACTACACAAACTAAACAATTCTATGATTCTATGATTTCAGCAGAAACACTGTAAGGTCTAATATTAAGAAGGCATCATGGTGTTAACAAACTATTACGAAGGCATCATGGTATTTAATTAACCTCTTAACAACCTCAGAAAGAAAATCAGACTTCAAATATATTAGACTTACTTACTGAAGTTAGCTGCCACCACAAATCATTAATATGCGTTACTGAGATATAAGCCAAACCCATATATTTGTCATTCCAGGGAAAATCTTGAGTTACTTAGAAAAAAACCAAAAACAAACCCAAACAAGCAAAGAAACCAAACCAAACCATTTTTTGCCAATATTGAACCATCATGGGATGCCATAGGGAGTATGATCTCTGACCCTGCACCAAGCCCAGCCATCTCAAAATTCTACAAGTATATGATTACTCAAATCCTTCCTTCTGACTAAAAGGAATTTATTTTTCAAAATGGATCTTTTGTGCTCCTTTCCATTATCGGCTCTTATTAACTGAAAATTACCAGAAGTGCCAACCAGTCCACAGACGAGATGAGACAAAACTCTAAGACTTGAAGGTTCAAGTGCCCCTGAAGCAGCAGCAGCCCCCACCAGCCTCCCAAAAGAGCCCATGGGAGACATCCCCACCAGTCAATAGTCACCCTGTCAGCCCACTCCTCCCAACCTCACCCCTTCCAACCTGCCAGCTAATGAGGGAGCTCATTGAAGAGGGGCAGAGTTTCTATGACCAGCGGCAGCTGCTTTGAATAATGTCCATTTACATTGGTATTCTAGTCCTGCTTTCTCTTAAAGCTGAAAATGTAGGGGCTTAAGCAGTTAACTGTCCTTATGCATCCTTATGAGGAAGTGAAGTTCAGCCTATAGGGCTTCCCTTTATGGGTGCTCTTCAAGGAGAGAAAAGGGGAAAATCGATGAGTACAGAAACTAGCATAAAATCAAATCTTGTGAAACACACAATCCTACATTTATTTATGCTCATTTAACTTGTTAAATGGGCTATTAGGAGACCATAACTTTTCCAAGTGTCTCTGCATAATCCAGGCCTTACATTGCTCCCTCTTCAACACTTCTAGAAAAAGTGAGACAGCAAAGAGATTTAAAGTTCATTTGTAACTGGTTTCTGTGAGTAGCAGTGCTGGCTGCATGTTTATCAATGTGCCTTGCAGTCTTGGAAGCAGAAAAATGGGTGTTTTCCTCTTAGCACTTGCACCCTGTTAGCAGAGTAGAGCACAGTTGTCAGCTCCTCTGAACTGTTTCAGCAGCTAGGGCTGAAAATTGGACAGAAGAGGAAAACAAAATTGACATCTGTGAAGCAGCACAAATGTGTCAGTTCACTTTGGAGACCGTGCACCTTGTTACCTTTCTGTCGTGATAGGATATGAGGAAAAATAAAAGAGACATCTGGAAGAACACTTAGAATTGCACAGGAAAGAGAAGCAAGGGAGCCAGCAGCAGACAAAGTAGTTTCTCAAGCACTTACATCTTGGAGGGACTCTCTGAGGCTGCTTTTTTTGGTGTTTGTACAAACTTGAATAGCCTTACTGAGCCATAGTCCCATTTCTCTCTCTAGATGTTTGTATCTCTGTGTCCTTATATACCCCAGCTTATCAGTTTTGTCTAGTTTTTTTATAAAAAAAGTGAAATAAAACTTAAAGCAAAAGAAAGGAGAACATCTATCAGCACATAAAATGCTTCAGGCAGATTTTCATCTGGAAAAATATTAAGGAATGAATAGGAATGTATAAGTGAGCTACTATGAACAACAATAAAATGTAGTGATAAAAAGTACATGTAAAATAGAGCTGAGCCATCAGCAGAAAGCCCACAGGTTGCTCCTGCAGCACACAAATGTCCAGCCTGACATTTGAATGCCCAAAAGGTCTGTATCATTTTCTTCCTCAGTGCACTGTGAACAGTGTTCTTTAACAGTTACTCTAATAAATGGTTTGAGGGAAACACCCTCGTATTATTTTCCATTGATATGCAAAATGTTTCCTTAGAGAAAATAAATAAACCAAGCATGAATAAATTTAGGCTGTTAGATTGTGACATTCTTTACAAGTGAAAATCTGGGCCAAGAGTCAGCTAAATGCAACAAATATATCTCCTGAAAAAAACCCAAAACCTAACAACTCTGAAAAAAAAAGGCATGATACAGAAAACAGTTATAGAAATTGTTTTCATTATTATTTCATTTTATAATTGGCTTCAAAAGGGACCCATCAACATCAGAGCTGAACCTTCACTGTATCAATCTATTAGTGGCTGCTCAAACCATCCCTCCAGGTCAGTGTTGCTGAGTCTGTTCTCCAAATGCTGTTTGAGAAGAACATAAGATGTATAAAAAAACATAAGGAGTGTCTTTCCCTTTTGTATTGCTTATCTGCATCAACAATCCATTTAAAGTATTAGCAGGGAGAGAAAAATAAAAGAAACAGAAAGAGCAGGTTGTTCTAAAACCTCTAACCCCTTTCAAAGTTGAGAAACAGGTCAGGAGGCAATAGGGACCAGGGTAAAAAGGAAGTCTTGCTGTGATTACTTCCTTCATGGAGAAAAAAAGGACCAGTGTGGGGCACTTGGGCCTCTTCTTGCTTTGGGCAAAGAATTTGCTCAGCAGTTGTGTTAGGTTGCAGGGCTAAGCCAGGCTCAATCCTCTTGGCCGCGGCTTGCTGCCTGTGGCGAAGCTGCAAGCAAGTTTGTGTTTATTTGCTTTGAACTTGGTAGCCTAAACATGTGATCTCACTGCAAATGAAGGCTCTCTCTGTGATTGCTGCTGTGGTCTTTCCCTTCCTCCTCCTGTGGCCCTTCTTTTGTGGAAGGATTTGGGCAGAACAGCCCTCATTTGGCAGTAGTTGTTGCGGGACCCCACCCTGTGCATGGGACACACCTTCTGCCCTAATAAAAGGGTCATATTGCAGAAGAGTATTGTGTCCTCCGGTGGGATCACCTGCAGTCTGCTGAGCCCATGCTCTCAGGTGCTGTAGTCTTTGGAACCCTTCTGTGGGATATGGGTGGGCTTGTGGAGCTGGCCTCTGATTTCTTGGGGACCAAGTATCTGCTACGAGGCAGCCAGTGAGGGGCACTGGACTCAGTAATGGCAATGTACTCCTTGATGCTACCCTTGAAGAAATGTGGAAAATCATATCCTTTACATATCAAGAATCAATCTTACTTATATCAAGGTTAATGGCAAATTTACAGTTTTTTGAAGTGGAAACAAGGTCAGGTCACTGGTTGCTAGAATTAGAGCTCGGAGCAGGAAAAGACATTGAAAGTTAAGAAGGTGGTTGTTGTTACATGGACATTTTTCCATTGTTGCACTGACTGAAACAGCCCTGCAGTCACTTGTTCTTGCCCTATTTGTTACACTGACCCTGGAGTTTGTACATGGAGCTAAATTACTTTTCTGGGTAGAAAACAAGGAGTTTTGGTGGGGGTTAATTTGCAAATGCATGTAATCCCTTATGTTGTTCATTCTGTGCTCCCACTTATGCTTTGCAGTCACAACAACTGAGGGTGACAGGGAACAAGGACAAGTGGCCAGAGAAGTTGGGAGTTGAATAAACTATTTTTAACACCACCTCACTTTACCTTTTTTCCTAGTTTCATTTGCAGACATGAAATGCAAAAAGAAAATGATGCTTCTTCTCGTCTCATCATTGCCATTGCTGCTGTGTGCCCCTGTTGTCTTCTATCTTTCACGGATGGTTCTGGGTGGAAGTGCTAAGGGCAAGTCTGTGCAGATGAGGTCCAGCTTCTTACCCTAGCTGGAAGACAGAAAGTTGGCCAACACCCTCACAAGACTTGTGTTCACTGGATGCTAACAGTGTGTGAATTAACAGCCCACAACTTATCAGCTGGAGTACAATAGCTGCAAACTTGTGTGTTCTCAAGCAAAAATAAAGTGAGCTGCCTTACTTAATTCTCTCTTGTAGAACCCTGACCTAGGGCAAATTGCTTCAAATTTCCTGGGGCAGACCACTGTGCTGATGCATGGTGACCTGCATCTGAGTCCTTAGTCCAATAGGAAGCACATGAATATTTTAAAGGACCAACTCCTAAATATTAAGGCATTAGTTTATATGTCATCAAGGAGGCATAGTGTGGCATTCACTTCTGGGAAATAATACACTGTAACTTACCCTGACTTACAGTTTATTTGCCTTCCAGTTTTGTGCCTTCTGCCCAGGAACATTCTTGTTTCTTAATCCCCTTTTAGAAGTGCCATTAATGCCATGGGCCCATGTCCAGCCGCCGTTGCTGCTGCTGGTTCCTCCCCCCAGCTCCTCTGACTCAGCGTTTTGTGAAACCACACTTGGCAGGAAACACACTTTTAGAGGGACCAACTGTAATTTAGACAAAAAAGACCATTAGCTGCGCTCAGCAGCAATGGCAAGGCTGCTATTTTGCTGCTGTGTTAAAGCAGACCAAGGACAGGAAGAAATATATTATTTATGTTCACTAAGTTTTGGATAGACAGCTTTTCAAAACTTACCCTGCTTCTTTTGCAGTATTTTGTTCAAATAGATGACAGGCTCTGCTGAGAGATCTTGCTCTGTGGCATAAAGTAGTTAACATTTAACAAGGATCAACCCACAAATCCGCAGATGTTTCTGTGAGTGCTTCAAAGGAATGTGGAATTTTCTAAAATGGGAAGACCATAGCATGTGGCAACCAACAACAGCATGGTCTTTGAATTTGATTCCTTCTCCCTGTAGACTGGATTCCCTCCAGAATTGCCTGTTATCCTCATTAGGATAGAATTACCATTTCTTCCACGGCCAACCAGCCACACACTCTGGATCTCCTTTTGGATGTCAAACACAGGAGAAAAGCAGAGGTAGCTTTAGGTGATATATTTACTTCTTGTCAAGGCTAGGGGATATTTCTTTTAAAAGAGCAGAACTCTTTGCTGGTACAGCCAAGGTCTCTTGGAATTGTCAAGGTAGACACTTAAAAAGCTATATGGCTTCTGACAGGAAAACCAGAAGTTTTCTGTGGGAACAGGGCAGTCAAAAAGTCTATTCAGCCCTTACTACAGCATTAAGGACAGGTCAAGGATAATGAGCTGTAAGAGTCATGTGTAAGAGAAAGATGTAGCAGTGTGTCATTTCAATCACGGGAGAGTGAGTGGGAAGGGTATTTGCCTTGTGCCTTCTCAGGGAGAAATCTGTTTCCTCCTGCAGCAGCATCATCGCCTCGCAGCAGTCCTTGGTCTGAACTGGCAGGTTCTGCTCCTGTTTCTGGACCTCTGGAGAAGGGTAAGAGCCCGCTGTAGCTTTTGATCTGTTGCAATGCCTGGCTGCAAGACAGCAGACTGGGTATTGCAATGCAGTGAAAAAAGCCATTGGCAATTAAGCAGAATATTCACGACAGTGATTGAAGATGACTTTATTTCCTGCTGCCTTTATTTAAAGAATGTCCTTTCCATATACTCATAATGTACACGACAAATGACTCCATAGCTGTGGGGGAAATACATAATGCTCTCTGTCTCCACTCCAAGGTTGACCACCAAATGATTAAAGCAGTGTTGTTTAAGGTTATTCCCAGCAAGGACTTGCTAACTTTGTTATCGGTGCTTATTTGGGCAATTTTTCCAATGTACGTTATGTCTGCAATTGAAAAACTTTTTAACCTCATATATGAACTCATGTGTGTCTGCATATGTAAACATATCTATGTATATGTATAATTAATTTAAAATAATAAATTTATTTTAATGCCTTTCTGACAAAGAAATGACTGTGGAAACAAGCATGAGCAAAGGCAAGTGAATGCACACTTGTTTTAGCATGAATTCCATTCTATTTCATTGGAAAATCTGAACCTTTTGGCTAAAAAAATTCTGAGAAAGAATTTTTTTTTTTTTTTTGCCTGGGAAGGAAGGAAGGAAGGAAGCACCAGCAGGTGTGATTTGTCAGTGCAAATGGAAAACAAACAAACCAAACAAAATCCCAACCAAAACCTTCCCAATTGCAACAGGTTGGAAGACATTGATCTCAATGGAAAAGAAATGCTCACTGCTTGAAACCTCTCCCAGGAATGTTTTGACATAGATTTTGAAATGGAATAGTTTGAATAGAAATTTTTAAGAAATTACCTGACAATCTGAGAATTTAGCTTTTTCAAGCAGCTTAACAGGACTGCTAGCCTGTTTCAGGTATATGCTCTCTTTCGAAATAAAATTCCAGTTATTTTAAAACAAAGCGGAACTAAAAGCACTACAGACAATCAGCAGATCTGATTACAAATTTAATGGCCTGATTCACCCCTGCTCTCCTTCAATTTTGGAGCTGTGTGAATCCAGTGCTTTTTATCTTCCCACCCCAGACACAATCTGGACTAGCACAGCAAGAAACAAGTTTCTGGGAGCTTAAGCTTGTTCCGCTTTATTTGGGTTTTTTTCTGTTTTTTTGAGACCAGCTGTCTTTGAGATTTGTGATCTTTTCTAAAAGCATGACCATAGTGATCATAAGGGCTGGGTGAATTTATTAACTCTACTTGACTAAATCCTCCTTTGACTCTATTTTGAAAGAATTAGTTCCGGAACACAGATTTAGATCTCCTCTACCGTGTATTTGCCAGATGTAGGATGAACTTTATAAGCACTTTTATTGCTTTGGACCCGAACAAGAAATATCACAATATGTAGTGTAAGCCACTAAACTCAGAAGTTAATGATCATTAAGATTCCTTTTTCCAGGTCCTGAACTCTGGATATGGATTATCCAATGGTACCCACCTTCCCTTGCAGTCCAGGAATGAATGCGTGACAGGTAAGGGGTATTTTGAGGGATCCTGAAGTGGTTATGTGTTATCCCTGAGCAGTGTTTTCCTGACTAAAAGACCTTTGTTGAAGGAGGTTATATTTTAATCACAGCATCAGGTATTTCTGAAAAGAGATGAAGCTTATTAGATCTCCAATGCAAAGACATCTAAAGGCTGAACATTTGGCTCAGGAAAAAAACAAGCTGAACTTCTAAGTTGTGGAAATTATATTTTCATCACATCTGCTTAGTTATTAGCAATGATTTCTTTTGTTTAAATATGATGAAAACTCTTCTCTCTGTCTCTCTGTCCTTTTATGAGGATTTTTTTTTTCCCAAAGAAATCATAAGTTAATCCTTGATAATCCAAGAGAAAAAAAATAGAGGCAGAAGTTCAAGCTCTTCTGTGGGTGTGTTCAGCAAGATGTGATACAACTCCACCATTAAAACTCTTGGGTTTCTATTCAAATTCTAATAAATACTATATGATGTATAAACTCATAAATGTTCACAGCACACGAATGGGCTGCCTCTAGAAATTACATGGCTTGAGCACAGCATGATTAGATGTAAAGGAAAGGAAAGGAAAGAATTTGTTATGACATTTCAAAGCTTCTTATAGCACAGTACCCTCACCTACATTTGCCAGCCTGTTACCACAGGGCTGTAGATTGTTATTTAAAAGGCTTATAAAGGTTTTTCTTTTCTAAAAATAATGATGAAATTGAACATTGTCATTTAAAAATCTTTTTAAAACGGGGTTCTTATCTTCTCCCATTCAGTAGCAGTGCCTGACTTAGGGAAGGGAAGAGGATGTGCATGATTAGCTAATGTCAGATGATATCCTAAATGACACCGTGTAGTGATTAAGACACTTGGATTTTTCTTAACTTATATTTTAGTGCTATGTAGAGGTGTTAAAATGACAGCTCTGGAGGCTGAAGTCTCCTCCTTGCTCAGCAGTGGACAGAAGACAGGATAATCCTGTCTTTGCTTCATTCAGGTTGGTTTTCATCTGTCTTCTACGGCTGCTGTTTGTTTTCCAGTCAACCAAAGCTGGCAGTAAGGATTTTTTAGGACAATTTGAAAATTAGATTAAAAGTGAAAGACCACTGGTATCTTTTTACCTAGGAATCCATTGTCTGTAGCTTTTCTTTCTTGAATCCATGGGCGAGTGATCTAGAGGCAAAGATTATTTTCTAATAATCTTTGACTTCTTTACCTGCTTTCAAGCTAAAAATGTACCTTATAGCATGCAAAGCCTTGCAGACTGGTTTTGGTGTGAAAGTGTATTTGAGAGGAGACTGGAAACTGTTTCCACAAGTGAAAAAGCTGATTTGCACTTGAACAGACAGTTTATTCAGAAAGGAAGTTTACCTAGGGTAAATGCTGGGTGGGAATGTTCTTTGAAAGGATGTTAATTGTACCTTGGTTCAAAGAACTCCTTGAAATTCCTGTAATGCAATTATGCTAAGTTAGAGGAAGTTAAAGGATTGTGTATTGGCAAAAATGCAGTTAAAATCCCAGCTGAAGTCATGTGTCAGAAGTGCTATTGATGATAACATTGACACCTGCCTCAGATAACTTCAAAGCCTGTGCTCTCTGTATGAACCTAAGTTCACTGAGCTCAGCTAGCAAAAGGACAAACCCAGACAGAGAAACCGGTCCAGACCTCCAAGAAGTGCAAATGGAGCTATGCCACTTAACAACAGCACATCAAACCCCAGCTCAGCACCTTTTAACACAGAGGATACAATGGTGAGCTCTACCAAATGAAACCCAACATCTGTGGACCTGCAGCTGTTCATCACAGACAGAAAGGGATCTCTGTGACTATCTGCTTTCTCCATGCTGGTGGGAAAAATGAGATTGCTCTGTGTGAGTTTCTGAGGAAAGACAGAGTGCAAAAGACAAGTTCCACACTGGTTTCTGAAAGCACCGAGGTTCTAAGGTTTCTGATGTCTTCTGGGCGTGAGTTCCACCCTTGTAGGGGGCCTTCTTCAGGCAGAATGGTGACAGGCTTTTTCTCTGTCCCACAAAATACTTCAGAAATAATGAAGTCTGAACTGATGAATGCACCCAGAACTTTATCTTTGGCAGGAGAACTCATTGATCTGTGTATGACCCAGGCTTTTGTAAACTGCTGTTTAACAAAAATGTTTGTGCATTTTGAGTCTGCCTTGATAATTTCTCTCCTTTCAAACATAAATCCCATATTTTATTAATTGCTGCTCTGTTTGCCCAGTTCTGTGAAATGACAAGCTAGAGATGAGAAGCCCTAAGATCACACACCCTGTTGGGATTTGGCTATGTATTTGAAATAAGAGTGTCTTAGCAGAAGTCCAAATAATGAAATATTAGTAAATACATTGTTAACCTTTTTAGGTTAATATTCCCTTTTTAGAGGATTTCAGATTTTAAAATTAAGGTGGGAAAGGGCTAGATCTTTCTGCCCAGAGTAATTCTAATTATTTGGTTCAATGTCTGCCCTGTCACAGAGGCTCTACCTTTGGGTTCTGGTCCTTTGATTTCCCCCTCTGCACACAAACTGAAGCATTCAGTAGTTCCCACCTCAGTCACAACCATATTTTCCTTTTTTGAGGAAGTCAGAAGTAGGAAAGTTGCAGAGCAGTCTGGGTCTTCCCCAGTTTGGAGTTCCCCTGCAGGTAAGGAACATAACAAGGTCTGGGAGTACAGAGCTCTCCCAGCTTCTTTAGCAGAGATGCATCCAGACCCTCAGACCCTCAAATGCTAAGGGACCCAGGTCCTCACTCTCTAGATTCAGTCTCTTTTTGCTACTCTCCTCAGCACTGAGTTCTGTCCATAGCATAACTTAAAGAGTAAGAGCCATGGACTTCACATGAGGAAATAATGGAGGATTTCAGAATTTAGAATTTTGCAAGGGAAAATACTCCTTCCTGGTCACACGCCAGAGGTGCTTCTGATCTGTTATTGAAGTGAATTCTCAGTGAAAAATCATGTATGTGTAGTGAAGAGGAGAAAAAAATATCACAAATGCTCCTATAATGGAACTGAAAAATATGGAATCATAGAATCCAGATGACAAAAATAGATTAATATTTTATGTAGTGCACTGTGGTTAATCCTTGTGCTCACGGTATACTTTATTTAGAATCACTGCAGAATTCCTCCTCTGATTTTTCTCCCTGAAATTACACTGTAATGGTATGCTTCAGACTGCACAGGAGCCTAAAGGTATTTGATTTAATTTATATCTATGAGGTTTTTTTCTTTGTTCATTTATTTTAATCACTGTTGGTTTTCCCTCCCTTTAACTATCCTAGATTTTTGTTCTGAAACATCATTGGTTATTCTGATCTAAACAGTTCTCCACTGAATTCAGGTTCCCCAAAATTTCAAAGAACAGGAATAATTTGAGAATGAGTATCCTTAAAAGGAGTAGTGGAATTAAACAATCTCAGAAGCAGAATATACAGTTATAATGTTCCTATAATCTTTGTAGTGGTAGGTCCAATCCTCATGCTAGCACCTGAGTTTTTAATGAGATTTTGACTTTGGTATTTTTAGATACAATTATAATTTGAAAAAATGCGTAAATATTTACAAATATCACAATGTGTTAGGATGCTGGCTTGTTTGGTTTTTTGTTGTTGTTGTTGTTAAGTGTTCAGATGCATTATTTCATAAGGTATTTAAAGTTAAACCAAAATATTTCACTGTTGTATGAAAAAATATTTGGATACCGAATCTTAAAAAATTAAAATGATTGATGCCAATTGCAAGAAAAAATAGAATATCATATTTCACAATTTGAAGCTGACATCCATTTGTATTTACTTACTCAGTTATCATTTTTCAGCATGCAATTACATTAATATTTTTAGATGTTGGATGGTTTGACATTTTGTTCCAACCCTAGACAGCCAGCTATGCCTTCAGATGGGTCTCTGCCAGCTAAAAATACAGTCCTAGACAAGAACATACAACTTCCACATTAATATTAGTGACACCCAGAAACAGATTGCTGAGCTGAAATAATTAACTCCAAAGGATTCGGTGGCTTGCCCAATACTATGCTAGGTGCTAGCTTGAATAAATGCAAGAGTAGAAAGCTGAACAGCCTGCATATCTGAGGGGTTAATGGCTGTGGTCTGGAGAACTGTGGTCTGGTACAGCCCTGCAGCTCCTAGCAATTTAGGAGCATGGGATACCAGGGAAAAAGGAGTGTCTGGGTCATGGAAACAGATTCTCACACCATGGTGCTTTCCACAGACATTGCCATAAATCAATACCTTTATTTACTGTTTGCAACTGTCCATTTGCTTGGAGCTTACACTATCAGAAGGCTGCTCCCGACTGTGACTTGTACAAAGTGAGAAAAATTTTCATTTAAAAATTAATTTATCATCAGTGAGCCACAGCTTTGTCTTAAACTCTGTGCTGGTGTGTCTAGCATGGCAATGCAAGCTGATTCACCTCTTCACAAAGAAACACAGTGGAGGCTTCCCTAGCAGACGGACAAAAAACTTAGCCTTGCTAGAATACAGTGAATACAAAAACTTCTGGCCATTGCCAGATAATCTCTGTAATCCAAGTTTTGAATCTCACTCTGCATGAGATGAATCAGTTCTTTGATGACAAATAAAAGCCTTTTCTGCATTGGTGGGATTTATTATTTCCTTTTCAATAAGCAGAGGGATGTTTTATTCTTTTGCGTACCAAACTCTGAACATGAGACAGTGTTCTAGATGGCTTACTGTTTGAGAGTTCAAAGACTGTAGGGGACATTGCTGCCTTGCAGAAAGGAGATTTAGAAAAAGAAAGGTTAAGATTTTAAGTATTTTTCTCTCTGTTTTTCTCCTTATATTACATTTGCCGGTTCCACACACATAAGTCAAAACATTTCAGGAGTTTATTTTAGCCACAACAGATGGAAAAACCTACAGCAAGCTATCTCCCTCTGTCTGTGCTTAAACCATTACTCCAGAGATAGGTGAATCTGTATTTGTTGTGCCAATATTGGTGAACCAGTATTGCCAATATTTTTGTACTCTGCACACAGAGAGTAATGTCCTCTGAGCAGAAGATGCTTTTGGGAATACTTCAGCCCTGGCAGTCAAAGGTTTCACCAACATTGCTTCACTGAGGACAGAAAATTCAACAGTAGCTGAATTGCAGTTCCCAGAAGACCATTTTATTCTAAATCTAGGATGTGAGAACTTTTGCTTTTAAATCACTGTGCCATGCAGTTAGAGCAAAATATGTTATAAAAACAGCATTTACTTATCTGGATTCCTTGAATTTCTCTTCCACTGTTTATAATGGGCTTATCTTGTGCTCAGAAAAATGTGAAAAAGCCTTTTACAGAAAGCAGTAGAAAGACATTTTACGTTCCTTTTTACTGATTACTTTTCCTTGATGCTAGGAAACAATTATTTTAAGTGGATTACTTCCAAAGAATAACTTAATTTGATAATAAAACAAATACTACTTTCCCATTTATTGATGAATCAAGCAAGGTAATTGGATTTATTACTTTTGAATCTATGAGTAATCCTGTTTCCAAATCACATATGTGTTTCCTCCTCTGCTTTTATGTTTGTCAGGAGATGACAATTATTTATTCATTCTCTTTCAGGCAGATTTTTTTTTTTATATGAACAACAACAGCCGTATGCACAGTTTCTTAGCTCAAAATAAAGCTAATTTATACTTAACATGATATACATCCTTGGTGGAGAAAAGTGAGTTTCAGTCATTCTGAGTAGCTAAAAATACTAGTTAATTAAAACATATCTTGCATTAATACATACAGCATGCACACTAATTGGGGAATAGATATAGCATTGTTATGATGCTGTTTTGTGCTGTATCAGGGTCCTGGAAGCTGAGAGGCCCTTGGGACATATATCCCGGGATGTATTACATATATTCAGGCTGTATGTAGGAAATGCCTTTTCTAGGCAGGTTCAGCTAATCTGGGGAGTGGCCATGCTGAGTGTTATTGACATTTCTTCTTCCTCTGCTTTTCAGCTTTGTACTACAAATCCAGCATGCTGAGTCTTTAGAAAACTGTGGATTATTTTAGATATAATAAAATAATGGAAGATTTTTCAAATAACTGAATTAGTCAAATATTCTTTTTTTTAGTAGTTAATCTAGCAGCATTTAAGAATTCCTTTCACTTGGAGATCTCACATCAATTTGCAAACATTAAGTAAAATTCCTAGAATCTGTACTTAAATTCTTAATTTGTTTTATAGGGGTTGTTTACATCTACAATGGTCTACCAGTATAGCTATACCCATTGACACCAGCATGTTCCTGAAGTGGAAATGCAACTTCCATTAGAAAAACTCTTTCTGTTTTAGTCGAGAATAAAATCTGTTTTTTGAGGAACTAAGTCTCCATATTCTGGTTTTAAGTGTGATTTCTTTTCATACTCCTCTTCCGCTCAGTAATGCTAGTAAAACTTTTAAGAGTTGATCAAATAGTGAGCTGGAAGTGCTAAAGAAGCTCATTCAAACTCAGATTATTTTCTTCTGTAAAGGACAAATGACCCTTGTGCTCGAAATACATTACTGTATTGATGGGATTCATTGATCAGCACAGGCCTTTGGTCACTTGATAAAGATGGGAATCTGTTACATTCCCCAGCTCCATCACCTTTTCTCTCTGCATCAGTGTTGCACTCTTGCCTGATAAAGTGTTGCTTAAAAAGGGACTTCCAGAGCTGAACGAGCCCATCTGTAGAGCTTGGATTGAAGAGCCAGCTTCTGTCATGTGGAACCATAACAAAATTGCATCTGCTGCAAAGCACACTCTTCTGTTAGCTATCACGGTTTTACTGTGCATCTGATAATATTTAAACATTTCTCCTGGTCATGATCTTTAATGGTGGTCAGCAGTGAAGGATAATAATTCACTTGGGAGTTTCCAGGGTTTCCAGGCTACCAAGCCCCATTGTGGTTTTCAGTTGAAACATTTCAATCCAGCTTTTCCATTTGTAGATGTCATTTGAAGCCAGTGCTGCAATTTCATTTTTTTTTTTTTCCAAATGAAAAAAGAATGTGGTGTTTTTGAACTGAAAGACTTTTTTGGGTGGGATAGAAGAAAGGAGAAGGAAAGACGTGTTATTTGCTATGCAAAACATGCTATGGCCTTTGTGGTACTGTGGCAAAGTTTGCTCCTGCTGAGTCTACTAAAAGACCCAAAGCCCATATCCACATTTCCCTGATTCCTACCACATTTTTCTCTGTGCCTCCTTCTATGAAGTGACAGAAAAAGCCAGATCTTTCGGACTAATGTAATATACTCTTTCCTCCTCAGTTGCTTCTGTCTCCCCTCATTGCTCCCAGAAAGGGAGGGACTATTACAGACCATTTCAGGGCTTCCCAGGGCTTTCTCACATCACTTCCAATGCATTCCTTGCCTCCGGTCACCCAGGAAGAATCGGCTGTGTTTGATTTCTGTCTCAGGTCACTTGTCTCACAGCTACGTGCCAGGTCAGTGCCAGTGAATTGTCCTGCATGGCAGAGCTTTGGTATACAGTCTGGGGGGTCAAGTTTCACACGCTCAAAAGGAGTTGGTGTAAAGACAAAGAGACACAGCCTGTGTTTCAGTGCCAGTAATGAATAAACTACCACATCAGCTACACAGCATGAACATCTTTATCCAGCTGCGTTTATAAATTATTTTCATTAATTATGGTTGTTCCTATCACTTGACACAAACAAGGACTTTTTTTTAAGTGGCTGTTTTATTAATCCATTATTCTTCTGAAGAATAATATCTGCCCTCCCCTCCCTGCCTTTAACTGGCCAGAGATACATCACTTTCAAAAATAAATCTCAAAATGCAGCCCTGCAAACTACTGCTCTTTGAATCATCACTTATGAAAGAAGATACCTTTTTCTTCTGTCCACCATGAATTCAAATAAAATTGCTTATAATCTATCTTTTAAAACCCTGTGGTCAAATTTATGCCTGGCATCACAGTGCAGGAAACACCATAATTGCACAGTGGATGAACTCAGTCTCAAGAGTTTAGTTGTGCTTTGAAATCTTTTTGATGTTTTGTTGTACTTTATTTCTATTCTTAATTTTTTAAAAATTTTGTTTTACTTTTTTAATGCTGAGACTGTTTAGGAGCTGTTTTAGTAAACTGAACTTTTGTAAAACTGACTCTAACTGGAGCAGAGCCCTAATAAAGCTAAAGGAATTTTTACCTTTGTGTCAAAGATTACAGTGCAAAACAGGCAAAAACCAGTTATTTTTCAGATATGCATTTTGAGCGAATGGAAATACTTTTGCATATTTGGACTACAGAGAAGCTTTTTGAATTCAGACAAATGCATTTCATACAATTCATTTCAGGGCTGATTCATTTTATCTGTGTGTCTCCTGTGCCAAGTGGAAACATTAGGCCTCTTTAAAAAATGATGGGGGATAATAAATGCTCCAGGCATTTGTTTTGCTGAAATGAAGTAATGGCAGGGAAGCATATGGTGAAATATATTTTTAATTACTTTTCAACAATGTTAAATGTTTTCTTCTTATTTTCATATTTAATGTTGTTGATCAAGCTTGCTAAATAGGCAGCTCTTATGGAACACACCACTTTGTGCAATAACACATGACTAATTTTATGGGCAGTACTGTGTATCCCTGCATATCAGCACTGTATTAGCTGTAGAACTTTGTTTATGATGTTTTGTGCCATCCAAGGAAGCTGGGATTGTGAGGGGGGCTATTTTGTTCCTGTTTCATTTTTTCCACACTAAGCCCACAACTCTCAATACCTTTGTTCAGAGGTTTTGTTTTCTTATATTTTTGTTAGCGCATGCAGAACAGGAAATATGATTCTCTTCTGTTAGACTAAACAAAAGGAAATCCACCTGAGACTGACAGGAGACACCAGTCTCCCTTTTAACAACTTCACTTCTAAATCACCCTTCCATCCCCTTCCTTCATGTCCCTCCCTGCAGCACAGGTTCCACACTAAAGCAGAGAGAACAAAGGACACCTGTTCCCAGCCCTGCTAAAGAGAGAGAAGCTGCTAGTGCCTAAAGGCTAAAGCTGAGCTGAAAGTGTTATGGCTACAGGTGGTGTCCAGGCTGTGGATATACCTGCGCAAGGGAAACACGAGCCTATTGCACAATTCTGGTAAATAACAAATGAAAAGTAAGTGACATCACAGGAGGGTGGCAGGGGGAAACCGAGGCACAACAGCCACTGCTTGTCTGCACATATATGCCACCTTTTTGGGATGTACACAAAAGTTCTTTCAGTACAACATTTAAAGACAAAGTAAGAAAACCTGGCAATTTGCTGTCAACACTTACAGCAGGCGACCACATTCTCCCCTCACTTGTTACAGAGCTGGCACAAATTCTTTTTCTGAAGATGTCGCGGTCATCACTGGTGTGAGCGGAGGAATGCCTCTTGCAGCACGCCCTGGAGATCAACAGTCCCAGGCTATTTCAGACCAGTGAGTCCTTTCCAGAGATGAGAACTCCTCACAGAGACTTCTCTGTAACCATCACCCTCTTTTTCAGCTTGAGTGGCTTTTCTTCCTGCAGCCGTGGCAGTGTGGCAGAAAGGAGTTGGGATGGCTCTCTCACATGTCCATCACTTCCTTTCTCACTGCTAGTGATTCAGGGGATTAAAGCAGCAGGATATAAAGCAACAGATGGGGATTTCATTCATTCTCTGTGCTTTGAAAACTGACTCTGAGGAATACATCCATTGTTATTATTGTGACCTTCAGTATGCAGATTTCAGTTTGAGGTGGGAGGGGGATGTCTATGGGTCTGAGGCATTGGCCACCACTGTGGAGAGAAACGCCATGCTGATAGCTTATCCACATTATTTAAGCAAAAAGCCAGCTTGTAGCAAAGGTCAGAGCACTGAACATGTAAAAGACACTCCTTTTCCTCTGTGCCTTCCCCTTCTCACTGGGAACCAGGGCAGAGTAGCAGAAGCAGACGGGGTGGGAGTAGGAGAAGTGAAGCCCGATATTTGTCTTGTGATAAGTTGCTGACAACCTAGACCTGCCCCTGGTACTGGGAAAAAAGCCAACAAACAAACAGAAAAGAGAAGCACGAATTTGCCTGAGGGAAGAGCAAGGCCATGGCAGTTGGTGGCCTGTCTCCCACGCTGCCTGAAGCTGCGGAGGAGGAACCAGCCAGCTCTGGGACTGCTGGTGTGACTTTTGGGACACACTTCTGTGGCAGAAGAGGGAACCACAGCCTTTCAACCTCAGATCAGTGGGGTAACCTTGTGTGGGTGGTCTCCCAGAGGGAGGAGAGAAGTTCCCCATAGTTCTTTCTCTTCCGAGGTGGCTTGCCGGAGGGCTCTCCGGGCAAACCCAGGGCTTCAGCCCCAGGATACGGAGTGAAAGAAACAGCCTTCAGAAATGGTCTCATTCTTGTTTTAACACATACCAAAGGGAAAGATTTGTCCCAGGGAAGCTTTGGCTTCTGGGACTTGTAACTTGGGAGTGCTGTGAAGCTTTCAGAACCCGGATGTGGGGATCAACATCATCTTTTCCAGAGCCTTCGCTTTTAATCTCCACATGTAAAGAATTGGGTCAGTTGTGCCTGGCCAGAGACAGCAGTTCCCCTTGCATTGTAGCTTGCATACTGGAGATAACACCTCCTATAAATCAGGACAGCCTGTAAAAAAATGACAAAAACTGTGAAGTTCAGCTTACCAGGAAACTGTTATCATGCATCTGTATTTTTTTTTAGGAAAAAAAAATAAATTTAATATCCACATCCCATTTTGTCAATCTTTTAAAACCCCTGACAGGGATGTGAATGTTGTTCAAGAGCTATTACATGTCATGATGATAATTTGTTCCTTTTGAAGAGTGTGATGTCTAAGTCGTTTTTGATGATTACATTTCCTTGGTCTGTATTTATTCGAAAGGCACTTTTCAGGCCTGAGAATTGTTTCCAAACAGTGTGCATAAATGATTTGTAGTGCTTTCAGTCATGCAGTTTGATACCTTTTCGCTTCAGATGTTAGTCTAGATGTGAAGACTCTGCCCTACATGGTGATGAATAATGAACAGATCTTAACTGCTGCAGCAGCTGAAAGATTTGGAATGACTTGTAAAACCAGTCACTTCCCATAGAATCATAAAGTCATAGAATGGTTTGAGTTGGAAAGGATCTTACAGATCATCTAGTTTCAGCCTCCCTGCTATAGGCAGGGACATGTTCCACTAGACCAGGTTGCTCAGAATCCCATCCAACTTGGCCTTGAGCCCTTTCAGGAATGGAACATTCACAATTTCTCTGTGTCCTCACAGTAATCTTCTCTTTTCCAGGCTGAATAGCCCCAGCACTCTCAGTCTGTGTCCACAGGAGAGGTGTTCTAGTCCTCTGACCATACTGATGGCCCTCCTCTGGCCTTGTTCCAACAGGTCCACATCCTTCTTTTGCTGGGGACCCCAGAGCTGGACACAGTACTACAGGTGGGGTCTCACTAGAGCAGGGTACAAGGACAGAGTTGTCTCCCTTGACCTGCTGGTCACACAGTGCACTTTCAGGTTCCTTAGATATTTTTGAGCCTGATCTTCTCCTACAGCTGAAAGTTCTTCATCCTCTCAGTCCCTGCCTTTGTCTTCTCAACCTGGGCAGCGTAGCTGGAGCACTTGCCAGTGAAGACTGAGCAAAGAAAAAAATCACGGAGTAACTCAGACTTCTGCATATTCCAGGTAACCAGGTCTCCCATTTCCTTCTGGAGACAAGCAGCATTTTTTCTAATTTTTCTTTTATCACTGACATATCTGTAGAAGCTTTTATTGTTGCCTATGACATTCCTGGTCAGATTTAATTCTATCATGGCTTTAGCTTTCCTAACATGATCTCTGGTAGATCAGACAATATCATTGTGCTCCTCTTAGGCTACTTGTTCTGGCTTCCACCCTGTCTAAACTTTCTTTTTATGTTTGAGTTTGTCCAGGAGCTCCTTGCTCATCCACAAAGGCCTTCTCGTGATTTTACCTGACTTCCTCTTTGTTTGGATACATTGCTCCCAAGTTTGGATGAGGATTCTGGAGTATTAACCAGCTTTCTGGGGCCTCTCTTTCCTCCAGGGATTTATTCCCTGGTATTTTACCAAGCAAATCCCTGAAAGTCTGCTTTCCTGCAGTCCAGGATAGGGAGCTTGCTGTGAGCCCTCCTCACTGCTGTAAGGGTCTCAAATGCCACCAATTCATGGTCGCTGCAACCAAGGCTGTCCTTGAGCTTCACCTTCCCCACCAGTCCTTCTCCTTGTTGGTGAGAACAAGGTCCAGCACAGCACCTCTCCTCTTTGGTTCCTCTGTCACTTGGAGAAGGAAGTTACCATCTTTGTGTTCCAAGAACCTCCTGGATTTACTGACCTGCTGTATTGACCCTCCAAAAGATGCTCTCCCTTAGGACCATGGTCTATAAACATGAGGCTGCTCTTATCTGTCTAGAAAGAACCTCAGGCACTCAACTCTCCTGCTTGGCAGCCTGTAGATGATGCCCACTATAAAGTCACCTGCCCCTGCCCTCCCTTTGATCCTGACCCACAAGTTGTCTGTTGTCTTCCCATCCATCCCAAGGCAGAGGTCTGTGCCCTCCAGCTGACCCCTGATGTGACATTCCTTCATCATTTCCCCTGCCTATCCTTCCTAAAGCATCCTTCCCTCCCAACACTCTAGCCATAGGAGCCATCCCACTACGTCTCTGTGATCACAGCCCTGCAGGTGTGAAGAATAAAATCAGTCAGAGCTCTAGGCTTTCAAATCCTCCAAATATTTTACACAAGCTAAGGATGTGGTGTTGAGTAGCAGAATGCTGTGTAAGCCACTGCTGTGCAAGTAAATGCCAATGCTTCAAGCACAAGATTTCCTGTTTTGAGCTTCAGTCTATCTCCTACATGTGGCATAGTCCTACTTTGCAGCTACTATGCTACAGACTCTAAATTGTCTTCTAATTTTTCAAATTCAAAAGAAACACAGTCTCTTTAATTGTTTAATGGTTCTCTAAAGAATCTAGGCATTTTACACTAGGCTCACCAGAATAAATGTTTATCCCTGCCTTTGAAAAGAAGGTTCTTCATCAAACCAGTAAAGAAAATATTTTGAGTACTGCAATTTGTTTTCCTGTTAAGTGACAAGCAGCATTTGAGTTTGGATAAAACAGGTGTATGTATTTTCATTGTTATCTATTTTTGTTTTAATGCTCCATTATTAGTGTCCTTTACCATTTGACAGCAACAAAGGAACATCCTTTCTTGAGAGTAGACCTTTAGATTCCCTTTAGCTGCTTCAAACAATAATTAAATACCCAGTGAATTGTCAAAGCCAAAAAATCGTTGTGTTTTCATAGAACATATTACATACTGAAGTCTGTATAACTCCTGTATTCTGATGAATTCTAGACTTACATCAATTTAGGGAAAAAAGTAGGAAACAGTTGCTGAGCAAATTGTGTTTCCAAAGAGATATGACTGAGAAGAGGGATGGATTTTTAAGTGTGCAACAAACATAAGATGCATGTGAAATGCATCATAAATAACTCATTTTATCTTTGTTACCACTAGAAGCAGTTTATCTGATAGCTTTTATAGTATTTGTTGGTTTTTTGACCAGAGTTTTCATCTCTCCTGATCCTCTTCCTGAATCCATTCTTTCTCCTTCCCTATCTGATTTGACACCTGTTTCCAAATGAAATATGCCTTCTATCCTTTGGTTCTTGAGTGGCTTCTCTTTTCTTTTTTACCTTTTTTATTATTTGTGTCTGCAAATTATATCTAAACTTATATGACAGGCTTCATGTAATGTGGACATCCATGTTTGGGAGCAAGGGGACAGGGTTTCTTCACTTGTTGCTGGGATATTTAGGTAATGGGCAAATGCCATTTAAGCAAATGTTCTCTGAAATGTAGAAAAGGTCTTGAATGGTGCCTCTTCTTGTTGGTGACAATGTGTCTTGAAATTTACCTGATGCCTCAGTTCTTCTACATGTCAACTTGTGGCTGCAGAGCTGGAGGGAGGAAGCACATCCTGCAATTTTGCTACAGAGGACAAAAGAACAGATGTCTCACATCAGAGAAGTACTGAGGGGCCACCATTACGCATGGAGATGAGGAATGGCACAGCTGGAGCCCTGCATACAGTTTCAGATGGCACTAAAGTGTTTATCCCGGGTTGGTGTGAGGGTGGAGGAAAGCACTGATGTGACATTTTTATTATTCTGGTAAATCCATTCCTAGCCCTTTAGCCTTCTCCTTCCTTTAAAGAAACTAAATATGTCCTTCAAAGGACCCTGCTCACTTATTTTAAATGAATTGTAAATCCTTTCCTGAATTTGGGCTTGCATCAGAAATGGGCTAGGAGAAGAAATTACCCAGCTCTGGGAGACAAACCAGACAGAGTCTGTATAACATGTACCCCCTTAAAATTAGTTACTGTCTTCTTCTAAAAGCAGTAACAGTGTATGAGTTGTCATCTTGATGTTCTTAGACTGTCAGTTTGGCTCTAACCAAGCTACCATTAAGGGCCAATTTGCACAGGGGGCAAGAGACTTATAAAAATAATAAACACTAGCTGCATCCATCTATCCTTTTCCAGTGAATTATTTTCTATTTAATTCTTACTGATGTTTAGCATCAATTTTATCGTGGATATTTTTTAATTTTTTAAAAATAGTTCTTTGTTCTGTAAAATGTCCTTGTTAAAGACACTGTTTAATTTCAGGTGAGGGCTCCGACTCATAGATGCTTTCATGATCAGTTAAATAGGAACAAATGCACACCTCCAGAATTGCAAATTTCAATACCTGTTCTGACAGTACATGCAAGACAGTATCATTTTTTGAAAGCATAATAGTATTTCTAAAATCAAATTAAAGATCTTACTAATAAGATATCTTATTTTCTGTTCCAAATAATCTTTAATCCATAGTGTACCTTTGCCATCCATAAAAAAAAAGGAAATTAAGAGAAACATTATATGATCCTAGCATCTATTATGCATCTTTTTATATATTTAAGTCTTTCTGTAGAGTCTGCTTGTTTCCAAGGAATGAAAATTGCTTATTATTCCAGATAATGAAAGAGGATGTCATCATCTATAATTCTTAGTTTAGGATACTTACTGTACCCTTCTCTTATAAAAGGGTTGGCAGAAAAAGAGTTCAGTAAAAGAAGCAGCTCTTAAATATTTTCCTTAATAAAAGAGGAATTTGTTTGCAAGTGAGATTTATATGTCTTTGACAGCAAAATATATTAGAACAACTTTCTTAATTGACAGGTTGTAACCTGAAAAAGATTGCTATTTACTGAATACAGTTCATGGGTATTAAAGCTATTTTTCCAATGATCATAGAGGTGTGCTTCTATATATGCACCTAAGTATATAATTGTACCCACCTGTCTATGTATGAGTGTGTGGGTGTATTGTATATGCACTTATTGCTTTTTTAACACAGAGCTTTTGCAGTACCTAGACATTTTTTCTAGCCTGCTCCTGTTTTATTTCCCTAATTAAACTCTTGCAAGCTAATCTCTATAGCGTAAGAAGGTTTGCTTTAACACCCTCTGCCTAAATATGACAGTTCTGTAAACAGCAGCTGTATGTGGTCAGTCACGAGATCTAGAAATCAAAACTATATGGGCTGTAGTCACAGCTCATGAGACAAACATGATGTGCAGGAAATTGACTGCCAGACAGCCTGGATTTGATAAGTTGCACTAGACTGTATGTCACACTCTCTACAGCAGTAGCATTTCACACACAGGCACAAGTGTTTATGCAATAAAAAAAAAAAATCGAAAAGAAGAAAAAAAAAAAAACAGAGGAAAAAGGAAATAATAAAAGAAGAAAAAAATCCAAACCTACTCCAAACTCTATGATTAAAATTATTCAACTAGAAGGACATTCTTAGGAACAAATTTTTCAAATGCTTGTGCCTAAAGGGCTAGAAAACCAGTTTAGACCTAAACCCCCGTGAACATCAGGTATTCAGAACAGTTAGCTCTTTGCACATTTGCAGAGGTGAGCTTTAAAGATGTGACTGCAGTCAGCCAGCAACAATTTATGCTTACATGGAAGAAAAAAGCTCAGTACTGGAACTGTGAACCCAAAAAACTACGAGATGGAGAAAATGAGAACTTTTCTAGTATGGAAACTATTAGTGAAAAAAGAGCATTAGTATTGGTATCAGCAATCAGTACAGGAGTTCATAAAAAAGTCTCCTCCCGGTATCAGTCATGGATTTTTCATCTAAGGCAAGATAGCTTTCATCCATCTCACTGACATGTCCTGCCAGGCTCAGGCTAACTCAGCCTCTGTTTTGGATATCAATGCAGGGATGTCAGACTTGAGAAAGAAGGCTTCAAAAATGTTGCAGATCATTTCTAAACACACACACGTGCAAATCCCCCGTGGTTAGCAGGTATAGCATGTCCCTGCAAGCACACAGGCACAGCAGGAAGCCAGCTTCTGACTTCTGTCTCTGCCTAATTAAAATTATGCTAATTCTAAACAAGATTACAACTCTGTAAAACAAAACAAACAAATGTGTTCTCCACAATGCTTCTTTATTCATCTATCCCTTCTCTTCACCTGACAGAAAATAATGGGAAAGGTCTGATGGACAGTCAATGAAAAGTGAAACTGTCCCTGGCAATTCTTCATATGGTTTTGTGGGGTTTTCTATTTGAAAAACACCCAAGCTTTTTGGGGATATTCACATCCCATTTTTTTTCCAAATTACAACCTAAGCAAGGTGAAAATCCCAAAACCTTCAACCACACTGTGGCTCCTGATGTATTCAATATCTTTGCATGAAATACTGGCTTTCTGGCCATTTCTGACCATTTCTGACCATTTCTGACCTGTTGGCTATTCTTCCCATACTTATGGACATCCTAATTAATTGCATTTGTGGTGTGCAGGTGATGCCTGAGAGCTTCCCTGGAACAGAGGCTAGACAGTGTTAAAGGAATAAAGTAGGTATTTCTTAAAAGGCCTTCAAAGGATACATCTTGGGCAGCACAAAAGCCTGGCCGTGGCTCCACCCAAGATGGATCCAACACAGACTCCTGGTCATGAGTTTTCACACTTGTATAAATTTTGGTCCATTTACGTATTGGGATTAACTGTCCAATTACAGCTTCAGGTCATGAAGTCCCATCCTCCCAGTTTGCTCTCTTCAATTCATTGTTTGTACTTTTGGTCCTGAAGCTGCAACAGTGTCCTTGGTTCTCAGGCTGGAAAAGGATTTCTTTGTCTAACTAAACTGTGAAGAGAACTTGCTAACAATTTATATGAAGTTCAGAGTTACATACTAAGGCAGTACAAAATTGGAAAAATATGAAAACTAAAACTTAAGGCATCACAGGAATGCTGTTGCTTTGTGAAGAATTAGAAAGAAGTTCCCCTGGTGCAGGTGTTGACAAGAACTTTTGGGTCTCCATCTAATTAGGCTGTACACTGCTAGGAAGAAGGAATCATGCTGTGCTTGCTTGTTTGCATCAAGTCAGACACACTCCAGCACAGCTCAGGTATTTTGTAAAATGCAGGTATAAACCTTTTTTTTTCCTGAGATGGTAGTTGGTGAGGGTGGGGAATGAGAGAAAAGTTTTGGTCTCATAATTCACCAGTCTTAGAGAAAAGAGGGAAGATTCATGTTTCAGCATTTAAATAGTCATAAATTGTAAAGATTAGATACCTTTTATTTATAATGTCTCAATTGTTTTATCTGCAAATTAGACAGGACAAATCTTCTTTGTAGTGTGGCCATAGCTATGAAATCGATCTACAGGGTGAGGTATATCTTGGCAGAATTTGCAACAAGAGAATGTATATTCCCTTTTCTGAAGCCATTTGATGTTTTGAACACTGGATGCTGTACCTGTGATGATAGAAAAGTTCATAATTTCAAGACAGTCCCAGCTTAGCCATTGTGTTTTCTAGTATTTCAGCCTGCAGCCTGTGCTCGAAACTGGAGTCCACAAATGGAAAGTAGATTGTAAAACAACTGGAAATTCTGGAATAGAAACCTTAACTTCATCCTTCTCCATATATTTGAGTGTTTTGTAGTTCTACCAGCTTACAGTTGCTGTTAGCACTTTTTCTGGATACGTGCATTCAACAGCACTCTTCTTGTGTTACTTTTTTTTTTTTCCCCACAAAATGATGACATGGTGCTGGGACTGAGGAAGGTCAAGAAATACAGCCCTTTGTAGTTTGTGGACACACACAAAATTAGCCCACGCCCACACAGACTTCAAGAACAATATGCCTTTATTGGAATCTGAATTTGAATTCTTGGATGCAAAAGCCATCTCTGGGCTGTCAGCCCATGGCCTCCCCATGGTCAGTGATTCTCACAGGGGGCACAGGTTTGTCAGGACCCCTTCAGGAGCCCTGCTCTGGCTCCATGGCTGCAGGAAGCACCTGGAAGCCCATAGTTTGGCTGAGAGCTGCAAAGCAGGTGATCCTCTGGCTTTGATCCTCATGGGGCCTGACAGTTTTACCTGCTGTCTGGATGCTGACACCTTGGAAATACCCACAGAGTTGGTCTTTAGGCCTCACAGATGTTGTGAATCCCACCTCACATCACTCCCATATCCAGGGGATTTTCACCAGGCTCCTGGAGGGATGAGGATTTATTGTGATTAGGAATGCTCTGCTACAGTTTATGCCATTTAGTTGCCTTCAACCAAGGACAGAAGGGAGGGTTATGAATCCTAATGCTGTGACCTGGAGGAATTATTTCAGAAGGAGACAGTGGAAATTTGGTTAAATTATAATTTTTTAGAGTGGCAAGGAAATGATCCTAATACCATCAAGTGCCCCTACCTGCTTGATCTGAGCTGTTGGGGTCCAGGTCAGTAGGTCATCTTTGACCACAAAAGAGGATCATTTCTACCTTAATGAGGCAAAGATGGCTTATTTCCGTCTGACAGATGGCAGTGGATATGAGTCATGCATCTGTCTGGGATGTATTTTTCTAAACAAAGTAATTTGACCAGCAGTTTCCAGTAGCCCCATGCTCTTCCCTGTGGCTCCAAAGTTTGCACGTGCTTTATAGACTCTGACCATTTACTGTTATATCACATCTGAGAGGAAGGAAATAAAACATAGTGCTAAAAATATGTTTATTTACATTTAGGAGCACCACATTGTTTCAAATCACAAAAGCACAAATGTGGAACCTACTTGAAGTTCTTATATTGGTTTTTTGGTCTTCATCTTTCTTTCTTTTTTTTTTTTTTTTGGCAGTATTCCAATCTGCAGTGGGAAAGGAAGCAGAGGATGCTCAAACTGTTTGTATATTTATGGAGATATTTGACTTTTAACAAGTTATTCTGAGAGTGCTGGACTTCTTGCTAATGATTTTGTATCTTCTTATTATTCAGGAGCTCTGATTGAGACCTTTGCTGCAGTGGTCCTGCAGCGTGGATTCTGGAAGTCTGATAAAGTGAGCTTTCCTGTTGGAAGTGGTCTCTTGGATCTGCCAGAGCACCCAGAGTGCTTCTCTCTGCTGCCAGTTTATGAGAAACTTGTATAAAATTATCTTTGTGCTTTCCACCTTTCTTCACAGTTGAGGTGAGCCACAGGATTCAAATGTGTACATACACACTTGTACACGGTGAAACTGTTCAAGCCTTGCTTCCGGAGGGAATCGAGCTGAAATGATATGATGACTCTGAAGCTCTGCAAGGATTTTCAGTTCTGAGATATTGCAAGCTGACAGGTTCAGAAACAGGGTCTGTCTCCAATTTGATTTTAGAAGCTGATTTTCCTTTTGATTTTAAGAGCTGCTTTCTGAAGGAAGTAATGGGATTTTAAGTGAAAAACCAACTTGCTCAAAGTATTTTTTTTTTAAGTATTAAGTATTTTTTTTCTTTCAGCATCTCTGAAAATCACCAAACAGATAGTTTTCCTGAGAAGGATTAGTCTGGGATATGGCATGAACTATTTCTTCCTTAAGCAAGTTTGAGCAAAGATAGTGAAACACCTGGTGTTTTTCAACTTCTGCTGTAAGTGGACTGAGATTTCCTTTAGCAGAGAAGGATAAGTGAAATAGAAACTAGAGCGAGGAACAAACTAGCAATCTTTACCATAAAACAGATTATTTTGATACAGGTCTAACTGAAAAAAGAATACTAATTAGGATTCTATGTATGTCCTTGAGAAGGTAATTTCAAGATATTTGTATCCAGATTTCTAAGGCAGAACAGGTTACATGGCTGCAACGTGTACTAGTGGTCTCTCAAACTTTCAAACCTGCTGGTAATTTCAACCAGATTTGACTGTAAAGTAAAAAATCTGAAGTGGCGATTATTCCATTTCACAAAGGTAACTATATCCATCCTTGTGGGAAAAAAATTTCCTCCATATCCCTTTCCAGTCTTAGACTGACATGGTAGATGAGTGAGGTGCTTATAAACAGCACCTTTCCTCCCATTTTTGGAGTCTCCCTTGCTGGAGACATTCCAAACCCACCGGGATGCATTCCTGTGTAACCTCTTCTAGGTGACCCTGCCTTGGCAGGTGATTGGACCAGGTGAACTCCAGAGGTCCTTTCCAGCTCCAGCTATTCTTTGATTCTGTGATTCACTGTTGTTCCTGGAGCTGTGAGCTTTCCAGGACCTCTTCTCACAGACAGTTGAGTCTGAGCACCTGAGCTGACAGCAGGTCCCCTCCAGTTGGAATAATGCAGCAGATGTAACATAACAAAGCAAAAAAAGCTTTTGAATTGCATTTGATGCTTTTTGCATTTAAAAGATAACCAGCAAGTTTACCATCAAAAGCCAGATTACTTGAGGAGAAAATGCTGTGAAAGAAGAGAAATGGATTGTTGTCTACAGAGATTCCCCTGTTTTCTGGACAGACTTGGGTACACAAAGAAGCTTGGTCTGGGGACAGTTCTGTTACACTGGATGCTGTACCAAGGCAAGGTGCAAGCTCAGTTGTTTAAGGCATTTACATATATAAATAGCCCCTGTGTCTTAGATCTGGCTAAGCTGCCTGGCTAGACGTTGACCAGACACTAGAATATGTGTGCCTTAAGCCTTGAAATCTGAACAAAATCTGTATAGTTTTAGGATTAACTTTAGTCCTTGAGATTTGTCCTTACTTCAGATTACCCTTTCCCAATTTTTATCTAGCATGAACATGCTGAGCTGCAACCCATTTCTCAGGTGCATGTGGTGCTGTAAACAAATTATCTTTATTCTCTGCTAAATAGAGCAAGAAAATCTTCAAACCTGCCTAAAATAACAACTCCTTTTTATATTCCCAGTGTGAGTTTCTTTTCATTCTGTGACAACCTAAGCTGCTTCTGCAGTTCATGTAGTCCATGGTTCTGCCTTTATTGGCAGTTCCTGAAAGATATTTCCATTCATTTTCTTTCACTGGCACCTGCACCTGTATGCACTTCAGGATGAAACTCCTGTTTGGCTTGTCCACAAGGATCTTCTTTCTTTACTTCCTTCACTATCTCCCTGCTTATTTTCTTTTTTTTTTTTTTCCCCTTTTTCTTTTCTTTTTTTTTTTTTTTTTTCTGTGTTCCATATCTTTATTTTGCCTGTGGTAAAACTTCCTGGCTCCAAACTCTCTTTCTATGGAGTGGTGAGCCTTTTAAACTTGAGTTTCTTCTGTCCCAAGTGTTTTCATCTCAGCAGATAACCATTAAGATTTAATTACTAACTGCTGCCTAAGTTCTGGATAGGCTGTAATGCAGACCTTGGTCAGCAGTACATGTGCATGGGGATATCCCAAAATACACTTCACTTCTTAGTAACAGCTTCATAATATCAGCCAGAGATAATAGATTGTGCATGAACTTTCCTCTGTCTAGAATGTAAACCAGCACTTCCTTGATGCCCTATGATGCAGCTATACAAACACACTGATTTTCTTCTTCCTTTAGCTCATTTGCTCAGCTCTCAAGCACCAATTTAGAATGATGGATCTGGTTTTAATCCAGATGGCTTGATGTAGTGGTTTCTCTCCCTCTCACTAACTCCCTCCCTCCTCTCCTTATCCTGCAATTTCTCTGCATTTTTTGGTTCGGTTTTACAACCTTTGGTAGGACAGGTATTCTGCTTTCTCCTTTACAGGATATCTGACATTTGGGCTGCCATTGTCTGCTGAATCTTTCAAGTCACTCCCAGAGATATGGTCTTTAAAGGCAGCTCTGCATTAGACCTTGTCTCATGATGTGGCATCACTCCTACAAGTAGCAGGTACTTTCCTGGCAGCTTGTCTTAAGCTTAGAGTGGAATAGCATAACTGATAAGGGCTAAAGATGTCTGCAATATGTTATTAGAGCTATGTGAAGAAACTTATGCAGCATGTTTGTCTCCAGCTCTGCCCAGTATTATAATCATGATATTGGTAATCTACTGGGCACTTCTGAGAATTAAGGAAAAAAAATACAGCAAAACTGCTCATATTCTCAAGATGTATGTGTGAAGATAATGAATATTATTATCCTCTCTTTAAAAACTGAGAGGCTGTGCATAAATGATTTACTTAGGGCCCCAAAGGAGCCTGTGTTTGACTAGGGAGCTGAACTCTAATTGTACCTGACTTTAATCCTATGTTCTGACTGTACCTCCCTCATTACCTACCTGTCCATTTTCATTAATGCTCATATCCATCAGCCTCATTAATAAATATGTGAGGGTGTTTTATCATGGCTGCTAAACGAGAAACTTAATCGAGACTTGGTCTGGAAATGTTTACTTGCCTCGAACACACATTGCCTAAAATTGCTGTCATTTACACTGAATGCCAGCTCTGTTATGACATTAACCATGACTCAGTTAATGTCAGCCATTAACCTCAGGTTATGGTCACAGAATCACAAGTGACTGAAGTACTGTTTTTTTAAGAGACTAGTGCCTGCAGCTGGAAATTACTGTTCCCAGAGGGGACAATCCTGTGACAATTTCAGTCAGTCTAAGTCAGCGTGTCCATGGTTCTGCCTTTATTGGCAGCTCCTGAAAGATGTTTCCATTCCTTTTCTTTCACTGGCACCTGCACCTGTATGCACTTCAGGATGAAACAGTTCAGACAGAAAAATCACTCTAAACTGTTTTTTTTTTTTTTTTAAATTATTACTGTTTTTAAAGGGCTACTTTGACTCTCTTTACTGGCTTATTCTCATTCAAGGAGCAGTGCTGGCACAGCAGATGGTACAAGGTCATCGCCTGCTCTGGTTTATGCTGTTCAGCAACCTCAGCTGAAAGTCTGGTGGTTGCCCACAAGGGCTGGGAAGTTCCCAAGTCCTTGCCATGCAAAAAAAGAACAACTAATTTGAGCACCACTGGAAACTATCTAGGAGTAGACAAATGATCAGTGTCTGTGTCACATGAAGAGCATTAACTTCTCTTAGCTAGTTTACTTGATTATGTGAAGTTATCCTACCCTACCTACAGAACTTGTGTTGGGAACAGTGACTGGAAAGATTATAAACCCAGTTACCAGCTCCAGCTGAAGTTACTGCCTGAGTTCTTCAAGGGATATGTTTGCTTGGTGATTGAAGTTTAAAACAGAAATATGTGATAAGTTAAATTTCTTCCCTTGGTTATGAGTAGACTTGCTCCCAGGAGTAGACCTACTACCTGCTCTGCTGCCCCTGTAACAATCTTTTGCAGGGGAAGCAGGGGATAGAGGCAGGGGAAATAAATTCCTCAGCTTACCTGGGGAGGAATCATGTACCAGAGTCCTTTCCAATGGGTTAACACAGCTGCCACCTGCAGCTACTGCTGGAGAGGAAATGGGGGCCGTATCTATGAAGGATGATTTCAGCAGCATTGAAACCTTGAAAATACAGAGGAGAAAACGAATGATTTTTTATTTGCTGCACAATATAATTTTGAATTTGACTGGAATAGTTTATGAGTTTATATCAAATTTAGTTAGAGGTTTGGCAGGAAAAAAAAAAAGAGAAAATAATATTTACTTTTAATTTAAAAGACTTTGCTCTCTTTCTTCAGAAGCATTTATTAATCCAGCTGTCTTTGCTTATGTATTACTGCCCTAACCTTCTACCTAGGTATATTACAGACTTAGTTTATGAGCTCTTGTTGCAGCTGATCTATTTTGAATAACTAATGAAATACTAATTTGAACAGAAGTACCTTAATCATCAGTTGATAAATGCAGTCAATCTTCCTTCAGTTCATTTCTGTGAATAAGGACTAAGCTGGGTTAGGGACTAAAGAATTTTCATACCTGCACAGGAGCTTTCATTCAGCTTTAAATGAATGTTCTCACTGCAGCTAAGGGGATCTAAGAAGTGACTTGCTGGCCTTAATAACTCCTTTTTATCTTGTCTCTCACACCAAAAGCAAGGTTAAACCAAACCAAACCAAGACAAAATAAAACAAAACAAGACAATAAAAGCAGTGATTTATTGGAGCTGCCTTAATGGCAGCTTGGATGAGGGACTTTATAAGAGTTAGAAAAGTACCATAGTTTGTAGGTAAAGGAGAGGACTACACAGACAAGAGAAGGCCTTCAGCAGAAGTAACTTAGACCTGCTTCATCTTTTGAAGCAGTTGGGAAGCAGGATATCAGGGAACAACAGGGCCAGATGCACCAGCAGCAGTGGAGAGCTCTGTGTGTTGGTGACAGTGTGGCAGTGCCCTCACACACACAGGATGCAGCCCTGTGGGACACCAGCAAGAAGAGCAGAACAGGTCCAGTGATAATACCAGGGTCAACCGCAGTCCAGATCACTCTGTGGGTGCATAGGGATTGGATAAGTCCAGGGACAACCTGGAAATAAATCAAGGTCAGGATCAGCAAGGCACACAGCCAGTGCAGACACACAGACAAGTAGCTCAGGCAAGGACCTGAGTATAAATGCAGCTCTGGAGCAAAAAGGAGTGGGAACCAGCAGCTCATCCTGTATAGCCCTCGCACAGTATCTTTGAACCTGGTCCCAGGCTGGCTGTGCCATGTTAGCACTGACTTTGAGGACAGGTAGGGAGTCACTGGGTGAGAGGAACTTTCAGAGCCTGATTGGCATCCTCAGGACCAAGCACTGGATGCCAAAAATGAGCCCATGGACTTCTGGTGTAACTTCCTGTTTATGTTGCTCAGCTGAGCTCTCTTCTTCCCTTGACCTTTTCTGCCCTCTCCCACCTCTCTGTTCAACATTTGCCTCAGCTGTGCTACTGCAGGCTGGGATGCCAGGCTCTTATGCAGGTTCCTGAAGCCTTGCTGGTTAAAAAAATGCATCCCAAAACAACAGCAAAGAGTTTTCCCAAACCTTTCAAATCTCCTAAGACAAATATATCTAGTTGTTGGGAGGACTGTTGGGAACATGGGCGCTAAGTTGCCCTCACTGCCAAAAAATACACAGGATCAAGACAAAGCAGCAGTCACAAGACAGGTTCTTTGTAGATTTTAGTCTCCTAATACGGATATTTCTCTTCCTGCTATACTCACTTCATGTGTTTAATTTGAGAGTACATAACCATGTTTTTCATCAAAGTGCCTTCATCTCCTTAGGAGAAAACTACATTAAAAAACCCCCCTAAACAAAACCAATAAAGCAAAGCAAAACAAAGTAATAATAAAAAAATGATAGGTGGGCATTTGCAATAGATTGCTTCCTTCCTCTGCCTCCAGTGGTGTTTTCAAGTCCGTGAAATGCATTGCAGTGCTTCAGGTCATTTTGCTTAAGCCACCTTCCATAATGCTACAGAGTAAATGCAGAAGACTAATAATAACATGGACTGATGATTTACAGAGGGGACTGATGATTTACTTTAGAGGGTACCTTTAGAGGGTTTTTAGAAACAAAGGTGCTTTCCTAGGATTGTGCTGAGGAAAAATTAATTTGACATATAAATCTATTACATAACTTAAATGTGCTGCATTATCACTAACAGTAAAGACAACAACTTTGCTGTCTGAAGTTTTCTCAGTCACTGCACAGTAATTATCTGTCCTATCTCTAAGGTCACTGTATACTGTAGTTGTGTTTCTAGTTGTTTAAGGCTAATGTAATTATTAAATATAATTATTAAATGCTTTTAATAATAGACTTTTATATATAATAATAGATAATAATAGACTTTTTCCTACTAGAAAAGTCTAGGCTGCTGCATAGACTTTTCTAGTAGGAACTACAGAAAAAAATGAATCCAAATGCTTTTATGGCCTCAATATCTATAAAACTAACAAAATACTATTTTAATCCCAAAAATCTGCCAGAGAGAAAGCTCTAGTTTTAGCTATGTCTTGTAGTCCTGAAAAGTTTTCTTCTGCCTCTTATCAAGGCTGCAGAATGCACACAGCAGTAGATATGCTTGACGTTATCTGTAGGAGGATAAAAGCCCACACAGCAGCTACTCTGTGCTGGACAATTTTGAAGCTGTTGGGAACAGTTTCTGTCCTTTCAAAGTATTAACTGCATGCACATCAGGGTCTGTGGTACTGTCTGGTCTAATTTAATCACTGTAATGTGGAAGATAATCTTTCAGACTTCCACACAGCGTGGGATTTGGGTCTGGCACCCTTCAGTTTTGAACATCAGTGCTCCAAGGCAGCATCCCTTACAAAAATAGAATGCAAATATAAAGAAAGAAACAGAGCTGATTATCATAAATTCTAGAACTAAAAATGTGCAGTAGAGAAATGAAGGGAAAAAAAAAAAGAATACGTGGCTCAATATTAAACTGAATGTTGTTCAAGATTTTACCAGTGAAACTAAGAATTTTCTTTTGTAAGGTCCTTATAACTTAAAAAGTGTTGTTAAAAGTTTCATGAGGTAGAATTAAGATATCTTATGATCTGTCATTATTTTCTCTTCTTCCCCCAAACCCAAAAATCTGTAGTTACAGAGAATAAGACATTCACTGAAGAAACAGGTAAAGCTTTATTAGGTAACAAGTGCTGAATAATATATGTTGAAATCCAGTGTAGAAGTATGTGCTGTATTTTAATGAGCATCAAGCTTTTAACTTGTGGAGTGGCATTTAAAACCCCATATTAACAAACAAGTTTCCTGTCATGGAATGAGTATAATCATAGTCTAACGTTTTTTATGTAGCTTGCTTAACTGTGGCTGCCATTCAGATGCCTGTTTGATAGATGGCTTAGAAATTATGCAGATGTTTCTGTTAGGCAGTAAGATGCACTAAGGATCTTTTAAAGTTTCTTTGTTAAAGGAAGCAGGGTTTTGTCAACTCACTGCCACGGTAGTTCATTAACTGACATCCATTCAAAAGTTTCAAGCTGTCAGTACAATGCTTAATTTGGATTAAAAAAACCTAAAGAAAGTTTATGTTCTTCAAAGCTTTCCTGAAATGTCAATTAGTCAAATAAAAGCTACATAGCTTCTCTGTTTCCTGCCAGTTGCCCATCCCAACTGCAGTAAAACCACCTCAGGGGATAGGGGCAGTAAACTGTATGAACTCCCCAAATCACAGAAACTTACAATCATAGAAGCATGGAATGATTTGGGTTGGAAGGGACCTTAAAGATCCATCTAATTCCAATCCCACTGCCAAGGGCAGAGAAACTTTCCACAAGAAGGTTTCCAAATATCTGTTGTAAACCTACTCCCATTTCAGTTTAAAGTTGTTTTCCCTTGTCCTGTCACTACATGCCCTTGTAAAAACTCTCTGTCCAGCTCTCTTCTAGACCCTTTAGGTATTGAAAGGTACTCTAAGGTCTCCTCAGAGCTTTTCTTCTCCAGGCTGAACAAGACCGGCTCTCTCAATCTGTCATCATAGGAGAGGTGCCCTGTGCTCTGATTATCAATGATTAGGAAAGGTTCCCATGATAAACATTAGTACATAGGGGACATTTAGCATGTGTGGACATAAAGCAGAGAACTGGACATAGCTTTTTGCATTTCAGACATTTGGAGCAGTGGTATCTGAATTCAATGTTAACATTTGTTTATGTCGCCACTCACACGTTTCAGACTGGGAAAACTCCCACATATTGCAGGAAAAGGTGACTGTGAGTTTTAAAAGTAGAGACATCCCTCCAAATTAGAAGTACTCAGGTGCAGGTATTGCTGTGAACAGACTAACTTCTCTTGATGAAAAATAGAGCCATTATGCATATATAGGGGATGATATCGAATAACACTGAAGGTCAAGGCTGTGGATTACTTCACCAAAAACTGCATTTTATCAAGGTATTTCAACGGCTGAATTTGTCACGAAAAGACCACTTCTCCTCCAAGATCATCTTTTCATGCACCATTTTTTTATCAGGCTAATTCTGGATGATTTTGCCAGGAAATGTATTTTCCTTTAGGCAACCTCTCCCAGCAGTGGTCAGCACATATCATATCAGAGCTGAAAAAGCCAGACAGTTTATCATAAAAAAAAAATCAGAGCTTCTGTAGTACAGTAAGCATTATGTATTTATTATACCAAGGCTGGGATTGTAACAAACTATATTAAAATATATAATTGTGTTGTTGCTAAATCCTCATTCTACATAGGAAAAGGCAAGAAAAAAATTTCATTTATTGTGAATATTCAGTATTTTTTCTACTTTATAAACTGTGCCCATAAAATTAATACATATTCAACTGCTCTTAAAATTCTCTTTTTAAATTTGGAATTATATTTGCTATCCCAAATTTTAAGCCAAAGCTTTAAGAAACTGAGGATATCTTGATTAAAAAAAACAAAACAAAACAAAACAAAACAAAAAATCAACTAATCACAGCTATCAAAGCTTAAGCAATAAAATGATAATAAGAATTTTTTAAAGTATTACAGAATTATACAATATTTTTCTTATTACACCTAGACATAATATTACTCTCACTGTATACTGTACTTGTTGTGTTTCTAAATAGTGTAAATCAATTAAGAAATTACATAGATTAATCTTTAAACATTTTGAAAATGCTTAAAGCCCAAAGTAATATTTCCCCAAAAGAGTTTGGATTTGCTTAGACAGCCAGTTATTCTGAGTGGTTTTTGTATCAGCATTATCTTTTTGGTGCATTTTCAATGCACTGAATACCTTACCCAGGATATAACTAGTGATGCCCCACGTATGTTAGGGAAAGACAGCAAAGAAATTCAATTCACCATTCATCCTGTGCCCAGAATTTCAGCTGATGATCAGAAGACCTAGCTAGCAGGCACACACTGGAGGAGATTTAACCTGTGACACCACTGCTATTTCAGACCCCAGCCTTCCCTAAAGTCGAACAAGTAAATCTATGACAATTTTACTGTCAAAAAGAAGACTTGGAATTTTTAACATATGCTAACAGGGGCATATTATTAAATATACATGTAGCTATTAATAGCTGAGTTTTCAAAATAGCATGGATATCTTGAATACAGCTCATGGAATTATAGCTGGCACAATTTTTTTCCCCTGTGTTCCAGCTGGGCTGGCTTGCTCATGTGTGGATAGTGTATATCTATCTATCTATCTATCTATCTATCTATCTATCTATCTATCTATCTATCTATCTATCTATCTTTCTATCTATCTATCTATCTATCTATCTATCTATCTACCCATCTATCTATCTATCCATCATCTGTCTCCAAATTATAGCAATGTATTTGCATTCCAGCAGTATTACTTAAATACTTTATTTAATACTTAAATAAAGATTATTCAAGGTGAAGAAAAAATACCCTATAGCCCATATTGGAACATATAACTAATTTTAGGATGTACCTGCCCCTCCTCATCCTTTGGAACTTCACATTTACAGTGGGACAAAAACATGCACAGGGCCACAAACTGCAGACATGCTGTAAATCAGGACCGTGCCTTACTGTATCTGTGAGGAAGGAACTGTTTCTAGTTTTATCTTTGAATAAATGAAAGGGCCCTGGCAGAACCCATGAATGCTACTTTTTTATTAATAAATGCCCTTTTGCTCGTGCTCTACATCATGAGTGTTTTTGCAGTCAAAGTTCGTACCCAAACCCTGCCACCTCACAGTGCAGAACACTAAGCAGATATTTATGGCCAAGGCAGAGTACCTATCACTGGTGTCTGGTGTGGCTGGCACACAGCACTAAGTCATTTATATTGGCACTTACTACTTACCCAGAAATTTGGTTGCTGTTTGTTGATACTGAAATTCACACGTTTCCTACTGCCTGCATTGTGTAAATACTCCTTTTTTTTGGACTTCCCTTGGTAGATGTCCATCTCCTACCAGGGAACTATCTCTGCCTCTGGTAGAGAAGGCCTGTCAGAGACACGGCCAGGAGAATGATAAAAGGAAGTTTTTTGTGTTGATTTCAGCTCTTTGGGTCAGTGATGGATGAAAAGGCAGCTAACACAAATTATCACAGCAGCTGAGGGAGTTGTAAATATTTTCACACAAATCCTTCTTTCATCTGCAAAGAAAGAGATGGTTTGGCTTAAAAAAGAATGAAAATAGGAGTACGCTTAAGGAGTTTCAGCAAATCTTAGTTGAAGGAAAAGTGCAAAAGTAGGGCAGAAAGCTGAAGTGGTATTATCAAAAAGTGATGCAGTCATGGTTGCACACCAACTTCTTTCTGCTGAAGTGAAAAATTGCTTGATTCTGATGGCCGTAAAATATTCAAATTATCAGATTTGTTTTAAAAACAAGTGGAAACATCCTGCTTGCTATAGAAGTGAATACAAAAGTTGTGATTTGTAGCTAAAAACATGGATGTTTTCATAGAATGAATGTGCTGGCTGCTGCTAGCAGCTGTGGTGACGTGCTGGGCCCCCTGGGAAGGCCATTGCATGGTTTTGTTAGGGGAGAGAACACAAGCCATATCTATGTTTGTGACTATTCCCAGCTGGCTTCCCTTCTAGTGACAGAAATAATTAGCATAAATAGATTTTTAGGTCTTTAATGCCTCTAACAGTGCATGGCACTGAGAATACATTTCCAGAAAATCATACAACTTGTTACAACTTTTTTTATGTTTCATATGTGATTTATTACTACTTATTATTTATTATGATTTTTTTTTCTATTGTGAATATATTTGCACTGAAATACTCTTTAGGGAAGTGTTGCCTCAAAGTGGAAAATGAAGGAACTGTGAAGTGACTGCTCCCAGAACAGAATATACCAATTATGTAGTAAGAATATATCTATTGCAATTCAATGTATAGCTCTGTGATTTGGCTTACTGCCTAACTAGTTTCTAACTATGGAGTTGACATGTTCAATGGCAGGGCTGTCTGCCAGCTGTGATGTACAATAAGGCAAAGGTCTGATCAGATTAAGAGTTTTCTCCTGCAATTTTGTGTGTGCTGTGAATACACTCATCAAATCAGGCCCCGTGTGTGTGCCAAATAAATAGGGATAGCTAAATGGTTGCAAACTGGTGGAGAGATGCTCAAGCAAGTGCAAAATGACAGATTGTTTCTCAGAGTGTGACTCCATATAAATGGCACATATAAGTGTGCATGAACACCCTTTAGCATAGGAAGGACATTAACTACAGCTGACTAAACCTTTAGCTGTGTCACAGACCTGGCTTTTCGTCTCCATCACAGAATGCTTTGTGATACCTTTACACAGGCACCTTTTCTGGTGCTGAAAAAGCACAAAGTGCTACTCTCTATGTACTCTTTGACTGGTGTTGATGAAAGTGTCTATTGTGCTATCTATTCTAACATGCACTTAAAGGTGAAATCATTTATATATTGGCATCACTTTGCAACCAGAAATTCTAGACAGGCAGCTCTCAGGAAAACAAATTCTTGCTACAAAAGCCAAGATTTCGATAGTGGAAAGGCAAAGAAAGCAGGAATTTCTTCTTTAACTCTCCTGGTCCATTATAAAACCAACATTAAAGGTACAAATTTATTTATCTGAAAAATCTGACAGTTAAAAATGACAATGTTGAGGCATTTGATATCTATGGACAGATTCACTAGTGTTCTTTGGCTGTTTTCTGCTGTTCCAGTAATACAACAGGGACATAAACCCAGCTGGATTTACAGCTCCTTTGTTTGCTAGAGCAATGAAAAAGGGGCCAGGGTGTCCTGTGAAAATGGCTCATATTCTGCAGCCTAGATTCTGAACAATAGGGACTTAAATCTACATTTAGGTGATTAAATAAGTGGCCTTCTTTTCTGAAGTGCTGAGCCTACTTGTGTCCCACTGAGCCACTAAAGAAACTTGAGTTTAATAGTTTCTGATGTGCAAGACTCTATCTGCAGTGGCTTCAGCTGTGAAACGAAGGATTGGTTTGGAGATGGGGCTTATACAGAGTATGGAACAAGTTTTCCAAATTGCTGGATGAGGTGTAGTCCAGAACTGTGTGGAGAAGGGATGATTAGGTGACAAATGCTCAGCACTTGAGATGTAATAGTTCTGATTCAGTGCTCAGCAGCCTGAAAAACAGAATGTGCCTGAGTGAGCCTAAAAATAATTTGACAAGAGTAATTAATCCTAATAGAAAAATACACATATTGTTAACAGCAAATTATCACTTCTTTAAACTTGGACAAGAAAATGCAATACCAAATTAACATGTCTTGGCATCTTCTGTCCATTTTTCCTAGTATGATCCTTGTTGTGTTTCTTTCTGTGAGGCTGGCAAGGATTTCTCTTGATTCTAGAGAAAGCATTAACGATTCACCTTACTTTAACCAAGAAGGAAATGGACATTGCAACTGCAGAGAAAAAAAAAAGGTAGTTTAGATTTTGTATCTCTTCCAAATCTGAAAGAAAATCCTTTGGTAGGGAATGTAGATGGGGAAAAAAAATCCCTGCAAAAAACATGGCAACAGTGCTCCTTCAAAATGATTAATTATTTTTAAACCTTCTACTTTGGGAGTGCAATGCACTGTTATTAACTTTTGGGGTCAAACTAGATAGTTGGAAGCAGACTGGTTCTGAAACAGATTTCTTACAGCCAAATCAGAAAGGTTTGTTGCAATATAAACTTCTTGAACTATTGAACTTTTCCTCCCACACATTAGAAGACCAGACTTGAAATTTGTTCAGATCAGTACAGAAAAACAGACTTCAGCTCAGTGCAATTTATTTATGTCAGCTGAAGATATGATTTTTTCTGCTAATTTTTATGGTTCCTATCAGTGAAAATGGAGCCATGATCCAAGCGTTTTAGAATTTAAGCAATGCATCCTACATAGGGAGGTTAATTTTGCAGCAAGACTTCTGCTAGCAGCAGAAGACAGAGGATATTAATTTATCTTGATTTTCTATGGACTTGTGAGGCAAGGCAGAATTTTTTCTGCTCCCTTCAATTTAAAAATAATTTCTAATTTTCAATATCACAGAATAATTTTCATCTGGAAAGGAAATGTGACATCCTGATTTACCAAAATGCACAATAATTAAGGAGTAAACTGTAAGCACAAAACACAATAAATGTAATCTAGATTTCAAGTGTTTCCTTTAGCTATGATTCAATAAGTCAAATGGGTATTTTTATTTCACTGCTCTAATCCAATAGACTGTAACTTGAAAACTGAGTTTATCACACTGGGCTGTCACTGAAGCAATATCTAGTGTGGTCATTCTAGTTCAGGAGGTTAAGATAAGGTTGTTGAAACAAGTGCATTACAAAATGGAAATGATTCTCCACTGAAAATTTCCTGGAGCAATTTTTATGCTTATCTGAGAAACTTCAAAATGGAGTAGAGCATAGTCAATCTTAAACTGAATAGAACTTAATGCCCCCCAACCTAAATCCCCACCTAAACTGGCCACCCCACCCCAAACCAACCCTCCCACTCAGTGTCTCAGCCTTGAAACGTAGTATTTATGAGCAGAGAAGTCTGAAATGCTTCCCTGGTCTGGGAAGCATGGATCTAAAACATTTAGTCATCTTCTGTTAGAGCCAAGAATTCCTTTTGTACCTTTGCTTCAAAGATAAACTGATTCACAGGGCAAGGTTCAGGGGAGGCAAACTTGCTGCTGTTCCACATGAGCTTGGTGCCCTAACAGAGCATCCTTGGGGGCATTCCTTCATACGGTTCCTAACCTTAAGCCAGCCTTTCCAAAGGCTTTCATCTGTAGCAGAGCAGAATGGGCTATCACAATATGTGTGTTTGCCCTCGGGAGGCATGGCAAAGGTTATGAGGCATTATTGACCTGCACTGTAATAATGTCCCTTAAGACTAACCTTAAAACTTTCAGTTCTCAGTAAGTAAGACTAGCTGGATCTTTTCTATGTCTCTGGGAATATTATAGCTTTTCATAAAAATATGTATAAAGAGTACTGAGAAAGGGCGAGAGGAAATTGCCATCTTCTCTGAGACAGGCCTGCAAGGCACACACATACTTGGTTTAAACAAATCTCTCTTTGTTAAGATGGTTGGTCAGACTTGTACTGCCAGCATCAATACAATCTTGACAATGCTAGGAAGGAGCAATCTGGCTACATCATATCTTCATCCTTTCATTTCCACAAATAGAAAGAAGCTTAACATGCAGCTTTACTGGATTCAGAGTTGGTGTACACTGCCTTGCAACTTTGAATTTGATGGAACCAAAAATCTTTACATTAGTTGAGATTCTGGCCTCTACTTTAGATTACAGGAGCAATTTCCAGCACTGCTAAAATCTTTTTGAAAAGAAGAATGCAAATTATTTTTGAAAATTAAGCAAATATTTAATTTTTATAAGGCGTAGCAGATTACAAGACCTATCTCTTTTTCCAGCAAGGTTTATTTCGGAGGCCAGAGATGCCTAACAGGAGGTGTAATGTCCTTCATCTCAGCTGAAAAAGACAGACAAGCATGGATTTTAATTTAAAATTAGATGAGGCTTGCAGAAGAGTTTTTGAAGAACTTCTAAGCCATTTAGAATCACACCTAATGGAAATTTTCCATTTTAATACCTGGTCTTGTGGTTTCATGTAGTGGCTCGTGGTACACATCACAGAAGAGGGTAACTGGGAAGGGCAAATTTGTTCCAATACTTTTTTCTTACAATGTCAGTGAAATTTATATATTTATAAAGTAGCAACTGCATGCCCCTTGATATTCATGTTTTTCAATGACATTAACATTTATATGTACTGGAGCTGCTTCTCACACTAACCACCATCTGCATTACCAATTTGTTCACCATCTCAGAATGTTGATCATTACACCAAAATATTTTAGCTTCTTTGTACCAAGAATTTTTTACAAAGTATCCTTTTAGGTGTCTTTGATATAGCTGGAAATCATATCAACAGCAACTTCAAAAGGTTCTGTGTAACTTTTTGATTTTCCATGTCAAAGTTTAATGTAATCTGTGGAAAAATGATCTCCAAATCCAGAATCACGTAAAAACAAGAAAATACTATTACTAAAAAGTCCATTACTGCCTGTCAATCTCTTTTTCAAATTTGATCAGAAATACTTGACCTTGATGAGGTTTTAAAGCTAACACAATTATCTGCAAAGAAGAGAAATGTGTTTCATTTATAACACTTGAATAGAGTTCTGTCACATTAAAACTTCACCTTATAATTTAGCACAGTTTAACTATCAAAAAATACCAGAAAATAAATCTTTGCCTTAAACTATGTGATATCTGTGAAAGATCTTGGTAATTTCTACCAGGTTCCTAATGGACAAATATCACAAAACTGCTACTTGTCAGAGACTCCAAGGAAGGAAAAATAAATGGGTGCTGATTCACTTAAAATTCTCCATCAGAAGACTGGCTGTAGCTTGAAAATCTCCTGTAAGAATATCACCCTTAAGACCTGGTGAAGACCTGCACTCTGGGCATGTTAATGGCACAGTGGCACATGCTACTTGAAAATTATAGTTTAGGAATATCAGTTTCACATTCGGTGATTACTTTAGCAAACTGCATTTTTCTCCTTTTCTGTTTCTTTCTAAATATTTATTAGGTTTTTTTAGGTCAAGCCTTATTTAAGAAAATAGTGTAAAGGAATTTTATATGGTCATTAAACTGTTTAAATCCATATTGTTAACATAGGTCTTCTTCCACTGGTCTGATTCTATAAATTAAAATTATAGAGAATACTAATTCAGTCAGATTCCTTTCTTACTAAATGATTTAGAAGAATTTATCTCTTTGGAGGGTTGGGAGGGTGAAACCCCAGCCTTTTTAGCTACAAATCTGGAGTCCTAATAATCCAACTAATCTCTTTCAGACCATCAGTTTCTAGGAGAGGTCTGTTAATCTGGCTTCATGAGAAAGGTAGAGGTATTATAACGTGATGAGATCTGGTCATAAATTGTTTTAACCTGAGACTCTCCGGCCTGGTAAGACTCAAGTTTTGGAATGAAGGATAATGAAAAAACTCAACAAACAAAACCATCACCACTAGCAAAAGCAAATAGGAAAGATATTGAAACTAATGACTGCGATAAACGTTTGCATTAGAAATCGGTTACCACTGAGTATCACTAAACAGGTAATTTTCAGCAGGCTAGCAGCTAGATTACCTGCTTTAGTGACTACAGGTTATAAAACCAGAAAACCTTGTTATGTCAATTTTCTTGCTGGCAATATAATCATGTTGAATACCTTTTGCCCTAACACTGCCGGGGAGAGAGCCATTTTCTTATTACTAAAACCCAGCATCCAAGGCTAATGCTTCAATAACACTAAAAACTCTCCTTACTTTCTCTACATATTGATGTTTCTGTCATTGCAAGGGGAGTGATTTTATCAGTTGAGTTAGAGACGGCCCAACATTCTATTTTGAATGAACTTTCTTATTGTGGTTAAGCAAACCCCAGGTCAGTTCAGAAATCAGTCCATTAACTGAAAAGTTGTGGAAGGGAAGAACTGGCAATTGGAACTGACAGCTGACTTTTAAGATAGAAATTGGGGAGCACTCCTGAATGTAATTGCTAAGGAAGCAGCAATCTGCAGCCTGAGTTACTTGAGAACTGTTCAGCACAGAGCAGGACTTGTAGAGTGCTTTTTCTCACCTTCTAGTGACAGGAAACATGACCTGGCCACTACACATGGTCACTAAAAAGCTTGCTGTTAGCTTGCCATTGATGGACAAGTGTATCCTGCTCATTATTCCTGCTGCTTAGCTTTTACTTTGAGAATGAAGCGAGGCTGCCCTTCAGCTCAGCTCCCAAACCTGTACAGTGGCACTCTCCTCAAAGTTAAAAGCACAGCCTCTGCCATTTCTCCAGTTCAGACCATTGGTCAGGAGGTGACTAATAAGGTATTCACATTGCTCCCTGCAAGTGAGTAAATTACTTCCAAGAGTTTTCCAGCTCTTACACAGCATACTGCAAAATATGTGGACTTTCAGGTCCAGTGGAATCCCCAAGCATTTTTGTGTGGGAACCATCTCATATCTAGTTCCATGCTTGGCTAAGGGAATTAAATAACAACTCCTTTGTATGTCACAGAGATGTCGTATTACTGTCCACATGAAAACTGACTGGTCCAAAATGACTTCTCCCATCTCACCCCACAAACCCATGCTCAGACAAAGTTTTAGGAGGGAAGAAATGCTCTGTGACTAACCTTATGTCATGGGCATTTCCTGGCTGACAGGCATCATTATGATGAAAAAACCCCAGAATGTACACCTTTGGATTTTTATTTTGACTGTCTGATTGCTTTCCAAGGTAAGGGTGTGAGCTTTTGGATCATACATCTAAGACACTCAATTCTCTCATATTATATAGGGAGCACAGCTCAAAGCTCTGGATTTTGGATGATACTTTTGGGGACAAATTCTTTGAAACAGGCATTTTTCTGCCTAACATAGATATATATCAAAGTTTTTTGGTCGATCCCATGAGGAACAAAAGTCTTAGGCATCTTTGACTTCCTTTGTCAATCAAAGTCAGTGGGAAGCACATCTAAGTCTGGAACAAATACCACTGTGGCTGTTCAGTGGTAAACCTGCATGGAAGTTTTTCTTCTACTATTACTGAAGCAAAACACAGTGCACTATTTCTTAAAGACTTTTAAAAAAAGCTCAAAAGTTGGAGGAGTGTTTTTGCCTTTTTCTCACAGTTGCTTCTGGTTCAGCATAAAAATTATAAGTGTGATGCACACTTATGAGAGAGAAATTCTGCAAGATGACACCCTTTTTTCAGTTTACCATTACGTGAATATAAACAGCAAACACATTTCCTTTCTATAGAACACCATTTTTAGAGTTTGATTTATTGCCTGTTCCATCATATCCCTACTATGAACTGGGGGAAAAATGTGTATGCTCCAGAGAATGGTGTGGTGATGTTTTTAACCCGTGATTTCCCCAGATGACAACTTGAGAAACCCTGGAGTGTTGATACACATGTGGTGTCCCTAGATAGAGCTTCCCTTTAATGTTTGATAAAACAATTTCCAAATAGTCTTTTAGAGGAAGACAGTTGGTGCTTCGATCTAATTTCACATAAAGAATAAGGGGTCAAAGAACTTGTACTGGAGTTTGTTCCATGTCTACCTGAAGAATGTTAATCCTCTTTTTTTCTTGCTAAGATTCCCCAGGAAGTCTCTCATAAGTATGTATGGTAGATGATCTTGTCTTTACCTAGGTGAATAATAGCATATAAATTCAGGATTTTTATTACAAACATAGTATATGTTTTTAAAAGCACATTACTAAGATGCATTGGTGCAAAATAGTTACTACAACAGAAACATATATTTTTAATGAGCCCAGAAGCCAATATAACAGCAATTATGAATGTAATTCACTACCATAATAAAGTAATTTATTTTTCATAATAAATTATCTCAGAATTAAAAAATAAAATATTACTTTAGCTAGAGTCTGTCAGAGGGGGCAGATTTAACCATTCTGCTTTAAATGAGACATTCAAAAAGACAAATCAGGCAACTTTATATTAGATAATTAAAGGCCTTATGAAAATCAGACACATTTTGAAGGGAGAAAAAAATGTAATTTCCACTGGAGCTAAGAATCCAACTTTCTTTTCAGAAAAGTCTATAACTGAGAGAAATATTTTGTATTTTATTTTTTTATTTCTTCTACTTGAAGAAAAAACAAGTGTAGATTTAGATTCTAAGCATTAAGTTATAAAAAGCCCCTCAGACTGACCTCCAGAATTTTGGAAGAAAGCCCAGTAAGTAATGAGGGAGTAAGAGAATGAGAAAGACAGAATTTTTTTTTTTTTTTTTTTTTTTTTTTTTTTTTTTTTTTTTTTTTTAATGCCTACAGTGCCTTTAGGGACTTTATCTCAGTATTTTGAGTAAACAACACAATGGAATTATACAGGTAGTCTCTCCCTCACCACACGTTTAAATTATGCAACAAATGTTTGATTGGTGGCTTTGTACTGAAAAGTGCCTGATCACTTCAACCTTCTGGCAAAAGAGAACATGACTTAAAGGGAAGTGAGTTAGAAAATAATACAGCAACACACAAAAATTTGGCAGCAAAATCACTGTGAGAGATTGAAGCATCATCTCTAATATAAGCAAGCAACCCTGAGAATTTGAAGCAGAGGATTTCAGATAGCTTGGGAATTTGGCCGCCTCTGTGGCAGATACAGTAAACAGCTTCAGAAATGATTGTGTATTTCTGCTAATAACTTAGGCCATAAGATAACAGCTAAGTTGACATTTTGTGTGCAAGAAGTGAAACTGCTTACTCTGGTTTCCTATTTTCTGTCATTTTTGCAGAACAGTGACTGTCAGCAGTGTACCCTGAGTGCAATAACAGTACAGCACATTGGCAAAAAGACAACCTTGAGACTTATGTGCCCCCAAACACAAGCCCTCTCTCAAATTTTCTCAAGTTTTAAAAGATAAATGTTTCTATCTTTGCACATCATCTAGTAAGAATGCAAAGAGTGCAAAAAGAAAGGAAGTTGAAGGTTACTTGGGCCTTCTTTTTTTTAAAAATATGCCTAGCACTTGCTCTTTAGCTTGCTTTCTTATCACACTTCAATATGCAGTTCCATCACTGCTGTTTAGTGATAATTTCATGACTTGGTATTGCAATTGGCTTTGTTATTAGAACTAATTTAAAACATTTCTCTCTCTTTATCCACAGCCGTACACTTTTATTTGCACTCAGGTACAGTTGCTGAAAAAATTGTTCATGAGACCACAATGTAATTTTCATTGATGATACATCCTTGGTAAAGACAATTCTCTTTAGGGAAGGTAGAAGTAATGTTATAAACAAAAAACTTGAAGAACCATTTATCTTGAAGTCAGATAAACTTTGCTTTTCATCAGAGGATGTAAAAACTCACACATAGATACAGGATAACACTGTTTCAGGCTTAGGCATTCAGAAAAGGGTTTCTTTCTTCCTGTGCCCCCTTCATTTAAAATGAATAGGAAATACATCAGTACTGAAATGATCCATTAATGATTTGTATGTAATATCACTCATAGTCTGTAATGTTTCCTTCTGATACTGTGTTTTTCCTAAAGGTACAATTAAAGTAGTGAGCTTATCGCAAGTACCACTTTGCTCTAGAAAAAGAAGCAATGCATTGTCTTTCCAACCCATATTTCATATTTCTACATGCACATAATTATGTGCTTACAGTTATTACCTTTGTTTATATCACAGGCAACATGTGATTTTAATGCTGAAGAGAGGTGCATATGGCCTTCAGCAGTTCATCCTGCTGTGCTAGATGTGGCCTTCAGCAGCTCACCTAAGTGGTGAACACCCATGGTCTTTTTGGAAGAAGCACACCTAAATAGGAACAGGTTTGTGTAGAAATTCTGACAGTCCATCCTTTCCTCTAGTTGAATCATGGGGATTTTGCCAATGGGTGGGTGAAGGATTATCTTGAAATCTTGCTGAGTGCTTCCATCAATGATAAGGGAAGTGTCAAATCACATAAGGAGTAAATATGGAGAGTATATTAAATTCAAGCATTTTGGGAAGCAGAAAGAAAATACCTAGAGACATGAGAAATAATGTGTATGGTGATAAAGGAGAATAGAGGTGGATGTTTCCATAGGAACCAAGAGAAAAGAGATTTGTCTGTCTTCAGAATCACTTGGGGTCAGCAAGTTTCTTGGTACAATTCTTGCTTTTCCTTCTGTTCTCGAAAACTCTTTAGATACTTGGAAAAGAAAGAAGAGTTTGAAAGGTGGACAGAACTCAAGACTAGGTTAACTGCAAAGCCAGTGTTGCCTAATTTGCATGAGGTCTTCAATAATATCAAGTATCTTTCAGTGATAATTAATGCATGTGTTTATCAGGAGCTGATGAGTACTAATTAGGCAACACATGTCTTCTTTGGATTGTTGGGTCTGGGAAATATGGAACATAACACTTTTCTCCTTCTGCAGAATGGTGAGAAAAGCAAGTAAATCTCACCAAGAGTACTGGGCAGAGAAAATATTACTATTTTCATGTCCCTAGTTGTAGTGACTAAAAGTTTGGGGTTTTTTTTTCCTATAATTGGATACTCTGACACATGTTCAGGCAGAAAAATGTGATTTGTTTATAGAACAGAACCAAAATGCTTCCAAAGCCCAGATATTCAAGAAGCAGATATGTGAAATGCCTTGTGCTGGAAAAGATCTGGGGCTGACAGCTAGCAAATAGCTAGGAAGGAGTTAGTAATGCATTGCAGTGGCAATAAAAAGCAATGTGATCTTGTGCAGTAAAGCAATAGAACAATCACTCTGTGCAGCAGCATTGTGGTTGTACCTCTCTGGCCAGATCACACCTGCACTATTGCCTCTAGTTCCACCACCTACAGAAAGGTACCAATAAATACAGAGTTGCAATGATTGAAAGAGTGAGTTAAAGATGGGGAACAATGAAAAAGTCCCTACTATTTGCTCAGCCCAATAGCAAACATGGAAATGGATGAACTCATATATGACAAATATAACTATGAAGCAGGATGAGAAAAAATATCCAAGCTTAACTGTGGTTAAATAAATGTAGGCTGCATATGAAAACAGTGTATTTTTTTCATGGTAATGTTTTCCCCATGGGAATGCCAACATTTTTACAGCAAGTTTGAGGAAAACCCTGGAGAGCGTAAGTCAGAGAGCAATCATGAATTTGTAGTTATAAGAATGCTTTTAGCATATCTTTCTCATTCTTATTAGTATTTTTATTACATAAATCATATTCAATTAAATATAAGAGGTAGGGGAATCATGAACTGCAGGAAAGAAGAAAAGTTGTAGCTGTATGCTCCTCATCAGATTCACACATTATTGCAAGAAACAATTTCTTTTTAGTCCGATGTAAAAGGAAAAGTACAAAATGCAAAGCATGAGTTAAAGATCAGTGGGAAGAAGACTTGAGTGCTGAGTTCTGCCATGAAATCATAGGAGCTTTATCAGGTGACATTGAGTGGGACATCTCTTCAAGGAAATTAATTTTCCAGAAGTCTGGACTTATTTTCCCTACAGCTTGAATTTTTGTAGACCCCAGAGACAAGGTTTCTGGTAATGCTGCTTTCTTAAGGCGACACATCAAAGAGAAGCTTTGCCTTGAGTTAACATTAGGAGTTAGTGAGAAGAAATACACCAGACAGCCAGACCGTCTGCTTCAGAGTCCCTTCAGACCAGCGGTGGCATGAACATGGCCAGGCAGAAGCCAGCTGAGAGCCTGGGTTATTTGGGGGAGTTTTTCACTCTTTTCACTTCCGTTTAAAACAGCAGCTGCTGGCCTTGCTAAAATGGTCTAAAATTGGTTCTTGACAAACTCATGTATAGTCTCAAGGCTGTTATTCTTTCACCATCATGGAGATTATTGTTGTTCTGCAGACCATGCCTGGATCTTGAAAATGACATACACAGCATGTTCCAAAGTCAGTCATGTAAAAAGTCAAGAAATGAGCTAGTAAACAAAAATTCACATTATCCTGACCGGCTTTGCTAGTTGCTTTAAAAGGGAGTGATAAAGTTATGTTTCCTGCACTGGGCCTGTAGTTCTTTCTGTGGTTTTCTATAAGCCTGTTGTGGAAGACAGAATTTAAATGTCATGGATCATTGCCAGCAGAAAAATGAAACTTCTCTTGGGTGGGAGCGCAGAATGTCAATGGCTTGTTTGAGCTTCGGATTCATTTTGCAGACACACAACTCAATTCAAGGAGATTTGGTAGGATGAGATAAACAAGTGTTGACAAAACGTAGAAAAGAAACAGACTTTCACATACTTATGGAAGGTAGGTAAGCTGCTTCTCTGAAAGGGAGCACTTTAGAGGCTGATCTCTTGCCAGGCTTAAGCTGCAGATTGCTGTGTAGCTTGTCTATGTTTCATTCCTTTCCCTGGGTTAGACATGGTTTCTCATTCCACAGAAATGAAAGGCAGACGGGCAGAAGAAAACGAGGAGAGGGAATGATGTCTTTTTCTCCAGTTTGGATGGTATCAGAAGAGACATGATCCAAATGTGGCACCATCACAGATTAATGTGAGAGCTATCCATACACAAATCAAGACAGTCTGAAAATACACCTAAAGAAAAGACCTTGACTGCGTTCCTTCACATTAGTTGGAAAATTCAACTCAGAAACACTTTTTAGAATACTGTTCTCTTTTGGATTTTTTTGCCAATACATTGATACAAAGTTCTGTGCTTCTAGGCTAAAAGGAGTGCTTTTCTAAAAGAGACTGAAGGTTGAAGCTCTCTGAGGTATTATGCTTACTGATTTTGTAAATAGATTTTAGTAGGATAATTTCCATTATTAAAATAATCATGCCAATAAAGTATTTGTCTGAAAGAGGGTTCTAGGCATTACTGAGGTCATCTTTTCCTGAACAGGAAACAAGATTAGGACTTTGCAGACAAAATTATCAGTACTTATTGGGTGGATTTGATGTAACATTTCTTTCTAACTTTGAATCTGTTTAGTTTAAAGTTATACCTTTTTGAATTCTTCTTTTTTCACAAATGTTTCTGTGCACTTACTACCTAGGGCATCTATAGTGCAGACTACTAATTAGCCTTCTTTTTGAAATAACTTTTCCCATGTAGATTAAATGAGGTTTTAACCAGTGTGACTGCAGAATTCAGCTCAACTAAGAGAAGGCAATAATCTAGAAAGTTTACATTAATGTAGAGTGAGATATGTTTTCTCAAGTGGGATAACAACTGGGTATGGTTGCTCCATCTTTGCAGAGTTTTTGTGTTTTTGTCAATGCCCCTGTGACACTAGGAATGCATAGTTTGAATGAAAGGTAACCTGTCAGGGAATAGAAAGATGGATAGAAAATTCTCAATGTATAAATCTTGTGCATAGTTTCTCATTGTATAGATTTTTGTATCCTTAGTTAGGCCCAAATATTTATGAAAATGAAGACAAGTTCCATAGGTAGAAGAACATGAAAATCTCTATCTACATTGTGAAGTATCTATGGAAAGTAAACAAGCAAAGAAATGACTGTATAAAGAGATAGTTTCTCATATGCATTTAAAGTCCTTTGTGTTTACAGATGTTTATTTTCAAGTACTGTTTGGTATAGAAAGTACATGATGTCCATGAGAACCTATATACAACTTAATTTCTTCAAAATTAACCTCTGCCTGTATAGATACCGTACTTCTCAAAGGATCAACTATTAGATTTTCTTAAATCCTCTTCAAATCACCATCATAATTCAATCAAAACTCTGATTCTCACAAGTGGTGCTCATTATATATTTTGGTGTATTACAACTGTTTCAGCTTTTGCCTGGGAAATGATAACATACCAAGTTCTATTTGTACATCGATTTTTTCTGTCTCTTTTTGGCCCAGGGAAAATAAAATAGAGGAGAAAAAATGATGGAAGGCTTAGGTTTCTGTTTGTTATTAGCAGATCCTGGGTACTTTATTTTACCGGATGTAAACAGAACTGATGGTGGAGGTATGACTGACACCAAAGAAATCTTCAAATATCAGCACTTTCTTGTTCTTCAGTACAACCTTTTATACCCTTCCTCTTACATGCATTGCACCTGTGTGCCCTTTCTCCCCTTTTGTGATTGATCAGTGCACCTCAGCAATCCATGTCTCCTTGCCTTCAACACTGTTCACCTGTCCTACACAGTCGTAGCCCATTGGGGATGAGGCTCGGCCCCAGCCCCACTCCCAATTACCACAAACTGTGCCTACAATGAACAAAAATGCTGACTGTACTCTGTATACAACAAACAACTCCTCCCTGGCACGCTGCTGAAGAAGAAAGGTGAAACAATTTCAATCATCATGTTAATAAACCCCTTATATTTAGCAAAAGTTCTCATTTAAATATTTAGGAAATTGAATGGAGATGTAACTAAGCAAACAAGCATCATGATTCTTCTCACAGTAGGCTGGACCAAAGATAATTCAACACTGCATGGGGTCCAAAGCTGAAACTGAGGTGAAGGAAGGTGAAGTACTGCTCAGTCAACCCTATGATACCCACTGACTACCCTCTGTTTTGGTCTCAGAGCCATATATGCCCTTCAACCTGACTGCTGTGGTATAAGCAAAAAACCCCCACAGAACAGGGTGACATCCATAAACCAACTCTAGGGTAAAATAAATGTCATCAGGAAAAATAATCAGGACCATCATATTCATAAGCAAAGAGTCTGCACATCATTTTCCTTATTGATTTCTCAGTAATGACAACTTCAAAAGCTTATATTTCCATTTACTTTGACAACAAACACATTCAGCCTATAGTTACTGAAGCTAGTTATTTCAATATCAATTTATTAGCAGCATTAACATGAATACTGATTGTTTTTAAATGCAAAAACAATGTCTTTGTCACTAATTTTAGAACTAATTTTAATTTGAACTTGACATTAATATAAACATGACAATGCCACTTTGCCACTGTGCATTGCCATCATGTATTTTTATTTTCTCATGGGAACTGACAGAATATGATTCATAATGACTATATTAATATAAGCCTATGAATAACAATAAGGATTTATAATAATATTAACATACATTACATCACCTGTATTGAATCTGTCAACATTAATATCTTAGATTTTTTTCCCGACGTGGTATATATTTTCATGTGTCTATAAATGTCTTCATTAATATACATTTATGATTACTCTTAAGTTTATGCATAGTCTCTTTTATTATGCAAATAAGGGTTATAACACACTCAAAGAGAGCAACTCTCCATATATCACTTTTATTTTTAGTAAATCTTGTAAAAGGGAAGTTGCTTAAAAACTCATCCTCATTGATTAAAATTCTTTTACCTGCTTGAACTGAAAATGTTCGTAGTAAAAGATAGCTATGAAACTGTTACATAGCTTTTGTATATAAAATCTCTCAGAAAGAAATCTATGCAAAAAAAAAAGTATTTTTCAGTACTGACAAAAAGAATAATGAAAAGGAAGATATTTACAGCTTGTAGTGAAAGTTTTATCTCTACATACATCCAGGTGCAATTGGGGACAATAAGACAGTCACAAAGGCAATTCTAAATGATACATAGTTGTTCGAGGGCATATGGTACATTTCACTTTTAACTGAGATTTTTTTCTACCCTTTTAGTGCTTTATGTTAGAATCTTAACAAGATTTGTTAGTCCAGCTTGTTTTCTTTAAAGTACAGTTGCTAAAAAAAGCCAAGGAGGAAAACTAGTGTCACAGCCATCTGTGAAAAGAGACAGAGCAATAAATGTGTTGAATTGTGGTGAGATCTACACCAGTAAAGATGAAGATATCTGGGGAAATCTTTGTATGCTGTTGATCTTCTAGTGAACTGGACCATCAAATACATTACTAACATTACAAGGAAATAAAAGCTTTTTCCTCCATCTTCCTTCACTGTGTTTAAGAAGAAAAACCCGTCTGTAGAGATTAGTAATTAAACTATCTCAAGATGAAAGTGCAAGTGACATCTTCTAGCCCCAAAGAGTTTAGAAATTATACTTCTGGTCTCGTGAGAGTGCAATTAGATTAAGTAGTCTCTATTGTCCATATTGAGAAAAAAGCTACCTGGAAGTGAAGACTTTGATTCAAAGAGATTTTTTAGAATGTGTGTAGGCAACTCATATGTTCATATTGAAGCTTCAGCTCAGGAGCTTTCCTGAATGGGGAAGTAAGGTGATTGTTAAAATCCACACAGCCATGCCTAATGCAAAATTTCTGAAGCCCAATACGTACTTCTTTCTCTAGCCAGTGTCATCACTCATTAGGAGATACAACTTGTCATGTATGATTAAAAATATATTAATTAAAATTGCTGTGTCAAAAGGTTAACTATATGATTTATGCCATTTGATTATAAGTGTCTTTAGAGAGTTGTTAGTCTGGATTCCTATTTACACCATAAGATATATTCTCTTTTAACTCAGAAAGATGAGTTTCACCAAGGGAAAGGAGGAAGGATATGTTGCGAGAATACAGCTTTTGCTCTGAGATGGCTTCAAGAAGCCTTTTACAGGTAAGTTTGTGTTGGGGTAGGCAGAGGGAACATTGCCCTGAGAATTGGCCTGGCAGCCACTGTTGCACATAGGGTACAGGGAGAGATCTTGCTGCTTCTGGAGGGGGCTCCCCAGACCTGCACTGCAGCACTCAGTCACAGGGCAGCACAACCTGTGTCTCTCCCCTTTGGTGGAAGCCGTCACAGCCAAATCCGACAGCCAAGTGGCACAGCCGGGTTCTGGCAGGAGTAAAACTGGGAACTTCCCTCTCCTCCCAATCCGTCTGCTGCTTAAACGAGGGTTTGTGTGTTTATGAGTGACTTCCATGACAGGGTGTCATGGTCTGAGCCTGGCGAAATGCCAGTACTTCCATGAGAATACCTCTTTTCCTGGTATCTACTGTGAGATGTGATCAGAGACAGAGCAGAGCAGGCTCCAACTTATGATTGAAAGGAAAAAAAATTTATTAACCTAAAGCTACAGGGAAAAACACACAGAACACAGGATGAAAACCTTCCAAATTTCCTCCTCCTCCCCCCACCAAATTTCCTAATTCCGTTACCACCCTTTGGATAATCAATTCTCAATTCTTCGAGAAGAGAGGAGTCCCTCTTGCACCACAGACTTCACCCAGGAAACAGTCGAAACTTCTCGTGTTTCCGTGTCAAGTGTGGCACCGCCCGGAGAACATTTTGCCATCGTGACCTCTTCCTTCCATGTCCAGTGCTCTCACCACTGCACATGGACCAGAGCTGCTTCTAGGGTTTTTCCCTTTAAGGATGTTTTGTCCAGTTCCATAAAAGAGCACAGTCCCTCTCCTTTTGAGACACCTTTCCCCACCATGTTTCACCCCCTGGGGCTGAGGGGTCTCTTGAACAGAGATCATCTTCCTCTTCTTCTTCTTCTTCGAAGATGGAGGGCACCACCACCACCCTCCTCACCCGTCGTCTCTGTTCACACACCTTCACATCACCGCACTCTCCTGGCTCTGCACCATTGCCTCCCCCTAGAATGCAGTCTCTGTGTCACAGGAACTCAAGGGTTCTGTCCATAGCTATCCAAGAAAAGTCCAGCCAAAAGCCACTCCATCATCTCCTCCCACCTAGAAATCTTCTCAACTTCTCTCAATCTCACCAACTCCAGGAGGAATCAGCATTTGCAAGGTTTCCATCGTCCCAAGAAGGGTTAAAAGTCCCAGGCTCTGCCGGTTTGGTTCATGAACTCCCACGGCTGGCTGCCCTGCTGGGCACCCTCCCCTTCTCCTTCACTCCAGCCACGCTATCACAGGCACAGTCTGCTCTCTCTCTCTCCCTCCGGGGGGGGGAATGGGGGATGGCTGCCTGAAGCCCTCGCAGTGCAATGCTTCTCCACCCTTCGGCCCAGGCCTGGCCTACCTCCCTCCGGCCGCATGGCTCCCCACCCCACCCCAGCTCGGAGCTGGGCAGGGGAGGTCTGCTCTTGTCCCAGACTGGAACTCAAAATGAACTTCCAGTGGGAGTTCACAGCTTTTAAACCCCTGTGTTCTCAGAGGCGTATCCATGCCCTCAGTGGACAAAACCAGGTGCCAATATTAAAATCTGGACACCGATTGGCGTGACCACACCATCCCAAAAAAAACATTTCCTCTCAAACCACGACACAGGGTCAAACATGGACAACTGTGATTCTCTTGTAGGGAATGCTATATGCAATTACTGCTATGGATGGCTGCTGTCAGTATGAATACTGCAGGACAAGGTACTGTTTCAGCAGCTGCACAAAAACCCCAATGGCTAGGAGGAGTAAAATTAATCAACAAGTTTAATAATCTTCCTGAGAAATGACAGTTATTTGTGGTTTTGATTTTGTTGTAGTGTGTTTTTATACTCTGAAATACTTTGAAATAGTTTTGTTTTTGTATCCCTGCAGTTTTCCCAAATGGTTTATCCTAGATTGTACCCCCTTCCCTTTACCTATGTAATCCCTTGCTGAGATCATTCCCAAATCCCCACCCTGGCTCTCTGTCAATCACTCAGCATCCCATCCCCTCTATCTAGAAGTTTTGGTCCAGGTTGTGGAGGGATTAGCCAGAGGCCAGGGGTCAGCCCCCCAAGCCTTGCCCTATATGCTGTCCTAAGTGTCTATCCCCCAGTACCCATCCCTTTGGGTCATTTATTGTTTGGTAAAATGTTATCTACTTTGGGTTTCCACCTCCCTTTAAATGTAACCTTGGCGCATCTCCCGGGGCTCTCAGCAGGAGGCCCCCTGAGGTGCAGGAGGGAGCTCCTGAATAAAACCTTGGATTAACCCCTGCTAAGAGTTGGCCCTTTCTTCCACCGATGTTTCTGGTGTCTCCTCTGCTGCAAAAGCGACTGGCCTGGCTGCCCTCAGCACCCTTGGGGCATGAGAGAGTGTCTCCCCACAGTCGGCCGTGTCGGGGTTGCTCTCCCGGTGTCTGCTAACTCAGGGCTGGCCAGGGGTTCCTGAGAGGCTTTCAGGGGGACAGAGACAGATTTTGGTCCTTTGGGAGTCATGCAGCATATGATGGGATCATCAGTGTTTCATTTGGTTTACTCCACCATGTACTTTAAGTCAAAATCGGGCTAGATTTCATATTGTCTTACTTATTTCATAATATTTGGAAATAAATTACCTATCAATTATGTTGATTCTTGCTTTTAATAAACAACTTAATCTCAGAACTTTTGCATTGTCCTTATAGCCTACTCTAAAGGCTAGTGAGAAGTAGTTTAATTAATTTCAATAATCTGTAACTCTAAGACTTCATCAGAGGGGCATAAAGTCATGCACGAGCTGTAAATCATAGTTGATTTACATGAGAAGTCTCTGGGGCGGTGGATTGAAGGGGTGGTTTTATCAAATAGAGATCAACATTCATACCTGATGAAATCAATTTTAAAAATTTGGTAATATTTTCCCCTATCTTTGGATGCTGTTTAGTGAGTTCTTGACAGAATTAAATTTATTCTTTGGATCTTCTTCGTTTTACAGACATTTATACTGACCATGACCAAGCTAACCACTGCTCTTTTCCCAGGAAAACTGGATGATACTGTTAATATATCAGCTGCAAAATATTAATGTTAACCTTTACATTGTCCCCTACTAGCTTCAGCATCATCATTAACTGAAGTGTGACTCACTTCCCTGAGGATAAATTGTTCCATTTAAGAGGCCACATGAAGAGCATTACCTGCACAAGCAGGGAAGAGTGCTGTGCAGTTTGGCAGATGCCTCTTAAGAAGCAGAGTTGGAGCAGGTGACGCAAATAAGGGGAACATAACGAGGGCCACAACTCCATTAGACTGCACTGCCCAGTTAATTGCTCTTGCTCCCATTTACCCCTTGGAATACCCATGTGGATAAATGATACACAGAGGTACTGAAAAGGTGAGAGAAAGCTGTAGACAGCTGAGCTGTCTGTCTATTTGCTGTAGGAAAGAGTCTGTGGGTGTGCATATAAATTAATTTATTGGCTGGTCTTTTTTTTGCTGCTGGTAACTTTTCCTGTGAAATGTCTTTTCATGGCCTGACTTTTCAAAGGAAGAATCATGCAGTTTGATGCAATTATGGACTGTCCTGACTATACTGGATTCAGAGTGGCCTGATATGTTTTAGCCTCAGCAGTTTATCAGCTATGTTGAAAATAATAAATATAAGACCGAGAAAATATATATTTTTAAATTAAATGAATGTACAGAAACCGATTCAATTGTCAGCTAGTTCTTTGAAAACTGTTAAGTGTATATAATACCATAAACCATGCAATTGATATAATTTAGGAACATTTTCAAAGAAGGTGCCACCCTTACCAGAGCTTCTGTGAACTTTTGGATGCAGGTTTTACTGAATCTTGACTTTCATAGTTACTTTAAATTATAGACTTAAACGAAAAGAACAACCTATTAATAAATACCATTCTATTTCAGCACAAAAAATTGGGCCAAAGTAATGGTAGGGCTCTGATTTAAACAAAGAGGAGATTTAAGGAAATAAATACCCACAGTGACATTGCAGCATAGATTTCAGCTATCTGAATTGCAACCCATTGAAGGCAGAGCTTGCCTTAATGGTTATAATTATTTTGGAGTCTTTTGCTCTGTAGGCATATCAGCTTCTCAAAAAAACACCGTTTCTTTTGTCCTTCTCTTTGCCCTTATCCAAATCTATGCAATCTAAACCACTGTAACATTCAAATAATGAAAAATCATTAACAGAATGTGTGGGGGAAGTATTATTGTCCTCAGTTTTTCATATGAAGAATTGAAATCAAGACAGGAGTAAAAGCATTTGACCAGTTTCACCTAGGAAGTCTGTGGCACAGTAGGGAATAGAATGTGAGCCTTCTAAATCTAAGGTTAATTTCCTAACTTCTGACCCATCTAACCTCTGTAATTAGTCTCCTTTCCCATGTCCCAGCTGAGTGTGACTAAATATAACTCTAAGATATTGTGTTGATCCTTAATTTGGTTTGTTTTATGTTGGCTTCCTCCCATTATCACATTCTTATTCTGTATTCCTTTTATATAAGGTTTTCTTTTTTTCTTAGGTGATAGTATCAGGAAAATAAAGAAATAGATAAGTTCATTACTGGGTTTATCAGTTATAGTGTCCTCAACCCTTAGTGTTGTTTCAAGTTTTGACAAAAATATACACTACATAATTTTCAGATATTTTCAGATATGATGAAAATTATAAGCGATATAATATGACAGATTTTTGCCTTTGCTTTTCAAATACATAATTCTTAAATCTTAATCTTCTACTAGGAACAAAAAAAAAGAGAAGAGAAGAGAAGAGAAGAGAAGAGAAGAGAAGAGAAGAGAAGAGAAGAGAAGAGAAGAGAAGAGAAGAGAAGAGAAGAGAAGAAGAGAAGAGAAGAGAAGAGAAGAGAAGAGAAGAGAAGAGAAGAGAAGAGAAGAGAAGTGAAGAGAAGAGAAGAGAAGAGAAGAGAAGAGAAGAGAAGAGAAGAGAAGAAGGGTTTTGTCCATTCTTTCCTTCATCAGAAGATCTTGTAATGCATTAGTCTCAAAAGACATTTGTTTTCCATAGTGTTCTGCCATCTTAAACTGACCCCATTCTTCCTTTCATTGCCTAATAGACTGGTCTGGGAGGACCTCATTTGGATGGAAGGAGGAAATATTCTTCCTCAGATAGAATGAGGGCAAATCTAGTCTTCTTTAGCAGCTTGATACACAAGCCCCAGTTACGTCAAAGCAAAGCCTGGGTGAGATCATTAGGGAAAGAATTTCTGAATAAATCTATATAAAAATGTCTGAAAAGGTTAATGTTCTTACTGGCTAAGACCCCCAAAATAAATTTTTCTGCAAGCAGATTTGTACACTAGTCTCCTTTGAACACAAATACATGCGAGAAGTACCTTACCACAAAAACATGCAAGAAGTACCTTACCCCACTTTCTACCAATCTTAGCCCTGTCTTTAAATATTCAAAATTTTAACAATCATAAAATATCCAAATGTGTAGAAGTTTCTGCAGTTAACTGAGACTGACTTTCAAAGCTGTGAGCTTTTTGATCTCCTAAAGATCTGAGAGCATTTTGTAGTTTACACTTACATAGAGGTGTTTCAAAAGAGATATGATTATCTCATAGTCATAAAAAAGCATAATGAGTTATTTTTATTTTTTAAAATATACAAAGCATTTATTTGTGTGAATATTTTTTCCCAAAAACCCCACAGGTTTATGAGACAAAAGATCCAAAAAGCATTGACTTTGAAAGAACATAAGAGAACGTGTGAATTTTTTATTAATATTCTTTTTTTTTCATATGAAAAGTGGAAGGGTTTTTTTAAACTGAAGAAATTCAGAACAATTACTTTCCTGAATCAGTTTTCTGTCATCATTAGTGGAGGAAAATACATATAAAATTTAGTGGTCATGAACTGACTGGTAAGAGAAAAGTTGCAAGCTAAAAAGAAATACTGAAAATTTTTCAGATCTCAGTTTAATGGGTCATGTGATTTTGGAACAATCTGTGTATGTTTTAAGCAAGTAGTGATCATAACCAAGAGAAAAATATATTTTAAATAATTCTGTAAATAAAATGCCTATTTTCCTGAGTAATTTCTAGTTTGCATTAATATTCTAGATTACTTAAACTCATCCACAACATTTAGTAATCCACATCTGGGAAAAATTAAAATTTTTCTGAACTGTCAAACATATAATTTCAAGTCAACTAATTGTTTTTATTGGTTTCTTTTTTCCAAGAGAATAAGCAGGTTAGTCAGGTATGGAATGTCCGATAAGGAAAAAAGATACATTCTTAAACATTCTCCACACAATGATTTTCTCCTCTAGAAGTGAAGGAAAAGCAACGTTATCTTAAAATCTCTGTGCAGAATTGACAATAATTTCTTGTTGTTTTGGCAAAAGAATGTGGATAGTATTGGTTGCACTTGAACTGAGTACTGTGATTTATTTTGGAGTCAGTGTTATTCAATTTGGTGTTTAGCTGCCTTTTCATCATCTCTGTACTTACATCCACTGAGAGCAGAAGTTGCTGGGCACTGCTTATGATTGTTTGGTATTTCCTGCTGGTATATTATGTGTGTTCCTTTGAGATAGGAAATATGAATCTTTCCCGGAGCATATGTGGCCCCCAAATGAAAAACCCAAACCTCCAAACTCCCTCCTCCTAGCCTCTCCAACAACTATTTTCAAAGGATCTCTCCAGCTCCCTTATCTCATTAGTGCACCTGATGGCTCTGCCCAACAGCTTTCCCATCTCTCTTCAGGGCCCTAGAAATGTCCAAATTGACTGCTATAAGCAATGTGTTTGGCTGTTGTTTCAAGTGAAAAATGGACAGAATGTAATTTTCTTTGTTTCAGTATCATATTTTTTAACTACACACTGTTGTCTGCCCATAACATGTCTGATGAAACTGGAGAGCCTTATGCCTTCCTGAATTACTAAGCACCACTATACTTATGTAAAGCTATTAAACAGTATATGATGCTTAATGCATATAATGAGTGATCAGCTCAACTAAATTTCCATGAAAACTAGTGTACAAAGAAAAAATGGGAAAAAAAAATGAAGTAGAGATGGTGTAGGTCTGAAAATTGTTCTCTCATATCACTGCAGTGTGGAGGAGACATACCAGTACAGAATTCACATGCAGCCACAGGGGTATGTGATGTGTTTAAAAACATACTACCAGCCTTCCATGACTTTATTAGTTAGCCAAGTACTGCAGAAATGTTGCCTTATATGTGTAATGAATTTATTATTGAAATGCCCATTAGGTAAAACAAGAAGATAATCTCCATTTGCATATGAGCAAGATGTGTACCAAAATAGCTGCAGTTTAAACTTGCAAACATTGTACCACAAAATATTGATTTTTCAAAGACTTTAGCATACTTAAAGCATTTTCTATGTCTTTCCCTTGGCTTTAATTAAAGATGTAACTATTCAGGACCTTTGAAAAACAAACTCAGTGTTTTTAGGATGGTTACTCAGAAAATTAGAAATAATGAGAGTCATTTATAAAAAGATTATGATGAGTAACTTCACTTATCTGACACAGGAGTTTGTTGACAAAATCAGAGATTAAATTAAAGAGATTAAATTGGGCTGAAGATCCAAACAACCCTAGGTTTGGTTGTTTTATCTTTTTTTTTTTCTTGGTACAAATATGCCAGCTTTTAGTACAAATGTTTCTGAGGACCTAGAATTATAAACTGTGCCACCCTTCTTCATGTGCAGAATACTGGTTTCTGCACCTCATTAGAGTTCCAGCCTTCAGATCATGTTTTGCCTTTTCCTGCTAGGTTAAAAATCATTGTACTATCAGAAAATTTCTAATTATATTTGTGTCAACAGTATTTAGAACATGAAAAGAAGTAATAAATTTAATATCAAATTCAAGTGGAAGGAATTATTTGACTCCACTTTACCTGTAAATATGTGATATATTGATCTGTCTCCATCTGTAATGGCCTGCACATTTACAGTTCTCTGTTTTAAGAGACCTGAAAATCTAATCCAAAGCTATATTCACAGAGAAGATGCATAGTGGTCATGCACTTCCCAGCAGCATTATTAGAAGGTTTAAACTAGAGAAGGCTGCATTGGATTTGGGACTGCAAGATTAAATTTTGTAAAATGTAATATTTTTGTAAAATTAGTGTCTGGTTTAGCATGTTCTACTTACAGTCAGGGCTCTACATTAGAAGGGAAGCATTTGCTATCAATACCTACTTTGCATCTTTGTATCATGCTGGCCCAAAATGTGTGGATGTAGAAATCTGACCACTATTAGGTTGATGAGTTTGTGCCTGGCCCTTGCACAGCCCAGATGAATTCCAAGGTGCCTAAATGTTCTTTTGTGTTTGACCAGCATTTACCTCTCCCTTCACTCCTTAAATATCTAGGTGCACCTTAAATTCTGCTTGCAATTTTTCCTCATGTGAATTTCTTGCGTATGCTCATAATGAGCCAAGTCCAAATAGAGTCAAGCAGCTCAGTTCCAACTTCCCAGCTATCTCCTGGAACAAAGGGGATAATGCTCTGCGCTCTCTCTGACGCAGTAAGAGCTCTCTGAGGAGAACGAGGACAGCCAGCAAGGGGAGGGAAAGCAAACTGAAGAGAGACATCTGAGCCAGAGCTCCCACATCCCCAAGGGCTCCTCCAGCCAACAGTGAAGCCTTGTCTCCAAGGCACTGATATTCACAAGTGCAGCAGAAGCATGGGAGTTGTTGGAATTGCTTGGGGTTTGTTCAGTTTCCTACTTAAATGCAGTGTGCTGTGCTCTCTATCATTATGTTTGGGAGGAAGGTTACCTTAACAATGTTTTCTGAATATTTTTAGCTTATGCTATTTCTTGTCCCTCACAGTTTAGTGAAAGAACTAGAAAGAGCAGCACGTATTATGTGAAATATTTCTCTTTGTTAGTTTTTGATATCAAATCTTGTCATTATTTCATCCACAGGTTTTCCACTCAAGAAAGGGTTGTTCAGTCTGTCCCTCAGTTTTTATCCTACCCACACTGAAAATAATCTTACTGGCAACAAAAATAATCTTATTTGAATGAGAGAGACTGAAAAGTGATATGAAATTCATGTCTACATTTAAAAAAAATTTTTAATCTGCTCTGCTTTTTTTAATTCCAACAATGACTGTATTCAGTTTACCATTCCAGATATTTCTTCCTGTAAACTTCTTCACCAGGTTTTGAAAATACATTTTTTTTAAGGGAGAACTATTTCACAGACCCTCCCACTTGGTCTGAGAAACACAATCACGTGGAAATGATTGCTATACCCTGAAAGGATGTTTTCACTTAGAATTAATACAGCTTTATTTAATTTATGACATCACATGACATGATAAATTATGAATTAAAAATATCATTATTTTCTGTGTGAATGCTTGTCATCCATTTTGATAGCAAATTAATCCTGAAGCTTTTGAAAAAGAGCTTCCAGCAACACACAATAACATCATTAGTAGAACAATCTCAGAAAAGTCCTTTTGCATATAGGGAGTCCTAGAATGTGCACTGCTCTGCTTTGTCTGGCTTCTATAATTTACTAGATTTTCTTGTACAGTATATTTTATTCAGAGCTAAATAGAATGGATTGTTTACACTCCAACAATAGTTTCTAGATAGCAGGATTTAAATATGACACATGTGCTGCCCATCGGTTCTAGCAAGGACAGAGGTATGGATCCAGATGACAGTACTCTGTCGAAAGCTTGTTTGCAAATTAATAATTTGCATATCTGCCCCAGCATACAATTTAAAACTTTTTTTTTCAATTTTTTTTTAATAATTTCCTATTGTGCATTCATTAGCTTTCAAACTCAGCCAGACATGAAAAAATGTTCTGCATACTGTGAGGCATATGTCTAAAAAGAAACTCAAGGTTTTTTGAAAAAAAGAGGACATTTTTTCTGTTATTTTAGTATTTTGATTTCACTAGAAAAGATGAAATGATGGGCTAGAAATAATAGCACAAAGCTAACTAAAACCCTTTTTATCCTAGAACATTTGAAATTGTTTGGCTGAAGTTTCAGTCAAAGATTTGTGCTGTTTCTTCTTTAATCTGAACCGATTCACCCATTCCAGTGAAGCTAAGAATAGATTTTCTGTCTTTGTATGATTCCTGACTGTCTGTAATCTGAGGAAATTAAAAAGGAATGAAATTACTTTTTCATTTGCTATGGGACAGTACTTGGCAGAAATTCTTTCTTTGGTACTCAGTTTTTAAACAAAGAATCTTGGAAACAGCTTCCAGCTTATTCAGCACCACACATAAACTGAATCAACAGCACCTCTGGGTTGAGTTTCTAACTGTGCTGCTTGACTGAAATATCTCACACTGCATCTGATTTTATCTTTTTACTGATCATAGCTTTAATGGCTTTTGTTTTACCTAGGCTCCATTTTCAGTTAGGGGGAGAAGAAATGAAAGTAGGGGGCAAAGATCCCACACTACACAGACATCAAAAATCCCATTAATATGAACCAGAGAAATATGGCTCAGAAAAACATGATTAAACTTTAGTGGTGAGCTTGCCTTTAATATGCTTTGCAGAACTTTAATAGCAGCCAGTTTTGGTCATTGTTAATTTCAGACAAGAAAGGTGAAATGTGGTGGGAGCTCCAGATCATTTGGGTGGTCTACATGTGGCTATGAGTCAGTGTCTGTCTGTCTTATTTACAAACACAACAGTTATTTGTGGTGGGTGAATGGTATGTTAGGGAGAGAGGCAGCTGCAAAGAAAGAAAAAGCAAGGGGGAAAGTTTATTCAGAGGTTTCTGCCAGGGGAAAAAAAAATAATCAAGGAAAGGTCAAGCTAGAGAAGGTTCTGAGGGTAACCTGACAGTGCCCAAGGCTGAACATCTAAAATAAAATGCATTCACTGTAAACACACTTAGGTTGTTGCTTATTCTACTGCAAATCATGTCAATTGCAACAATGTCTGGCGGGCAACTTGATGGCAATGTTTTTCTTTCACTGAAATTTAAAGAAGATGGTTTAGAGCTAATACATACAATGGGATGGGAGAAAATAGGTAAGAGAGAAGTTAAGTCCTGGGAAGTTTGCTGGGGTGATATATGTGTAAACAAACACCTAGAAGAAGATCTTTGGTGATAATTAGAGTTTGACCCTGCAAAAGTCTTCAGCAGCTCTCTCTCTAAGTCATGCATTCAACAAAGTATTTGAGCACAGACAATTTCACAGTTGCAGGTAGAGCTGTGAAAGACACTGTGGCAATTTCCATAGTTAAATAAGTGCATATGTTTAGGTACCTCGCACTGAACCATCGTGTGCCATTCAAAATGCTGTTTGTAAATTCTAGACTCTAAAGAGCAGCAGCACATCAAATGTGCTAAAAGCTCAGACAAAACAGAGGTTATTGAAGGAAAGATTATTCTTTTAATAGACATGTTAGCTGTATAAATGTAGCCTTTTGGAGCAGAAGAAAAGATCAATACAGCAGTTGCTCTGATGACAGTTCAGCGAAACTTTGAAAACATTTATTAGATCTGTAATGCTGTTTTTTTACCTGATTATCAGAAGCAGCACATACTATGCCATTAATTTTGTCTGTTTAAAGGTTTTTTTTAAAAAAAGGGTTTTTTTTAAAAAAAAGGTTTGTAAATTGATCTTGGCTGCTTAACAAACAATAGGTTATACTGTCAATAGTTAGCAGAAAGATCGTTTTTCTAAAGATTCAAAGTAAATCAAAGAAAGCAAGTTAGAGCAAATATTTTTTTTTTAATGATATGCACCAGCCACTTGGAAATATTTTAGATTTTACATTTTATGAACCTGCACCAAAAACAATCTTTTGATTGTAAATTTATGAGGGAGGAAAAAACAGACAAAGCATCATTCCCTAAATAGTTTTTTTTTTCCCTCACTGTTTTAATGTAAGTCTTTAGGTTCATACAAGAAGTTGCTTCTGGCCCTGTCAATGTAAAACAGGAAGACATAATTTATTGGTAACAAACACACAATGTCAAACTTATACTTTTTAAACAAGAAGCCCTAAAATCTCCAAAACACGAACACCAAAAAAGGCAGAGCAACATTTTAATGTCAGCCTTAATTCTGTCTCTGTTCCAGCAGTCATTCTCTCTGCTCTGTATCTGCTATAAAAAAAAGGTTCATTTTCAGGTGTAGCAATGGAATACTCATTCCTTTATCTTTGATCATCAGCAAAGAATCAGAAAAGACATAGACTTGCTATGAAGAAGGTAGAAGGAAATTCAAGGTGGAAAACTATTCATTACATTGATTATGGATTCCCTTGTTTCTTCTATACATAGGCCAAAAGTCCACCAGAAAATTTGGAAACCACCACAACACTGAGTTTTAACAGTCTTGACTATTTTTACATTTTGAGTTTTTTCTGTTATTACACCACTCAGGGCTAAATAAGGTGCTAAGGGTCTGACATTTTGTTAGAAACTGTGCCGTAAAAGTCCTATGATTCAGATCCAGACTTGAGCTCTCAGTCAGCTCACTGGAGATGCTGACTAAGACAACAGTTCAGTATAATTTCAGTTATTTTAAACTTTGCTGTGCTTACTCAAAATCACTGCTGCATTAATTTCTATGTTTGCCATACCTCAAGGCCTGCTGTTGGAGTCAAAGCTTTGGCATCAGAGGGACAATCACAAGTTGGCAGCCCGAGTACCTGCCTCAGGTTTTCAGCATTTTCATACATTTAACTATAAATATGTTTTCCACTATCTGAACTGCAAAGCAGAATTGCAAAGCCTTATGTTTACCTCCTGCATCATCATCCAGATGGGTGGGTATGGCTTTTATTCAAAAATCTTTATAGCTGAAAAAGAGAGTAGAAGAATGTTGTCTGCTTTCCAAGTAACATGTGGAACTGCAGTATTGGCAGTCAGCAGGATCTTGTTTTGACTTGCAAAATGAGCACAATTGATAAAGAAGTCACTGAGGGAGAATAAATGTGAGATATTAGATGCCATTTTTATGGCATCCTTTTTCTGATTATAACAGCCACTTTTAGGAAAAGTAACCTTGGCAATAATTTTATTTATTGTTTACTTACACTTTGAATAAAGTTGAGACAAGGGAATGCAAAAAAATATTATCAACAACACTTCTGAACAAGCTAGAAAAACCTGTATTTATATTCTGCTGCATAGGACAAATGCAAAGAATAACACAGTTTATTCTCCTCAATTGTACATGTGGTCTTTATTTTTTTCATTAAATCAGACCATTCTACATTTTCACATATATTGCCCTCACACATTAAACATGGTACAGATGGAAAATGTAAAAAAAAACAAGGAATGGAACCACTTTGAATTATTGTGAAAATAGATTTGGAAAGCTGACTTTGATATGTATTGTAACTTGGGGACCTGAGGGGATACAGTAATAAAACACAGTTCTGGGACAGTGTAAAAATCAGAGTAGCTTTGCCCCTGGCCTGTTCCTGGTGTGGAAGTTTTAGTGGTTGAATTACAACACTGCAGTAAGTTCCCTTACAAAGGCAAATGCAAAAACAGACTCCAGAAACCTTTAGAATATATGTAAATTTTCATTAAGAAGAAAGTATTTTAGGAGAAGCAAAATCTTTTAACAACTTTTTGAAAACCCAGTCTTTCTGTGGTTTGCTTTCATGACTATTTTGTTTCTTCTCCTCCCAAACTCAACTACAATAGATCAGATCAACTTATCTTTCCAATTATATTAAATTGATAGTAGCTACAATACTACAATTATATACTGTGTTGTGATTGATAAAAAACAAGTTCCTGGTTTTGGCCAGAATAGAGCTAGTTTTCTTCCTAGTCATTGGTATGGTGCTGCATTTTAGATTTAGGACCAGAATATTGACCAAAAAAAAAAAAAAAAAAGATATTTTTGTAATTGTTAAGCAGTGTTTACTCTAAATCAAGGGCTTTTTCTTTTCTCCTCCTCACCTGACCAGTGAGGAGGCTAGGGGAGCACAAGAAGCTGAGAGGGGACACAGCTGGAACAGCTGGCACAGCCTGGCTGGAGGTATATTCCACACCATATGACATCATCCTCACTATATAAACCAGGAGGAAAGGTAGCTTTGGGGTCATGTTTTGGAACTGCCTGGGAATTGGTCAACAGGTCATCACTTGTTTTGTATATAGGATTGCTATTATAATTATTGTTATTGGTTTTATTATAATTGCTTCCTTTCTCTCCTGTCATACTGGTTTTATCTCAAGCCATGAATTTTACTTTTTTTCCCCATTTGTCTCCTCTATCCCCTCGGGGCTCTGAGTAAGTGACTGACTGTGTGGTATTTAAGCATCTGCTTGGTTAAACCATAATGGTCCTTTTCTGGTGTCCAACAGAGAACTTTTTCAGCACTTGTCACCTCTTCCTCTAGTGACATTATGAAATCTTTGCTTTCTGGATAGTCCATGACCACTTCCAAAATTTCTGAATGACTGGGGTTTTCTATTCAAGCTAGTTGTGTGGTCAGTGTGACCCACTTACTCTGGGTAAGTAGAATCATCTGCATGATGTGTAGACAGGACCTTTCCTTTGAAACATCCAGCCCAGCACTGGCAGGCCGTGTGCTAGCAGGAGCTGTGCTTCAGTACAAATCATTTCTGAAGCAGCTCAGACCACTGTTTTCTTTTTTGGTTGGAGTATAGCAGGCCTCAGATCCTCTGTACCCCAGACACAAAAACCTAAGGGGTTGACCTGGAGTCTCACCTGGTGCTTTCTGTCAGAGGATCCAGGTTGAGACATTTCTCTTGCCTGTGTTTTAGAGCACATTTTTTATGTCTTGCTCTGTCCAAAGTGGCCCAAGATCTTCTGCATAAGCTATGTCCTTTTTGATTTTTTTCAAAGGCTCGTCATCGCTCAGGCCCCCATTTGAAATCTTTCTTCTTCTGGGTCACTTGACAGACAGGACTGAAAATCAGACTGTAATTTGGAATACACATTCTACAAAACTCACAATGCCTAAGAAAGCATAGCTGTTATTTTAGTGGTCACATCCATTCACCCACTGGGATCTGATGATGTCCATCTTGCCATTCTTTTTCTAAAAACTGATTCTCCCATGCAGGTTCCACGACTTTGCTTTGTTCTATGGCAACACACTTTTCAGAAGGATTCTGACCATTTTCTTCCCCATCTCAAAAACCTCTTCTGCTATATAGCATGGCACAATAATTTCATCAATATATCTCAGATTTCTGGAGCTCCATTCAGTTCCAGTCCAGGCTGGATCAGTCTGTGGCAGATGGTAATGCTGTGTTTCCATCCCTGGGGCAGCTGATTCCAGGTGTACTAGACACCTTTCCAAGTGAAAGCAAATTTTGGCCTTCACTCTTCTACCAAAGGGATGGAGAAAAATGAGACATCAATTGTGGCATAACAATCACTGCTGGGGAACAGGCTGGACATCAGTCAGTGGGTGGTGAACAATTGCATTGTGAATTACTTGTATTAATTTTTGGTTTATTCCTCTCTTTTTTATATTACTTTATTATTATTAATAATAGTAATAATAATGAACAAGAGTAGTAGTAGTATATTTTATTTCAATTATTAATTATTATCTGAACCCACAGGTTTTTACTTTTGCCTGATCCTCCTTTCCATCCCACGAGGGTTGTGGAGATGAGAGCAGTGAATGAGCAGCTGCATGGGACTTAGTCTGTCTGGGGTGAAACCGCAACAGAGCTATGAATAATTCACCCTTATGTTGCCAGCCCAGATCCACCTGAGCCACTTCAGCCTTAGCAGCCTGATCCACTTTCTGGATGTTTTGTTCTTCAGTATCCTGAGTTAACCCACAACAATAGTGAGTGTTTAATCACTTTTATGGGCTTCAATTCTAAAAGTTAATCCTTGCAACCAGTGAGATGGTGGAAGGGGTTCACATGCCTCACACCTTCCCAGCTGGCTATTACTGTACTCCTGCTGGAGAGTAGCACCCCTCTTACACAGCTGCAGAAGGGAACATTCATCCATACCTCCCTTGCGCCAGTTTGGCTAACAAACGTACATTGAAGGCTTCTATTATTTTAGCTCTACTGAGATTTGCAATGTTTTTTCCTCCTCTGTCCCCTGGAGGAGTCACAGGCTGACAGCTGCAGATGCAGTTAGTAAGGATGAAGAATCTGGCCTATTAATGGTCTGTATTGGAGCCATGAGACTGCTTCTAATGCTGTGACTGGGAGGCAATCAAAAGCTTAAAGAGATTCTTAGTTCTTGCACTTGCTAAAGCTAAGTCCTGACAATCTTGTTCTTTAATTCTGAGCTTTCATATTGCATGTATTTTCCTTCTTCTGCACACACACTTTTATTCCATATTTTTTCCTGCGATAATCCACACCTTATATCAAAAGGCTTGTCTGGATGTACTTTTAAAAAATATTTTTCTGTCTATAGCTAAATCTATGGTATTTTTCCCTTTTTTGGCTGGGATTTTAACTTGTGCTATGACATAAACCTTCCATAGTGCTTGCTGTTTTTTTGCTTTCCAAGGACCTTCTATTACTGTATAAAGAAAGAAAATTCTCTAATTTGTTCATGTCCCACACAGCTTCCTATCTTACAAAAATGAGCCATTTAATTTCTATCACACTGATTTAGGCCTAGTTATATTCACCTTGACTGGTAATTGCTCTTTTTTTTTTTTTTTTTTTCCTTTTGTTTCATGCCTTAATCTGTGCTCTCAAGCCATAAGCAGTTTTCCAGAAAGCAAAATATGGTCTGATGAGGTCTCATTTTCTCCCAGAGGACTAATCTCTCCACAGCCCATATTCACTCAGGGGTAATCTCACAAAAGTCAATGAAATTGCAGTAGAGCCACATCTGGCCCCACAAGTCAATGAAACTACTCGTTACATGGGTCTGCTTCTGCTTTCCTTCCTCTTATGTTTGCTGAGTGAGCACTAATGACCTGGTTCCAGACATGCCTGATGTACTTATTGCTTGATGCATTCCCCTTAATTTCACAACTAAGTGGCAGAAGAGAGGAAGAGAAAGGAATAATCTTTCTTGTTCTGTGATCCTGCTGGCTGTGCTTTGTGGGATGAGTGTGGGATGAGTGTGAGCCTGTCCTCTTCTAACATCCTGCTTGATGAGGACAGGAGGAGAAAATGGCAAAGTGAGTGGAGATCTGTGGGAAAGGATGAGTTTGTGGATGATGAGGTCATGCAATTGCACAGCAGACCCAGATCCCCAGAACTATGTACTCTTCCTTTCTAAACCTCAGCTTATCCTTGTGACCTTGGTTAAGTTAGGCAATCACAAAGCAAAGAAAACCCCACACATCAAACCAAATGAAAACAGACCCTGAGTAATCTTTGCTTCTATGTATTACAACTATAAAATAGATTTCAGAGCTCATAAAAACAAACTTCCCACATTACTGAGGAAAAGATTGATGGATGGGAAGAAATTTCAGCAAAAATTCTTCTGTTGCAAACATTGCCCTAACTTCTTTTCCCAGAGAGAGGCAATTAAATTTGGAAACAAGTAACTGCTATACTCACATTTTTACTCAAGTGAATCTGTGCTATTCCATCCTGCCTCAGTTGACTCGCTAAAACCCCTTATGAAATTTATAATGTTCAATTCCCTTTGTTATTTTAATTTAGCTGCAGCCACTCAGAAGTCATTCTTGTATGATAAAAAGGTTAATTCTTTAGCATAAGCACTATATGGGAGTGTAACTGGGATAACCACCCTGGAGGCAAGTAGCATTAGGCTCACTTTCAGGGGTCTTCAAACACTTGTTTAGAATTGCCTGCAGACTTTGGGCAAAGCTGATCTTCAAAGTATGGGGCTTGTCTGAGGATGAAAGTGGCCATCGTTATACATAATTAAAGAGAAGGTTGAAGGTGTTTAAATATTTGTTTTAATAGGAAAAATATTGCTTGAATATATATTTTTTATCACCACAAAGAAACATTCAGACTGTTTGCTAAAAGTGATGCTTTCATCAACATTCACTTAAAACTAGGAACAGATCAGATCTACAGCTAAAAAAACTAGGTAAAATTGATTTAGCTGCAAATAATAAAAATAATGCTTCAAATTGAGCCATGTGAGGTGCTGCTGGTGTTTTCTCTCCTGAGTATTGGTTTTATCTGTCTGCTGTCACCTCAGCAACATGAGCTTCTTTCTTTGTAGTTGAGAGAATTCCTAGGGACTTCAAACTACACAGATTTCTTTTTATTCACTTAAAACTGAAACTGAGAAACAACAGGAGAGAGGAGTGGCAGCTCTTCAACTGCACAAGTTTTTTGTGTAAATTCATTGTCTTCAAAGGAAAAATTCAGATTCATTTTACTAGAAAAGTTCCAGAGGTTGTGTGTAGAAAGACCACTGTAATGTTGTGGAACACCCCAGTAATAAGTCTGGGGCGGAAGAATACTGATGGTGACTTATGCTGAACAAAGAAATTGGAAGGGAATTTTCTTGTGGGAGTTGCAGTCCTGCTGGTTTTGTTAACCTAAACTCTGTATATGCACTTGCCTGGGAATGACAGTGTAATTGGCATGCACTATTAAGCTTGATATGGAATTGGGAAAAAACAAACACAGTTTTTCTGTGTTTCTTTAAAATGAAAGATGTAGAGAAACCATGCAGACAGCCGTGTGGTCATGAAGGACTGAGAGGGAAGCGTAGGTGCGGAATTCATCATCACAAGGTTGTGACTTTAGCTCTGCTCCTGTTATTTTACACTCAAATATGTGTTAATGTGACACTAACCCAGCAGAGCAAACAAAGAAAGTAATAGCAACCTGCGATGGGACTGAGTGGCTGCTGCCAAAATGGAGAAGTGGAACCTGACTCTCAAGTACCTGATGGGCTGTGCCACATCACATCAGGCAGTAACACAACTAGATGTGTCAGTCTGATGAACTGCTGGGTACAATGCAGTTCTTCAAAAGTTAAAAGGAAAAAGAAAAGAAGCAAATGTTTCATCAAGTTTCTTGCAGCAAGCTCTCTTCTTGTATGTGGGAAGTTTGTTTTTCTTCAAGAGTGATGAATTAACACAGGTACAGATTATCCAGAATAGAAAGGATAAATGAATCTAATGGCTCCCTGTAGATTTTTTTCATGGTGTAGTTGACTAGCAGTTCACAGAATCACAGAAAATCTGAATTGGAAGAGACCCACAAGCATCGCTGGGTCCAACTCCTGGCCTTGCTCATCACCATCCAAGGAGTCACTCCAAGTGACACTATACAAACTATTTAATCCCTGGGTGAACCAGCAAGTTATATTTATTCCTGTGGGATATTCAAGCAACCCTTCTGAATGCATGAAGGGTGACATGCCATCCCTCAGAATCATGATTGTGTCCAGGGCTACTGACTTATTCTGTGGTGTGTATAACAAAAAGCTTTCTTGTATGCCGTTTTCCCCCTCCATTCCTTCAAAGTGCAACATTTACTAGTTTATTTGCATCCTGTGAATAAACCCAGTATGCTGAGCATGTAAATCATACCAGAAATTAAATGAAACTGTTTGGTTCAGTAAATGGCAACAAAACATCGTGGACATCTACAACCCCTTCTGAATGGCTATAGATACAGAGCTGCAAATTTTGGAACACTTTTGATTTACTTTACACAAATCACATCCTGTTTCTAAATACCTATCACAAGAAATGTTTCTGGAACACTGCCTTTTACCTTCAAAGTTCTCTCAGGATGCTCATTCTTTAAACAGAGCCTTCCATTACCTTTATACAAAGAACAGGTCTTTGTTTGTTTTAAATAATGAACAGTTGCCAGGAGCAATGGCACAGGCTTATTTGTGGTTGTGTATTTGTCTGTCTGATCATTATTTCTGCTCTTTGGCCGTCTCTAACCCAGCAGGTACAAATAAATCCTCAGGGCTTAAAACCTTCCTACAAGTTATTTTCTCTTGTCACCTGTCAACAGCATATTTTTTGCTTTCTTTCCTTTTTCTAAAAATTTTTTTCATTTGTTTTTGTTCTGAAATACACTGATTTTGTGGGGTTTTTTTTTTGGTTTTGTTTGTTTTGTTGTTTTTTTTTTTTTTCAGAAAACAGATCAAGATGTTGACATCCAGTGACTTTATTTCTGTCTTTTACTATAATTTCTGTGAATATAACTTGATGCTTTACAGATAGTGGACTTGAAACGTACATAGGGAAAAAAAAGCACATTGTATACTACTCTTAAGAACAGAGAAAAAGGAATAGCACAGAAGTTATTATATGGCTACTTCTTTCATCTTCCTACATGTCATGGCAGTAGAAGAGGAAAGGGTATATACATCAGTGGTGAACAATAATGCAAACATGTCCTATGTAAACACTGTGTCTAATAATGACACTCTACAAGTCCTAAACCTGATTTTCTGTTGGTGCAAGTTAGAATAGTTCAATTGAAATCAGCACATAATTTGTATTCCTTGCAGAAATAGCACATTCCATGAATCAGTGGTAGATTTTGTATACTTCTCATTATACAACTTTTAGTGCTACCATGTTTATACTCTGAGTGGATATTAAAATATTGAAACCGAGGGAACCAATTTTGCAGATGCAGTCTAAGAGTGTGCCTCCACTACTCTCCAAGGAATTGATCCCATGTGTCCAGGATTCTCACTGGATGGGATAGCACAGTCATTAACAGGCTTAACACATATCCAATAAGCATTAGAAGGAGCAGCTCTGTCTCAAATAACTTCTGTAAGCTTCTTCTGTACCTGAGAAGTTAGAGTTTTTTGGTGTGATGGTTTATTAAAGTGGAAAGTTCTCAGGAAAATGCTTTTTCTTTGGCTTTCATCAGTAAAGTTAATGAGAGCAGAAGGGAAAAACTCATGGAAAAACAGTGCATAGCATCTTGAGAATGGCAAACGTCAGTCTACTGCTCTGAAGGGACTTTCATGTCCCTGGTTCTGAGCTCTAAAAGGCTCTCACTTGTCAATGTGGGTTTCTTTCTTCTCTACACTTTTTTAAAGAATTAAGTTTTATTTTAGAGGAAATAATGAAACTGCAAAATACTAACCAGATTAATTGCTTCAATTTCAGAGAAGCAAAACTGCAAAGGGTCTTTCCATCAGCAGTTGCTGCACTGCTGCAGAACACACAAATCAGTTGCTTGTTAAAACAGTAAATTTGCCTTTCATTTGGATGCAGTAGACATTCTATGAGATTATGGCATTTCATTTTATACTATAATCTGGGAGGCTTGCTATTGTGTTTCCTTTAAAGTAACCCTTTCAATATTGTTTCAAAAACCTGTGGAATTCAAGATCCAGAGAGTTTGTCACAAAAATTATGACATAACATGAATTGAATTCTGGAAGTTATGGATCATTTTTCCAACAATTCATCTCTGCATGCTTAGAGTGATTTTCTTTGTAATTAGATCCCATAAGCCAACTTTTCCCCGAAAATTTGGTGGGGACACAGGAAATTCATTTATTTAAATATCCTAAACATATTCTAAATCCACTAAGTGGTTGTATATCTTAATGGGAGCATTTAAAACCATTGGAATGCATAAAATATTAATATCAATTCATGACTAGTATGTTTTATACTTGACAGACTATGATACTTTTTTATATGAAGAGATTTGATTTAATAGGAAAACTTGACTTCTTGGAAGTAAGCTAGGATGGTTAGAAACACATTAAATTAAAGGTCTATTTTCACCAGAAATAAGGAAAGATTAAATCAGTCCCATTATACAACTAGTTCAATATTATTGATGGTTATTCAGACAACTGTCTGGCAGTTTTGAAAACTGTGCAAAGGCAAAAAACTTTGAGGAGTGTATTCAAAAATCAATATTACTCTTAAAAATTTCCCTAGAAGCATCATATGCTGTATATCACAACCCTCTGGTCTTTATTCTCTGCTATATTGTTTTAGCTATTGAGGTACAAGAAGAAGGTGTCTTACCATGCAGCCAAGCCATTGACTGTAACAACTACTAAATAATAAAAAAAAGAAAGAGATACTCTGTCAAGTATTGTTTACCTGAGAAGTGTACTTATTGAGATCAGGGTTGACTATGACAATCTGTCACTAAGCAGCACGTAAAATCACATAGATTAATCTGAAATTTCATAATCTGGATTGTTGTAACAGTTCCTTAGTAAAGTAGAAAATAAATAACAGGAGGCTTATATTTTGGAGAGAAAAAAAAGGAAGTGGGACAAAACCCCACTTTATTCTTTAATATTAAGGCAGCTGAGCAAGGTGTATGGAAGTGCATAAGTCTCAATAATCAAGTTATGCCCTTATAAGGCTTGTGGTAGCTTCACTGAGTATGTCAGGAAAAACTTGATGTTTCCTTTTCTGCTGGGTCACCTGAAAGATCTGCACAATAAAGTGTCATTTCAGACAAAATCATTCCAGATCTAACCTACTCTAGCTTTCTTAAAGTCACCTTCATCACTGCCTGTATTAAAGCTTCAGATTTTGCTCTGGAGGAACAAAAAACACACAGAGCTTGAAAATAGAAGACAAAAGGAATGAACAAAAGAAAGAAAGAGGAGAGTTCTGTTCCTGATGATGCTTCAGGATATATGGGAGAATAATTTCAGAATTTTGAAAGTTTCAGACAGAAATTTTATTGATAAGAACAGCTTTCTCATATTTTCCTTAATGGAAAAAAACCAAAACCAAAACAAAAAAACCACATCATCATTTGGCCTGAAAAAATCTAGTAGAAATAAATGGTGATATTACTGAGTTAACAATCAGAAACGAAGTGCCATTTAACTGCAATTAGGAAATCTAGTTCTCTACAGCTACTGAGAACATAGTATTGGAATAAGCATAACAAGAATGTCCTTGTTGTGTTGGAAGCCATGGACAGTAACTTAATATGGGCTGTACAAAAGTGGGAACAGTTTCCAAAGAGTAGAACATTTAATGTTCTTCCTTTTAGTCACATAATTCTTCTTTGAATGCAACCCATCTCAGCATATACATGTATCAGGAAGGGATCAAGTGTGTTTTTCCCTACATGCAATCAAACACCATTGCTTCTGTTAGAGCTGGATAACAGATTAGCAAAGGCCTGTGAAAGATTATTGGCAAAAGAATATTAGTAAATATAAGCCAGGATTAAAAACTACCTGTTAGTCTAGACCTAATAAATTAAAAGTTTAATGTATAATTTATTTTCCTTTTTTATGTAGATTTAAGGATATATTCAAGAGCAATTTCATAGTTCTCTGTGCTCTCTTCTCACTACATGATTATGCAAGCTCTGTATCTGATGCATTAAAATCAGAAGCTGCAAAATAACCTGTTCTAGGTTAGACATGAATGAATGCATAAATCAAATAATTAACCAACATCAGGAAATAAAAAAGATGAAAAGAAGTCAAGAAGGATTGAAAAAAAAATCTATAAACTTACTGCCTTACATTGGAGAAAAATGAAGGAATATCTCAAGAAATAACTGTCCAGCTCTTGTCTTCTACCTCCAAGTGACTATTCCATTTCCTACAAATACTGTTCAAAATGAGCATTAAGAACATTATTTTGAGTTGAAGATGTATCATAGTATAAATAAATAAAATGGTATAGCTCCTGCTAAAGAAACCAAAGGCTTCTATTATTTGAATTAGATTTGCAATTGATTTTACCCGGCATAGATCTTTCCTCACTTATTTTATTCTTATTTCAGGTTAATGTTACTGTTGACCAGATACATCTGATGTAAGTTTTGACTATGTCAGATAAAGCCAGACATTTCAGCACATGTGGAAGAGCAGGGTTTTTTTTTCTTTTTTCATTTGTTAAAGGTGCTGAAAGTTCTCACTCCAACAGTAACTGAGAGTAGTTAGTTATTTGATGAGCAATCATGTCTAATGGCCTTTTTTGTTAAATCATTTGCAGATCCTATGAAAATATTCAGCTCCTTGGTGAGTCAACCACCTTGTCAAATTATGTAAACCAGGTCTCCTGCAGACAGTGTTTGGTTCTCTGGATGGGGAGTCACTCACAGCCACAGATTTCTGAATCTACATAATTCTGATGTCCTTATCACAAAAACTGATAGAAAGGCATCGTGATCACAAGATCCAGGCTCGGAAACCACTTCAAGCCTCCCCTCTTGCATGACAGTTTCTGAAAGCTGTAACCCTTGGATTTTCATGCCATTTGAGCTGGGAGGGTGACAGTGACTGGATGTGGACTGATGTCAGCCCCCATTAAATGGTTATCGGGGAAGACAAGTGTCCCTGCGAAAATGAGATGACAGTTGAGCTTTCCTCCAGAGCGGGAGAATTACTGCTCCATTCGGAGCCGCAGAGTGCGCGGTGTGTAGGTACTGAAAGAATTCACTGTAGCGTGGTGCACGGTACACGGAGCTGCAAATAGGGTCATTCTTCTCTTCAGAGCCCCAATGCCCAGAGTAATTAACTTCACATGCCATGGCTCAACGCTGAGGCTGAGTTCAAGCGAAGTGGTGAGGAGCCCAGCCCTGAAGGGCATGGTTGCTTGAGTTCTTTATTACAAACACAATGAAAAAAGTAATAGTTTTTGCTACACAGTGTTTCAGTGCTTCTGCTCAGAAAATGAATTTTGATGTGTTTTGTATCTCATGAATTCTGCATATTTTATTCCCTGGAGTTTAGTGTAAAAAGCACTTTTTGTACTGCTAAGTAACGTGACTAATTGCACAAACAAAATAAAATTGGCCTGGTACATTACGAGGTTGAAATGTCAGGAGCCATCAGGAGGTCCCCAGGAAAGAATGCCTATGTCATTTTAAATATTCTTTACACTGCAATATCTTAAGGCAAACACAGTCTCTTTTAGCCAATTTGTGTTTTAAGATTTCAGTTTACTTTTATTTTTAACCATCCCAGGCAAAAAGATTTTCAGCACTGCAGGTATAAGATTTTCATGCAATAATTTGTACATATAAGCATAAATAAAATACAAGGTAAATAAAAAATGCTGAAAACTAACTCCCTTCTTTAAACAAACCAGAAATCCTAGCCTTAGTACCAAACCATCTGGAATGCCTTGACACTTTCCTTCCCCTCTCTTTCAAATTTTGGTACTGATTTTCATCCTTGGATTTAAACTACTTTTTTAATTGGTTTGGAAAGGCACAGGGAAGGCGGTTGCCACTAGTGGGCATTTATTGAACCTGAAGCGTGCTTTGTTTTTTCTTCTCTGCCACTCATTCTGCTGCCTACCTAAAGCAGGTCATCTCTGTGTTTCCTCTCAGTTTGTGCACTGATAATCACATCTGTGGGTGGATGAAGTGTTTGAGCTGGCTGCTCCCTGCATTGAAGCTTCAGAAACAGACAATTTAGAAATCCAGAAGTCTAATACCCTGGCTTTTGTGACATTTTCCCTGGCCTCCTTCCTTATAATCTAGGGGTTCCACTTACATACCAGAGGGGAGTGAGTGGGAAAGTGGGTGAGGAATAAAAGGGAAGTTTTCTAGACTTCTTTAAAAAGCTGTTTGTTGTAAGCAGTTTTGTTGTTCTGCATCTCTCCCACAGGTTTCAGTGAATTGATGTAGACAATCAGCATGCACGTAGGCATAACTGTTATTTCATCTCCTAGGGAAGTTTCTGATCAAAAGAAATAGAAGTGGCTCACAGCAGAAGCCATCTACAGTGAGTGGTGAATGCATGAGGGTTTGTCTTGTAGATTATCTTTATTGTAGGCTTCAAACCTCTGGTTAACAAGTCCGATGAGTGTGATAGCTGGGTAACATCCTCTAGTTTGATAGAAAGCTGCCAGAAGAATACTTCTACTACTGGGGAATTGTAGTCTTTGAAGTCATGTATTTGCAAAATATACAGGATAAAAAAGGAGTAAATATTTTAAAGAAATCCTAAAAAAGACCTTCAAGAGTCTATCATGTCCAACCTTTGTTCAATGATAGAATAAACTGTATCTGTATTTTTTTTCTGACAATCCTTCATTCCTGTGGAGAACTACTTCACATACTGTGAGTTATGATTAAAAAGCTGTGCTGAATTACTGAATAGTCTGTGTGTGTTGGGGAATTTAATTTAAAACCTACTGACAGGAAACCTGTATCTATAAAACAGGTTAAAGGACAAAACTCATTGTCACTACTCAACTAGTAGTAAAAACTCTGAAAATCAGAAATTTCATGACAAATGGCTTTGAGGTTTTAAGGGAAGGGGATACAGTCACTCCTCTCTGCAGCAGTAGTAAAGTAACCTGTGGAGTTCTGGGTCTTTGCCTAGGGCTTAAGAAACTGTTTAAAGTGGATGATGACTGTGAGTCTGAGCAAAAGTCACTCTGACCTAGGATTGATCACCACATGGAGGTGGCTGTGAACATTTCACAGAAAAAATCATTGCCTCTTCCTCAAAACTTCTTATAAAATCCCAGAGTCATGAGATGTGTTTTAAACCATTGGCTCAAACCCTCCAACCTTCTGTTGTACAAGTGGATTTACAGAGCTGCAATATGGACTCAGCTGCAAACCTGTTCCTTTCATCCTCCTGTCATTAAAAACATGCTGCTTTGCCCTGCAAATAGGATCAAGACTTGAAAAATGGTTTCTGTAAGCACTGGAAACAACAGGCAGCATTAGTCTGCAGGGCAATGCACACCCAATAACAGCGCTCCATGTGTATATAATGTAAAATACCAGGCAAATTATTAAAACTAGTCAGAATACCACTACAGACACTATTGTGCAAACTGAAAAATGGTGCAATGATGGTTATATAAAATAGGAAAAGATCAAGGAAAAAACCTGCAGCTTGACAGGTGTAAGGGGCAAGGAGAGGAGAAAGAGAAGAAATAAGCTGGTACTGCAGACAGAGCTACAAGGTGCCTTATAGGTGAATACATAAAATTTCAGCTTGATTTGGTTGATCAAGCAGAGGGAATTTAAAAGGGTTTATATTTTCACCATTATTTAAAGATAATCATGTCTTTTGAATGCATCAGAGGGGAGCAATTAAAACATCAGAGGACAAATCTTCAGCAGCAGATTCATTCAAACACTGCTGACCTTCGCTTCCATTTACCTATTTACTGCTTGATAGGTACTTTGAAAAATTTATAAGGCACAAATTAGTACTCCCTAGAACATCAGAGAAATATGTACTTCCAAAATCAGTTGCCAAGCCCAAGCTGTTTCTCCTGAACGAATGAGCTCACTAAAGATATGAAGAGTGATTTGAAATTCTCCGACAGGCAAGTATGTGACGTTAAGCCAAACTGCTGCTTCCCTGCCAGTCTGGTTTTTGTCTTTGGAACAAGTGGCAGCCTTATTGAACAGAAATACAGATAGCACAGTACTACCTAAAATGTTAGGTACTTATTAGATTAGTTACAATGAGAGAAAGATTCTATCAAACCATCATTCTCCTCATTAAATGACCTCTAAAATTATGGAGAACGGAAAGAAATTATTTTCCACATACAAAGAGATGTCTCCCTATATATTAATTTAAAGAAGGCAGAGCAGACATTGCATGCGGTGTCAGATTTGTAAATCTCAAAGGGTAATGTACGATTTCATTATCTCAGATATATTCTCACTAGAGGATAAAAAAGGCACCAACAGTACAATTTTCGACAGCTGAACTATGCCTAATGGAAGAGATACAGTACAGTATATCTTTTTATAATTTACAATGTAGTGCTAAGAAAGCTCTGGCCCAGTTGGGAGATTCTCACTTATTCAAGTGGTTCTATTTAAGTCAATGGAAAGAGTAGTGCCAGGGTTTCTTTGCCTTTTCATGGGAAAGGACCTCTTGAATTCAGCTGATTAGCACATTTGGATTTCAGGGATAATGGTCTGATTATTTTTTTTTTCCCCAGAAGGGGAATAGTCTTATGAATATCAACATACTTTTTTTTTTTTTCTGTGTGTGTGTGTGTATGTGTGTGTGTGATTCTATACCAGAAGTGGGACACTATTTTATTTTAGAAGTGAAAGATTGAAGAGACTAATTTATTATTTGCTTTATGCAGTTTATATCAAGGCTTAACAAAATCTCACTGGACTAAACTCTGTAAATTTCCCAATCCAAAGTTTATTTGAGACTGTTACCAACATTAATTGCCTTTACGAATTGCTCTATTTTTTTTTCCCCAGCTTCACATACTTTTTTTAAAGTTCATTTAATATTTTCTCAGGGCTTTGCTACCTACTGGGAATCATAGCATGTGTGATAGAGGTGCCAAGGTTTATATATTAAAAAACCAGGAGAGTTCATAAATTTAACAACTGAAACAACTACATTTGGAAAGATGATAATAGCTCTTGAGAGACAACACATTTGTACATTTATGCTAATCAGCCAATTTGCTATTGCTTTCCTTAATGGTGAAAGGCGCTTTTAATGCACAGAGTTCTGCTCCATGAATGATAGACTGAACATTAGGATATTATCCCATGTCAGCTTTTTTACTGAAATTTGGACTGTGTCCTTATATCAATGTTATATGTAGCAAGTAACTGAGCGTGCTACTAAATTAATGCAGGACACAATTTTAATTTGCATTTACTTTCTTTTATTATATCTAGTGCTTCCTCTGGTGGAATTTCTGTTACTCAATTTGCACCATAAAGGAGACTCTGAAATTTAGTGGCTAACCTGTTTTGGGATATATGGTTGCACAGAAACAGGTGGCAGCATTGTGGCAGAATAGCCCACAGGTGTCTCACACCTGTGTAGCGCTTGGTTAGACTGGTATAAATGCAGAAGCAAGCACTTTGAAATGAGGGGGATTGCATAGATGAGTCACAGATTGTTTGAGAAAGCCTCAGTTCAGCACTGAGCTCAAAAGAAGTGAGAGTATTGTCCGCTTTCTGAAGCTCTACTGGTTTGCCTTGATAAGACTTGGCTTTCTATACCTTGTTCCTTACTCAACCATGATTGCAGTTTCAGACTGAATAGCTGTAATAATAAGAAAGGACATAGCCAAGACCTCTGGCTTGTCTTGGCTGTTTTACTGGCCTTAGGGTGATGATGTGATGGTTGCTTCAAAAGAGCAGGGAGAATATAAGGTGAACATCTCTCACAACCTACTGTCTGTGCTGGAGGTAATTACATGTCATGGGTGCTGCTGCTCTCGCTTGGATCCTCTGAAGTCACCTGATCCCAAGTAAGAGGCTTATCTTTTCTAGATATGACTCTTTATGTCTACTCATTGCTTCTGATAGCATCAAAATACAACTTTAATTGTGAGGGGCTACCACTTAAAATTACTCTTTCCAGAGAGATTAGTAATCAGGTATGATGGAACTAGAGAAATAGAGTTACTAAGCAAACGCAGCTTAGTAAGACAAATAACCATGAAAAAGAGTGGGTCCCTCTTGAATGAGTTTTAAGAGAAACTAACATAATTTAACTAATCTCACATTTAGAAATATCATTACACTTTTAAAGAGCAACACATATTATATATATAAGAAAATAACACTAGTAAGTGGTGAGATTATTTGCAGTAGAAAGTAGTGATTAAAGCTTTACAATATGTCTACTGTCTTCTACACCAGGAATATATCTTCTGAGTTTCCTCCTTAGCCTTAGGCAGAGCAAGCATGCTCATTATTTTAATATGACTTGCTTTCAGCCATGCCTGACATGTGCCTTTCTGTGTGGGGTAAAGGAAACCAAAACCCAACATCCCTTTCTCCATTTTCCATAGTCCCTACACTAAAGTTGCAGATGCTCAGGGAGTAAAGACTTGCTCCTGACTCCAGATGTTTGTCATTTCTCTCACCAATAGATGGGGCTGGGACTTGTGAGAAGCTGAGTTCTTTCAGCTTTGAGGAAAAGTGGTTATTATGTCACACCAGTCTATAGACTGACAGCATCATAAGTGCTACACTTTTAAAAGACATTTTACCAACCCTACAGCATTATACTGTGTTGCACTTACTTTACTAATCTTTATTCCTTTAATAGACCACTGCATACAGCGCACCTGCTGTGACAGTTGCAAACCTATGTTTTGCTCAGGTTCCTGCACTAAAATTTTAATGCAAGCTGAAAAAATGATGGTTACAGTCTGGCCTTTCACTGGCATGAGGTAATTGTTGCCATCTAGTACACGATGCAGCTTTACTGAAATAAGAATGTTGGATAGAAAAGAAAAACAAATATTTCAGGATGTTTTATATTTTCCTTGCTGCATAGATTGCAAGCTTTTAGGAGAAGGTGAACATAATATAAGTGTATAAGTGCTGCTTCCATTAAAGAAAAGCTGATAAGGCTAATACTTTTGAAACTGTGTAATAGGAGTTTGTAACATCTAAAAATAGTGTCACCTTTTAAAGACTTGATTTTTAACTCTTAGAATACTTAGTAGTTTGAGAGAAATTTCTTCTGGACAAATAGTTTGAGTTCTGAAGAAGAGATAGACACCTGAACTTTGTTTTCTACCAGATGATGTTTTGCATGATACTGTGTGGGATATTCTGGAATCTGCCAAAGAAGGAATCAGAATGTCTAAAAACTAAAGATGTAAGGAAGGAGTTAGAATTTAAACGACTATTTAGGAAAAAAATATTTTATCTGCTTGCAGTTGCAGCTGTAATGATATAAAGGATTTTATATCATCAGAGTAATCTTGGATGGATTGGTTAAACATTGAACTGTCTGGGGAGAAACTACCTCTTTTCTATTTGGAAGCATCTGATATTTTTTTCCATCTGACAAACATAAATTTATTGTAGACTTCAATACAACAATTTTTATCCTGAGCCTGGTCAAAATTCACACTGCAGTAAAGTAGGCAGGATTCTTCTCAAAGTCCAGTTTCAAATGCTTTGCCTTTTAGGCAGAAAGTTTGGATTTTGAATAAAAATTTTTTATATAACCCATCCTTCCATTCAGATATTCATTCATCTATCTCAGGAATGTGTTTGTTCCAATAATGTGCAGCTAACCTGTGGCATTAAGTCTAGTGCTTTACATCAAACTATACATCAGCATACATCTGGTCAGCTCCTTTTCTCTAGATGTGGAAGAGACCTGCTCCAATCCTATTACTTAAGTTCTGCAATCACTCCAATCTCTTCCAATGTTTGAATACTATTGAGCAGTTAGTATAGCTGGGTGACAACTTTGTGCTAGAGGTAAAATTGTTTTTCTTATTCTCTTCCCAAGAACAGATTGCAAACAACTACTATTTTGTTTTTATTTTTTTAATCAGAGAATGTTCCTTTGTCATGCACATTCACATGTACTTTCTTCACTAGTGCAGGTGTTGGTAATTTTTTATTTTTTCATGCGAGAATATTAAAAGGGGCTGAAGAATGTACCTTGCACAAGGAGAGGCAGATATGGATAAAATAACCATGAATGACAATATATTTAGATAGGGCATCAAAACTACAGCTAAATGAAGATGCAAGTTAGCCACAAGTTGTGGGATAGTTATGTCCTTTAAAATTACTGACACAGGCTTTAACCTTGTATTAGGCTTATCTAAGGAACCTATGTTTTTTTCAAGTTCTATTTGTTTTGTTTTGAGGCAGAGGGTAAAGACTCATATGCTGTTTATTTAGGAATTAACATTCTTCTTATTATGTGTTAACCAGCTATACACAACACTTCTGGTTTGAAAATATGCTGTTTACAAAAAATATGTAAGCTATTTTCTGCAATTAAATATGTACTGATATAATCCTTTGAAAAGAGGCATGTGGCATCAATGTGGCAGGGCTGGCACATGATAGGCCATTATCAAAGAGACATTTTTCTTTTTCTGGCAAATTATTTCTGCAAATCTGCTAGATTTTATGTTAGGGGTAGGATCTGAGAAGCCCCTGAGCAGGCACCTTGCTACTATTTCAAATGAACTGGAAGGAAGGAAACTGTGCATGTTCATCAACTATTTCTGTAAATATCATAGCTATTTTTCAGGGTCGTTAAACCAGAATATCCATTGTGGAAATGTCTAAAAGCCAAAAGTATTTAAGGAGAGGTGACAATAAATATTTATGGGACCTTGATTTATGGTGTTTCTTAATATAGATTTGAAAGGTTTATACAATTAATTGCACTGTGCACTTTGTCCAACTAGTTGGGTAATGTTAGTTTGGAAAACTTGTAAGTTAAGAACAATGAGCTGGGCATGTAAGAAATGCTAGTAATGTCAGTTGTCAAGGAACATTATAACGGTATTACGGGGAAAGCCAGAAGGCTTATAAAAAAGAAATGCATTCTTGCTGCAAATCTGAGGGACTTGGAAAAAAAAAACAAAACAGCTGTTTGACATGGAATGTAATTTTTCTTTATGAATGATGTGGTCCAAAGAAATTAATTAGCTTAGTTAGCCCACTTGCAACCCTTAAATGCTGAGAGCATTCCAAAAGCCCCAAGTATCTGTTAGCATAGGTGATCTTTAAAGCAAACTGTGTGAGTGGTTTTTGCCTTCAGAGAGTGTCATGCTGCTATGACAAGATTCTAAGAAAAGCACTGGCTCATAGCATGCTACATGTCCAAGTTAATATTTCAGCACCTGGTAGGTGAGTTTTCTATGGTATGCATTCCCCAGCAATGTTTTCCACAGTGTGCATCCAGAAAAGATTATTTTCATCCAGTATTTCATTCCTTTCTTGCTTTTGCTGTAGAGTTGCCAAAGAAATGCTACTTCATTTAAAACCATCTCAGAGTGGATTGCAGGGCCATTAGAGCAATCCCTGAATAATCTTTTGGAACTCACATTGTCTGGGGGAAAACAGAGCCAGGAATAGTTTCCACTGTGGGGACCAGCTCCAAAGCATGGAGGAGACTGTGATGAAGCTGTCAACTTTCAGGAAAACATAGTCAGTAGGGAGTAAATCCCCATCTTTCCTCCACAGTATAGGCTTCCAGAGGAATGAAACTTTTCTGTGACTTGGAACCAAGAGTGATATGCAGGCAGTAAATAAAAGGGAGGGGCTAAAGCATTGGTCAGATGATGACAATGCCATTCTCCAGTAATAGCTATCACAATCCCACACTTTCCAAGAAATATAGCTACATTTATAATAAGGTTGGTCTCAGGAAGTGACATGAGCTCTTAAAGGCCGCAGACAACGTTAGGAAGAGGCTCAGAATGTACTAAATCATGGGAATTGCAAGATACACTGACCTTGTTTGCATGACTGTGACTGTCTTTTCACAATAACTGTAATCTGCTACTCTCTTATCTCTTACAGTATTCTTTAATTCAGTTAGTAAGAGATGGGTTTTGTGGTTTTGGAAGTAAAAGTTCAATCATGGCTTGGGCCAGAGGCTGTCAGTAACCACAGCCACTGATAGCTTGCAACTATTCAGTGGCCAGTATCTGTTGAACTTATACTGGTTAAGCTGAAAAAAAATAGGGGAAGTGGTGCAGCACAAGTTTGTGTAAAAGGAGAAGGAAACTGCCATCAGGCTCAAAGTTAATATAGGAGAAGTTAAATGTTAGTCAGCCCAAGTTCCATTACTATCATTGTTAAATTTGCATAGTAGTTATTACAGAAATCAGTATTTTCTCATTAAGGTTGCATTTTTGGAAAATCATCCTAAAGACATATTTTTATTTATTTGTCCCTTGAAAATACTAATAGAAACTGTCCTGACCATGAGGGTATGGTAAGAAATAATAAATATGTAATAAATAGGTTGCTTACATTTACTTCTCCTCCAATATATTTTGTACACATGCAAACATTACATTAGTTCACATGGATAAATATAAAATTAAATTTAAGCAGAAAATATAGTAATACTAGGAGAGAAGAAAGTCTTGTCAAACAAGACCTTTCTATTAAGAAGCATGATATTATAAATTCCTGTAAATAAAATGACCTAGAATTTTGAAATGGGTTTTAAAAATGCAACACAGTAATTTCTTTCACAATTTAGTAATCAAAGGAGTAATTTGAAATTAAAGATATATCCTACTTTCAAATATAATAATGTTGGACATGCCATAATTGTTCAAATTTGTGCATACTACAAATGGAATCTTACCAAATGTTTTAAAGACAACTCCAAGAGCTTTCAACGGTCAATAACCTTCTTATAGAGAAGCTTTCTTTTTTTATCCTAACCAGTCATTTCACAACTACTGGTTACAAGCCTGAGGATTAATAAGAAACACTGAGGTAGTTACAGTAGTCTGCATTAACTAGAAATGCAGCTGTTCACTGTCTTCTTGGTAATGCTTAGTCCTGTGCTGAACTGTCACCCCTGTGGCAAAGATTTTGCAGGTGAATTTTGTGTACATGGAGGATTTCCTTTCAACATTTGAAAAACGCTCTCTTTCCAGTTTCACTGGATGCTTCATTGCTGGTTTAGCAGACCCCTTTATGAAAACAGAATACTAGAAGTGTTTCTCTTATACTACAGCCTGTATTAGTATATTTATCATGATCTTTCTTTCATTTTCTTTTTAAATAAGGCTTTTCAGTGAACATCTCTGGGAATTTTTTCATGGCTGTTTTCTGTTTTCCGAAACTGCCTAGTTACAATGCTATTTCCAGAAAAGGATTAAATTCTTTAAACTAGAGGAAGGAGAGAAAATGTTATAAATCTGATGGTTAAATAAACCATACTTTATGTACATAAATGTGGAATGGGTCCTCTCTTGCTTCTTATGATGTGAGGAGAATACCATTGAGCTATCCCCAGCAATTCCTCTTCTGTTCCCTGACACATTGCAATTAATTTGATGTGTATTAAATTTTATGAGCTGTAGAAACAAGTCTATTTAATCCAGATCCACTAAAACATTTGGATGTTAGGTATAACAGGAAATCTGTCGAAGAGCATGGATTTGCACCCAGGTTAGTACTAGCTCAATCTCTTTGATTTGAAAGCAATGTGCCAATGATCTCTAGTTGAAAGCTTATGACACAAATATATAAAGGACATGAAACAGACAAGGAAACTTAATCAGTTTTGACTAAGCATAGAAATATTGAACTGGTTTTTTTAGGATGCTGTTCCTTAAATAAAAAGAAGAAAAATTCCCACCCCATCTTCAACACTCCAACAAAGAAATCAATAAAGTAATTAGAAAAAAGTGAAGTCTATTGAGGTTAAATAGAAGTTCAGCTCACTATTTGAGGAACTGTCAATACTTTCTTATCAGAAAAATATAAATACATGGGATCTATAGATTATATCGATTATATTAAGATACACCATCTGCTAGCCAATCCTGTAACTTAAGGCTTTGTTTTCCAGTGATGGTTCCTGAAGGAACAAAGAGAAATAACTGGTCAAAATATTTCTGAAAATCATTGTTAGTTTATAATCTACCTCAAAGTTGCATTCTTGCTTCTTCTACTGAAGCAATACTGTTAAACATATCTACTTTAATTGCTCTTAATCAGGAGAAAAGTCTTCATTGATATGTGATGATGTTTGACAGTCTCAATGTCAGTATCAGACAGAGAATAATGAATTACTAAACAATAAGAAGTGAGACTTAGGAGAATGGGTATCAATTTATCCATTGCTGAACATCTTAGAAAAGAATTTAGTCCTGATAATGTTTCAGCAGGAACAGATTCATTTGAGGATAACTTTCTTTTATAGAAGATATTTAGCCTTAGATTTCCTTATAGTGTGCCTCAACAGACCTGAAACTGCTTTTTTTCCCATTGATGGGTTCTCTTATCAACCAGTTCTGTTCCTCTTTTACTCCTCCTTGCATTTTTGTCCCTCAGGTTTAGCCTGCTTTGCAATCATTTCAGTGCTGAAATTTCTGGGGTAGGAAGGGGGATTTTACCTAATCATGTCCGTATCCTGTCTTCCCTTGGGTATTAACTTCCCACTTAGAAAAATTTCTGGGACGTCGAATGAAAAACCAGAATTAAAAAGCCAAATGATTTAAGGAACTCAGATACCTGTCCATGACTGAGGCCACAGACAATGCAAGTGTATCAGTGGTGTTGTACATAACGGAGTTTGTTTCCCTCATGTCTCAGCATTTTTGGTTTGATTTTGCTTGCAAAGCTATTGATGCTTACATTTTGTTGACTTGACTAACTTCAGTGAGTTAGAAAATATTCTTTTGCTTATCTCAGCTATGGTTATAGTGTTAATACTTGACTATAGAACAACCAATATACCAAATATTTTTGACATGCATTTGCATTTTTATTCTTCTATTTTTAATTTTGTTTGGGAAATAGTTTACTCTGGGACTTTGTGTTCTTTCCTCTTCTCCATTCATTGTCAAACTTTCTGTGTAAGAGTTAGAAGATCTGAAGAAACAGTTTTATCTTTCTTTTCCTGGCAAGACCCTAAATAGGTTTGCTGTTATGGTAATATAAATACTGTGGGAAAACAAACCTCAACTATTCTGAATACACTAACAAAAAGCATAAGAAATTTTCCACTGTAAATAGACCAACCTTGATGCATTTCTATCAGCTCAGTCTTGCACTGGAATGTATAAACTGCAATATAACACTGAGAAAAAATTCAGGAAAAATCAGTGTGTGGGGCAAAAAAAAGGAACTCATAGAGCTTGACCTTCCTGATTATAACATAGCATGAAGGCAAAGAAAATAAGATACACTGTTCATCCAGATTTTCACTGGCATCCTCAGCTCATTAATACTTTTGCAGTGCAGAGATTGTTATGAGCCAGTTACTATATTTTTTCAGTTAAGCAAAGCAGCAGAAGTAAACAAATTAGAAAAATTCAATGTTGCTTATCTGAATTCAAAACATGAAATTAAATTGAATGTGGGCAATCTTAAATTTGGTCATAATGTAGATAAACAAGGATAAGTAAATTGGTACAACATTTGCAAGTATATGCAATAGTTTAAAACATTTTCTTTTTAAAAACTAAATATTTGCTCTATTTAATAGCTATCTGTTTATTTTTGCAGATGAAATAATTGCTCTACTCTCTGTCTTTATTAAACACTGGGTTCTAGAAAGAAGTGTTCATACAAACAAGAACTCAGCTTTGCCTATGCCACACTGAATTCTTTAAAAAGTAACAATGTCATTATCGTATTCTGATGGCTTGTGTTTTGGTTTTCAGTACATAGCCAAGCGTATCGATATGGTTTAGAAATAGTTGATGCTGTTGAAGTGTATTTCATAAATTTAAAACATATTTTGGCAAAAGAATTTATTCTCATTTTTATTTGATGTTTTCCAAGAATTTTATTTCCCTCCTTCCCCAAAGAAGAGCCATTGATAATCAGTGGATTATTGAAAAGAACTTATGCAATAGATAAGTCACATTTTAAAGGTACCTGAAGAAATAAGTGGTACCTTGAAAGGTCACTTTCAACTGAAAATAAAAATACATTCCTGTTTTCAGAGCTGAAAGCAGTTACCACATCAGTCAGAAGTATACATTTCTTTTTCTTTACAGGCATCTCTAAGGTAAGTACTGACTCATTTCTGTGGGAAATGTGTCTGACTTCCAAAGGACAGTGAGACAGCTGAAGGTACTTCTTAAGAGAGGTGTATTCACTTGAGTAATACAGCAAAATACAGAAATAGAAACTTCATCTCTTGGGACACATATTTCTTATGAAAAACAAATACATTAGGCTGTGCAGTCAGATCCATACACTTTCAGTTTCCTGGAATTGCCAAGACATGTCAAGCTGTTAATCATGTTCTGAAGATCATCTGCTGACTCCAACACTTCATTTTTGTAGGAAATGTCATTGCTGCAGGATGAGTTTTGCATTCCTTTCTCCAGCAAAACTTCCAGCAGAGGTGTTTGCTAAGCAAAGTTAACAGGATATTATACAATGGTGCATATTCATATGGTTAATTCTTTTTTCTCTCTTCATTCTTGACACAAAAGAATATTGGATGTAGACAGAAAGAAAAGCGTACTGTGAAAGAGAATAGAATGGCAGTGATGGTACAACATACTGCCTTAGCGGGCAAGAGTTGATTTCTGTTTTGATAACTTGGTGTCATAACTTAGTGAGGTATACCTTCTTTTCCAAGCTCCTCAGACACAGAAAGGTGGAAAATACAGTAGGTTTTACCTGAAGTAAAGGGGGAAGCATTCTTTTATTTTCTCTGAAAGGCTAATTCCCTTCCCCGAGATTTTGCGGACACTGAAATGTTATAAGCACATTATGTTTGCCAAGCCTGAGAATGCATTACAAAAAAAAAAAAAAAGACACTTTTACAAAGAGTCAAATTATTGATTTAATCTATGATGATTTCTAAAAGATACTGGATATAGATCTACATGTTTCCTGGTCTGATTAGTAATATAAAATTTACTAAGACTCCACGTTTAGCACATTTGTGTTCAACGTTCAAGTGGAAATTTCATCACCTGTTAAACATGAGAAAGACGTTGAAAGGTGTGAAAGAAACCCCCAAACAAACTAAAAGGAGCATTGTCCCCTTTTGTAGCTTTTTAACCCTTTTGATGATGACCTAGCTGGGGAATATCCCTCAAACAAGATGAATTGAGTAACATGGACATTGTCAGCCTCTGAGTGATCATGGCAATCTGGTGTACTCAGTGCTAATTACAGCTGAGAGTAATCAAGTCATCTGATTTTTGCAGCTGGTAGCAAATGTTCTCATGCACCTATGAGGAATAGGAAGACTAGGAATTCAAAGCTGTACAGTCAAGGTGCTTCTACTTTGTCCTAAAAGTAGGAGCTATCAGGTACCCCCCCAAAAATATAGGATGGTTTCTATATCCATTTAAACTGTCAAGGGAGCACAGAAGGTTGCCTTTGTTTACCACCATCTATAGCAGAGATAGATTTGGATAAAAGTGTAATTTTAAAATATTGAGACAAGATTAGTAGGCAGAATTTAGATACATGTAACAGAAAAGGCATTCCTGTTGTATGCTTTATGCCTCTAGAGAGTACAAGCATGTGAAATTATATGTATGTTTATTGTGGAACCATTTTCTTCTTTGATGTTCATAGTATGCTATAGAAAAACAAAGTATTGCTTTGTATGCAGAAATCACTTTGTGGCACAGCTTTGGGAATCTTTGTGCATTTAATAAGGCTTGCTGTGAGAAAGAATCCCTTTGGCTCTCTAGGGGAGGGGGAAATAAATAATTAAAATAGGCTGATTATATAGCTAATACTACATTATGCAAATATGCAACCCAGAGAGGTTTGACACACAATGCATTGATTTATATGCCATTTAAGGGCACCTTATCTTTCTTTATTTATAGCTGGACTGTGTGTATGCATACTCAGAGAGAGCTGAAGAGCTGCTACTCGCCTTGGTGCCTCAGCCCACAATTTGGAACTGGTTGAAATGAGGATCCAATTAGAGAAAAGGGCTTAGAATGCACCCAGAAATACCATGAACTTCGGCCTAAGCTATAGCCCCTGGGCAACTTCAAGAAGAGGGAATGGATATTTCCCTCTTGGAAGTTTTTTTTTGCTCTTTGGGTGATGGGTCAAGTGAAAGAATGTTTGACAAGGGTGATTTTACAATAGATTCCTGTCAAATTATGTTGGTGAGTCACCCTATCTATTTACAGAGAAAAAGGATAAATAGAGGTACTTTTCAGTGCTGAATCTCTCTTAACAAAGAGGGCTGGATTTAGAAGAGAAGGAAGTTCTTATTTAGAAGGATGTCAGAAAAGATGAATTAATATGAATTCTTAAGCCATGAATCTGCCTCAGTAGTTTGTTGAATACAAGACTGAAGCATATAAGTTCCACCACTGATTTGGGTTACACACCTCCTTTTTTGCTAGGTGTAAGCAGGGAGTCCCACAGAAGCGTAATTCTGGAAACACACAGAATTAATGAATACTTCTGGCGGTAGCCCTGGAGGCTAGCAATGCATTTTTGATCTTGCCTTTGATTTGCTAAATTTTTAAAATGTAGTTTTCATCCTAGTTCACGCCAGTGTCAGTGTGTGTGAGAACTAAATTAGCGTTTGTTCATCCAGTGTTGCTTCCACCAGATGGAAACAGTGACGTTCAGCCTGTCCTGGGGATATAGCTGTCAGAGAAACAGCAAAGAGCCATCAGCTGGTGATGGCTTTTGGGTATTACTGACGTGGATTAGAGTTGATCTATGAATAGGAGTCTTGTATTTTGTATCTTTAATTTGTGAGAAGTAATTTTGTTTTGGCTTTTGTTTAAACTATATTAATCTAATTTGTTAATTATGCAAAACTTTTTTATACATATATTACCCTTTTGTATATACTCAGGGAAACATGAAACTGCAACACTAAAGTAAATTAATCATAAATCTAGCTCTGTAGTTTTAGGAAAGACAGCCTACCACCATATCTTCCCATTAGGAAAAGAGAAGAGGTGAGATTTATCACACTGTCTTTCACAAGTGTAGATGTCATAGTAAGTGGACTGAGATGTCAGCAAAATGTAACTAGAGACCCTACTAGCATCTTAGCATACGTTTCTGAAAGGCTTTTTCCTATCAAACATGGCTCATGAGCTGTTGTGAAGCCATTGATGGATTATCTATCAACCCCTCTACCATGATGAGTAAAAGCTCTGTGAAACTGTGACAAGTTACAAGACAGTTTCCTTAAAATTCAGCATCAGCAGATTATCTTTGAAGTGAACTTCCCTGCATATTTTTTCTGATATTATTTGACTGGGGAGAATTCTCTCTTTATCAAAGGTCTTTTACCCCAGAGCCAAGATGTTGATGGCTGATGAAAGTGCTACGGCGCCTTGTTACTTTCAGCAGCTTAAAAGCCAATAAAAACTAGTTTTTGTCTTGCTTTTTCCTTTGTCTTTTCTTCCTTTCCTCTGGAGGTGTTTGCTATAGGCAAGGTAAGCTACTAAGTGTTTCTTTAATCTGAATCAGAAGACTTTTCGCACAAAGTTTAATATTTTCTTTTTAAGTAGCCTGTTATCAATTGAAAGAAGGCTGAAGACTAGAGAGGCTTCATTTATCTTACCAATGACAAGAATTGAGGAAAAAAAAAAAAATGCTGTTGATGAATGTTGTCCCTGCAATTAAAAGCATGTGAATAGCAGTTGTGGACACTATTCTTTGAGAACAATGGCCATATACAGAACTTTAATTAAACTATAAAGGCACGGGTGATCAATAAAGGGTAAGAGTTGGTAAAATTAAGATTTCAAGTGAAAGCCAGGCTGGAAGAAACGTAACCCTTACATCTTCTTTGGGAAGACATCAACAGTCCTTGGATTTGGGTCATTTCATCACTGTCCTAGGAGATCCAGGGTCATCAGGTTAAAGCAATGGGATTGGAAAGTTTTGTAAGTGGTTTGTTAAGCCACAATTCTGGAAAGTACCTCATTGTACTTCTTTCTTTCCCTCTTTCATTAAAAAAAATAAATGGTGTGGCAGAACATTGCAATCTCAGGGCTACTTCCTCTATTTTTCAGGCCTTACATTGCATTGGACCACTGCATGACAAGAGCAAGAAAATCTTAGGAATCCCTATGGTGACCACATCAGTGTCAGCTTTCTAACTATCCAATTTGAGCTAATTTCCCACACTTCCTTACTTCCACTCCTACCTTAAAGAGGACAGATGCATCTCTGTGACCTGCTTTGACAGACATTTGACTGTTCTTTGTTGTTTTTTCGTGTGTCTTGCCATTCTTACCAAAGCTGAAATCTCAATATCCCAGTAGAGCAGCTGGAGGCTGACAAGCTATTACAGCAAACGATTGCTGTCACAAAATTAAACTATAGTGTTGAGGTTTATGTGGAGGAATGTGTTTCTATTACTTGATAGGATGCAGATTCATCCTATGCAAGTTGTATTAACACTGTTTTCTCCTTGAAAATTACCTGTTCACTTTCTCCATTCCTTCTGTCCTGGCTGATAAAACCACAAATCTCATTGTTTTCCCAAAGCAATAAGCTTTCAGATGTTTCAGTTACAGCCAAGAAGCTTTTATTCTACCAAGTGTCTATAAAAAAGATAAAAGGAAAACTACTTTTTGAAAACTTATATGGTGAAGATATCATTAAATGAATTAACAGCTTCTTAATTTTCCCTAATATTTAGACATTATCTGTCACAGCACAAGTTTCTTCTTTCTAAAATTCACTAACACCCTACCTCTCTCAGATAACACATAAATTAGTCCTTCATGCCTATTCTTGTGCGTGTTCATGTAAATACACTGCTTTATTTTGTAGTCTGTTGACAAAATGTGTCATTTATGCTCTGCCACTGTTCCATTCAAACCTAAAGCATGTGTCTTTTAGCTTTTAGTGATCACAAGCTTAGCTGTAAGTGACCATAGTAATTGGTAATATCAGAGTCTGATTCACTGGCTACCTCTCAATGTATTATTACCCAGAGCAAAAAACCCACATGAAATCTACTCATCAATTTGGAGCCATATTTAAATAATGACAGGGATCTCACTCTCTTGTGCAGGGGCCTTTCAAGTCATTCTGTGCTTGCTAATGTAGTTTTTGCATTCTAATTTTAGGCATTAACCACATGGTTGAGAGGAGAGGATTTTCTTTCTCAGCTCCTAAAGCAGTGTGTGGGTTTTTTTCCCAAGTACTTCCTGTTGTCGTTTTTATCAGTGGAGCTGAACCAGTTGGAATGGGGGGGTGGAAGTGTTGGTGTAGAGCTGGTGGTGGCCTGGGTGTTTGCTGTGCGCTGCCAATAAACCGCTGGTGCTGCAGATGAGCGTTGTCTGCTCCTGCTGACATCATTTGGGCACTGTCTGGTGGTGACAATGCCAGAGGTCACCAGCGCCAGGTCGAGCCTGAGCACTGTGTTTCCCTAATTGCAACAGAGGCCATTTTGTCTCCTTAGCAGATAGGGCATGACAGGACTATGTGGCCTCCTGATTGCAGGTTTTCCACCTCTCTGAAATCTTGGGTCTTGAACATAACATGATTTTTCTTTCTAGCAAATCTGCTCATGATGTTTGAATTTGCAAGCTTATTCTTATTGGGTTTTTTATTTCAGGGAAATACAAACTGTCTGTTATGAGTTATTCAAATAATATATATTGGTTTATGCAGAAGTGCCTGTATCACTGAATAAACACTATAAAGTAAATTAATGCCTACTGTTCCTACTTTTTTTGATTTAAAAGTTTCTAGAACTGAAGCATTGACATAATTTAACCTGAAATGAAGTGGGACTGTGACAGGAAAGGAGTTTACATTTCTGAATGTCACTTATTCAGGTGCTCTACCTGTAAATGAAATGTATCATCTTCCACCAGTTATTAATCTTCAAAACAAGAGCATGCTATATGTTAGTGCACAAGAAGAAGAAAACACACATATGAGTTGTCTTGTCTCACTTATTTCAAGTACTTACATATAAAAATGCAAACTCCAGAAAACCAGGGCTCAACATGGGTTTGTGCAAATCCAAATGTCTGTGGAACAAAGACTTCATTAAAATTAATTTGGTTTGTTTTGTAGTATAATAACATTCTTTAGTTTAAAAGTCACTGAAAGTTTGATGATTTTGATTAATATTAGAAATAGACTGAATTTTATTTAAAAACATTTCCAAATATAGGCAAGGAAGGCTTAAATAATCCTGAAAATTGTTTGGAAAAATATTGAAGGATGCATGAATTTTCTTTGCGTGTTTGTAAATTTAAAAACCTGACATGAGACCACTCCTCTGAAGAAGTAAACTGTTCCTAAAGCCAGTTCACGCTGAAAAGCAAGCTAAAAACGAAGATAAACAAACCAAATCCAAAAAAACTCTTCCCTTCTATTATGATGCAATGGGGCATGGAATTGTTATGTGAGATTTATGATTGCACCAGTTTTGTCAAAATGTAGAGACAAGGACCAATATTATCGTCTGTTCAGTGGGCTTAGATGTGACACTGTAGCTCTCTTTGAGCAGTTGGAAGGCATCAAATTGCTGCTCCACAGAAGCAGCTGGGAAGTATCAGCTGAAAAAGAGCTCTAAATACCTCTCACTTAATCCGAGTGTGGATGTTATATTGGGAAATATCTTGAAGACATTGAATTTGGACATAAAAAGCAATAAAAGTTTGCTAAATTTGTCATATTACAGTGTCCTAAAAACCCAGGTGTCCAGCAGCCCAGGGGATGTCATGAGCACAATAGTGACCCAATTTCATCCATTTTTTCCAGGGAGATAATGGAAAGGATAAGAAATTGAGTCTGAATAGGCTAGAGATAATGAAATGACACATAAAGATTTGAAAAAGTGTAGTGAACTATAAGTGGATACATTTCAGACAAAGATATGGTCACGAGCTTCTCATTTGTGGTTGAATTTATACACAAACATTCAGCAAAATACACAGCTGAGTAATGTAGCATGTGATATAACTTATCTATCCTTTGGGAAGTGTAGGGACACAGGTGTTTTCTCTGTGTTCCAGCAACACTAATGCTTGGTAGCATAACAGGCAATTCTTGACTAGCATGTTGGAAGAATGGAGGAAAAAAGTGTGAACGAAAATGTTAACATTTTTTAAAACTCAAAAAAGGCTCAGTAGGAATTCAGATCTGCTCTTATTTTAGCAGATCTGATTAACCTATTTATTGTAATAATAAAGATGATAATAAAGATGATAACAACAACAACAACAACAGCACATCATCATCATCATCATCATCATTATTGTTATGAATTTATTCCTTTGAAGTTTGATGGCGGATGTCTGATCCTAAGAACAATGGGCTTTTGTTCTCATTGTAGCCATTTCCCTGGAGCTATTCAATGCTCTGCAGCCCCCACACCCCATCTCCCTCCAAGCTTCCTTTAGTCTGTGAGGACTTCCTTGTGGTATAGCTTCCTGCCCTGAGGAGCAGCACTCTTGGGAAGAACAAGGTTTGAGTTCCAGAACTCATGGAAGCTTTAGAAGAAAAACATAATCTTTGAGAAGACAGGTTGGGTCGGTGACTGGGCTTCCCAAGAGAGTTGATCCCAGAGGCATAAGACTTCAGGCGCTTAAGGAGAAACTTGAGTTAGGCTTGATGAGCCTTGCACTAAATTTTGGGCTGATTGAGGAATGGAAAAGGAGCTGTGTTTTTGTTGATGTTTTTCCCTTCTCCACCCAAAGAGACATTTTCAGACAATGTGAATAACTGCTTGTTTCTACCAGAGCAGCTGAGACCTCTGAAAAGGCCATTTTTCTTTTTCATTTTTTCTGCCAGTGACAAAATCTAGTATTTGGACACAAGGTGAGCTCCCTGCAGGAAAGCCACAAAGCAGAACATATACAACTCAAGTGGAAGATTGCTGTGCTCCAGTTTTCTGTCACCTCTACACTATGGACACAGGATTCCCTCTGTGTGTACCATGGGCACCTTCCAAACCCACTTCACACTCCTTTCATCACCTTCTGGCTACCACAGAAATGCAAGGAACATGCATCAAAAAAAACCATGCATAGGGAGGATTTCTGGATTCCAAGATAAGCACATGCAACTTTCCTGTACTTGGTACATTTTGATTCTTTTCACGGTAAAGATTATACAGAAATCTCCTACAGGAATAATTTTCCAAGCACAATCACAATTTGGGCCACCTCTGAAATTTCTGCTGTGCCTTTTGGTAACACAGTATGGTGTAGCACGTAGCCAAAATAGTGTTGATTCTTTTGTTTCATGTAGGAGAAATACCAAACACTCATATGGTAGATGTCCATCATGTTTTTTTAAAACTTTTTTAACTCCTAAAACATTAAAATAATGTTAAAATAAAATAATAAGAAGAAAAAATTTCTATACCTATTATTTGTATATATCTATTAAAAGATACAGACTATTTTAAGATTAAATAATGACATTTAAGGTTTTGTAGAAGACCTTGTTACTTAAAATAGAAAATATAAGGTCTCTTATCTAAAAAGAATGGAAAAAAATACCCTCAAAAGATTCAGAAACTCTTTATTCATTACATGTCTAGACTGAAATTTTCACAGATGTATATATATTTAAACATATCTATAAATGTCTTGAAAGTGAACATTAAGAAGATTGTACATCTGGATTGGAAGTTATATCAGCAACAAACAGTTGTACCACATTCCTTGTGAGATGTCCTGGCAAGCATAAGATGTGCTATGAATTCAAGATGAGGCCCCAGATTTCATCAGGACACCAATTGCTGTGTATGAGTTATGAAGAACTTCTATTGTTTTCCTCTGAAATATTTTTTTGAGTGTTTTTAGCACACATGAAAGATATGAGAATGACAGCTCCAGAGAATGAAGGTTTCTGTTTATCTCTGTAACAGGCTAAAAAGCAGACAACTGAGGAGTGAGTTTCCTCAGCACAGTTCTGCAAAGAAACTTGTTGGACTGGGAGCACAGTAATGTATTTTGACCTTTATTCAACAGCCTAAAGAAACCATACATACACTGTCAGTCCAAATAATCACAAATGTGTAACATACCCTGCATGCAAATCTAGTTATGTGTATTCATGGCTTTTTTGACCAATTTTTTTTAAAAAAAGAATGAACCTACATTGAATAGTCATGTAAAACTAAAAAGAATATTATCCTCCTTTTTCTCTTTTTTTTTTTTTTTTTTTTGTATTACCATGTTTTCATGTTCACAGGCTTTGACCTCTCCATTTACACTGCTGCAGTGATACCCATTAGTGGCAAAAGAGGTTTTTTTTTTGGTAGATGTTTGCAGAAGCAGCAACCTCCACACCAACTCCAGAAGCACTGCAGCTAACTACAACTACTGGACTGTAACAATGATACAACAAAGCAACAGGAACTAGGCAATAGCTATATTGTCACTAAAAGCCCACGCCATGGCTTAATAGTCTTTCTAGCTGTTTTGGTAACAAAAAGGCAGGAAGTCAATTCAATAAGCAAGCAAGGCTGTTTTTTCTCTGTTTGTTTTTGTTTGGGTTTTTTTAAAGTTTTTTTCTTTATTTTTTATTTCTTCTTTTTTCCCTGTTATTTTGATTTTCATCAGCAGCAGACACAGAGTGCTTGTGACGGGATCACTCTCTGGTCTCAGTTCCATTGCATTTAGGCACACGTCTAACTGAACAAATGAATAATTATCTATTTATGTGTAGGCACTGTCTTAGTGGAATCCAGTCTTTCAGACAAAACACTCACCCTTCTTTGTACCTATTTCAAGGTTTCAATAGAGTGCCAGCATCTAGAATGCAAGCCATTGTTCCCTAGAACCTTTGGATAAATTATAAGACATGCATGCCTCTCAGTGACATTTTTCAAACAAGTAGAAGAAAAAAATTAATGGCCATCATTGGCTGTATGTTTTCAGTGAAATATGGTCCAGGATATATTGACATTTGTCAATTAACAATTAATCACCCTGAAACACCCAGTGTGGATAAAGAAGGATTATAGCATTCCCACAGTATAGCTGTTGGAGAAAACTTTAATTATCTATATCATTCTAAATTATCAGGGATGTGAAAGGAAGGGTTTATCCTGCTTCTCTTCAAAATAAGTGCCTTAAGATGACTCACATTTTCCTCCACAACTTTCTAGAAAGGCACTTCAGCCCCCCCTTCATCACTCTATTTTGTAATCAACAGTTTTGTGTTTTGTTATATAGGATTCAGGCATCTTGGGACAGTATTGCCATAAATTTTGATGGATGACAGAGCATCAAATGAATTGCTGTAAATATTAAGTGGCTGTATCCTGGCACTGCTGAAGAAATTCAGCAAGCATATAAAATGAGACGGCAAAGTCTAAGTAATATGATAGTAATAAATGAAATCTGAGGGCTAAGTAAATAATAGCCATACTTAGTTTTGTTGCTGAACCTTAGTTTTCCAGACCAAAAAAGGGGAGTGGAGTACAGCTAAAAAGAAATCTTTCCAGCATGGCAGTGTGCTGTCTCGTATCACACTGGATTAGATGCAATAAATTTCCTTCTTCTCTAGGGTTTAGAATTTTTGATTCACAAGTGTTTTGCAGTCCTGTGTTTTTCTATTTTTTTCATTATTTCTTTAAAGAAAACAAAGACTATTTTCATTTTAGATAAATTACTTATGAATAAACCTTAAATACAGCTCTTTATTGTAGGCTGTTGTATAAAATTGGACTGACATTCAAACATTCTGGCCACTTAGGGCTCATACTTGTTTCTAGTTGCCAGGACTTTTAAAAATTAAGCTCTGCATGTGCTTTAGAGTAATATTTGACAGGAATCTTTTCGTGCTCAGGGTGTGATTTAGATGCACAGGTTAAAAGACTGAGATGATGTGTGTGCTAGTGTAGATAAATGTATCTTTGAACACCTAAGTAGTCAATCTATTTTCACGTCTCATGCCTAAGACTAAGGCTGTATTTATGTGGAATAAACAAGGACTTTGTTAGAATGGGAGTCCAAGAATGACTGTAGCCTATACCAGTCAAAAAATGACACATCATTTGCTTCAAAATAATGTATTTAGAGTTTCCTATGAAATGTTTATGACATATCTTGCCTTGGGGTTTTTCCTTCTGCTTTCCCTTGCACCTGGTAAGTTCTTCTGCTCAGGGCCCACCCTCTGTCAAACCCATTTTTTGTAAATGTCACTACAATAATGACATAAGAGGGAGGTGAGAAGATGACATACGAGGCTCCATGTACAGCAAGACTGTGTTGCTCATCTGTGATAGGAACCTGTGACAGAAACAACAGAAACCCTCTCTTCTGAATAGGATAGAATCAGTTCGCATGAAAGGGATAAGCTACAAATTCCAGACTTGTGAAAGTTTATTTTATTTTACCCATAAATCTACACAAAGATTTGGCGTTGATTTGCAGCACATTTATACCTCTCTCAAACTCTGTGGATTACAGTGGTTTAGTCTTATTTCAGATTTGATCACTGTTTTGTAATGTGTCACAGCAGTTTTACATTAATGAATAAAACCCTAATTCTGAAATGATATCTACCATCTTTTCATTCTACTGTACATCACCTGGCAGCTGCATATGTAGTTGCCATGTAATTTATACTTTGCAGGTGTTGGTAACTCCATGTCAGAAAACAGAAAGATGCATGGATGTATTGGTAATTACTGTGCTACTAACAGGGTAATTGCACACTTATTTCTCTCTACAAATTACATGGTAGTCACACTCAGAATTACCATTAAAGACATCTTCAATAGTTGCCAGTAAATAATTGCTTTTTAATTACAATATAATTACGTGCTTATTACTGTCTGGTAGAATAAAGCACTACTTGATTTTGTATACTTCGTGCCACTGTCACAGCAGCCAAAGGTCCATGGATGTCATTCACATGAGCACTATCAGTGGCAACACACCAAACTTTTTGAAAGTGTGTTTATCTGAGAATAGGAAAGGACTATCTCTAAGGAGGAAGCCATACTCTTGGCTATACTCCTAGAGGAATCAGTTTATCCTGTTATCAAAGTACCTCTCAGGTAAGGTTAAGTCTGCCATGGTTTTCAAATGTCATTGTGATTCCTCTGTTTTAAATTGACAGGAATGGTGTCCATGGGTGCCCAAAGCTCCAAATAATTGTATGTCACTTTGCCACTGACAGTGGTGAACTCTCACCCAATAATTGACTCCAAGCTACCCTACAATAGATGGGCTACGAATTCGAGAACTGTGTAGTACATGTCATATCAGTAGCAAAGAGGACTCCAGATCTCAATGAAGAAGCCAGACTTTCAAATTCTGAAAAATTTTCTAAACTTTCTGAGCCAGGGATGCTTTCCTCTCTGAGCCTAGCCTAGATGAGCTACAAGCTTTTAGCTATAGCCTCACCTTACAAAGAACCACAGACTTGCTGAGATATCGGTAAGAATGATTAAGTACTTTACTGTAAGATTTTAGAGTCTGGTTTATTGCAAATACAATAAGAAAATTACTTGAGGTTCAATTAATCATCAGGATTTGGATAGCCTGAGTTCTGCAGAGTGTTAATCGCAGTTTAAACAAATAGGTAGCATTTTCAACCATTTAGAGCATGCTGTGCTGTTCAACATCCTTTACAAATATGAATGAAATTCTTCCCGTGATTCTGCACAGAAAAACAAAACAAACAAACAAAACCAGGCACTGAAAGAGCTCAATCTCTGTTTTGACTTCTAAGGTGTAAAAAGCCTTTCTGTTTGCTAGTTTATCATCCTCCCTAGTGGCACTTTCAGGCAGTGCTTATTCTTATACATTGCCACTTTCAATAATGTTCTGATTTGCAGATAATGGGGAAAATATCTTCTATTTTAAATTTCAACCTGAATCTGATCTTTCATACAGGCAGAAAGTGAACTGATTAAATGTAAAGGAGATGTAAAAAATTCAGCTAATCATGGATATTGAAATAAGATAAATTCTTTCAGTTAATCTTCAGCCACATTTTCACAAAGTCCTGCCAGTATTCCACTCTACCAACATTTTCACCCTCAAGAATAGTTTATATCTTGCTCACAAATTATCTTATCAGTAAATGAAGTTGAAATGTAAAGAGCAGTCAACAGCTGCTGTGAACAGAGTCACTAAAACAATTATTTTTTTCACATTCTCCTTTGATTTCAGTTCACTTAAATCTATTTTTGAGGGTTAGCAAAATAAGAGTAGGTAAAAATAATAAATTTCCTTATGCTTAACCAATAATACTTTTTTTTTAGGTCAGAATTTACAAAAGGATTTAGCATGCCTGACATGTTGGCAGTCTAAATTTTCTTGGCAGTCTAAATTTTCAGGGACTTCCTTTTTAATCTAAAATATTGCACTTTAGTTTTGCAACTGATTTGCTGGGGTGGAGAACAAGCTGCCGACCACTCAGTGGTATTGCAAATAATTCAAAGGGAAATGCAGTGTTTGAAAGCAGTGTCATTTGCTAAAGGACATTTGCTAGCAGACAGAAATATGGACAGAACTACTGTCTCAGATGAACTCTGCAGTGCAATAAAGTCTTGTCTGTACTGAGATTTAGAAATTAAAGATCTTCTACTGAAATAGTATATTAAGATTTGAGTGTTTAAGAAAACAAGAGACTGCTGGACTCCCGATATTCTCAGAAGCCAGAATCAAGTGGGCAAAACAATGCTTTCTTCATGGACTTTGGGAGGTCTAGCATAATTTCCCTGGAATGTATGCTATCCATATACTGAAGGTTTTCACTAAAATTTTGCTTTTCTAGTGTTGAAAATCTGTTTTGATTATTTTCCTGTCATCCATCCCCTTCATGAACCAAAATAAATCTGCACCTTGGTTTCTATAAGCTTAGAGGGGTTAGCAGGAGATTCTGACTCTACTGGTAGGGAGAGAAGAGCAGTCACAGGAGCTCCCCAATTCAGCATTACATCTCCTCTTAGAGGCTACATGATGATACACACCACATTCTTGGAACAAACTTTTTCACCTTTAAAGCTTTTTGCTGAAGCAGCAATAATCTGTCAAGAGCATTGAAGCAGAGGAAGTTATATAGAGTGGAGAGAAGCAGTGCCTGATCTGGAAAAAAGACCATTTCAACTTGATGCATTCAGCCCCAAAAAAAAATCAAGGAAGACTTTCATCCACCATAATCTTGATACATGCATGCTCCATTACCAGAATAATTGAACCTGGAGTAGTTCCACTAATAAAAAAAAACCCAAAACAAATAATAATAAAAAAAAAAAAAACCCAATAAAATCAAAATAGAGGAGGAAATCAAAGAAGGAGATGGAAAAATCTGGTGAGTTGGGGCAAAATGATATGGAGCAGATGTGGGTTTGCAGCTTGTTTCTGTCTTACATTTCATTGATTTGAATAAATTATATAAGATTTCAGTATTTTAATAGTCCAGGTACAACACAGGAATAGCAATCCTTCCTCTGTTTCCCTCTTCCACCCTGTCTATTTTGCCTGTCAGTTGTCTGACACATGGGCTCACCTCAGTGTATGTTTACAGCATTCCAGTTTTGATGGGGGTGTCTGGCTGACACTCCTAATTGATGGCACTAACAAATCAGGAGTATTTTGCATGGACCTTTCCTGTGTGGCCAGGATTTACAAGTGATTATACATGGCAAACACAGTGTGTTACCCCCTTGCTCCCTCTCCACACAACCTTTGTTTCCTGTTTCTGTTCATTTGCTGAACCATCTTACCATGCACTTTTAAGCCTCCCTTTTTAACAGTATTTTGATTTAATCCCTTTGTGCCTCTGAACATAACTATAGGCTCAGGGTTTCCTGGACTTTTTATGCATCTCGAACTGATGTTTTACAGATATGTCTTCCTAACAAGGCATAATATTTTAAGCTTTCCTGTAGCCTCATTAAATTAAATTTAAAAAAAAGGAACAACATACAATTAGGCTAGTGTCATGTATAGAGTGGGTTTGGGAATTTGCTATTAAGAATAATAGAGTATATTATTTACTTAGCAGTGACTATGTGCTGTATCTGTGCATGGTTTGGACAAAAAGGCTCAGAAGAAAAGGGTATTCTGAAGAAAGCTGGTGTGAATGGAGCTATCCTCAAAGTACTGAAGTAGTGCTGCTTGTACCTGTTTTATTTGTCATTTTATGGGAGGAAGTTGAAAATGCAGCTGGAGATGAAAAGCAGCAGGAAAAAGAGAGGGGTATGAGTAAAGCTAAGAAGGTGGAAAAGTCTGAAAAAATGTAAGAGGAACAGCTAGTTTGGTAGCTTGTATTGCCTGAGTAATGGGAGGTGAGAGAATAGGTGGGAAAAAGTGGAGGTAAGGATGAGTGGTTTTATTTTTAATTGGATGAGGAGTCTAGGAGTAAGGTGTCAGCGAGGGACATTCAGGCATTCATTTACTTTCAGCATTTTCTTCTGTTTGTGTTCAAAAAAGTACCCATTTGACCAAATATTCAGAATTTTTTTACAGGCATTGTCACAAAGACACACATCTTCAGTCATTGTCTATAAACTGAAGCTTGTCTATGATATTTTGCTCCATCTGTGGATTTGTACACTATAGAGGAAAAAGACATATTGCATACAGACACTGTAATGAAAAATCTGGTAACAAACAACTTTAGGCTGACTAACAATGAGTGTTACATCATATCCAGAAAGACAGAATGATTTCAGCCTGACAGCAGTATTTTATTTTTATTATAACATGCCCCTTAAATGTATTGTGACTAACCATTTGAAAAGTTAACATTTGGTTTTGAATGAGTGGACTTGGGTAGGCATGAGAAAGCATACACACTCTCTACTAGCAAATCATTTTTATATTAGTCAAAGCAAAAGCTTCACAGCAAATGTATGTAAATCAGTAACTTTCAGGGCACCAAAGGGAATGTACTTCATGCTATAACTTAAATACTAATGAAATCAAGTGAAAATGATAGTCATTAGTCAGCTGTGCCTTGATAGGGTTCCCTGTGGACTGATACAAATTCACCATTAGAAATGGATTCTCTCACAGTCCACAGTGAGCATTTAATCCCTCTGTAAAGCAGATTTAAATTTGATGTTTAATATGTCGGTTTTTCATTTCAGGTCTCTCATGTTTCCATATTTGCAGCTTGTGTTTAATCTTTTTTAAGTCGCTCTAAGTTTTTTATCTGCATTCTCTTGGTTTTATGTGCATATTATTGGCCTATGCGAATCATACAGCCACAGGTATTAATGATAATCAGTGAAAGTGAACTAATTAGCACACAGCTTCATATAATGACGTCTCTTACAAGCCAAATGACCCACTTTGGTTTCAGTTCATAAAAGGAAAGTGTTTTAGGGGTAGCATCTTTAAAGGTGTCCAAGAAAAGGATAGCCATGAACATTTTTCATTTCCTTCCATAGAGAAAAATAATTTTAAATAATTTTCGCAGCATCTAATTCTGATAGATTATTTGAAAATAAATAAACAAAGGCTCACATGGCCATGTACACAAACACACACATGTTCACACACACAACTTTGGAAATCTTAGCTGAGATCTTTTGAGATAAGTAAGAAGTGAGATTCTTTCCAACATTCCTGTGGGTCAAATCCTGGCATTGGGAGTATATTCTGCCCACTCAAGTTTTTTATTAGTGCTATCTCCTCATTCCTTTACATTTTGTCAGATTTGCATAGGGAACTCCAGTGGACCAGCATCAAGCCTTGATTTGAACAGAATCTTCACTTAGAGAAACCTTACACTTAAATGAATAGGAACATTTTTCGACATAGGAAAAAAACATATGAAAATGTAAAAGTTGTAATATTTCTTAGGAGTATTGTATTATCTCCAGTTTTTCTTGTCTTACTACCACATCTAATAATATTTAGTATTAAAGCATTGCCAGACTATGAAAGAAACAAAGCACAGTATCAGTGTCTGAGGTGCACTGCACACTTTTAAAGTTGGAAGTGAAATCTCTAGGAGTAATAAGCATTGCTCTGGGCTGTGTGTTTTGCAACACTATAAATTATAAATCATAATGCTATGTAAAACCAAAGTAGAGAATGAGCTCAAGCACAGATTACTAATTGTCTAGATTCCTAATAGCCAACATATTCCCTGCTAGTCAGCACCTTCAGTAGAAAAATCAGACATGGTTCAGGCCATGGCTTTATCATTCCCAACAGGCAGTGTGGACAAGACCAGACAAGATATGGTTCTCTCCAGACTTCCAGGGTAAAGTGCAAGCCCTAAAATGGCCCTCCATAATACTATTTTTTTAAATTTTATCTTTTATGTGCCTTTCTTCCCTCTGCCTTTCCATTCCACAAAACTGATCCTTTTCCTTGTTAATTTAAAACAGATGTACATTTCTTCTCAATCAGTCTTTATACAACCTCCTCAAATTCTTAAAAACTTCTAACAAGCCCTTCTGGTACTGCATTTGAAGCAAACCATGATGGTGTTGATGCTGAAGACACCTTTGTGGCAGACAGATGTGCAATATTTGGTCTGCTTCTTTCATGAGCACATGGACCTGACCTGGCACTGCCTTGAAGCCAGGTGTTGAAGTGCTGCTCTCCTGTTCCTTTTTGATGGTGTCCAGTCTCTGGTGATGATACAAGAAAGCTGGTGAAACTTATTTTCTTCCTAGAAATCAAAATTTTACCTCCTCTCTGGTTTGCATTTCAGTCTGATTATCAGTCTAGAGTATTATTGGTTTAATCAAGCTCTGGTCAGTAGTTCCCCAATCCTGTTTTATATTAAAGAGTTTGAAATTACAATACTGAACAGGAATTACACTAATTCCTACTTCTGTATCATAAGATATTTACATACATACAAGATAAATAATTGAGAAGCACCTCCATACAAAATTCTTTTAATTGGTAGGTCTGAACTTCACCAGCACAGGAAAAAAATACAGCTTTTGTGTAAATCTATTCTTTTAGGTATTTTGGATTGAGTTTTTAATTAGTTTTCCTTTTAATCTAGCAGACTTCTTGTGCAAAGGTATAAACGTTTGACTTGTTGCTGTTGCTACTAAAAACCTTAGCTTAGAACAGAACACAATTTGTGTGTAAACTTCAATCAGAGCTCACAGGCAAAAAAAACACAAATCAGGCAGAGTTTTCAGCACTATTGTGATTCATACAAGAGCAGATAAAAAACTGTGAGCTTGACATGTGCCTCCACCTTCCCATCCCGACCTTACCATTGTGGCTGGGCTATGCAGTCTGTCATCTCTCTTCTCAGGGCTCCATCTCCACAGTGTTTGTTTCCCACTCTTATCTTTCACAGCGGTCTGGCCTCTGCCCTGAGGAGTGCTGGTAGGTGGGAAAACATAGGGTAGGGGAGAGCAGTAAATGCTTTCAAAAACCTGATGAATGTACCACTTATGTTCAGTTTACAATTTAGCAACGTTGAGGCTAAGTATGCTATTTTGTGACATATTTTGTTTTCACAGTTGCTAAGCAGGGGGTGAAGTGAAATTAGTAACCTACCCTCTAAATCCAAAAACAAATCCAAAAAAGCAAACTTAAACTTTTTTTTTTTTTTGACGTAACTGCCCTTTGTAATAAATTGGGAACTGCTGTCTAATAATTTATGCTGGCCTGACATTAGTTTGTTTGCTAGATGAATGCGTTGGTCTAATTCCAGAGGCATCTGACTGCAAAAATACACAGAAAAGAGAAGACTCTATTAAACCTAGCCACTGCTTTGCAAATACCTGAGGGAGGAATCATTAGGTCAGATTCTGGTTCAGCATTGTGAATCTACTGGATTTAAAAGACTAGTTTGACTGCTAAAGCTCGAAGCCCAGAAACAGACTGTAAGAACTAATGACAATTAAGCACTAAAGAGTGCTGACAACAATTCTTTCTTCAGACAAAGCTCACAGTGAAGCGACCAATTCCTGCTTTGGGTACATGAAGAATTTAGTTTAGGGAGCCTGAAACCAGCAGGTGAGAAAGTTTCTTTTTTTTTTTTTTTTGTAAAAGAAAAAAAGGAAAAAAAAAAAAGAGTATGGGCACCACTAATCTATCAAAACTCCAAGGCACTGATAAGGAGCAGACTTTGTTGCTACTGATGAGATGTACACATTTTGTTTCAATAGGGTTTCCAAATGGGAGAAATGCAGGTTTCTGAACTTATTTCAACCTGTAGATAGCTGCACCTCTTGATACTTTGATGCAGGGAATTTTAAAATGTGACAATTTTGATGAGTGTGGAATAATAGCATAATATAAATCAAAATGTACTATTTTTTAATAACTAAGGGTTCGGGTTTGATGACACTACTTTTCTTGGAATATTTCATACTCTTTCAAGCAAATTCTGATGGTCAAAAATTCCAGTAAAATGGAAAAATAAAAAGAAATGGATTCACAGAACAGGCCGATTTTTCATGGCCAGTTATAAGACATAGAGTAGATTGCGGCTTTTTTTTAAATACCTAGTTTATCTACAGAGTGTAGTGATATTGAAGACCTTAGTCCTTGGTCTCAGTTACTTTTCACAGCTTCTCCCATTTACAGAGACATAGTGTCCAGTATGGCTCCTTCATGGAGAGTTGGTCTTCCCAGCCTCACACACCTCAGATAAACTGGGGGAAGCAGTAACAGAGACTAACATGAAGCAGCAGAAACCACATGGACTCTTGGAAAGAAGTACTGAAGCTGAGGTTTTCTGGAGAGAAACTTATGGCCTCTAGAAGATTTCGTCCAATGAATTTTAAGTGACCAGGTACAAGGGCTATGTCTTTGGCCTTTTTCACAGACAGAACAGGTTCTCCTCTTGCCTGTGCTCAATAAAAATGTAGAGAAAAGTTTGATGGAAAAAATTCTCAGGAATTATCTGTAAAATGCTTTCTACTCCCTCTTCTTTCTCCCCCCAGGCACCGCACACAGTCTGAAATCAGAATTTATTGCCATTTTGCTGATGATTCAAGAGGCAGTGACCTTCTTTCCCAGAAAAATAATGAGTCATCACCACAAAGCACAGTAAAACATAGTCTTTGAGTGGCCCTTTTTCCATGTCTGCCTATTTATCTAAGAACTGTGAAATACATCATGAGCACTAATGCCTATAAATTAGCTGGCAGAAGGTGGGTTGATATTTCTAATCCAGAACAGATTCCTGATGTATTCAGTGAGATCAAGCCTATTTTAACTGTACTACCTTTTAGTCTGTTTATTTAGCTGAGTAAGACCCACTAGCTTAGCAACATTTAGCAATGTGCTCAGGGTCCTGCATGAACATGGTGGAAAATTCAAAAATGAACACAGAGATTTTAACTCCCACACCTCTGCTTCAAATACATTTTCTTGGTATGCTCCATGGATGTTACTCAGGCGACTCATAGGAAGCAGATGTTTTTGTTGAAAATGCCACTTTTCTGGCAGTAACATTTCCATGTGATGGTTATTTGAAGAGCACAAATGATCTCCCTCTACCTTTGTTGTATCTGCTTGAGAATTTTCTTTCTGAGTTTTAGCTTATAATTGTATTTTGAGGGCCGCTTCTGGCACCATTCATAGTAGCACAGCAGATATTAATTCTGACTGCCTTGATTTTCCTTTTCTCTTCCCTTTAACAAGTTTTTCACAAGCCTTTATCAGTGAAGATGAGGCCAGTGAACATAAAAAATATAAAATAGATCTGTGAGACTCACTCATTAGACACATTTTATTTTAATGTGGGTGCAGCTTGCCATTGTGCCAAGCCAGGCAGTGCATACAGGTGAAGAGCACAGCCAGCAGTGATGAGAGAGGGGAGCTGGGATTGCTCTCTGCTTTGCCTTGTCCCTACACTGCTATGTGCCTCAGCGATTAACCTGCATTATTCACACAAGACTAGACACACAGAGAAAGCTGGACAGTAGGTATGATCCAACCATAAAACCTAAAGATTTAACTTGACTATGCATAGCTAGCCTTAAAACATAAAAGCATTTATTTAGGCATGAAGCTAAGGATCACAATATTTATAAGCTTTGATGGTCAGCAGTTTTCTCTTTCCTTGCAGAGGGATGTTGTTTGCTACATTTAAAACTGGGGTGTGCTGCTGGTCATGTGTCCCTGTACATATATCTTTATATATACTTCTGTATGTATAGTCTGTGGTGCATATGGGTGTCTGTGCAAGGAGAATATATGTACTTACACAAAAAATGTGTGTGCATACAATCCATACAAAGTGTAACATATTTCTGTGAAGCTCTGTGAAATACTTATCTTTACTCTCAACTAACCTGGAATCGAAAAAAGAGAAGTCCAGTATGATACCTTTTTTTTTTCCAAATGAAATAATGCAATGTGAAGGATGCAAATGGTTGACAAAAAGCCTTCATACATCTGGTTTATGTCATCCAACATCCAATAGTGTCTATCACATCACTCTCCCTTCAAGCCTCTTCATCTGCTTGCTTTTGTGTTATTCCTCTATGTGCAAATTCTTTGGCATGCCAGAAGTGGGACGTGGATAATGATTTTGCTAGAGCTGATGAAATACATTTCCTAGAAAAATAAGAGGACATAAGATCTTCTATAGATATTGGAAGAAAGACTGTGTCCCTTATTAGGTGTTTTGTCCCTTCTGCAGCCCTCTGTCTGTAATTTACTTTCCTATTTTGTTTTTGTAAGTTCATATATCTAGACCTTGTTTGCATTGAAAAGATTGCAATAGTCTTAGGGAATGATATAGCAGGCCTTTATTCCTAGATAAAGTAAACTTTAAATTTGATTAATTATATCTCTTTTTACTTTAGATCTGCTTAAAAATTCTATTCAAACTATAATGTCATCATTAAGACTCTTTCAGCATGGCAGAACTGACAATAGTTTGTTCCAGCATGTAATTAGGACATATAAAAACCTTCACTATAAACAGAATTTTAATACCTACGGCATCATCAGAGGAGAGATTTTATTTTATGGATTGCTTTTATCCTATTTTGAGCATCTAGCATGAGCTGGTGTTTTTGTTAATGTTTCATTGTTAATGAACCAATGACAAGATCAAGTCAAAAAGCATCTAAATTGTCTCAGGTCAGGAGGAGCTGGGGGCTTTTTCCCCCAGCAGCCTCAAATGGTTCCTCAGTGCTAAGGCAATGCTGCAGCAGTTCTGACACAATACACAAGATTTAATAGCTTCAACAATGTTCCACTCTTACTTAGCCAGTGTCCATAGTTTATTTTCCTGTACTGATTTATTTCTTTTTGCTAGATGTGAAGATAATAGAGCTAACTTTTACTTTAAATAGATAGGTATTAGAAGGGTATTCTTTACCTTTCTGTCTGTAAGGATTTAGCTAACAGTAATTTTCATTTACAATCCTGATTGCAAAAGGCATGCCCAGAAATCCTTATATTGCTCAGTGTTCTTACTGAAGCACAGAGGTGTCAAATACTATCAGGTACTAAATTAGCAAGGACATTTTCACTGAAATTGATTTCTTGAGTCTTTGGAATCCTTGAAATCACTCAAAGTCCTTGTTGCTTTTCAGGTACCCTATTAATCTTTATAGTGTTGTATTGGCATTGTTGGCTAAAGCTTTCCTACTCTGCTCCCTGGACAGATGTGAACAAACCACAAAAAGTCAAGGATCCACTTTTAATTCATAAGAATACACATCAGGTCTTTAAACTGGAGAGAAAAATCATAATAATTTTTTAATCATATTGAAAATCAGTCATAATCACAAGATGTGAATGAAACATAGGGTGCTGAATTATTCCTGGGTAATGTCTGTGTTGATCTCTCTGCTGACTTACCTTTGCTTGTCTCTAAGTGTGGTTTAAAATCTCATAAAGAAGTGGTTCAGAGCTAGGTTAGTGATTCTTATCAAAACTCAACAGCTACCAAAAATTAATAGTAGAAGTGGGAAAAAAAAAAAAAAAAAGAAGAAAAGGAAAAAAAAAAAAGCTTGTAACAGGGAGTAGGGAGTGTGGTAGAAGGAGGGAAGGAGATGGACTGCAATTGTAAAACCCCATTTGCAGGGAAACAAAGAGCAATCAATGTAATAGCAGTATAAAGCAGTCAAAAAAGGACAAAGGCTGCAGTCTGACATCTTTTATTCCTGAACCCAGGTGGAGCTATAATTGGCAGTCCCAGCTTGAAGATGAATACAGTGTGAAAGAGCCCTCCCCTTGGAAGAGCAGACAAAGAAGTGTCAGGTTTTCAGAACAACAGTTGAAGAATCTCTCTAGTTTTTTTAAAGGTGAGGGGGGAGGAGATGAAAAACAAAAAAAAAGAAATTAAAAAGAAATAGAAGTGGTCATTGGAGGAAAAAATCTTGGCAGGTTTTGAAACTTGTGGCTGGAATCTGTGAATTCCATGGCTGCTTTACTTTCCTGTTTACAGTCATTAAAGAGCAGCAAGAACAGTCACTTAAAGAGTTCCTGACATCCTCACAAAATGTTGCTGGCCATTTCTGCTAATTTGGGTGCCAAATGCTGATCCCTCTGTTCACAATTAACAGGGATGAAAGAAAATCTGGGCAAAATCAGTCGTGATCACTGACATTTAGATTTAACTAAGGCAGAATGGCTGCTTTCTTGCTGCACAAGAAAGATGAAGCATTTTACCTCTGAACATCCTCATCCTGTGCTAGAATTCCAGCTATAAGACCCCTTCTACAAAAAGGAATACACAGGCTGTGTTGAAACATAAAAATATTCAGTATAAGAAGAGAGGTAAAAATTATTTATGTATTTTTCAATGTTATTTAATATCAATATCTTGTGTCTCTGTTTTCCTGGGTCAGGTCTGTAAAATTAATTTTTTTTCAAGTTCATGAAAAATCTCTGAGGTGCAGATGCCAAAGTACATGGGTTTGGTGATAAGAGTGCTTTATTCCTTTTCTGAAAAACATCAATTGAAAATATCTGAAAGTGTATAAAAGACAACATCTAGGGAAGAAGTGTACCACTTACAGCCTCTCCTAATAAACTAGTTTCTAGGGGAATAACTGCATTAAAATTAATCAGAAAGCTACACTCCAAATTAACCAGCAAAAATGCTCATTTTCTTTCCAGATACTATGTTTAAGTGTGCTTAACTATCATTTACTCAGTGGGGGACTGGGATAAAACAGGCATATAGTATGAATGCATTGGTTTACTCTTTTCTTCTGGCCAATAATAGATCAGGATTGAGGACTTAGTTTTCTGAGGTTGTTAGTTTGTGGTCGTTGACCTTCTGTTTCGATTTTTTATTTGAACTCTAGATGGAATATTTTTAACCTCTAGAAAATTTTACTGTTAATTGTTGACCTTCCAAATTTATGATCTTAGAATACCTACTCAAAGTGTTCCTTTGCATTTTTGGGGGTATGTGTCTGTCTATGTCTGTGTTTGTATACACACATGTACAAATACACAATACATCTTAAAACGTAATTTAGTGACCTAATCAAGTCTACTCCAGGATTCTCTTGCTATGGCCATGAGCAGATGTTTAGAGTAGGTGAAGTATGAATGGGATCCTGGTGAGTAATATTTTCCTAACATAAATTAGTTTTGATCAAGAGAATTGACTGATCTGGATTTTGTGTCTGCTCCTCTCAGAAGGCAGTGTCACAGTGCTCAGGCTGGCTAATGGAAATAGCTCCTGACAAGTGCTGTCCCACAAACCACATCCAGGCATCATCTGGCATGTGCCAAAACAATGTTGAGGATATTGATGATAATATTAATAAAAGAGTGCAGCAATTCTGGTACGGTACTTTACTGTACTTCTGACACTGCCCTGGCCTTATTTTATGTAGTAGGATAGGTGTGGGCTAAATGATTCCTCACTTTCTGTATATGTGGGCCTTTCCCAGAGATCAGTCTACAAAAGAAACAACATCTGGAAACAGATGTCATCTCTGCCTAAGTGTCTCCAGTGCAGCAGCAGTGGAGTGTCAGCAAACCTTCATTCTGCTTCCACTTCTGTTTCCGATATGCTCATGTCCATTTCTCCATGAGTAAGATAGGAGCTGGATATCAGTAACTAATCAAATACATGAAGTAGGTGTTGTCCTTCAGCTTGCTAAAACGAGAATGGGGAGAGAAAGGTAACAATTGTAGCATATGAAAATTGGAGAGCAGCCCTCCATGTGCAACGACCACAGATCTTGTTTTCCCCTCAGATGTGCACAGCCTGATTTGAAGGGTCAGCTCAATGAATTCAGTGAGACAAATCTGTTTTAAATTCTAGAGCATTTTACAGTAGTTGAATTTTTCACTGACTCACATTGCTACTGGGCCTTCTGTAATTGCTAGACCTGAATGTCAGGCCACACTTTTTTGCCTCATGCCATCTATCAATTATCTCTCCCTGGAATCAGTGTAACTAGGCTGATGAAATGTGCCCCATAAACAACAATTATGATGAACATTAAGGAGAGTACATATATGGACAATGACTCTAGGATGTGACTTTGTCACTCATTTTAACTTCTAAAAGCTGTGTAAGCTACTTTTTTGCAACCCATTTACCCAGCTTTTTCTCCAGGGACCTTCCTATCCTTACAAATATAAAACAGAAAAATTATGTTATAGTATATCAATATGTATTAGCTCTACACATGCAATGAACTGAGGTATGCAGTAAAAACACCTACATGAACTCATAATTACATGCATTCTGATATACATGCAAAGCTTTGTGATTGCCATTAGTCTTCCTCACTAATTTTTACCTTTTTGTGCAATGCATATACATATGGTTTCTAAGCATATGTAAAAATATTATGATATTTTTATTCAGGGAATTTATGTGCCTGTGAGCATAAAGTAGTAACTTTCATGCTGAAACAAACTGCTAGAGTGGGATGCCAAAGACAAGACAAATATAAAACCAAGGTTGGAAGTTGGGACATCTGTTTTCTGATAAATGTTATGCATTTTATTTTTCACTTATCCAGACCTGTGCTATTTATCACTTGTGTTTACCTGCTGTACTTGCTGCAGGGACTGTGAGTGCCTGAGGCAGGGACTGTTTTCTTTGTTTTGTGTCTGAACGTTCCCCAGTACAATCGATCCTTGATTACGTGCCGAGGCAGTGGCATGGTGTATATAAATAATAATAACTTTCCAGTGCATGGCCTTTTGTGACTGAATTAAAGACAGAGTGGGATGGTGAAATAGCTGTATTGTAAATTGAAGTCAATAAGGACACCAGACAGGCCTTGTTGTCCCTGAATACATAATAAAAATAACATGCATGAACAGTGAAACTCTATTTTGGTTCAAAAGAGCCATTAACTAGCAATGACCTATATTCACTTTATTCCTTAGTGTGATTTGTATGACCTTCCATAATTGTCAGCCAGGACCAAGCTGGATATTCTGCCAGTGTTTTAGAGAATGACAGGTCTGAGTGGTCTTCATAATCTATTAATCCTAATCCAATCTACCAATATAAAAAAAAGGCTCTTAATTAATATAAGCAGTACAAACAGTTCATGAACTGGACAATTGGAAAATATTTGGAATTACATATTCACAGGGAGATATATTCAACATGGAAGAGTATAGTTGCAAGATAATTGTGGTCTTGTCCCACTAGTATTCATTTTTAAAAGGTATATATTTCCCCAAGTTTATGTCAAAAGAATATGGAACTACTTTGTAGTTGGGAGCTTGAAAGGGAGGTCAGTGGGCAGAAGCCTATGAGTATGGCTGGGTCCTGCAATCCGTTTGATGGCCTGCTATTTCAGCATCAAGTAGCTGCAAGGAGGAAGAGTTAAGGCTGTCTGAAAAGCAGTGTGTCATTGTTGAGTTTCTGCAGACACTGTGGGGAAGTGTGCCACAGCTGGACTGGACTTCCATAGGGAAGGATGTAGCCTCCTGGGTACACAGTAGTCAGCAGAACTGCGGGATTTAAAGAATGGCTTCAGTCCTTCAACAACTCCTAAAAGTGGATTTTAAGGCCTAATGAGGTCCCTGTGGTCTGTGTAATGAAGTTGACTGCCCATGACAGTCCCCTCTAGACCCAGCTTCTTCCTTGGAGACAAAGTTATGGAGGTGCATTTTACTCTTCTGTTTTGTAGGTCGCAGGGGTACCAGTAACTAGGATCAGATTCTCACCTAAAAGATATTGTTGAAAGAGTTCTGTTGAGCATAAAATTAAGAAGGAAAAACACTACAAGGCATGAAAACCTCTTAGGAATAGAGAGCAATCAAGAATATCATTATAAATTTAAATAAATTATGCTGCAAACCTTATTTCTCAAATTACTCTCTGCCAAGGTCTTTAAAAAATTTATCTAGTAAACTAGCTTTATTTCTGTCTTACCTTGATCTTGACTCATCCAGATTGTTTTTATCCAAGTCTCCATTTCAGGAAAATATTAAGACAAAGACCTTCTGGAAGAGGAATTCAGAAGTGCCCTCATGACAGTGGTGATATCATCACCTTTGTCATGGCTTGGATGAGCTTATCCATTATTCTTGTCTGTGTGTTGGAAATGCAGGGTTCCAAAGAGACTTATGACCATTGTGGGAATGAAAAATTTCCTAATGTAATTCCTGGGAAAATCCTGGCAGCAAGAATCTGTCCTGAGTAATCCTATTCAAGTCTGACATGGTCTGGCAGTGCATAACTTGACTGATTTGAAGTTCCTGTTCACTGAGAGGCTTATGAATATATTTCTGCCTGAACAAACATTTACTTGGTAGAGCTTTGATATGATGCATAAAAATTTGGGCCATCCCACTTTTTAAATCTGGGAAGCTCTCATTAGAAACCAAAATTGGAAAAAAACCAAACAAGTTTGAGAAAATCTTCTACTGCCTATCTCAATATTTTCCAATATTAGAAATGTTTACATGCTGCTAGCAAAGATTGAGTAATTTCCCTTGTTTCTACATTTAAAAACTTGCTTAAAATTTTAGGGAAGAAATTTAGGAAGTCTCCCATAGCCATCTGGACCACCTTAAATAATATATATGTCTTGCCTGGTTTACCCTATGGCAGCTTTGAACTTGCTCAGCAGAGACTTAGCAGTATGTGTGGTAGATCACATATAGCTGTCAGGGCAGAGAAACTAAAATCAAGACAGCAGAGAAAGTGGAAAGGCTTGCAAAAAAAGCACTCTAGACTATTTTTTTTTTTTTCCTGGATTACTTTGCTGCCTCTGTGGTTTGAAGTTTCGCACACTTCACAAAGTAGTTTATGAGTTCATAAAGTTCATAAAGGCAGTTAGTGCCCAGCAGTACTCTTTTTCTTGTAGTGTAAGCTTACTTGCCTCTTGGAAAGATGTATGAGCTAATGCAAAATCTTCCTAGGTAAAGAGAATGTTACACAGTTTAAGCACAGTAAATTCAATTGACATATGCAGGTATGTATGATTGTAAGTACACGTGTGTGTGTGTGTAGGTATTATACATTTAAATTGGACTTTCCTCTCACCTTCTTTGAGTTTCTTTATTCACAGTATCTCAGTCTTGGCTCAGTTACTGAGCCATTTTTATATCTTAGGTAATATTTTAAAAAAATGCCATTGTATGTAAGGAAGTAAATGGCATTCAGACTCTGAAGGCAATTTAGGTGCTTTTGAAACTGGGGTCAAAGTTTCCTTGTCATTTGGATGCATAAAAATTTTTACTTTTTGTGGTTATAACAATTTATAATTAGTATCACAGTAACATAGAGGAGGCCAGTCATGTGAACAGAACCCCATTGTGCTAGGTTTTGAATAAACATATTCTAAATAGACAGCCTCTGACTCAGACAATTTAGGAATTTTTTTTTCCCCTCTGTCTGCCCCTCTCTTTTCTTTTTTTATTAGTTGTTTTTAAGTAGAATGCAAGTAATGTTAAGGTTTAAATGCACAATATTTGAGTAGTTTGGAGGGAAACAAAACTGAATTCACTCATCCATGGTTTTTAGTAAGGAAAAAGAACTAAGTTGCAAAACTGCTAAAAATTCTGATGCTAAAAATTCCACTTGTTGGTGGAATAATTTATTAGATTTTCATGTATTGTACATTAACACAGATATCTATTGATTTACAGGAGTGGGGCTGTGTTCATTTGTATCAGACCCACTTGGCCTCTGGAAGCATTAAAAATTCTGGCTGGATAAATGTGGTCCATGTTTTTTGCTTGTGTAGTTATGTGCACTTTGTCAGCAAGGTAAAAGAACTTTTCCCACTTGTTCTCTACATGGCTAGTCTAAAAGCCAACACAACTCTGGTACATTGTCACAAAATGTTTCTCGTAAACTGCAAAAAAAGAGGGGTATTTTCTTCCCTGATCTGTGCTTAGATTCATGAAAGCACATATCAGGGAAGAAAATACCCCTCAGAAAGTCTGAGGTAATTCCATAGGAGACGGATGTACATCTATGGTCAGAGACTCCTTCCAAACTGACTAGTAAATGTGTGTTGTGGTGTGTTCAGATTCTCTGCATCTGCCATCCAGAGCACCAGAACTCCTCCTTTCTGGGTATTTCTGGAATTCTTCATCACTGAAACCACTTTGTGTGGAGGCTGGTATTTTCCCTGCTTGTCTCAGCAGGGGAAGTTGGAAAATGTCTGGGATAGTTATCTGACCACAAAAACTCAGGAATTTTCCCTGGAAATGAAATTACTAGAATTTGTTCTTTCATATCCTTAAAACAGTAGAATACTGAGATGGCTGTGTAGAACCTGATTTGGTTTTATTAAACATATGAGATCTCAATTTATTATTTAGCTTTAAAGCCTGTGAGCAAATAAATGATTTTTTGTTGTTGTTGTTACATATGCAAGTTTTCCAAATTAATTAAAATATTTGTAAAGGAATTACCAACAGTAACTGAAGTAACTGCTTGGGAAATGAGGAGTTTAATATATACTAAGGTTTAGTGGTTTTTTTGTTTGGGTTTGGTGAGATTTCTGTGGGAGATGGATCAAGTGGGATTTTTTGTTGTTCTTTAACCTGGAGCTGCCTGTGAGCTAACTGGATCATGCAGATAGCTCAGGTCTGACTTAAAAAGTTGTGAAATGTAAGGTTTCAAGAGCATTTTGTTAGATTTGTAAATGCAAACAAGAAAATAGAAATATATTCAGAAATTGAGCCCATTTCCTTCTTAATTTTAAATTTACTCCCTTCTTTCTTCTCCCATATTTTTTTTCTCTCCCTAAATATTGATTATTGACAAAATCCCTAACTTGCATTATATTCAGATTTTTTTAGCTGCTAATTGTTGAAAATTATTCATTTACTAAGTAGTTTTCAAATGGCCCCAATCACTTCAAGCTCTGGGGCTCTTTTGTTTTATGACTGAGACAGAAATGCCTTCACAGAATTACCCATGCACAGAGAAACCTGCCAACCAATAGAAAACAGCACTATCAATGATTAGTAGAAGTGTCCTGAAAATCAATGCACAGTAGGGATTTGAATTGTTAGTGATTTCGCCAGTGTTTCAAGATTCATCTACCAATCTCAGCTACACCTTAGCACTAAAGTAATTTTGTTTGGCAGGAATCAGTTAAGCATCCTGTTTTTAAAATTACAAGAGCCTTCTCGCTGAAAAAGCCCTGTATCTGCAATCAAACGTTCCACAGACCTGGCCATATTGCACACACTCAAACACAAAGGGAGCAATTGCTGCATGTGATGATCTCTTCCTGCTCCTTATGGAAGATATGGGTGCAGCATTAGGGAACCACCTACAGCTAGTTAATCTATAGCCCTTGTCTTGGCAATACTTCCAGCAATTACTGTGCTCACTAAAATATGTCTCCTTATCTCAGTGCAGTGATGGAGCTCTGGCTCCTAGTGCCCAGTTATATTGCAGTGAGATCCCCTTCCTGCAGCACAGGCAGGATACAAAGCACTGCGAAAAAGCAGCTGGTACATGCCCAACTGAGTTGCTGGTTCACGAGTGCTATTGCACTGGAATTTTCCAAAATCCTACTTATGTCATTTACCTCACCAGACTGATGCTTTAAACCAGGATGTTTTGAAAAAGACCTTTCATATGTGAAAGGCTCACATTTACTTTTGTGCCCTACTCTGACATTTTAAATGGAATTTGTGAATCTGCTTCCTTTGCTTCTTTTCTTCAGTATGCTGTTCATTCAAACTAGAAGTTGATAACTCCTACAAGAAGAAAACAGAGCTTTTTATTTTGGGAGATGGAGAGATGTTTGGTTTGCAAATGAAATAAGAAAAATAAATTGAGATTTTCCTGTGTACTTGAAAGCATTCCTTTGTCAGAAAATCCATTTCTCCTCCCAATCTATTTCTCTTTGAAGAATTCTTTGCCTGACCTTTGCAGCCAGTTTCTGACCTCTTTTTACCTAATTTTAATATGTGTGTGTACATGTAAATTCAATGCTCAAAGATAGAATACTGGTACTTTTCTCATCTTTGTGCTAGATGAATAGATGAACAGATCACATGCTAAGGATTTTCTTCTCCCTACCATGACTGCTGTGAATATGTATACACACACAGAGAATTCCATCTAAGTCTCTTGTTTCTGAAAATGTTTAAACAAGAAATAAAACCATAAACCCATTAAAAAAGTAAAATACACAAAAAATACTTATAGGTTGGAAAGTTGACATAAGTAGCTGAGAAATCTTTCATCTCCTGTTAACTCAGGTGTGTTTTATTGGTCAGACACAGTTAGCTAAGAACATTTCCAAATACAGATATGCAAGTTGTGTTCTGCCTTGTTTTTTCTATGATTTCTATATTCTTGCCACAAACATCTGTTAATAGAACCAGTCATAAGTATGAATGAATTATAAAAGGCTGATAAGCTTTTTAAGATCATGTCTATTTTAGTAAAGAAAGTGAATGCTGCACCTTGGTTTTTGCTTAGTTAATCCTATTACTTCCTAAAATAATTCCTCATGGCTGGCCAGCATTAAATCTAATAGGAACAGCAAATGCCAGTTCAGTCTCACTTAATCTGATCCTAATCTGATGGTAGACATAGGGACTTGCTTCAGCATGACCTTCATGTCTTTCTTTGTCCTTAGTTTGCTAATTGTGTTTACTTGATCAAACAATATTATACAAAATCTGGAACACGACAGTTAACCTTATTGGTTTTAAGCTTTATTGTGACAGAATTGGAGTTTTCACAGAGAAGCAACGAAGAAAGATCTGAACTATGTTAGTTGGGCTTTTGCAAAACTGCAGAGGAAAGAGCTGGAGGAGCATCAATGATTAAACTGGCTCTAATACTTGCTGAGAGCCAAGACAGTTCAACTTTTTTTTGAAAGCACTGTTTTTGTTCCTAGGTGTCCTTTCAGAGAGCTTTTTTTTTTATTATTTTTTATGAAAGAGAAAGGGAAGAACACTCTTTCAATGGGAAAGATCCATGTAACATAATGAAAAGAAACAAAGCTTTTAACTTTCATTTTCATGTTATATTAATACAGTTTTCAAATCTGAATGAGTCAATTGGCTTAACATGGGGTTAATTAGCATTACTTGCAAATTGACCACACATATTAGAAAAACAAAAACAAGGCAAGGAACTCCAATATGCCAAAAACAATTAGTGAAAGATATGAAAAAATAAGATAGACCTATGTGGAATCTAGCATGTAAGTTTTATTTTCTAAAGCTTAAATAATCATATTTAATAAACCTTTTTAATTTATTAGATTTTCACATACTGATATTCTAGTGACATTACAATTATTTTTTTTAATCTGAAAATTTGATCTGATTTTTTCCATGAATTTGCATTCATAGATTTGTTAATTTTAATATTATTTCTTTTTCAATATTGATCTGGATATTCTTAAAGTAGTTTGAAATTGCAGTTGCTGTTGCACTTAATTTTTTCCCCCTCAATATTTCTTAATGTTTAAGAGGAAAAGCAGTATAGTAAATGATAAAAAAAAAAAAAAGTTCTTTAATTTTGGGTGGGAAAATTTCCATTTTCTTCCCTTACATATTTATCTTGTGAATTTAGCAGCTAAAACTGATAAAAAACTGTTAAAATGCATTTAAACATGTGAAGACTGATTTATTGTAAGAGCACTTCATTAACAAGCAAAGCAAGAAGTATTTTTGAGTGGCTTTAGAGACATTCTTGCAGCTTCTATGATATATGGGTAATACAGATAAAGTCAGACCTGTATTTTTTTTAAACTAATTTCAGGGTTTGGTAGTAGCAAAAATGATATTAATACTGATGCCAATCTTAATTTGTTATCAAAAATCCATTTGACTTTTTTTCACAAGGCTTAGTGATCATATTAGATCTAACTAGTCATCTCTTCTTGCTTCTAAAATTTACGTGTACAATAGCTTATTTCCAGAAATGTGAAGGACTCTTCATTCAAGAAAATGCCCCAAGAAACAATCAAGCAGCAAAACAACAACAACAAAATAACTCAGAAGATTTGGTTGTTGCCTGATGAGGTCAACATGACCTGAGGGAAAAGTGTATCAAATTAGGTCCTCAGTGAAGCCAGAATCTGCATTGTTTTCCTAAAGAAGTTTTAGGACAAAACTATTCAAAAGAAATCACAACAAGCAAACAGGATACTGCTGTGTAATCCTTGGTGTCAAACCTGTCACCTAATTAATCAACATTCTCCTCCAGGGTTACGTCATCCTCTGTCAATATCCCAGTTTTCCTCGCCCATATCTTGATCCCTCCCACTCCCAACAGTTAAAAGTTAACAGGGTGAGACATGGAAAAGAAACCACTGGAGGTGGGAGGGGCAGTGTGCTGCCCCTCTTTAAAATTGAGGAGATTATTGGAGGATTACTGCAGATACTTATTGCAGAAGGTAACTGATGACATGGTGCACAGCATTCTCTGTGTCACATTTGGCATGTTTCACAGGTGTTCTGGGTACTTAATTTGATTCTGGATCACTTGAATTAATAATGCTCCAAGTGTAGCTGAGTAGCTGCCATAGCCATGCAAACCTGCCTGAACAGGAGAGGCTGTAGTAACTTTTAGTTTCAGTAGAAACTCTTATTAATTTTGTAGTGAATTCTGAAAGTAACATTCTAGGTGTCTCTAATTTGTAAGATAAATCAGTCTTTTTTTTTCTTTTTTTTTTTTTTTTTAATATATATTAAAGCAAATGGTTATCTAGACTTGAAAGAAACCTGCACAATGAGAAAATTAAAAAGTGAAAATACAATCTCTTTAGTGTCACCATAAGAAGTTGAAAAATGGTTGGGTCTCATGTGCCCGTTCTTGGTTTTGGTTTGGTACTGTGGCGGTGTAGAAGGCCAATATTATCAAATCTAAAGGGTACTAAATGTCAGCCCTGAAGTGTGACTTGACTAGAGGATGTACTTGCTTCCAGTCTCCATCTCAAAGACATTCAGCCTTAACCTTTAGCCTATGAGTCAGAACTCTCCCTGTTAGGAGGGGATTTAGATATTTAATCCCCACCTTCTAAAGCCTCCATAATTTGTACCTGTGGGCCTAAAGGTAAGTGGAATTTTGTGGGAAAAGACTGCTGCTATTTTTTTCTAAAAGTGGAGTTTCTATATTCTACTGGAGGTCTTCCATACAGCTCTCAGCTGGATATGCTTCCTTCTGACTAAGAGGCCATGTCAGTGTTGGATGGCACTCTGGAGGAACAGCTGGGAGACCAGAGGTATCAAACTATCCTCTTTGTCCTCAATAGGATGAGCAGGGAGTCACCAGGCTGTGCTGCAAAAATTAAAAGTATGGGGAGTTGTTTGGAGAGCTGAAAGTAACGTTAGATTTTTTTTTTTTTTTCCTTAAATCAGATTTACTGGTAACTATGGCTCTAGGCTGACTAATGAATGGTTATCTATGCACTGGTTTTCAACCACACATATCCTAACCAAGAGTTCAATTACTCTGGAGTGCATAAAGAATTCTTTAAAAAGAAAGTTATTTTCCTTTTTCTACTGGATTCATCTGGCTAATATAATACATCAGAAGAATAAATAGTGTTTCAGGTGAATTAAAATTGTTGTTTTGCTCAAGTTTTTGCCATCCTCATTTTTCTTTTTATGGACATATTTCTCCCACGGAAAATTGTTAACAATATATTTTTCCTTAATCATGTTTTTCTATAAATTTTCTGAAGAGCTACTTCACTCACTTTTTTAAAATTAGAAAATTACCATAGAAACTGTTTCACGTTTTAAAAAAGACATCAGTGTGGTAAGGAAAATGTAAAAATAATGTCCACCATTCAACAGAAGAAAACACATTTATGTCCCATCATTTACCTAACTAATTTTGCTTCCTATTAAAAATAAATGTTTTGCTAGTAGTTCATCTTGGTAGCCCCATTTAGTTTACATTATAGCAAGAGCAGCTTCTGGCAGTAAACTGTGGATCTCAAATGACAGCACCCTGATGTGACCTTCAGAGGTCCTCTGGTCCAAGCCCTCCAGCTCAAGCAGGGCCAGCTAGAGTCAATTACCCAGTACTGAGTCCAGATACATGTTCAGTATCTCTAGGAGTGGAGACTCTACAATGTCCTTGGGCAACATGCTTGAGCGCTTTGTCACCCTTACAGTGGAAAAACCCACAACATTCTCATGAGGTTAAGTGGTATTTTGAAAGAGAGATCATTAAGGTCAAGACTAAACACTCATCTGTGAATATCTAAGAATGTTCTGCATCTTCATTTCTTGTTTAGTTCAACTGATGGAGTTGATATCTATTCAAAACTTTAGAAAGGCTTTTCTTTACATACCAGAACCAAATCCTTTATGTTTTACACCCTTGTTCGTGTCCACTTAAGGGCTCAGTATCACAGGTACTCCAATTTGTGCCCTCTGGGCATGTAGGCACCTTTTTCTGATCATGCAAAATTGAAAGCCAGGATGCATCTGATTTCAAAATATAGCATTTCGAATCAGAGTAAGTGTTTAATATATTAAAAGTTCATCAGCTCTGTAATCTTTTCTGCACTGGAGGCACAACAATTATTTTTTTGATAAACAGCATGAGATGTCATAAACACAGGGTTATGACTTCCCTCAGCTGAAGGAAAAGCTGATTTGTGAGGGAGAAAGCTATTCAAACACCAGCATCTGTAATAATAGCAAGAGGAATAAAGAATGCTGCTATCTAAGGAAATTGTTCTTATATGAATGCATTTAGGTTCTGGGGGTGTTTTTATGCACTCAGTGTGAAAGGCTTCTTCATAGGAAATTCAAGGAATTACTTTGGTTTCTTCTTTTTCCTTTTTTTAAATTTTCATATTTAAGGAATTCTTTTGTGTTTTTCCATTTTTATATTCAAAGAAATTGAAGACAAAAAGGGAAGGTTACTGATTTTATATAGCCCTCATTAGTCATCATGTGTTTGGAATAATGTAACATTGACATCATTCACTAATTCTGAGCAAAATAGTATACTTTGAATCCAAAAACTAAAGGCCAAATCCCAGGATTTCTGGACAGAGCTGTGAGTTATAGATGTGAGTTATGGTTCTTTTGAACAAGGACTAAAGCAAGGCAAGCTAACCATGGTAAATACTTTATTTGGTTTATTTTATTCAGATTTTATATGTGAAATTTTTTCACAGGATGAGATTTTTGCCTATTAATTGGCACGTTCAAAAAACCAAAAACCAAAAAAACATTTTACATCAAGATGTTTTAGCCTTTTATTCCAAAACGGTTTCCTTCAGCTACTTTATTTTTGTCAGCAAGAACACGAAGGCACTGAAAATCATTAGGCAGAGTACTCTCTGTAGGCAGAAGAGTAAAAGGGAATTTTAGCTGCTCCACTGACTGATAAGGTGGATACTCTCATGCCTGCCTGCACACCTCAGGGATTGCATCTGGGTTGTGCTTACACTGCTGCACAGTGGACTCTGCCAGTGCCAAAGGAGGGGAGAGCTACCACACAGCTGAATAACTACAGTCTTCCATGGAAATAAGCTTTTCCACTTTATTGTTTCCATCTATTTTTTTTTTCTATCTTTCTTTTCACTCGGTTTCCTGAAAATTGGCTGATTTCTTGGACATATTTTTGGCAAGATGGGATTTGAAGAGAGATTTACTCAAAGGTTTGAAGGAGAAAAGAGTTTAGCTGGTAGACAAAGGCTAACATGGCTGAAGTAAAAGGAATGCTTGCATTTATGTTGACAGAGAAGCAAAAAAGACTAGTATGTACATGGAGCTGAAAGGGTAGCGCATTTCCTTTTGGAGAAAACTGTTCATAAGCAAGGAAAATCTAGAGCTGAAAGCTGAATGTGCTACACATGACAATATATTATAAGTAATATTATAAATTTTTAATCTTTATTACAAATGAAAATATAAATATACCATTAAAATGTCTTTGATAATATTTTTAATAGAAACATTTTTTTAATATTTCTTATAAAATTCCAGAACAAAGCTTATTTATATTCAGTGGTCAAAATAGAAAGCTACAAGTCCCCCCACCTCATTGAGAACTATTCATCAATGTCCAAAAAGTATCAGTATGTGTGATTATTGTTTTAAGAAGTCCTGGAAAAATCATCATATCTCAGCCAATGATATATATTTTGATCAATGGTTATATTGCCTTCAGTTATAAACTACAGAACTTCTTTTTCCAGCTGCAGGGAGGAACTTACCATGAAGCAGCTGCTACTATAAAATTTTCATCTGAATTTTTGCTGCTTCCATTTTAGCACACAGTCTTTCGATAACATTTGGATAATCAATCTTTTGGCTGCAACCACACCCAATGTGTTGAGATTTGCCCTTCATCATTGATGTAAATTTGTTTTATTAGTCACATCAGTTAGAGTACTTTTAATTTTCATCATTATTCAGTAATAACCTCATGTCTGACAAGGAAAAGGATACCAATGGATATTGAACCTCTTATCCAAGAATAGGAAGGTTATTGAATGAGATCTATTTTAGGAAGAGGAAAAGAGCAGATGAAAGGCAATATTCAAAGCCCTTCCTAACAGATTTATAGCTTAGCAATAGATTAATAGCTATAAAGATAAACACATGTGCGGATACTGGATTCTGATACTACTTTTCTGGTTTTGGATACCATTTAAATGTGCATATTTATAAAAATTTTACAAAGAATACAGGTTTCTTTTAAGTCACACCTCCAGTACTTCTGAAGTTTCACTTGAGGCACTTGATTAAAAGAAAAAACCAAACATTTACCGAGGACAAGCTTTCTCCATGGGTGTACAATGAAAGAATTGACAAAACCAATTTCACTCTAATTTGAGAATGCAGTGGTAATACCTCTCTGCTGATCCTGATCTGTCTCACCTTGTACCCTACTGTGTTAGGGATGGGGAAAGTATCTGTTTGAGCACATGTCTAATGGGCTTGAATGGTGTAGGACTGAAACCTATTCTGGTAATGGAGCTTTATAAAAGGCTCTATGGTCTTTGAACCTGGCACTTTTCCAAAGCAGAGGGGCACTGTTGTGGCTTGCTTGTCATTTCTGTGCACTAAATAAAAATGAAATCAGTCTCCAAAGTAGCTCCTTCCCAGATCACCTTTGAAAATCACAGAGGCCTACTAGCAGGGAGCAGCAATGGAGGAAATTGGAGGCCAAAGGGTTTATTCCAAATATACTGCAGAGCTCCCACGGGAAGTAGAAGAGAGCAGCTGAACTACCACAGGGCATAACAGAACATTCAGTAGGAAGGAGAGTGTTCAAGCTATTAATGCTAGAGGTGACCAAATTAGTGTACATAGGTTTGTGTGATGAATTTCCCTTCTGTTTGTGAATCATTAGGAAACGGGTTGTCAGAGGTTGGTGTTTCTTGCTGTACACAGCACACAAATTTGTGCAGCTAAGAAGAAATGAAGTCCAGTCTAAGTATGTGCATCGAAAAGAGTATAAACTTTTGCCTTTTTTTTTTCTACTTCAGAGAGGTTTTGAGTGGCAAAAAAGGCAAATTATTCCCAGCACGGCACATTGTAACAATGCTTTTCCCTTGCTAAGCAGTGAAGTTCCAGTCCTAATAGCACTGGATCCAGCGGAATGAAGCATGCCCTGAAGCTGATCTTGCAGCATACTAGCCTTCACCACCCCACCATGCCAAACAAGGAGCTCAGCACCTCATCTGAGCATATGCCCCCCTCTCCCACTTTTACAGGAATCTCCCTGGACTTCAGGAATTTTTTGATACTTTCTAATGGCAAAGGTGGACTACACCAAATGCTTTACAGTGTTTTTAGATAGCTAAGCCAAACAGACCTTAAGGTGAGAGTCCAGGAAGCAGAATGTTATCATCAGCCCTGTACATTTGGGTAATCAGAACTAAATGCTTAATCCTCCATTGCTTCAGATCATAGGGATCATGGATAGTCATGGATCATCACTAGACTACCCCAACCACTCAGAAAAAAAGCTTTCCTCCATAATGCTCTTTTTCTATTTTTCATATAAACTGGCAAGTTTGTGTGGACAGTTACTGCATTCAGGGAATCTATTAATTGAAAATGACAGCTTCAGGGGAAAAAACATTTCAGTCCAAATGGGAAAAAGACTGGTTTTAGTTTTGAAAAGTTAACCATTTAAAATAACTGAAGTGATGATTAAAAAAAATAACCAACATTTCTTTAATGTTTAAAACTTGAATAGTTGAGTTACATATTTTATTTATGTCAAAACAAAACAAAACAAAAAATTGGGTTCTTTTTCCCTTTCTTAAAGAAAGAAAAAAAATACTTAGAAAACTCCAGTACTGATGTAATACCAGGCTCTGTCTAGTATTAAAAGAACTCACAGGCTGAATGTCCCCTTATATAACAAAAGATGGAATTTTATGCCTGCTAGCATTAAGTTGACCCTTTAGTACAGATGGAGCTTAATGTTACAATACCATGTCAGTGTTCTTCCTTTTGTCCTATCTGCATTAATTGAGGAGCCCTTTTGAAGAAAGGAGTGTGGTGCCAATTACCACAAAAAGTGTGTGAAATTCTGATTCATACCTGTGATTCAGGGGACCATACTTATGTTCGGTTTCTTTGAGAGCAAAAAATCAAGGAGAGATTGACGTTTTATTCCCCCTCTCTTCTAGATGGAAGTAAATTAGTACATTATCCACCTCTCAACTGACTCATAGAATTCTTATTTCAGATCATAATGTTGTGCTCTTTGTGACAGAGACAGGGTTATTTTTTACAGGGCTCTGTGAAAAAAAAAAATCATGAGCAAACCTTTAACTCCGCTAGGTTTGCCTGCTGTTGCATTTTGTTAGCATTTTGCAGTACTGACCTTTCTAAACAGAGTCAGCAATTTGCATGAGAATTAGGGCTCTGGACATGATCCCCATTCCTGAAGTAGTGCATGAAATACTGCTGTACCACTGACTTGTGAGCCTACAAGCCATTTTCTAAGGCACTGCAGAAAACACCATTACTGAAAGAGACTGGGAATGGAGAACAGAGTAGTAAATAATGTCAGAAGACTGGTGAGGAAGAGAACATTAATTTCTTAGTTCTCTTTGTTTTTTTTTTGTTTTTTTTTTGTTTTTTGAGTTATGTTATCTATCTTTGTTTAAAAGCAAACTTTAGCTTTTCCCATTAGTTGGATTTTAGTGTCCACAGATGCCTGGCGTTTAACCATAGATTCAAATGCAATGAAGGAACTCAGTCACCTTTGCCTCTCCCCACTCCAATTTGTTTCAAAATCTAGCAGTTAGAAGCAGACAAATCGTTGAAGAAACACAAGCACAAAGGAAATGCAGGGCAGGAATTAAGGTCAGTGATTATCTTCTGCTTTTACAATAATTTTCACCTTTTCAAAATGAGCCCAAAGTGGTGCTAAATCATTATCAAGGCCAAGCAGAACCCATTCATATCCACTTCACACTCATACAAGTCGCTCCACGAGGATGAAGGTACTCGAGGATCAGGGCCCTAATCTCTTTATCCTAGTCAATTCATGACTTGCCTTGGACAAATTGCCAAGCTGCTGCCCACTCCTGCTGAGCCCGCAGAGGGCTAAGCCATGCTGTGAATGGAGCATATGGCCCTACTGACAGCACTTAGGCTGTAATCAAATCTCAGCATGACAGAAGGGTGTCTCTTAGATCCATTATATATAGACTCCAGCTCAACCCTTCCTGTTTGTTGCTCTGTCTTTTATAAGCTAGGAAGGATTTCAGGTTCAATAAGCAGGACGCGCGTTCCTGCGCATTGTGGTCTGAAACATGCTACATCTTTGCATTCACAGCAATGCTCTGCAAGCATGGCAGAGCTAATTACTAAGCCTCAGCTTTCTGCAAACACTCAAAGGGACAAAGACTGACAGCCCTTTTGGATTCTAAGGAGTCCCCAGTTCACCAGGCAAAGACAGACTTTTTGTGGTGGCCACAAAACTGCATGCAGAATAAGGTCTCAAAGTTGAAAAAACCAAGTGAAAATTTTTGGTTCACAAGTACAGAATTACAGACTCATAGGATGGTTTGGTTGGAAGAAACCTTAAGGATCATCTAGTTCCAGCCCTCTTGTCATGGGAGGTTATACCTTCCACAGTTTTGTGGCTTTGCCTAGCCGGAATTGAATGCTAAATTCTTAATTGTCAGAAAGGCCATAGTTTTTCTGTCTGTTGGGAGAGGGCATGCTCAGAGTTCAGCTTTCTACATGATTAAACAGATCCGATGGCTGGCTAATATTGAAAGTTCCCTTAAGCTTCTAGGGATTTTAAAGACAAGCTATGAGGAAGGATGAAGGTCTTTTCCACACCAACTCGCCTCCTGACAGCTGGACATTAAAATTATCTATGCTCTTCCTTCACAGAAGTTCTAATTGGGTTTAATGGGCAGTTTTGGTAGTGTTTCCTTTGGACAACATCTGAAGCAGAGTGGAAAGGAAGAAATAGATTTCTCCTCACACTAGTCAAATATGATGAATGTGCCCAGGAATTTTGAAGGCACTATACTTCCAAGACATCTTGGTGTCCAGTCCAGATTTCCTCCAGTTTCCTCCACAGGATGGTGCAGCTTTGTATTGCCTTTTCTGTGGGCTGTGGCCAAAACCACAATGTAGCAGATAAATAGAGTTTTCTTTCTCCTTCTTCTATACAAGCCTGCACTGGTAATCTAAGTTCTCCTAATTGTTCCTGAGGGTTTCAAAAGATGAAGGAAATTATGTCCTATCCAACCATAACAATAGTAATGATAGCACACGAGCAGATAAGGCTGTCAATTTAGTACAATTAACTATCCACTCTGCAATACTTTCATTTGGTGATTTATTTTTACGAGGCAATCCAAAGGGAAAATGGAAATATTTATAATGAAACAAGGGGATCAGAAAGGAACAAAAATTATGGGGAAGAAATACAGCAGTGGTGGACTTAAGGGGATAAAAGTGAATAAATCATGCAGAGGGACAATCCATACTGATGCCATATGCCAGATGAAACTAACCACAGTCATACCTGCATGATGCTGTCTGACTACTGGTTGAAATTAGAACAAATGAGACAGTGAAAAGCTCTTTTAGAAAAATATCTGAGGGTCTCAGAAAAATATTTGTAGTGAGGAGCTCAGAGAGAATTTCTCTTTCTGCAAGTACTTGTGTCTACATTACTTGGAGCCATTTGAAGTATTAACCCTAAATAAGGCCTCAAAATAGAGATGTTTCAAAGGACTTTGAGCAAAACAGTGCTTGGTGTCACAAAAGTTAGATTTGTCATGGTGAGTTTGCACCAGGGTGCCTGTTAACACCTGGACTTTAACAATTAGAAGGCGCAGCAAGAAGTCAAGGAATAATCCCAAGGGGCTCAGAAAGATCACAAGAAACTTTTTCAGAGCTTCTGTGGCCACAGGCCACAACACAGAATGAGACTGGTTCTTGCCCATTGGTGACTGACAGAACTGATGCAGATTCTGACCACATCAAATAGGAATAATGAAATGTATTGCTAGTGCTTCCAGGCTCAGAGCAGTTCCCCTCCTCATTCTCTGAATATGACCTTATGGAAAAGGTGAATGTGCAGGGCAGGGGAGGAGATAGAACTCCCATAAAAGCTATTTGTCTATCCCAGCTTTCTGGATGACTAATGAAGATTGTTCTAACACTTCAGGGGAAAGAGCAAATGGATGAAGCCACACTTATCCAGCAAAATGGGAAGAGAGACATTAATCTGTTTTTTTGTGTGGTGATCACAAATGACAGATCTGACCTTTCATGAACTGCAGTTATGGGCTGGTCTGCAGAGCCTAAAATTGGATTGGACAGCATGTCTGCTAGAGCTAATAACGCTGCTGGTACTTGTCAGTGGCCATGTCACTCCTGCTCTTGTAAACTGTGAGCATAAACTTTGGTCTGGAGAAACTTAGTGACCCTCAGAGAGAAAAATTCATAAATCCTTTCCAATATAAGACATCCGGTAGTGAATTTTGATCTGTTGAGATCTTTTGAGGCAATCCTGTCTGGGTGAGAATGCTGTGAAGTCTTTGATAGAGTTATGCAGCTGAGGAGTAACTTTATTGAAGAGGGACCTGAGTCTCTGTAGAAAGATCAGCACGTGGAAGAAGTGCTTAAAACAGAGGGCTGTTTCTATATTTGATAATTCGAGTTTTACCTGTTACAGGAGGAAGTGGGAACTGATGCAATATCAAAAGGTTGAAGTATAGATATCCCATATTGTACATTAAATGGAAATTATTTCTACCAAAGGGGAAAAAAACCCAGTAAACCTTCAAGGAAAGGTGTTGGGGGAAGAAAGAAAAACAAACAAGTTATTTTGAGAAAATACCTGGAAGGGAATATGGAACATTGAAATGATTTTCTGGTCAGCAGTAGGTTTCGACTTTTCAATTAGTCCCACTTTTCATTTCAAGGCAGTACCTTTGCCTACAATGCTCCAATACACAGTCCAAAATGTATATCTCAATGTAGACTCTTTTTCCATTGTTGCAGTCTTTGAAATTGCCTTCAGCTGCCTGTGGGTTATACATGGTGGGATCCAAACTGCCAGATTGGATTTGAAGAAGCTCTTGGAAATTCAGTAACTCGCAGCTAAAACAGCAGAGGACTTCTCAGCAGAGCTTGAATACATTCATCTACTGCCAGAACACTATCAGGAGTCAGCAGCTGCTTCTAAGAAACTTGTTCAGTCATTAGAGAAAACAATGAAGGGCAAGCTGTTCAGGGGCTAGATTCCTAGACGTACTTTTAAGAACTATGTAGAACCATAAACTTAATCATTGATCCCTACTTAAGATGTAACTGTCTCCAATTATTCTGTGACAGATGCAACTGTCATAATATTTTTGCCTATTTATGGATTAAGTCTTTAATCCATCAGCAGGATTACTCTCTTTACACATTAACTCTTCATGTAAAAAAAAAAAAAAATTAAAATTGCATATCAGACCTGGATCATTGCAGGTGTTTTTGCCTCCATTGCCAAGTCAGCTTTATAGAACAGAATCACAAAAGCGTCTAGGTTGGAAAATACCTTCAAGAAAGTTGAGTTCAGCCTTTAACCTGGCACTGCCAAGTCCAGCACTAAACCATGCCGCTAAGTGACACATCTACATGTCTAATAAATCCCTCCAGGGATGGTGACTCAAATTCCTGGGCAGCCTGTTCTAGACCTTGGAAACACTTCCTCTGAAGATTCAGTCTAAACCTCTCATGGCCCAGCTGTAGGCCATTTCCTCTTGTCCTATCATTTGCTGCTAGTGAAGAGTTGGCTCATCCAATCCATGAGCTATTTCTCTAGGAGGATGCTGCAGGAAATGATGTCAGATTTTTACTGAAGATTAGATAGGCAACATCCACAGCCTTTCCCTTATCCCCTGAGTGGGCCATACTGTACTGCCTTTCCCTTATCCCCTGAGTGGGCCATACTGTACTGCCTTTCCCTTATCCCCTGAATGGGTCAAACCACAAAGGAGGTTTGTCAAGCAGGACCTGCCTTCTATGAGGCCATTTTGTCAGGGCCTGATCCCCTTGTCCTGTACACACCAGGCAAGATGGACTGCTCCATGACCTCCACTGGCACTGAGGTCAGTCTGGGGGTCCTGCAGTTCCCCAGATCCTCTTTCCAGTCCTTCTTGTGGTTATCATAGTGGCTAGCCCCCAGCTAGCTTGGACCTCTCTGGTTATCTAGGACTGCTACAAATGATAGAAAGTGGCTTGGTGAGTGCTTCTGTCAGCTCTGATTCAACAATACAGGACTACCCCACTGCTTCCCCTTCTTTGCCTCTCCCTTTCCTGATGTCTTTAGGCACCCACTGCAGCACTCAGTTGTGCAAGTCATCCCACATTTCTCTGAAGGTAGCTGGGTCATAGTTCAATTACTGCACAGTGACTTCTAGCTCCTCTTGTTCTTTGCTGCATGCATTGGTGTAGATTACATGATGATTTATACATTTTGTTACCATGAGAAAAGAAATAAAAAACAAACACAAGGTATTTATATACCCCAGCTTAAAATGTTGCTTGCCTTAACTTTCTCAACAGTGCTGCTAGTATTGTGAATATCTCTTCACCAGGCTGGCATCACTACAGCAACAAAACCATTATGAGATGCAGTTTTGCCAATGTAAATTTGTTTTTTGCTGGCTTTGCTTATCATGTTTGAAAAAACAAACAAGCGAAAACTAGCTATTGGTGGATGCCATATTTTTGCTAGAGTAAGAAGAATGTAGATGAACTTTTGAAAGAAATCTTGCAAAAAAAGCATATGAATGTGTTTTCACTCTGGAGCAGAAAGCAATACTCCCATCCATTCCAATCCTGCAAAAGTATAATGCTTCAGGAGAAGAGGTTCAATAAAATTATTTTCCTTGTGTGACTGAGAAAATTTAGGCCTTAACAAGTTTCCAATAATAAAGTATTTTGAATTTATACGGGATTTTTATACTGCATAATTTAAAATATATGTTTTCATTAAGCAGTCAGTCCTAATATATGTTTCCCTGAAAGATAAGTATCTTCATTCCCTTGCTGCTCCTTGACTCCTGCTTCTGTGTTGATTCATCTACACCATGCTGATTTTCCCTGCTCCATACATTTATTTGGAAAGATTCTCATTTTTAATCCTTCCTCCTAACCATCCCACCCAAAAGTAAATTTGTATCATTTACAAAGAGACCTACATGCAATACAGCTAAAAACAAACATGGCAAGGAGTTGACCTGCTTACAACAGGTAAAAATGTCCTAATTTTTCTGGCTGTCCTCTTCATCTCCATTAAATTATTAAAGATTGCTTTTTAGTCCTAAATTTCTAAAATAATATCTTATTTATGTTTTCCCATTTGAGATAAAAATTTCCACCTATTTGTCATTAGAAATTTGTGAGCCAGCCAATTTGTGATGGCTGTAGAGAGCTGAGATTAGCAAAATTAAACCCCTTTTATTTGTGTGTTTTTAATACATTTCTACAGGAAGAGAAGTAGCATGTTGCATTAAGTAAGAGTTTTATCTTTGCAACATTTTTCCCCTCATTATCAATTTAGTGGTTAATTTTATGAACTTAAATTCATCTTCCTTGAGTTTATTGGCCCCAAGCAAAATAAATGCCCGGGTATTGTTACTTTTTTTCAGTACAGTCTTAGTGTACACTTTATGGACTGATGTGCTAATTTTCTTTGGTTCAGATGAAAGAAGACAGTTTGGCATGTGGCCTCTGTAGTTCAAAGCCAAATTACTTAAAGAGAAAACAAAAATATAAGTCCAGCCATTTAGCATTATGGCTCCAAATGGGGTGAATGCAGAATATACACCCCTGAGATATTTGGGAAAGAAAGTCTGCATTTCGGATAATTGGTCTACTACTGCTAAAACTCATATTTCAGTCGGCATTGGGTAAGAAATACTGTGTTTTCTCATTAGTATTTTCAAGATGAGGAGAAATTGCGGACAACAAATTATGACAAAAAATCATTTTAAAATAATTGTCTACAAAACAAAAATTCTGACTTGTGAAGTAACGTGTGATAGCTTGAGTCAATGATATCATTTAGTTTTGACAATTTCAACCTGTTTCAATTTGATTCCCCAGAAATATTTCACTGTTTCTACCATGTTATATTTTGAACTGAAAAATAATTTGACCTGAAATGAAAACAGTTTATGAAGAAGAAAACAATATGTCATAGTTTATACATATTTTGCATTAGAAATGTTGCTTGATTGGAATGAGTACTATTCTGTAATTTTTCAGACTTAAAAAAACCCAACAAAGAGCAACAATTCCCAATTCCTTGTATTATCCTCTATTCCTTATATTATGAGGGAGCCAAAGGCAGTCGCTAGGAAAAAGGATCTGCCTGCCTAATTTTTAAATGTTGCAACAGATACTTTTACGTTAAATCCAGCTATGAGGAAGTCTTACTTTTCCTTCTGAGATGATCCTTGCTGTGCCATCTGTAACTGAAGTTAAAAAAATGCAGCAAGTGGGGATAGAGTTCCTTCACTTCTTGGGCACATTACCCTTTCTGTATCATCTAAACGTTGTCATTCTGTGCTGTCTGACAGCACCATCTGGTTCAGAATATAATATCTCAGATCTGGCCATTTCTAGAGCTAGATGCACTGCCACCCTATAGAATGTGAGTCACTTTTGCCTTTGTACTACATCTTTTGAAATTATGATGCTGAGGCAGCATCTTTAGATGATCCAAAACCCCAGACTGTTTAAACAGAAGCAATGAATAATTCACATCAGAAACAGAGAAAAGCAAACAAACAAAAGTCAATGGGCATCTCCTGGTTAGCTGGGAAAGACAGTATGCTCTGCTGTCATTGTCAGAGAGTACAGAATAACCTTTGCCTTGTGAGGAGAACTTTCTGGAGCTCTGCTAGCAGTGGCAGATCATTTAGAGGATCAATGGTTCCATATCACCCTTCCCTAATATGTCACCCAGGAATGAGCTATAGCACACAAAGCTTTCTCCCTACAGGTACAGCCTTCTGGGAATCATAACCACTAGATATAAAGCCAGTAGTTTTGTGTAGAATTGCACAGTGTGTTTTGGACTGGGGCAATCTTATCTAGCTTCTTAATTAGGAAAAAAAATAATACTCATAATAGTGGTTCTTCCATTAACAGGCAGGAAAAGTTTACTCTGGAAGATGAATGGAGAAATTCAGTGGAACACTCAAACTGCTTTGCACCACTTTCTGACAAAAAGCATCAATAAATCTGATTTTATGTGGCGGTAGCAATAAGCTTCTGACTGCTTTGTCTCATTAGAGTTGTGGGAAGAAATTGGAATATGTCTCTAGCCTGGCAAACTAGGCCCTCTACCTGTAAATTATTAAACCTTATGTGTGTCAGGTGTGCTTAGAAGGGAATGAGCTGGGGAACAGAGAGAAATAGAGGTTGGATTGTTAGGTGCAGAAGCCAGAAAAGAGATCAGAGGAAGACAATCATTTTTTGTTTTGCTTTAGCTTTATCTGCTTATTAGGAAGCATGGAATAACAAAACTACCTTTTAGAGGTCATGGTAACACAGGGAAAAAATGCATTGGCAGCTGAGTGAAATGTAGAATGTGTGCTGACTAATATGGGCATTGGTTTTTGAGAAATATACATAGGGAGTCATGCTCAGTCCTAAGATATTATTTTTTCATTGTATTGGAAGTAGGAAAAAGATGCAGATAAGAAACAGCAAATACAGGGAATTGGATCAAATTAGACATATTTTTGTGCATAAATACTGGTTCTGCTAGTACAGCAGATGCACAGCATCAAAAAGATTTTCCACAGTACTGCCGAATCCTAATGGCTCCACCTACAACAAATCTCTTCTCAAGGATCATGCACTACCTTGAGTTCCAGGATCTCTAACCCACACCTGATTTTTTGGAGGTGCCTAACTGACCCTGGCATCTCCATGCATCATGGAACACTGTGAACAAGTCTCCCATGGATTTTATTTGACATTATTTTAGGCAACCAAAATCTGACTCCAGGTTGCACCTTTCATTGCAGTTTTTTAGGTTGACTGAGCACATGCTTTAGTACACAGCAAGGGAGGAGAAATATAATAATCAAACAGTTAAGCAAAAATATAAGCAGTTAAATGTTAAAAGTCTGAATAACTGCAGTATCTGAGAAAAAGGAAACAAATGTAGCCATCTGATATAAAATTGAATTGGAAGCACTGGACAGTGAAGGGCCTGGATTGTGACTGTCTCATATTAGAAGTCTGAAAATGTATGTGCCCTTACATTTTTATCTAAAAAGTACTCCAGAACAAGGGCAGTCATCTACGAAGATATTAGTCTCTATAGCATAATATCAGAGATTTAGCCATTAAGTGCCATTGGGAGCGGTACTGTTACTCCCAGGAAAGGTGTCATTACTGCCCATAGATGAAAGAGTAAAAATCTCAATTTATCTTCTTCATGGTGCAATTCAGCAATCAGTTTCTTTTCTACTTCAAAATCTGGATTAAATGAGGCACAGCTGGAGGACAGAATTAAGGGACTGGCTGCTCTGAAGCTTTTGGGAAGAGGCATGGAATAGGTAGCTTGGGACTCACACTGCTCCAGAGGATGCAGTTAGATGGCCTAGTTCCTGGCAGAAAATGGAGATTATCTGCATTACATATACATCACCACAATGTGTCTGCTCAAGTTTGAAGCTCTATGGTCTGACCAAGAATTTGTTTACTACAGCTTCATATCCCTTTTTTTCACTGAAACAATAAAAAAAATCAACAAACTCATGCCATTAAAAATTTTCATTGGTATAACAAATACAGAAATATTCCTTTAATATTGCAGCATGCAATGATTTGCAATGATATGCGAGCACAGAAAGGATGACTGACCAGTGGCAGAGCAAACCCTAGCAGTGTGATTAATTCCAGACATTAAATCCTTATAGCTCTTCTGTATCCTCAAATCAAACCCCCATGTTTTCCACATTGCTCACTAGACACAGAGAATAACATGATCATTTTGGAAGTTCAGTCTCGCCTGCAGGCAAGAACTTGTCCCATCATAGCAGAAACAAAAGCAGCACAGCAGGACCTTCACTATCAGGAACAGCAACAGGAACTGTCCTCGTGAAACAACAGCTCTTTATGTGTGAGCTTAAATGTGGATATTTCATTTCTGTGGATGCCATTCTCAACTGTGTGTGTAACAACCTAGATATATAATGAGCATAATCATTCCTTGCAAGTAATGAGACATATAGTTCCAGAGAAAATATTCCCAATTTGGAAATGTTTTACTTAGTCACTATGAACAACAGGGAACAAAAAGAGGAAACTGCACTGATTTTTCCCAAATCAACCTTTTGATTACTTTACTAGCACTTCTAAAATGTATAACATGTAATGGAGTTCCTTGTGTGATAGCAGACACTGCTGCTTAGGCAAGGATCTGGGACTCTTCATCGGTACTACCCTTCCCTGTGCTCCCCACCACACCCCAGCTATGACTTGCAAAGATAAATACTCCAGTCCAAATAAAAATACTGTAATTGGACAGAATATGAAAGAACATAAAATCCTATAAAATATATAAACAGTGATTACATATCTTAAAACACTTATTTCCTTAATGACAGAAGTGTATCTGTCAGCAACAACCTCCCTTCCCCCCTCATTTGTCAGTAAACTACATTTACCCTGGTGGCATCTGGCTACCAGTGAGTGGATCCTTTATAAATATAGAGATAGATGAATTAACTAGATTAAATAGATAGATGTAGGATGTTTGGGCTGAAGAGTCATGAACCCTTACTTAAGGGATTTGTCCTATAAATTCATCTGAACCAGATTACTTTGTAATAATGGTTTATAGCTATCCAGGCTCTAAATCAAAGAACTATTGGCTTGCACAAAGGACGAGGCATGAATCATATTGTGTTATAAAGAAACACATAATACCCAGTTGTTCATTTTTTAATTTGCTACATGAGGAAAAAACCTTCGCTCTTTGACTTCAACTCTGCAACGAATTGCAAAATGGCAGAAAGAAATAGAAAGATCTTTAAGCTTTGGCATTAAATAGGCTTCAAGGTCTTCTTGATGAACCATTAGTACCCGCAGGCTACATGCTGCCTCAGTGGGATTCTGGTGCACTCATTTGCTATATTACACTCAAGTACAGTAACCCTTACAGAGCTTAAATGCAGCAGCCATACAGGAGGCAGGGGTATGAGCTGATCCGAGCCCAGTTGTATAGGAAAAAGATAGTATCAGAGGAGGCAGCTCAGAAATCACATCATTATGTATAGCAGAAGCCCATATGCTGCTTGAAGCAACTATCTTCATGAATTTAAAACTGATAGCATTCTAAACATGAAGAGTAGGGAAAAAACCCAGTTGTGGAGCAGTAACAACAAAGCCCAGGCATGTGATCTTTGCATGGAATGCTATGAACTTGTGGCATTTAAGGATATTGTTCAGAGGTAGACTTGACAATGCTAAGTTAATTCTTGCACCCAATGGTCTTAGAGATCCTTTCCAACCTGAATGGTGCTGTGATTCTCTGGTTCTCTGAATACTTTTTTAACATTATGGGATATTTGATGTTCATTCCTCCTTTGTTCTTCTTGTGACAAGCATAGATTTTGCAGGTTTTGGGCTTCTGTATTCTATATTTGGAGGTAGGGTGTTGTGAATCTTTGGTGATTCACAGTCTGCTGCTGTACACTTGTGTGAGGGTGAGGACAAGCTTGCCTGTGAGGACAGGGGTGGCCCATGTCACCATCATGTCATGTCACCAGCATTGTGATTCTGTGCTCCGTCTCTAGACCTTGTCCAATTGCCAGACTGTCCTCTTTTGTACCCACCCCTCTTTTTTGCTGTCATGTAGGCAAGTTTTGCCCTCAACTTGTGCTCATAACCTAGCAGACTCAGATGTTTTGATATTAATTGCATTTTGTACTTATCCAGATGGAAACAATGCTTAAGGAACTGTCTCACTTATGGAACCCAAAGTTTCTCTTGACCCAGTGCTTTTGCGGAACTCAGGTAAGGATTTCCCTTAAATTATTCTCTGCAATATAGGCATAACTAGCTGGAACTGTTAGGACATAATGTGTGAATGAAGTGCATTTTAGTTTATTATATAGGATCTACAAGGTTTGCCCCATAGAATTACTATATTTTTAAATTATTATTTTCAATGAAATGGATCTCTGTCCTTGAAGTAGACTTTATTAATTTTTTCCTCCATTATTCTCATATTAAAAGAATGCTGACTATTTAATAAATGATTAATTGTTGCATCAAATTATTAAGTATTTTTGCTTCTCTCCTTATCGTATAGCTAACCTTCATATATGGGGTCATAATTTTTAGAATAGGCTTTTAATTTGTGAATTTGTGTTATTTGAATTGGTATATTTTGGACATGCAATCCTTTATTCAATAAAGCCTCTTAAAGAACATTGAAAGCACTTGCTAATTACTCACCATAATAGTCTTAAGCCCACAAAATTAGCAATGTGCAATTAGTAGGATGAGCTGTCACTCATTATTGAAAGCTTAATGTGTATCAAAGCAGCCAAATAAAAGGATATGATGGTGTTAAATTGTTGGCACTATGCTGGTAACCTAGGTGATAGAGTTAGGCACAAAACCTGCACTTGACAAAGATGCTGGGGATGACTTCACCATTTGCTGTGCAGACCCACATGTTGTCCAAAAGACAGTAAACTGGCTTCTATTCTCTTTTACTCACATGCCAGCTTGGAGTGATATTATGTGAATGTTGTGATGGTACTGATAAATGTAGTTTCCACATGCCTCAAGAACTCCCTCTAACTCTTTCACTTAAGACCTTAGGCGGCCACGATAAATTGACTGCGAGTCATCTTCAAAAATCAGTGAGATTAAATAATCCAACTGAAAAATACTGCTAAAATTTGAGATGGCTGACGTAATTGCCATATTTTCAGGGATATAAATTTCACCCAATTCACTTAGACTGGTGGGATTTATTGTGCATTTATTCCCCCCCTCACTTTCCTTTTAATATATGCATAATCAGTCTGGATGATCAAAACACTGTTGCTCTGGAAGATTAGTTAAAGCATACAGTAGAGTAACGTATTAGATATACATAGGTTAGAAATGTGTTCCTCCTTGAGGAAAGCATGTTCATCAGTTCTTTTGCATTTCTCTTATATTTCTCATTGACTTTAAAAGCTTGAAGAATGTGTCGCATAATACATTATATATTTTCTCTGTTCAGTTATCAAGATCTTGATGTGTTACATACTGCTATTTTTTTAAATTTTATTCTAAATATGGCATTAAAATTCACAAATTATATTTCAAACAAAACATAAATTCCACAGAAAGGACAGATTTACAGAATTTTAAAGCAAATTTCAAAAGCTCAGCTGTCATCATACCATCCGTTGCAATGAGTATAAATAACTTCCTTTTAATATATGAAGCATTGGGAGGAGAAAAGAAAAAGATATATGCATAGCAGGAAAACTCCAGGTGCTCCTAGAGTTATTTGGGACATTTTCCAGTTGAAAATATGGAAATACTGTCACTCAGGCCAGAAAGCTTGTTGCTATGGGGACACAATAACAGAATCATTTGACAACTTGGCAGTTCTTAGAGTTGGCAGAGAGAACTCTGGGAGAGGGGTTGTTGGGTGATTTCAGGTGGGTGTGCACTGGGGATGGATGGGTAGCTAGGAGAAAAAAAGACTGAGAAATTCTTTCAATCCTTCATTCTCTCCTTTATGTTGGAGTGGGGTTTTTTATCTGTTTTCCTTAATTTTTAGAATTTTTTTGTTTGTATTTGGTTTTGTTTTTTTCAGTGTTCCTACATAGAAGCTTAAAATCTTTGAAAAAGGATCAAGAGAAGACCCATATTCAAACATCAGACATCAGCTAGCTATGCATTCACCCTAGAATGAATATATATTGAAGTGCAAAAAAATTATGCAAGAGCTGGCAAAGAGATAAGGCTGCATAAAAAGCCAATATGATTTTGGCTGTTCCCTCTGAGGAGTCATATCATAAACCAAGAAGATTATAGTTCCTCTGTAGTTCAGATGTGATGGTAGTTAGAATATTATAGTAGCTGCAGTACATAGAGAGTCAGAGATTAACTAGGAAGAATTTAAAACCAGGTAGCAGTAATTATCGAAAACTGGAGGCTGGTTTATAAAGATGAAAGAACTAACACTGTTTAAGTTGGCTGAATGTCAGATAAGATGCATGTCACTAGTTCGCTAATATTTCAAGAGTCTGAACATCAAAGCAGTCAAGGAAATATTTAGTTGAATAATAGTATTCTTGGAAGAAATTGGGATGGAACTGAGGAAAAAATAAACCACACTAGATACAAGGAAAGGAATCCTACTGCTGAGTCTGTTACATTAAAGAGTGATCACAGTTTCTGAGAAACAATATTATACACTTGCAAAGTCCCAATTGACATTGGGCAATGCATGGAAAAATGTACATTAGGCAGAGGTTTTAGTATTGTATTGCAGCTGAAAAATATATAAATCCTGCTATTTCTTTTACTGGGAGGAAGTGAGAAAAATCTGGTAACTGCTTTGAGGTGGTTTTCTAGATGAAATTAAAGACAACAAGGATTTGAAAAGTCATTCTGTGGCAGTGCATGAGGAATTGGTAATGTGTCATATTTGAGTGATGCACTTACATCCAAAAATCCTCAGGGTTCCAATGCTGCAAGAGAATCTAGGGAGAGAAACAATGTCCTAATTCAGTCATAGATAAGGAACAGTGAAATTTACTAAACTACATTGTGGTCTAAATATATTGAAGATCGTGTAATTATATCATTCAGGGTATGTGGAAACATTTTTTGTTCTGTTTTTCAGGGGAATACTATCTCCACTGTCTCCACTAGAAGAAAGAAAGTGATGAATGTTTTCTATGTTTTATGGCACAATATAAATATCAGATGTGTTCATAGATTTTAATCCTTTCCTACAGGCAAACTGCCTCTGTTTCTCTTCTGTTCTCTTATGATCATGCCACCCAGACTGTTCCCTTTCCCTGTGCAAATCAAAATCAATTAAAAATATCCCCACAGGACTCAATTTTCAGAGAACCTACATATCCACACCTCTAATGGAAGTCAATGATAGCTGCAGGCATGTGGCATCTCTGAAACTCAGGCTCTATAGAGCTAAGTAAAGAAAAACATATGGATTTTTTAGGTAATATACCATGGGAGAAATCTCTAAATAGGCCCTGAAATAATGAAGCTACATGTTTTATACTATAGTCCAACTCACAATCACTAGGCCATCTCACCACAGGGGAAAAAGAGGATATTGAGAGTTATTGAACATTGCCAATTTTTGCTGTGGATCAGCTTGAAGTTATTTAGCACAGATGTTTCTGTAATTGTGACACACTGGGAAAATCCACATGCTCAATAGCCCTCAAACTTGCACTTCCATCTGTGCAGTATGATGGTCTCCAGTTACTGCACACAGCTGCAATATAAAGCACACAGAGTTCTGTCTGGCTTAAGATCTGCTGAAAGATTTTTCTTAACACCATCTGCACTTTTTATCTACTTGTCTCCCTACGGTTCTGTGTTTAGATGCAGTACAGTTATAAGACAGTAAAATATAAGCCTAGTGAAAATAATAATGTGTAAAGAACTGTATAAAATTTAACAGTGTGGTTAGAAACCTCTCATGATGTGAAAGTATGATAGGAATTTAACAGTAAACTGTGAAATCCATCAGTATTTCTATTTATATTCTTATGTCAGTTTTGAACTATATTAGTAACAACTGAAAGAGAGGATTCTTATACTAGAAAAAGAGCATGATTTAACCCACAGTGGTTAAAATGATGCTTCTGGAAACTGCTTCCTCATCCTAATACCGTCTTAGACTTTGATCACATTCCAAAAAGTACAGGGAAAAAACTCCACCTCTGCTGATTTAACAAACATTTTGGAATCAAAACAGTGTGTACCAATCTAGAAAATTAGAGACAAAGACTTCTACTACCTTTGAAATTTAAATAGGCTTGAATGTTAATTATTCATAACTTATTTGTTCAGTTCAGGCTCAGGATACAAAGAAAAAAGAAGGTAATCTTTCAAAATTTAGGCATATACAGTTCAGTGTGGAGAGAGAGAAGCTGTTGTTGGTATTATCCAGGAAGGGAGAAAAGCTTTGCTGTCATATTATTTTTTCCCTATGTTGCTGCAGCTGTGAATCCATTATGTATCCCTGTCTAAGGAGAAAGTGGGACTGTTACCTCAGCCCTTGACTTTTTACTCAGCCCCAATAGGAGGGTCGACTTGTCATTTAACTTCTTCTCTGCAGTGAGCTGCTGCTTTTGTTCTGCAAAGCTTTCTTGCAATATCCTGACCCAAGTTACTTCTATAGCTGGTTGTTGCACTGGGAAGTGTAGCAATTCCAACAAGAGGACACTGTAAAATGTTTCCCATCATGCAGCCATGCTAAATAATGCTAGAGAACTTCTACATTCTCACATTTAACAGGAACTCTTCAGACCTTGAGAGATTAAAGAAAACCATCTCACTTCTAAATCCGACTGTAATCTCATATGATTGTCTGTAATGCTCACAGAATTCAGTCCTGTAGAAACCTGGAATATTAATGACAGAATTTTGAATCTTACTAGAAGTATCTTGGGATCTGGAACTGTCTGAACCTCTTTTTTATGTCTTCCTTTTTCCCTTCTTCTGCTCTGGGAACTCAACTTCATCATGTTCTGAAAGAAATTGCTCACTGTACATGAGTGTTACAGAACCAGCATCTTTCTGGGGTATGTTTTATCCAGCCCTTCAATAAAATTATTTTTGTTTCTTTCAATTTATAGGTGGTAGAGTCACATATAGATGCACAGTGTGTAGTCATCCAGCACTACTGCACATCTGTTACTGTATTTATGTAAAATTTTCTTTCTCTCAAAAATAGAAAAGGGCTTGTGCTGTAGCACATAATATTAAGACACAACTTCCCTGGCTGCAAAAGTAAGTTTCTGCTTGGAGTGCATCAGGGCAATCCAATACAGAGACATCTTGAGGAATCCCCTGTGGCAGGAAAGACTAAATTTTGTATGCTAATTTCAAAATCTCCACAAAATCTATGATGAGGAAGAATGCTATGCCCTCCATTTTCATATCCTTTCCCATATGTTTTTTTCAAGGTTGAATTCATTATGCCACAATTTCCTTTTTTTTCTTCTTTTTTCCTTTTTTATTTCTTTTTTTTCCTTCTTTCTTTGCCTCTTTGGATGACTTTGGGGAGCCCTTAACAATACATGTCAAAATGTAAGGGCTGCACTGCATTGTGAACTGTTTCTCTGCTGACTCATCTGCCACAGCTAATCAAGACTTTTTGGTCTACATACTGCAGCATTTTAAAGCTTTTAGCAGTAAAGCAGTGCTTTTTTGCTCAAAAGCTTTTAAATTATAGCACATGGTGGGTGGCTGATAAGAGTTTTTTTTTCCTAAAGTGAAAATTCTTTTCTTGTTATTGCTACCTGGTGTCATGTTCTATTTATCAAGTCACAAAGTTTTTGGTGTCCAGTACCTTTTTTTTTTTCTGAACTGGGGTATTGTTCTTCTATTTAGACGGCCCCACACCTTTTCAGTTTGGTCTCAATGGGAGCTGTTAGTGGCACACAAGCCTAGGTTATCTCTCCTTGTCCCACCAGCAAAGCAAAAAGAGGAACATTGGTCCTCAGTCTGCATACTTCAGGAATGAAGTTGGGGACAGGAAAGATTTCAGGGAATTTTCTGGGTACAACATTTTCAGTTCATTGTAGCTCCTTGAGTGAGGAGACAAACAACCACAACTTCCAAGATTTTCTAGTTTTATGCTCTCCCTGCTGTTCTGAGTTGTCTGTATTGTCCTCTTTTGTCTGGAAGTCTTAGCAAGAACTGTCCAGTCCAGTACCTTCAGAGGGGACTTACATGACTTGAATAAAATGATTTTCCTCACTACTTTGGCAGCTGGGGAAAAGAACCCACTGTTTGCAAAGGAACAATATGTGCCACTTGATGAATGGTGCATTCTCTGTATGTTGCTTCTATGGAACATCTCAAACATTGTGTCAGGGCTTTGTGTTCTCAGCAATCTTCCTTTTAGGCAGCTCCTTACTCCAGGATGAAACAAGAATATTGTTTCCTTTGGGATTCACAGAAACTGTATTCACTGTAGAAGTAAGAATTAACTGTATTTAGGACCTATATTGTGTAAGCTGCTCATTTTGCAGTGATTTTTACCACCACATTTCCCAGTACTTAATTCTGAAACTTCCTCACCGATTCACTTTTTCTATTTGGGGAGTATAATAAAGAGCTGATTTAAGGATCTTATAGATATCTGCATTGAGAATTCAGCACATGGTCATTCAAGTCTATTTTTAGAGGGTTTAATATTTACTTTTGATTTTATGCTTGCCAAAAAAAAAAAAAAAACAACACAATGGTTATTTTACAGACACAGAAATTTAAATTCCTGTACTATCTAATATATCTTTTTGACTTTTATACTTGAACAGAAGCTATACCTTGAATCACTTTTAGGTTGATTGCAAAATGATTATTAAAAATCTCAAGACATTCTAGCAATGGTGGGATAGTGGTGGATGTCCTGTCCCTTGATGTGTTCAACACCTGGTTGGATGGAGCTCTGGACAACTTGGACTAGTGAAAGGGGTCCCTGTCCATAGCAGGGAGGTGGAACACAATGGTCTTTAAGGTCCTTTACAACCCAAACCATTCTATGAATAATTCTGTGAATTTTGGAGTGGGAGTAAGTTATAGATGGCATGGTACAAGGAGACTTTAAGTTCTTATACAGTGAGTTACACAGACTCTTTGCTGCTACTTAATGATGATGTATTTTTCTGATGCAGCTACTCTCTTTTCTCTCTTCAAGTTCCTATAATAAGAGTTTGAGAAATTTAAGGATACTTCTGTTTTTATTTTGGAGGTATTATGTATTTCTGGCTGGTGTCTCTGCTCCACTGAACTATAGTCTTATTTACTTTAGCAGCCAGTAATCATGATATCATAGGACAAGAAAAGAACTTCAAGAAATCATCTCATCCATTTGTTTGTTTTACTGTTATTTAAAGCAAATGCCATTCTTTGGTCTTCTCTACTCTGAATTAAACTACTCATTTCCTTTAGTCTTTGCCATAGGCCATATTTTTAAACCTCTGATCTTTTTTTTTTTTTTTTTTTTTGCCTGTGCTAGACTCTCTGCATTGATCTATGAGTTTATTGAAGTATACTGCCTAGGACTAGACACAATATTCTGTCTAAGGCCATAGCATTGAATAAAACATTGAACAAAGCAGAGGGATTACTTCACATTTCCTTCCAGTCACAGTCTTTCTTATACATCCTGCTGTACAGATTCTGAGGCATTTGCCTTTTTCACAGCAGCATGACACTGTTGACTCATGTTGACTTTGTGACCCTTTACAATCCTTCATTTATTTTTTCATAGAACTGTCTATAGACTGTTATTCCTCATGCTGTATTTATGAAGTGAATTAATCATGACTAAGTATAGGATCTTGCTTTTACCCCTACTAAATCTTGTAACATTTTCTGTCCATATCTCTGACTTTTTAAGATCATCTTGAATTCTCTCCTTGTCCTTTAACATTTTTTTGGTTCCTCCCAGGAAATGGTATCTGTGAACTTAATAAGCCTGCTCCCTGTTCCTTTTAGATCATTAATGAAAATATTGAATTGTTTTAAACCCAGAGGAGACAGACCATTAGAGTGTATCCTGTTAGATATATATTTATGATGAAAAACAAATTGAAGCCATAATAACACTGTCCTGAATTAAACATGTAATGGTTGACTGAAAAGTGACAATATGGTTTTACTATATCAGTTAAAAATTTTATTGTAATTTGGTTTCAAAACATGGGTAATAAATATTCCTCCAAAAAGGTACATGCATTTGTGTAGTGAAAAGATTAGTTTTCTAATATTTCTTTCTGTCTATATACGGCTTTTTAGGGTTTCCACAGATTTCATCCATGACCTCAAAAAGTATGCCATCAAAACTGATGTTGAAATCTATACGATTTTATGAAACATTTTGGTATCAATAAACTGCTACTAAAAAAAAACACAATAAAAGGTAAACTTTGAAAGGTTCCAAGCAGCTCTAATATTTGTAACGGGACTTCTGATTTAAAAAAATTTACACTAGGTTGCAGAAGCTACAATGTTATCCAACAAAATAAAACAAAATTGAAAAGAGGTAAAATGGATTAATTTCAAGGAAATCTTTCTGACAATAACATCAATGGCTGACATTAATATCAACGGCTCTGAGCTCTCATGGGAAGATATAGAAAAATCTTTGTGTTTCTGCCATGGCAAGGAGGTTGGACTAGGACTTCAGGGCCCAGACATTTTCAGACTTAAGCGGTCAAGTATCCAACAGGGACCAGCTGTGCCACTACAGGCACATGAGCCCATCTGAGGTCACACAGAGAATTAGTGCAGATACTTCACACATCTGTAGCTGCCAGAACCAAGGAGCACATGACCTCCATTAGGCACTGAAAAGAAGGGAGTCAATTCTCCTGAGCTCAATACAGTTCAGTGCCTGAAATTGTCCACAATGCTTAGTACGCAGTAGATTTTGTTTTAATTTTTTTACTGGTTTCCCATTGTTAGGAATTTAAAGCAATGGTCCTTTTTTGGTGTTTGTTTGAGGTAGTCTAATTTGTGTTATAGCATGTTTGTTATAAACCTTCACACTGAGAGAAAAATCTTCACTATTTAAGTTTAAAAAACCATAATTCCTCTTTGAGGAGAAAGGAAGAGTAATGAACACTGCACCAGTCATTGTAGCTTGAAGAATCTACTTTGAATATGTGAAGGAATAGAAAACAAAAAGGATTTTTTCATAAATGTTTATTACAGGTTGTTGTCAATTTTTCACTTTATTTGCTCCTTGCAGCCAACAGCCCTACTCTTCCTACTCTTTATATGTTATTTTATATTTAAAGTAGCAAGAACAAGAGAGAGAACAAACCGCATGTGACAGATAGCACACTTAATGTGCTATTAGGAAAAGTATTGCAGAAATGAGGGCTATTCAGGACCATACAGTGGAAAGTAGTACATTACACATAGGAGGACAAAGCTTTTCTGATTTGATGAAGTGTGAATTTAGCCTAGCTCCAGATTAACCATGGTCCCAGAGTCACAGATGTGCGTTAGTACTGTGCTGATTTCTACAAGAAGGTCTTGCAGGGTTAGGGATCTGCAGCTAGAGGCTGGAAAGAAGGTGGTGAACTATGAGAAATATATGCCACTGACCTATTTTATAACCTGCTCCCTGCCTAGCTGCAGAAATTCTGGTGCTCAGATATATTCATCAGTTTTGGCACAGTTCCTCTTGAAACCTCAGGATCCACCTTTAAGGAGGGAGCCTGAGATTTCTGCCAGCAAGAGACAGCTATTTTGGGTGCTGGCAACCCATAGAAATGGTTTTCTTTGGTGGATGGGTGTCTATTCCTGCATTACTCGTTTTTCATCTAGTTTTTGTGCTTGAGCAGTCTGTGTCTGAATATCCTCTGTAGTTGTACAAGGAAAACTCAGCTCTGATTATGATTTTTGTAATTAAACTTGATTTAGATGATGAAGAAAATGAGAATATAGATAGAAAGCCTAAGGAAATTTTTCATCAGGAGCAGGTAGTATATGGGATCTTTTGTTTATATTTGGTTTTCCTGACATGCACACTAATCAATTTCCATATTTTGGAGTAATTTAATGACAATTTTATTTAATTTTATTTGATGTACATATTTTTGAAGTTATAAGGGAAATGCACACAAATTCAATCAGAATTTGTCCTCCTTCCTGAACTTTGCCTGTTTTCATGGTAAGCTTGTCAGAAAAAGACTGTATTTTGCTAAGTATTTACATACAGTATGACAGAGTAGGTCTGATCTCAAGCTGGACCCTAGACAGTACTGTAATGCAAATAATAAAAAAAGATTTTGCCTAGAGAGCCTATGTATATATTTATATATCAGGATCTGTCTCCCAGTTTTATTCTTTCCTTTAGAAGTTTAGAGGGTTCTTTACTAGTCATTCAAGTACTAAATATTTAGCATCAATTCATATGAAAGTTGCTTTGATCTTTGTGTAAATAAACAGGCTCCATTTCTCCCATAGGACTCTTTCTTGAAAATGATTTCTTTCATCAAGTAGTTTGTTGCATCTCTGTGAACATCAGAACTGCTTCCTTCAGAACTTCAAACAAATGTTTCCTGCACGTTTACAGGAAGCATATTAAACACTATAAATGGCAACCTGCCTTGCACCTGATTCAATAGTTAAAGGGAGGTGTGAGCGACTGAGTGACACAGTGCTCTTCTGGCATCATGGCAGATAAGTGTTATATATGGGATGTCTTCCATAGCAATGTGAACAATACACTTACAGACATAAGAATCTTTTTATTATGCAACCTGAATGTTTAAGCATTGATGGTACAAACCTTGCAATTATAGTTTGCCTTTGGTTACTGATAATCATCCTGGAAAGTCCCAAAAACAATAGCAAAAAGTAAGATGGCAATTCAAGCACAGATCTCTTATAAATGAGAAGGTAAGCAAAAAGAAATGTAACAAACTGGGAAAGGAGGGAGAATAGAAATCCCATTATGATGTAAGTTTACCTCTGCAAAATTTTCAGCAGAGTATTCCTTCTGTCTCCAAAATAGGTTGTAATCTCAGAGGCCTCATATTTTTTTTACTTTGCCATCTGCATAAAAATTTTGGCCAGAATCTGGTCTTCAGTATCTTAAGTGTGGTATATTGGGTAGGAAGCCATGGATGACTCTATGCTTAGAAAACACAACTTCAACATGTGAATGTTTTCTGCAGAAGTACTAATTTGTTGAGTCTGAGAAAAAAGGGGTATTAATGAGGTGACCGTTTTCCCAAGCCATCTTCCTAGAACTAAATTGTATGATTGTCCTCTTCACCTTGTTATCAACTCTTCAAATTTTGACTTATCAGGAGGATATTTTGAAAGTTTTCTGTAGACCTGCTGCTTTCTTATAGAACAAACCAGCCATCTGTGAAGCCAATTTTTGTAGCTTTACTGGCTTTGAGTGCTCTTCTTTGCACTTAGAACCCTCTGAAATTATTTTAATTGAATCAAAGTCATAAATTATAATGTCTGGAAGACACTGCCATGTAATTGTTTCTCTTTGTAATATTTACACTCTAACTCAGTCATCCTCTCCAGCGTCCTGCTTTGGAACTCCATTTTGGCCATGTAATTCATTCACTTCACAATCAGTCAAGGCTCTGCTATATAATTCTAATTTTGTTAAGTGATATGAATATTGAACAGCTGAGGTTTATTATCTTTGAATGAAAGCACTCTTTATTCTTCCTGTCTTAAGACTCAGTTAATATTCTGAATAAATATACAGCTTCCAAATAGGTACACAATTGGCCTTTAGTTAATCTTCAACCAAAGAGATTAAGGACTCAAGACTGTTTGAACCTATAGATCATTTGAATCTACAAACAATTTTGGTGCTTTCCACTTTCTCTTCACAAGAAGCAGTAAAATCATATGCATGATTTCAAAACATTTACATACTTAACAAACACAACTTATAAACCTGCCCTCTCTCTGTTTCTAGGCTATGTAGACAATGCTTATATGTCATGGTTACCATTAATTTTCAGTTTGATTTCAGTGTTCAGGTACTTTATATTACTTGGATAATGAATGACTAATGGATCCCTACAGCCTTTACAGATAGACTAAATCCTCAAAAGACTGGAAAGCCATGGAGACAGGACCAGTATTGGCTCCTAGTCTTCAGTCTGGGAGCAAGACTTACATGACATTGAACACATTTGGAAAAGGGTTGTACCAGAGGGCTAAATGTGCTGTTCCCAGACGGAATACTAAAAGAGAGTAGAGGGTTACTTTTTTTGGATAACCTGTCTTTAAAGTAGACATGTGCATTCATCATTATTTGAATCACCAGTAAACTGAGGTAGGAGTGAGGTATAGGCAGGACTGCTGAAGGAGTACAATGGGGGGTGTCACAGCTGAACAATAAATGAGACATTGCACTCTGCAAATATGCTGTTGAAAACCTGAAGAATTTTTAGCACATCTGTGGAGATTTAATCACCCCAAATGCTGTTAAGATCAAAGAAGGACTTTGCCCACTGCAGCAAAAACTCCAAAGAAGCAACTGCTGATCTGCTCCTTCTACCTACCCCCTACCTGAATATGCTTCCTGGATTCTGAGAATTTGGATGTGAGTTAAGCCACCTGACTTGAGATAAGATAAAGGTGGTACTATTGTCCAATTATCTTAGGTTTAGGGACAATTAAACAAGACTGGAGGAGAAGAATGTACCAAAGGAAAAGCAGCTCAGCAGCTGTGCTGAAAATTAGCCCACTGACTCAAGATGTGAGGCCCAACTCAAAAGAGGAGGAAGACTGAGCATGGGACTGATCAGCATTGGAATCTAGGGAATAATTTAAATGATAGGATAAGAGAGGTGTTAGCTGGTGAGCATTGATTCTTTCTTTGCTAAAATGTATAAATTGTGAGTTTTGAGTAAGCTTGGGATCCCTGCCACTGAAAAGACCAGAAGAGGACCAACAGGATGCCTTCTGGATCCAAGGCTGGTGGATTTTTTTCTCTTAAACTTACTCTCTGACACTATTTTTTTCCCTGCTCTCTTTTTTCTATATATTTTTATCTCTCTCTACCTCACATTAATTGTTAAATAAAATCCATACTGTTGACTTCAGCATACAGTCTTGTTTGCCCCTTAGTTCAGGCAAAAGCATCTTTCTAATAATTGCAAAATCGAATTTTAACAGTGTGTTATAAAGACCCCTTCCCTAGAACAATTAGAATTTATAAATATTGTCTCACTGAAACACTTGGAAATGTAGACCATTATGTCTCTTAACAGCCTTGTGATTCATAAACTCTTGAATTTTATCAGGAGCAGGACATAGCTCTAGAAGAGATCTTGGATTGATCCAGGAAAATAATCCCACTCTTCCTACAACAGTGTATTTTAGGGCCTTGATATCCTGTAGTCTGTCTCCTGAGTTTTGGTGATAGCAAAAGTAAACATGACCTCACTTTCTGGAGTTGTGGAAAATGTAATAATGAAAGCACATATCTATTAACTTGTCAGTTCACAATCTCTCATTTTAGAAACAACTGTGTTAGGAAATTGACATACTGACATATTTGGCATTAAGTTGAATGTTTGGAGTTATTTCATTTTCCCTCTGATGGTTACTTTTTAAAAGCTGTGTTTGCTATTTGCTCATGTTGAAGTCTGTGACTGAAAATGTGTGTCACTGATGGTATAACATGTAATCAAAGGCATTGTCATGGTTTCGATGATGGTTGGTTAAATTCCAGGGAGATTTTTGCAAGTACTATTACTATACTATGCAATAACATTCATCAAAAGAACATTGTTTATACACTTATTAAATATAAATATGATATGATTGTAGAGTTTCATGAATTTTTGGCCTATATTTTTTAATTTCCACAGTTTTCTTTCTTCTTTTATAGTATTGTTCCATCTGCTTCTGCTGACCTCTGAGTATGAGAACAGTTTCAGGCAGGTCAGTAAAATGCAGTAAAGGTTTACTTTTCAGAAAGACAGAGGGGTTGGGTTTATTGGTTGAAAGTCTTCAACTGAAAGACTAGTCTCTTTAATTTTTCAAACTCTTCTTTGCAGAAAACTGTTTGTTACACAGTAAATCTCCAGCTAACATGGTTTCTGAGGCCACTTAACCCACAGCAATTACACTGATGGGGAAATGCTATCTCTGGGATAACTCTATTTAGAGCAGTTGGATTACACTGATTTTGGATTACATTGTGGTGGATTATTCTACAGCAGGGGAAATAATTCCTCACTATACTTCAGAAAAGACGCAACTTTTCAACACACTGGATTCAGGGAGTCTAAAACAGCAACAGTTTCAAAAATACATGATGGTAGATGGAGAGAACTCCTGCTTTTCAGCCTCCTACGTCCCTGCTGGTCCCTCCCTCTCCTAGTGACTTCTCAGTGCCCTCCTTCCTCCTTCTCCCCTGCTGCTGTCAGCACTGAGAAGTAAATGGGTCAAGCCAGTAGGTCACTGACAGTGCAGAATGCACCTCACCATGTGTTGCCATGAGCCATACAGGATTACGTGCTTAAGTTTCTCAAAGCCTGTTTTATAGGCCCTAATAAAAATCTGCTCTTGATAAGACAGTGGAAAGACGGAGACAGAAACAATGTGCATATTTTAAAGACGAAGGTGGTTTTCAGCTAATAGATAAAAAGAAAACATTAGCAAAATTTCTGATGGCAGCTCTTATGAAAGGACTTTCAAACAGAGTCTTCCTTTGTTCCTTCTCTTTAAAGAGGAAAAAAGACCCTCCAAAGTCCAGGGTCACAGCTCAGGGTAGTCGTCCTAAATGGGGAAGAGATCAAACCTTTCATATGCTATTTGGTATCAGCCCCATCATGTTATGTAACATGACTGTCTTGTCACAACATAGTGCACTGGGGAGGAATGACAAAAGGCGTTTTTCACAGCTACATTTGAAGAAGCCACAGCACTTTAAACAGGCAACCTAATATATTTTCTTGTTAAAGGACTTGCTCTAAGGACAGATTGAAAATGTGCTCTTTTCCCAAGTGCCTCTGTAGAAACACATTCTTCAAACATAGCTGCATTGCATATAAGAGCATCACAATACATAATGTTTTACACAGGAAAAATGGCTGGGTGTAGGTACATATGTCTTTTAGTTTCTATGGGTTTATATAACAATCAGGATGGCATATGCAACATATGGAGTTGCACATGCTTAGTAACTATGGATTAACTTTTAGGATTACTTTGAGTGTAGTGATCCCTAGTGCAATAACTGGTTTAATAGTTCTAGCACAAACATTGAAGCCTCAGTAAATTATATTTCAATTGCAATCACAAAATGTGAGCATTCGTGCCAGTGGCCACTTGATCTGTCCCACAGTTCTTGTCACAATGGTGACAACTTTTTTTCCTGATCCATCAGCAGCCCCCTTCTGACTGTTCTTTTCTGAGCCACTTTGCCTTCCCCTTTTTCTCACCTGTTTTACCCACCCGTTTCCTATGCTGCTCTCAGCAGTCACTCTGGAGGCCTTTCATCAGATTTAAAGGCTTCAGTAACAGCTTTTGTGTTAATTCCATGCAGTCCATATCACAGAAATCAGATGAGAGCATTAGCAATGGAGGCTGACTTGAATCTCCATCAAGATTACAACACTTGAACTTGGTTACATCTAGTGCTGATGTACCAAAGAGATCTTGTTCCTTGGCAGCAGCACGGTCTTGTCACCTTTCACTTATCTTCCCAGCAGTGTTGTGTCCTTTGTCACTCTGAACTGCCATTTCTGGAAATGTCACCTCCTCAAGCAGAACAATTATGGATATAATGTTTCAGTGCCAAGAATGAGTGATTCAGTAATTCACTGGTGCTTGAAAATGTCAGTTCTAGAAATACTCATGCTTTCCTTAGGTTCGATTGTGGCTCAGGCATGTTAGTCCAAAAAGAAGGGACTTGAAAAGTGAGAGAAATACAGAAAATTCTCTATCTTTGATTTCTATTGGTATCTAAACCTTAAAAATACAAAATCCTAGAATACTTGCAGAACATTTTGCTCTTGCTTTTGAATTTGAAGAATGAAAATGAGCTAAGTTTGAATTTTTAGCTTTTTCATCACAAAGGTCATTTGATTGCAGCAGGTTGTTTATGAGACAAGCTCATAACTATTGAAGTAAGTGTTTCCAATAATGTTAGATCAAATCTGTTTGTTTATTTTATATTTCAACTTCTTTAGATTCAATGCTAATTTTCTTTCCTTGAAACATATTAAAAGCCTTCTGCATTAGGAAATTCAGTTTTAGAGGGAAGATATAGTCCGTGGTCCATATTTTAACTTTCAATATGACTGGTAAAAAAAAAAAAAAAGTAGTGATAAAAAATGCCTCTGTATTTTCTTTCTAACTAGAGGGGAGGGAAGGGAAAAGAAAGTCAATACTTGGCTGGAATCATGAGCAGCTTGTTGGCTGAGTAAATCAGTCAGGAGCCCTGCAGCTGGTCAGCTTCACCTCACCGATAAATGTCACAACTCACTGCTGTCAATATGAATTACCAGAAAAGGTTTCCTAGGAGCTAAGAATGAGGGAGCTCTTTTCCTTTGAATGAATTATATGGGCCAAAATAACACTGCTACATGATTAGAATAGGTTACTCTGACTAGGGAATTATTAAATGCACCCCCAAAAGCAAGACAAACCATGGAAAATATATCAGGCCAGGTGAGAGAATGCAGAAAATTTATGACTTTAGCTGTGGCTTGGGAGGTTAGAGGGTTTTAAATTGCAAAGAAGGTTTGTTTTAGTTTTCAATGCTAGGAAAGGTATCCCAGGAAGAGTGAACGTTCCATACAAAATGAAGGAAGGCAAGCAGTGTTTAAAGTTATTCCAGAAAGATTTCTTCCCAAGTCACTCACAAGGTGCTCTGTGCAGCTCTGGCAGAATTCCTCGTGGGAGGGCGTATGGGCAGCTCCCCTAGCACAGCCTGGTCCCACCACCTGCACTCCAGAGAAGGAGGCACCCACTGAATGCAGGCATTTTTTGTTGTCCCTCTGAAATGAAAAGAGGACTGTGAAAACAGACAGTGATCCCAAATTGGTTTCAGTCACAGAGAACAAGGAGCACCCACCAATCTCTGAGCTGGCTGGGCGGTAAGCGCTTCTGACACTTGTTACCAGAAATAACAGTGTGTGGGAAGCTGCCTCAAAACAGAATAACACAGATTTTAATCGCTTCTTCTACACCTTGTCCTCATGTATTGTGTGTTATGCTGTGCCCAGTTGTAGCCATTGGACCTGACAGGATGTTGACATGGCAACATGTTATTTAGGGCAAAACAATAAAATGGTAACAAATGAAAAATGCTATTTTTATGTATCTGCAAAGCATATGTCCAGCATATACTACCAACAGTTACTATGCTGGTCAAAAAATGGAATTCTCTTTTCACAGAAAATATGGACATAGAAACTAAAAAAGATGTTATGATCACAGATAAAAAAGAAAACTCATAAAAGGCCAAAAAACCCCCTTCTTGCAAAGAGAAAGACTTTCTGAAAACTGAAATGGGATGTTTATTTTTATTAAAAGCCTTAATCTAGCAATGATGAATTATTTTCATTTCAATAATATCTGCTATTTTTATTCTGTGAGGCAGAAAATAGAACAGAACAGGGTAAAAATATATAGAAAAGGTGCTAATATGAGTGGTTTTTTTATTCTGAACAGAACCTGAAAAAACTCATAGCTAAACATAATATTCACTAACTTTGGATATTTTATTTTTAGCACAGTTTAAGAAATGCTACTGTATTATTAAGGATACAAAAACAATAAGAATCAGATGCGCAATTTGTAAATGAAGACTGTCAAATGCCTCAGTGCAGATATTTAAAAATGAAACGTTACAACATCATTGTAACTTTTCTGAAAATAATTCTTGACATCAAGAATGCTTCTTTGGGAAGCATTTTGATTTTGAGTGCCTTAAACATTAGGAAATTGTCCTATCAAGTTTTTCAAGCAACTCTCTAAATCCTTATGTAAAATATGGTAATGCACTTAGCATTTGATCCAGCATACCTACTTAAGCCACACATTTCCCTACAATATTCAAACCAAAATCCAAGTCAGAAAGCATATTTCCACTTCATTAAAATAATGCTTTTTGACTTTATTCAAATGAATCAAGGAAATAATGAAGTTTTAGGCTTTCTTCCCAATTCCTTTGAGCACCAAAGTGGACAAGTACATTATTTTGATTATAGTAAAATTGCATTTCTCAGTGGAAATAAATGTTCCAGCACTGCATGGAAGAAGATAGCAAAGGATGCAAAAATAATGACTAGTAAGGCAATTTGCTCGACAATACATCAGGTTCTGGTACACTTAGACCATTTCCTTAATTATCTGTTAAAACTATCTGAATATCACCTTTGATATTGCATGAAAATAAGCAAGATAAATTATAGACTAGAAATGAACACAGCTTTTGCTTCGTGTCCTGTGGCTTTACTCTGCTCACAATATTGCTCCCAATTCACTGCTTTCCTCTATGATTTCTAGGAATTTAACAGTCCAGTCAGAGGTATAGAACCAATTGGTCAAGGCTGGCCCCCCTGAGCCCCTGAATTATTGCACATGGGTGTTTCTGCAGAGAAACATGGACACTGAGATTCCCCAGCAGGTGTCAGGTTCTTTGTGGTCCTGCAATAGGGCATGCTGATATACCAGAGATGCTGAAGAACAGACAGCTCATACCTGCTCAACAGAAACAATGTGCATGCTCCTTAGGATGTCAATGCCTTTGTCTCCACTCACTTTTGCAGTCAGAAATGCAAGAACTCTGTCTGCACACTTCACTGGCCCATTAGGTGGTAGAAGCTACTTAGCTCCTCCTTTTCAATTAAATTTACATCTACCCTGATCTGATAATGCAAAGTATTTAGAAAGGGATTGACAAAACTACAGAGTAAGCAAGTATTATGCTTCTGTTGTGCTGCAAGGTAATCAGAGCATACCTGTTAAACTGGCTCAATATTTTGACATGTGTATAAATCACACTACAGAACTTTTAGGCTGGACAAGCTGTAAACCTGAGTAGGCAACACCAGATACTCATTATTGGAGAGCTGCAACTGAAATGAAGTACTTTACTCAATTTCATTTAGCTGTTTTTGAAACCAGGAATATCTAATCTTAGTAGGAGACCAGGCATATGTAGTATTTTTGCACTGTTGGTTAGCACCTGATGTGATGCTACATCAAGAAAAAGTAAGAATAATCCATAGCTGAAATAATTCTTTTTGTATTTACGTGCTTCCTTTTGCTTCCTTCAGCTTCCTGTTGTCTTTATTCTGCTCTTTCTTCAAATAAACCTCTTATTCCTGCATGTGAATTGGTACAATAACTGTCTTGAGAAATTCTTACTCCAGTAATTAGCTTGATAGGAAATTAGTTTTATGGGAGCCAAGGGCACTTCCCAGCATTTTCAATGGCATGGATACTTTTTCATGTCAGATATGTCTACAAGGCATGTGCAGGACATTTATGCATGTCCTGACATTGTAAGCCATCTCTGTGGAACCACACCAAAAACACCTATGGGAAAAGTGTTTATGAACTCAGAATCTACACTGATGTGTTTTGGTGGTAAGAAGAGGAATTTGTAAGGACAGGTATTACTGATATTCCATTCCATACTGCCATATTTTTTAAAACAAGGTACATTCACTTAGTTATGTAATAATAATGGAAGTCAGTTCAGAATCCATCCCTTGTCTATACTTTTTATATTTTACTCTTGGGAAATGCATTCTCCAAAGATCTTTTCCGAGAGGAGAGGAGAGGAGAGGAGAGGAGAGGAGAGGAGAGGAGAGGAGAGGAGAGGAGAGGAGAGGAGAGGAGAGGAGAGGAGAGGAGAGGAGAGGAGAGGAGAGGAGAGGAGAGGAGAGGAATGGTTTTAGCTCCTTCCAATAATCTCATTACTAAAGATAACTGTATTGAACAAAAAGTTAAAGGCAGAAGAATCTGTTTCCAAAACATCAACACACTTGAAAACATAATATCATATTATCATTACTCTTATTAGGCATGTATGAACGACAATCACTGATTTGATGGATGTCATCCATATTTCTTTTTGTAAATTGCTTGTGGCAGGTAAAATTCCTTAGTGTACATTCTGGTTTCCTCTGGTGTAGAGTTAATATTTTTCTTCATAGCTGGTACAGTGCTGTGCTTTGGATTCAGCATGAGAGTAATATTTATAACAGACTGATGTTTTTGAAGTTACTAACCCTAAGTCCAGGCCTTTTCTGTTTCCCAGGTTCTCCTAGGGAATAGCTGGAAAAGAAGCTTTGAGGGACCATGGCCAGGACAGCTGACCTGAACTGGCCAAAAGGATATTCCACACCACAGAATGCTGTGGCCAGTATACAGCCTGGGGCAGCTTGGTTGGGAGATGCCAATTTCTACTGGGTGACGGGCTGGCCATTGATCAACGGGCAGTGAGCAATTATATTGTGTATCAATTTTATTTTCTTGGGTTTAATTACTGTCTCTTGCTCATTTTCTTTACAATTATTATTATTATTGGTATTATAATTATTATTATTAGTATAATTGTTATATTTTTTTTAGTTTCAATTTTTAGACTTTTGTCTCTGACCATGGATTGATTCTCCTCCCTACAGGAGGATGGTGAGCAAGTGGCTCCAAAGTGCTTAGTTACTGGAGAGAGTTAAAAGACAACAATTTTTCAAAATATTGTAAATGTCTTAAGGATTTAAGTCAATGTTTTCAAAAAAGATCCAATGAATATCTTGCAAACTCTTAAGTGAGTTGTGTAAAATACAATGTGTAGATTACAATGTTGATTGTAAGAAGCCCAGTTTCAAAAACACTTGCAACATATTTTGGTTATCTTTCATACTTTAAAACTAAATCCCATTTTTTGCAGGAAAATATTTCTACTAATTAGATGAGATTCAAATTTCCTACAAATGATATATTTTTTTTAATAGTACCCCTTTTACCTCCCTTCATGCACCAATATAGAATAAAAAGTGAAGGGGAAGAAAAGTGTAAAAACATAAAACTTTCTTAATGAAACATAACCACAAAGATAAATGATGGCAATATCACTTTCTGGCTCAATGGAAATAACTGTGTGCTTATTGCTGGGTTTTTCTCATTTTTGATTAGAGGATTATAAAATGGCTATCACCAAGGCGGAATTCAGATCTAATGGGCTAACATTGAATTAGATATGCAATTTCAGACAAGAGAGACTCTTCTCTCTCTCTGAGCCTGGCTAGTGTCATTAGGAGCTGTGGAGAATGAAGAAATATAGCAGAGACAGACAGGAGCCAAGGAGTAAATTGACCCACTCATCTCCCTTCTGGAACTCTCCCAAAGAGCTTCTATTTTATGCGACAAACACCTCCATTGCTCACTTGAAAGTCAAGTGACTGATGATGTCTCACCAATTTCCAGCGCCACAATACTTAAGAATTTCCATGTTACATTATGTGTTCTTTTTCCCTCCACATTATCAGGAGTTCTCTTTTAGAAGAAGTGCCCAGCAGAAAACTATGGCTACAAATAACAGTCTATAAAAGTCCATAGATACTCCATTCTTACAAATTTCAATCTCACACCGCAGACAATAAATCAATGGTTCACCCTTATGTGGAATCATTTATCAGCGATGTCAAAGTTCCTTGGCAACATTATCCACCTTTAAAGAGGAGTCTGAACCCTTAGGGACACTCTTGGAAGATTGCAAGGACAACATGCATGGAATTGGATTTACATGAAATAAAAAACAAACTTAGATTTTTACCTTCTCTTGTTTCTCTTTCAGAGGGACATGCACCACTCTCAGAACAGAAAGGGAACAAACTTCACATATTTTCAGTAGGAAAAAATGTTTCCTTATGAATGTCTTTACAGGACAGCCAAGTAGCCGCCAGAACCATCACAGCTTTTGAGAGTTCTGGAGAAGTGCAAAAAGATATCTATGTGTAAATTACCAAGATAATTCCTGGACCTGAAGTAAAACTAGAAGTCACAAACTCTAATCTTTGGACAGTAGTTATATCTTAATTTCTAGTTATCCTCTCCTATCACATGTTTTGTCTAATATAAAGGAGTGACAGGGTCACTCCTTTATACAAGGGAAGAGTAGTTTTCAACTAGCTGCTCTAAAGACGTGGGTAAAACTTCTGAGGATATTCTCAGAACAATGAGAAATACACAGAAAATATGTGGCACCTTTCTTCCAGGGACCACTGTAAAAGCAGACTACCAGCCACAGAGGAGGAGGGATGGTTTGCTAAAGGCCATACAAGAATCACAGCACGCATTCAAGGATACACCAATGGGACTGTACTGCCTTCCACATTACATTACCACTGTGTTCACCAAAACATACAAATGTTCTAGGTATTAAAGATACAAATTTATGAGAACTACAACTGCATTAACACAGTTAGAGATCCCTAGACTCATAAATACTAAATACTAATTGCTGCTCTTCACATGTGCAAAATGAGAAGATGCTTAAATAAATACTTCCTATTAGGTATCTCAGACACTTCCAAATGAATAGCCATTTATTTACTGTAGGATGGAAAATATGAATGTTACGAAAAAAAAAAATCCTGGATTCACACTTCATAAATTTTACTAACTCATTATAACTTCTTAAACTTTCATAGAATATTATCACTATGGCACTATGAAGGCTAGGTTAGATTTGAATAATGAGTAAAAATATATGCTCCTTACAGCTACCTGTGATGCTCACAGTAAATGGCCCGTTAACATCAAGCCAAGCCAACAGTGCTTCTGATTTTGCCATATGAAAATACAGAAGTTGTTGACGACACCCAAGTAACAGAACAGAAGAAATCAGAGAGGAGGAACATGAGGAGTACCTATTTGCGTGTTTGTCCGTGCTCCTTTATTTCAGCAGCCATTCCTTCACAAATCATGTACCTCTAGAAGAGGACCCTGATAAAGAACACCTCCCACAACCTCGTAATCTAAAATATCTGCATACCGAGCAGACAACACTGGAGATGTGTTTGGCTGCTACAGCACAGGTTCCCCTGCCTCTCCACCTCCCACCAACACTGCAGGAGGTTAGCTGATGCTACCGTCTTTTAATCTTATTTAGTCTCTCACCTGCCTGCTTGCTATTCTGAGTTACAGGGTTAAACATATAACCTGGGTGTGTCTGCTGTATGCAGTTTTAGAAAGCTGGCCTGAATTTCTCATGATTCTTCCTTCAGCAACACTGCCAGTAATAGGAAACACACTTGGCCTTCCAGACAAGTCAGAAGAAATCAGTGAAGGATCAATGTACGTCAAGGTATTTTGAGATGCTGCTAATACAAAGGAACTCACAAGCATTCTAATAATTCTTATGTATATTCCAGAAAATAGAGTGTGGCTGTCTCAGTGAAAAACATGAATTTTTCTTTTTTAAAAATTTTTAACGGTATGGTTGCAAAATAACCTGTCAGATATGCAAAGAGAAATTTATACTAAGAGAAACATGATGCAGTTTCTAGCTGCAGATAAAGACTCCTTTTCAGCTGACACAGTGTAGCTTCTGCCAAGGAATCATAAGGGTCCTGGGCTCAGAAACAACTGCAGCAAAATGCAGTCTATACATACTGTCCAGTGAATGAAGATGGAGGAATCTATACCTGCCCTTGTATCAATCCTGCCTTTGATTGATCTGCATCTCAAAGTTGCCACTTCATGAATTTCACAATTAGGGTTTTAACTTGTTCTTTGAATGTGCATTTAAGTTTCTTGCTGATGTTGCTCTAGTTTTCTCTTGTAAAAAAAGTCTTTTGTCCTTGATTCAGATAAGGTGTCTTAGGGGTAAAGGAAACATTTCTGGGAGTAGAAACCAGCCTCATGGAAGTTAAAAGTGAATATAATTTCTGAAAGAATTGAGTTTGTATTTAAACTATTGTGGCAGAAAAGTTTTCATGTCCTTTTCCTCCTTTTTTCAAAATTTCCTTTTCCAGATGGTACATCAAAACTATTACTCTTAGGTGATCATAATTTTCCTCTCTTGACTGAATTTTTTCAGGGCAATTTGTGCAAAGGCCTCACTATGGACTTCCTGTATGATAGTATAAAATTGTCCCACTGATGAATTCTTCCTGCTTCTTTTGCTGGAAAAATTAGCTGCTTTGGGAGAGAGGCACACATCCTGAATATGATTGTGATTGAAATTTTTTAGACATTTAGATGAATGAGATATTAGACTCCATTCCTTTGTCCACCTTGTAAAACTTCCTTTTCTGCTACATTTTTTCCCAGGGGAAAAAAAAAAAAAAAAAACAAAACGAGAATTTTGGATTTCTGTCCTGCTTCTCCCCCTATTCATCAGCATGTCAAATCATAGTTTGTATATTAACTGCTCAGACCATTCTTTTTTGAGACCTGTTTCTTGAGACTGATTTGCTTTTAGGATTACTTTTCGTTTAATATGAAGAGATGGGATTCATCCTGTCCTGTAGAAATATCAGTCTGGAAACTTCCACTAAATATGACTACAGCTAGGAACTGGAGTTATACTTTGAGCTCAAAGTAATCCATTTGTGTTTGATTTTTCAAAGTGAAGGTATTGTCATACCTCAGTTAACAGGCTGACAAAGGACAGAGGAAGAAATAAGAAAACACTCTTGTTTGTTTATATATGCATCCACCCACCCACACAAACCTGTCACAGTAACAAAGGAGGAAGAAGTGAACACAGTATTTTGGTGACACTTTGGCTCCCCCTTCTAATTGATGCATTTCTGTACCATATCACTTCCCGGCAGTATAGAAAATAAACCCCATCGCAATCTCTTGGAACAATGAAGACATAAACCAAGTCACACCCTGAAACAAATATTTCTTTAGGAATTATGTGTAAATAATTTTGAGGGATCAAGATCTAGAGAGTTCACTAGATTTACAGTGTCTTTGGTATATTCAGTCTCTAGTTTTGCCACGCTTTCTCCAACCAAACTAGCACTACCATTGACGTAGGAAATTTTGTTTAATGTTGGTTAGAAAGCAAATTTAATAACAACCATAAAATCATTATGATTGGAAAGAACAGTCCCAATACAGACCCCTCGGTGCTCTACCTGTAATCAGCCTGCAGGTAGAATACCAACCTCAAACTGCTCTCTGTAGAGGTTAACACTCCAGCTGTCTGGTGGTTCACTCATCTCAACCTTAAAGTCCTCACTTAGACACTGTGTCTAATGCTGCGCTAAAACCAAAGTAGCCAATATCAGCTGCCTTACACTAATTCACAGACAGTCATCAGGTTGGTCAGGGGTGGTTCTTCTGCTTTAATTACTGCTAAATATTCCCAATCACCTTCCTCTACTTCATGAATCCAGAAGTAGCTTCCAAGAGGACTTGCTAGCATTTTTCTCCAGGGCCTGAGGTGATGTTGACTGGTTAGGGCAGGATTTCCTTTGATTACATTTTGGGCCTTTTTATGAATATGGGGAGAACATCTGGTTTTCTTTGGCCATTGGGACATTCCCTGATCTCAACAACCTTTCAAAAATAGTTGAGATCATCCTCATGATGTGGGAAACCAGACCACTCAGTGCGCCATGGGGATTACCCAAGGGGCATCCAAATCAGTTCTGTTCTGTATTATTGGAAGGTTTTCTATTTCTTTTTCTGGAGCAAATTTTGTTAACAAAATCCAGGGCATGGAATATCAACTCATTTAGTTCCAGCAGATACCTCTGCGTCTGCTGGAACTAAATGAGTTGCCCCATTCAATAGCAAGTCTATGATGAATGTAAACTCTAACAAAGTCCATTTGATGAAGGAATCACTTACTGTTCACAGGTAAATAATAAAAAACCAGCAAGAAGAGAGACCCCAGATGCGTCCTCTGCAATTTCATTTTTATTTTTTTTAAATAATCAGGATAAAAGATAGAAACATTTCTTTAACCTCTAATGATAGGACATATTTATTCAAATATATTATCCTCAAATATATCTCATTCCAGACCTATAGAAATCTTTTTACCAGCTAACAGAGGTGACTCTTTGGGCTTTTTATGTCTTTATCTGGCTAGTTATAGCAGTCACAATTTCTGTGATGTCTAGGCTGAACTCAATTCACTAACTCTTCTTGAATATGCTGACAAAAAAGTGGATAAAAGAAAAGTTAAGAGATGGAGGAATGTTCAAAAAATCCACCATAATTCCCTATTTCTACATCAAAACTGAAAAATGAGTGAGAGTAACTGCAGATGTTTTAAGTGAAACATATTCCTCTGTGACTTCAGAAGGACTTTCTAAAATTCAGGTACTACTATCCTGGTACTTTTTTTTTTAAAGGGAAAAAGGAATGTTGGGACAAGGGCCCTTTATTCATTATACCAAACTGAACACTCAGAGTCATGAGATTTTCAGACTCTTCTCATATCAAAATTGAGATAGAAACTGTTTTAATCACAAAGACTACAGTGTATATTGTTTTTCCCTGATTCCTGTGCCTGAAGCTTAATGGGGTGCCAAGAGACTTCCTAGTTTTCATTTGAAATATGCACAACTTTCTGGTCTCCAGAGTTAAGAAGAGAGCTCCTGAAAACAAATGAGCCAGGCAGTTTACAGAGAGAGGGATGGAAAAGAATAGATGAGCCGCTCACCTTTATTTAACCTAATGATTTTTAGGCCAATGATAAAACTTCTTTTGGGCTGACTCATGAATTTTGAAACCTTGAAGTTAGCACTACTGACACTGACGTAGTGTATATAGCTGACTTTCCTGAGACAAATGGAAAGACGAATGGAAAGCTACAATTTTAAGCCTCCTGCCATTTCAATTACGCATCCCTGGTAGGGTAATTCCTCCATATTTTAGTATCTGAACCTTTTTTTAAAATGTATCTTCAAATCATCTAATCATAGGGTTGTTATTTGCACACAGTAGCTCTTAAACTCTTTACATGTAGTTTGTAAGGTCTCCTGTAAAATGGCTGTTTTTACACTTTGTGTCAAGTGGTGTTGGAGCTACATGCCTCAGGGTGTAACTTTTGAGAGTTTTGTAGTTCTGCCTGGCTCATGTACATTTTGCACCTTTCACACATTCTGAGGCAATAATGCCATAAAGGTCATAAAGACACTCTGCAACAGATTTCAAACTCAGCCTTCACATTCTTTATTTTAAAGTCTTAAGAATCTTTTAAAGTAATATGCATATGCATATTTAAGCAAGATATAACTAAAAAATGGGCTCAGATTTATTGTAACCAATGCTTAACCCTTTCCGTCATCCAGGATAACCTGCCACCATTCTCATGAAACTTTTTATCTTTCTACTATGAGGAAAAGTAATCAGTTTTTCTGCAGTATTATCCCATATGGAAAATTTACTAGATGTTAAATTTACAAAAGGATTCACTAAAAAATATAGATATAATGAGTAAGATCTATTAATACAGAGGAGTGGAACATTAAAAAAGGAATAATCCTACCTTCATACATTACCCATTTTTTCGGCATAGTCAGGAGCAAATAATCTATCAAGGACAAACAGAGATACTAAATAAAGGGTAAGCTTCTTTTGAAAGTTCTAGTATTGAGCAGCTTATGTAGTTTTCAGTATTAAAAAGCTATGAATCATTCCCCTAAAAAAATATTTCTTCTTCGCTATTTCATATTCATGATGGGTCTTTTTATAAATGCAGAAAACACTCAAAAATCCCAGAAGTAAGCCAAACAACCCTGCTGACCATCTTAATTAGGTCTTTATAAAACTGGATTCCATCACCTTGATTTTCTTCATTTACTGGTTTTGAAGCTATGGTGCTTATTTTTTAAGGACTGCTTTGGGAATTACATTTAAATATATTGCTTTTACAGAAGGTTTCTCATTATCTTCTTTTTTTGGTGGTGCTTTTGATTTGCCTGATCTTGTCCTTTATTTGAAGAGGGTAGACTATTAGTCATAAGAGACAAGCAATGCAGTGAATTTGTTGTGTGCTACTTGATCTGAAATCTAGAGAGTGGTGATCCTGTTAAGCACATGGTTGATCAAGGGCAACACTTTAAACAAGATTATAAGGCTAAAGTCTTCTTGATTATGAGAGAAATATAAAAACTACACTTGCTTGTTCTCACAGGCTAGAGCTTTGTGTTAGTTTCATCTCTAACAGAAGTTGGGCAAGTTCAGAAGTTTAATTTGGAAGTTAGTTCTTAAATGATATCTGTTGTCCATAGGTTTTAAAACCTCAGGCTAAGTTGTAATGCTGTCTGATAGAAGACCAGGACAGCACCCTTTTATCCTAGTTCCTAGGGAGAATCTGCATCAGCATACACTACATCAACTTTTCTAAAGATTTAAAACATGAAGATTAAAGTGTTGTTTTGTGGAGGTTTTGTTTGCTTATTTGTTTGTTGTTTTAGTTTTGTTGTTTGTTTGGTTTGTTATTCCTATCTGGCCCTTTTTTCTTACTCCTTGAAGATTGGCGGACTGATATCTTACCTGGCCAACAGACAGCCCTCTCTCCTCCCACAGGCATTTTCATGTCTCAAGAAAAGAAAAAGTAACATATCTAACATTCATCTACCACTATAAACCAAATGGATGGCTGAGCAAGAGCAGACTTGAATTTCCCAGTAAAACCCTACAGAAGCCTCATCTCTGCCCTAAGTCATCAGAAGTATACAGGCATGTCTTGATTATAGAATTATTGCTCTGGTGCTGAGCTGGGGAAGTGGAGCCTGAAGCCAAGGATAAGACGTTATTATGGCCATTGGACTAGTGTTTTCCTCTACTTCCTGGCCACACAATGAGGCTCCATGCCATAAGAAGGAGCTACAGATGAAGCTGCTCTGAGACGCCTTTCAGAGGTACTCTGGCTAACCTGGAAAGTAGGAATTACAAAGGTTTCTCTTGGCTCCATTAGTGCCCCCACTTCTGTATTGTCCATGTGCTTAGAAATATCTCTGACAATAAACACGATATTCAAGAGAAAGCAGGACTTCAGAATGAGTATGTTATTAGATTTTCATATTTGCAAAGGAAAAAAAATCATACTTTTTTTTGCTGTGTAGTATGCAAAATATTTATTTGGGGGGGTTGTTGTTGCTGTTAGGGTGATGTTTTGTGGATTTTTTCAGCATACATAAAAATGTTTCACTCAAACATCATTTTTCATTTTCTCATTTTATTGTAATGATAAATTTTATGGGAAATCCACAAGGCAAAGCAACAGGAAACAAGCACTACATGATGTGCTATTACACGTGGAGTTTCATCTCTGGCCAGATGAGATTGATGGACCTGTCTGTGGCTCATGTATTACTCTCCCTTGCAAACCAGAAATGAAACGTCATGTGTCTCAACTTATACTTTATTGTTTTTAATTTGGCAGCTATCTTTGGATCGGACAGAATCAATGCAATTCTATCAGACTCTACCTTTTATTATATAAATGTGAACCCTGACTCGTCTTTGATGAAACACTTCACATTAAATACTTATTCAACAGATGTGAACATGTCTTCTGGGCCTAAAGAAAAAATTATGCACAGAGAGTAATTAAAGACTATAGGTAGACCTTAAATCATCACTGAGACAGAAATACTGCTATTCTAGAATTTTGAATAGTGAAGAAAAACTCCAAATACTAATATAAAAAATCATCTTGAAAATCCACAAATAACAGTTGGCTAGTGAACTTCAACAAACTTGTATTCTAAAGTCCCATGGCTTTCTGCTAGTTTTGCCTGTAGGTCCACAGTAAAGTCTTGAAAATGCACAATCATATGGAAGCTTAAACACACAAATTTGCATGGGGCAAACATTTATATAGAGTGAAAATTTTTATCCTTGCAAGTTTGAGAATAAGAGAATCATTAAGGTTGGGAAAGATTCAACAGACCTTCCAAGATGATAAGTCAACAACTGCCACCAAATCTCTGGTTTGTGTCTAGGACTTGGCTGAAAAAGAAAGGTGAAATTCTATGAATATAGTATGGTGAGAAAAGCTGAAGAGAAAAAATAGGACAGTAGAAATGAAGTGAAGAAGAATATGAATAGGACCTTAAAGGAACTTGCAAAAGTGGACTTTTTTTCCTTGTGAGAAGCAGCAATGCCAACGGGAAGAACAATTAAATGGAGGCTAGTGCTGAGTGCCAAAGAAGTAATTTCTAAGGGCTTTTCTTTTTTCACTGAGCATAAGAGAAAGATTTAAATGATACAACCCTTGGGCTCATGAGCTTGGCAAACCCTGTTAATTTTTCTGTAAAGACAGTCTTGCTTTGCCAAATAAATTTCACCAAGTTTTCACAGCTCTTTCTAAAGAACTCTAGACAACAGGAAAACAATTAAACCAAAATAATAGATATAAATCATAAATTTACCCAAAGCAGGAGTGGTAGGAATTACAAATAGACTGAAGGCCTGTTGATGGAGGAATTCTTATGCAAATAAGTAATGGAGTTTCTCTTTTCCTGTTTGCATCATTAATTTGTAAAAAAACATGAATTGGGAGCAGTTTTCTAATAGTTCCTTCCCCTCTGTTTTGCAATATGAGATTGATTAGAGAATGTAATCTGGCAAATGTTTTCCTTTCAAAGATCCTCTGCTTCTGGCTTGCATTTGAAGTGAGAATTATTTGTAAAGAACTGCTGTGCAGTCTAGATTCAAACTGCTGTTTTTGTGTACAGTAATTTTTTCTCCCTGCTGTCCTATTCCATTTAACAAGGCAGTGACTTGTCTTTTAGATTTATGGAATAAAGGTGTGATGAGAACAGACAAGTTCAACATACCAGAAGAGTCCACAGGTGAAGGAACAGAAATCGGTAGTATCAGAAATGAGACTTTATTACTCTGACAGACCAAAGAAAATTTGCAGTTGTTTTGCTGTTGATGTGTAGGCAGTAGACCAGAGAAGGAAAGTCCATTTGCACTGGCCAAAAGAAGGACACAAACCCAGTGGCTGAAACTTTCTGTCATTGTGCAGTGACTGAGCTCCTGAACTGAGGAGGTCAGCAAGAGCCTCTCAGCCTTTTTTTTCCTGTTCCCCAGTCAAACCACACTATGAGTGCTCTGATAAGTTCAGTAAAAGTGGCATTCACATTGTTCAAGGCGAAACTACCAACGTCATCATTATTTTCTCTTTTCTTCCTTCCTTGTTATGTTACTACATCATTAATCCTCTTCCCAAATCTTTCAAAAGCAGACGGGAGCATGTCACATCAGGCATTCTGTGGTGCATGGTGTGTCTGAGCAGAATTCACCATTCTCTCCTTCATTGTGACTAGCAAGATTCCTATTGTGAGCATCCTTTCTGGCCCTCCAAAAGTAATCAGAAAGGTATGTCCACTCCCATTAGACCTGCATGGAGGGAAATAACAGCATTAGAGGTCAATTATGGGGGGAAAGAGGAATGGAATCAAAAGTGCTGGTTTCATTAGTGTCCTCTTGTAAAAAGAGAAAAGCTACTATCTAAAATTGTTAATACAGAAATAGGCAAGGAATGATGCCATACATCAAACAGTATTGCTTACAACTACATAGGAACAAAGCTGCTAATAAAATAAACCTGAATAAAACCATTTTATGGGTTATTCAGATAAAAAGGCCTGATTCGCTGAAGCTTAAAAAAATAAGACCGAGTAAAAGGCTCTTTTCTAAGTAAAAGGAGATTGAGAATGATGCCTTACTTGTCTTTGCAAGACAGCAGAGCAATGACTTGATACAGAAAGTGTTTCATCTGGAACAGAACTTTTTCAGAAAAGCAAAAGCTTTTAATTGTACTGTAGAGTCTATCTAGTGAAGAGCAGGCAAGTGTAAGAGACTGTGTTCACACTAAAATGTAACTTACAGAAAGAAAAATTATGAAATGAATTTAAAGAGATGTAAAAAAAATAAATTGGTCTCTATTCAGGCTACTCTTCTCAAAACTGAAGGCTCATAATTCTTTCTTCCTTCAAATTAATTACCATGCAGATTAATTTAAATTGTGCTGCTTAGCTATTAGCAACAGTGTGATGAACTCCTATGTGCCACAAAAGCTCCAGTGGAGCTCTCTTAGGTCCTGTCTCAAGCTTTTCCCTGTGCAATGCTATCTGTTATTGCGATCTATAATTATTTGCACCCATCCACACTTGAAGTTCATCTTGGTCTCTGCTCTTTGCGTAGGTTACAAAGAGTTAACTTTTCTGAAGAAAAACATTGAGATTATTAAAACACATTCTTGCAGAGATTATTCAAAAAAATGAGACCTATTGTAAAATATAAGGATTAATTTATTAATCAGAGCTTTCTGAACTCTCACATTAAGCAGCTTTGTTATGCTAATTCCCTTATAAATGAATAATGGACTTATTCTCCCATTATTGCCTATCATTTTAAAAGACCCATTTAGAAAATGAAGATGTCCTTTTCACTTTAAAATTATTATGTATTTTATAGCACAAGTTTTTTAAATTTAATATTTGCTCCCTATACTCTCCTGTTCCCCTCTGTCCTGCGTGTACTCCTCAGTCAATGTTCAAATCAAACACAGCCATAACCATTTTTCACAGAGATACATAGTATGTGGAAAGAAAGCACAATGGAGACAATGGGCTTTGAGAACAGAGGCCCAGATCTACAAAGCTATTTACCTCTGACAAATTTAGATGTAGCCTTAGTTCCTAGACATTTTGAATAAAATTCTGTTGTGAATAATGACATAAAAGAAGAAAGCCAAGATGGTGCAACCAGAAAGAAAAGTCACAACATAGGATTTATGTTGAAAAGAAAAAATATCTTTAGTAGAAGAGCTTCATTTTGCTGCACATTTTCCACAAGTCTTGGAGAGTTCATCTGCTCTTGACTGCTTATATATCCACTGTCAGTCAAGTTCAAACCTATGAAGCAATTAAATTTACATTGTCAGGTCTCTTACAATGGAGTTCTAGTGCTTTCTGGGGAAAGGTTCTGGATAGATTTTTGCCTTGATATGTGTTTTCACTTATGCTCTATGCAGGAATCAGAGGGAGAGGAGGGAGGGAGCAGAGTGAAAGGGGTTTGAACACACTGCAGCAGCTGGCAAGTAGATGCTGTGGCATTATTGTGTCCTAAGCACACAAGACATATTCCTTTTGGGGCAATCAGCATCCTTGGCTAAGGAGCACAAAGTCCCTTGCTCCCAGGACATGGCTAATAACTTCTGAAGGAAAAAGCCTTGGCGTTTGCTTGCCATTTGCTACATCCCAGAACAGCATAGACAATTCATCTTTTCCTTCCACTCTTATGGACAAATCTAGCTTTAGGACAAAATGGACTGAGCTCCTAAAGATTCTATGGCACCACCTGTGGCAAGGGCAGAACAGATTTTTTTGTGCAGGCTAAGTTCAGGCTGCCTGTAATGCAAGTACCAGTAATTGCATTTCCTCTGGAATTTATAGCTCTGGAATGTATTATCAGTTACATGCCGCCAAAAAGGCCCATGGAAGAAATCAGGAGATTTGGCTTCCTTAGGCCGATTTTGGAATACAAGGAAGTCTGTCAGAATGGACATTTTCTTGTATATTCCCTATCTCCAAAACATAAGTAACATTTGTTTTTTCTCCCCATTTACAGTCAGAGCTGTAAACTCTTATGGAGCAGAGGTACTTCTTATAATCATAGAATGGCTTGTGTTGGAAAGGACCTTAAAGATCACCTTTTTCCAATCCCCCTGCCATGGTCACAGGCACCTTGCACTAGACTCATCCAATCTGGTCTCAAAGAATTCTTCTGGACAACATGTTCCAGTGCTTAACCACCCTCACAATTAAGAATTTATTCTAATATCCTTTCTAAACCTAATTTCTTTCAGTTTGTAGCCATTCCCTCTTGTCCTGTCACTAAATGCTCTTGTAAATAGCTTCTGTCCATCTTCCTTGTAGGCTCTCTTCAGCTACCAGAAGGATACAATTAGGTCACCCCAAAGCTTTCACTTTCCTAGGGTGAACTGTGCAAATCCTTCCAGGCTTTCCTCTTGGGAGAGATGCTCCATCCCTCTAATTATCTTGCTGCTCTTCCTCTGTACTTGCTCCAGCGGGTCAATGCCATTCTAGTGCTGGGCACCCCAGTGCTGGAAGCAAATCTGTAGCTTGGGTCTCACCAGAGAAGAGTAAAGGGGCAGAATCCCCTCCCTCACCCTGCCCATCTTGGTTTTGATGCAGCCCAAGACACATTTGGCTTTCTGGGCTGCAGGAGCACATTGCTGGGTCTTGCTCAGCTTCTCATCCACTAGCAGTCCCAAGTTCTTCTCAGCAGGGCTGCCCTCAATCCCTTCATACCCCAGGCTGTGTTGATACTAGGTTGCTCCAGCCCAAATGCAGGACCTTACACTGTCTTATTAAACCTCATGATATTCTCCTGTGCCTACTTCCAGAGCTTTTCCAGGTCCCTTAGAATGACATCCCATCCATCACATGTGTCAACAGGACTACTCACTTTGGGGCTATCTGCAAAATTACTGAGGGTGACCCTTTCATCTATGTCATTATTGAAGATATTAAATAATACTGGTCACCATATGGACCTCTGAGGGACACCACTTGTGACTGACATGCTTCAGGGCTCTGAGCCATTGACCACTGCACTCTGGATGTGACTGGTCAATAAATTCCTTATCAATCTAACAGTCCACCCATCAAATCCATCTCTCTTCAGTTTAGAGAGAAAGATGTTGTGGGGGGACTGAGTCAGAGGTTGTACAGAAGTCCAGATAAATGTAATTTCCAGCTTTTTCCTTATCCTCTGATGTAGTCACTCCACGATGGAATGCCACAGGGTTGGTCAGACAGGACTTGCTCTTGAAGATGTGGAGGCTTGAAAAAAAGCCTATTGCAAGGTCTCTTCAAACCAACACAGGTGTTGTGATTTTTAGTACCTGTGAACTCTTATAATTTCAAAGCCATCCAACTTTTACTTGATTGTGGAAGAAATGTGAACAGTTAATTCTCTGTCGGATGTTACCAAGGCAAGGGAAAACAGAAAGCAAGTAGGGACAGCTCAGATGAGAGTACTCACTGGACCGTGTTCTGTTTCATGGGCTGTGATCCATACTGTTGTGTAGCTCAGTGATTAAATCTTGGAGAGAATTAGAGTTGGAAGAACACAGCTCTCTTCCAAACTCTGGTGTTGCTTAGGCTCATTTCTCTGTGCCTCACTCACCAGCTGGGTAATGACTGAGTTCATAGGCATTTGAGAGGAGTTGTAATTTTTAGCTTAGTCTTCTGGGTGAATACAAAACCAAAAAATATCTCTTTTAAGCCCAAATGGAAGCTCTCATGCAAATTTAATTCAAAATTACAGGGTCTGCCTGATGTCAGGAAAGGATAAGTTTTTGGAAAATATGTATAGCTCCTTACTTGGGTGTGGAAGAGACAGACTCTGTGGGAGAAGTTCACTTTCTTTCCATTGGATGTCAAATTATGATGGGATTCAGAGGACCAAACATATACTATAATAGATTCCTCATAAAGCAGACACAGAAAGCAATAGATACCTCCAGAAAGTTGGGAGAAGAAGAAGCATGGAGTTCAGAGAACGACTTTACAACCTGAAGTAGATGGCATGGCCATTTTGCTTCATTTTCACTGATGCTATTAGTCACTTAGAACTCCTCTGCCAGAACCCACAAAACATGCACAATTGAATTCTCTTCAGGTGGGGGAAAGAGGGAAAAATGTCATTCAAAATAATCTTGCAGCTGCCTTTTAGGCTGTTCCATTTTACAGCCAATCCTTCAGCTGTCAATTTTTTTTCCCTCTTGCCCAGAAATACTTACAAACACTTTTTCTATTGACCTTGTGGACACCCATTATTAGAAGATTTGTCCACACTCTTCCTACAATATTCCAAGACTGGAAATTTGCTTGCAATCAGCTCTGCTCTCTGCTGAGAAGGCTGTGGGAAAGCCACCACTAGCAATTTGACTGATTGCGAAACCTTCATAAAATGAAACAGTGGAACAAACTAGGCCACACTAAAGGTGGAAAAAAATCTAGTAGAATTATTTGAAATTAGGGAAATTGACCCTATATTTTTAACTCATGGGGCTTTCTAAATGCTGGATGACACCTGCTTGGGGACTTGTAACAGGAAGAGAACGAAGCATTTGATTCTTATCAATTAGTTATGAAACCCACATATTTACCAGGCAATTATCTGAAAATAATCCTAGGCTTCTGATATTCTTGTGCCCTTTCCTAATGACCTTTTTTATTTTAACATTGCTGGTGTCTGCTCTCCTCCATGGAAGTTGAAAATATTCATGTATTTTCCTGCCTGCTGTGCTTCTGAATTCAAAATAAATAAATAAATCTAATTTTTTTTTATAAGCAGGTGTTCTTTCTTGTAAGTGTCAAATAAAGTATCTATCAATTCACATTTTTACAAGGGAAAAAAAAAAATTGAAAAAGAAAATAGCAAGAAAATGCTATGGTATTGGTGGGTTTGTATATGGGGGATTTGAATTTGTGAATTTTGTGAGTTCCGAAGGACAATAGAGAGAGGTATTATTTTCAAAACCCCAATATGGTTGCTATGTCTTTTAAGCCCCTACCATATGCTTCTGAAGACAAATATAATACTTAATGATCACCTGCAGAGCTGGTGGTGTGCTTTAAATTACTGTGGACTTTAAAGGGTTTGACGGATGCACTCAATCCCTGTAGTCAAACCATCAGGAACTGGTAGAGTCTCCAAAGGAGGCAAAGGCCTGAGCCATAGCTGGGCCCAGAACCCCAGGAAACCCACAGTGGAGCAAGGTGACCCAGTGAGCATCGATGCATATGAGCTTGGACACAGATCCTACCATTAACATGTGAGCAGTGGGTGGTTTTTCCAAGATTTGTTTGTCAAGGAAAAAAGAAAATTGTCAGCCCAAGGAACCTCATGCATGCTGGTCCCGTTGTATACAACTTGACATGGCAACCCTTTTATCCCATAAATATAACAGCTTAAGTGAGCTTTTCTTAGGATCTCCTGGCTAGATGATGTGGCTGCATGGCAGTGGTCTCCTGTTGAGCTGGGATTCCTCCCAGCCTTGCTCCTTGTGGCAGATGTACCTTTCTACTAATGTCAGATCTTTGGATGAGTCCAGTTTGAGTTCTCTCCAAATTGCAGCTGGACTGCGTGCCAGATGCTCTTACCTGGAGCTGGGATGCCTGTCAAGGTTTGAGATTCCCAACCTGAGACTGCGATCCATCCTTGCCCAAGGCAGAGAGACCCTCAAGAACAACACTTGTTGACAGCATGATTAATCGATGGTAATGAAATCCATGTAGCTAATCCATTTAGACATAAACCATTGACCATGTCAGTCTAAGATTGGACCTAGACACACCTAGGCTCCATGAGAAGTCCAAAAATCAAGGAAGTCGCCTCTAAACCTTATGAGTCAATGGAAGGGTCTCCCTTATTCTTCAGAATCTTCAGCTTCCCTGTAAATATTTTACATACATTCTAATTTGATTTTGCTTTGCATGTTTCATTCATGTAGCAAGTAATAGAGTAAACCTTGCCATCAGTCTTTGTTACAGTGCATTTCTGTATATTAAATGGTATTATTTCTAGAAATCCAATGACATTAAAAGACTTTTTTCTAATAGTTTTGATGGTTGTTATTTAAGCAACCTTAAATTGTTCATTTGTGACATAAAGGAAACGACAGTGAGGCCAAAATGCGTAAACTGAAACAGAGCTCAAGAGAAGCTGAAAGAGCTTGTAGGTTCTTGGATAGACAATGTAGCCAGTAAGCCTCACATTCTCCTGAATGCTAAAACAAAAATACTATATTATGAAGCTAAAGTTTCTTTTTCTTTTCTTGGTAAACTTTAGTTTGCATCTACAATTTTCAGGCAAGATTTATCCCAAAGCCTTTTAGCTGTGATTTGGAGGCTTTTTTTTTTTCTTTTTTGTTGTTTTAATCCTTTTCCTGCTTTCAGAAAAGATTTCTAATTCTGTTAGTTTTTTGAATTTATTATTCAATTTTTTAGTATCTAGTCATTAATTTCTTTTCCTCCCCATCCACACATTTAAGATTAATATATTAAAGGGCTCTTCAGTCATATAGAAAGGCAGTCCACTGTGACAACTTGTGTTTCATTTCAGGCAATTATATTTTTCAGCTAAAAATATGAACCTTTCACATCTCTGTTTTTCTATTTCACTATGTGGTATTTCCACCTGCTGGACACAGGGCACTGCCAGCATCTCAGAGTCTGACCTCTTTTTGGCTCAAACTACAAGAAGGTTGTTTAAGTTGGCAAAACAAGAAGAAAAAGCAAAACCAAACTTCATTCTGGATCTACTTAGGAGGCCAGAAATTTAATACATATTTAGTAAACAGATAAAAAAATGGTTTAAAACAAATAGATCTGTAAGTACTGACTGCCATATGAAGCTCAAAACCATATATTTTTTAAACTGCTGGAGTTATTATGAATATTAGAGATGGATGACCTGTACTTTTCTCTGTGCTTTTCTTCACAGCTCATCTCAGTTGGATTTCTCTTCTCGTGATAACCATAGTATTTTACAATGACAAGCCAGTGTAATTATCATGCTATGAAAACAGACTGTAGAAAGAAGTGAAATGGGCAAAGAGAGATAAATACTCTGTGTACTTTACTGCTGTCAAAAATCAACTGCTAGTTCTCTTTCTTACCAGGAAAAAAAAATTAAAATTATGTTGTACAAAACTTTCCCAGTATGTGAATGATCTTCCTTAAATAAATGTGCTCATTTTAACTGCTGTTGTAAATCAGAAATACTATTATGTTTTTATTTACTGGCTGCTGAGAAACATTAAATTAAGATTTATTCTTATTCTGTTGCATCCACTGTATATTTTGTTTATCAACAACTAATGGCACACAATCTTTTCGTATGAAAGTATGTTTCATTCTGTGCAGGATACTAAAGTGCACAGAGTTTCAATGTATAGCAATCTTGTAATAATTTGCAACAACAGAACAAAGATCTGAATAGCTTGAAAACAGAGAGTAAATACAAATGATCTCATTCATGTATCATTTATAACATTTAGTATAATAAAATAATATTTTATAAAAACTGAGAGATTGGGGAAAAAAAAGGGAAATCCTTTTGTAGCAATGTAATTATCCTCCAAGTAATTTGCTTGTTTTAACTGTTTGTGCATTGCATGCAATCTGTCTTTCACCTGTTACTTTACTACCAAATATCATTTTCAACAGCAAGGGCAGATCTAGCCATCTAGATTTACACATAGTTGAAATATTCATTCACCTCTGTTTATACTTGCTCCCTAAGTGCAGATAAGCAAGTAAGAAGGACATTTGGGTCTATCTTGGCAGGACACAGTTGAAGAGAAATCAGATGGCTTGTGAAAACTTTCTGATTTTCTCAATTTTTCAGCTAAATTAATAGTACTTTGGAATCATTAGTGTCAAAGGAAACTATTGGATATGACAGCTTAATATGGACATCTGGATTAATATTAGCACATACATAAGACCAGGATAAAATTTTCTTTACTTGTAAAAGAGCCAAGATTTCACCTGGATTCTCATGCTTTGTGGGGGAAAACTGTTGTGGCAATGTGTTTCCTGCTATCTAACTAATGTAGCACAGGTCAAGGAATTTTTATATTTTGAATGAAGCAAATCTGAAGACAGAAGATTTCTTATAAAAAATCAGTTCAAGGAACGAAGCAGATTTACAAACACAAAGAACAGGCACAATTTAAGATCTGTCCCATTTTCTGAATCTACTTTCAACTTCGAGTTCCTCTATTTTTTTCTTAAAGTTGTTTAGCTATTTTCTTATTGGAAATTGCCATTAATTAGATATCACAGTGTTAATTTTAGTCAAATCACATGAGAAAAAATGTACATTGTCATAGAAAAGGTGATTAAGCCTCATGCACACCCTGGTTATTCCATTGTAATTGGTCAATTGAACAAATTGCCGCACCAGTTGATGAAATAAAAAATAATAATACTCTGCATATATATCGTAATTTTAATCTTCAATATGTTGTACAAATTATCTAACTAGTACAACAATCTTTCTAATTCAATTTTTTTTTTCCTAAAGCGCATACTGATGAAAGGCAGTGTCAACACAAAGCCGTGTTGCACCAGGCATGTGGTCTCTATTGGTGTCAACTAAGACGAGGACAAATTGATACAAAGATGTAGTGTAAAGTTAGTTGACTAAAAATTAGGTGCATTATTTTTGGTTTGGTTTGGTTTTGTGTATTTTTTTTCCTTTCCTTCTTTTCTTTTTTTTTTGTTGAATGTACCTAATAAAAATATCTGGGGAAACAGTTATGAAGCAAGGGCATTCATGTAGTTTATGGAATGGAGCATTCAGACCTGGTGTTATTGCTCAGAACAGAAATCACTGGCTTTTTAATAATTTTTGAAAACTCACCTCTTTTTGCCTATATCTTTTATACAAACCTTGTCAGCTCTAATTAGGGACTAAATTCTGGTAAGAAGCAGGATGTTGATTTTTCCTTTCATTTGGCAGCACGGTTGTGGTTTAACTCCATCTGGGAACTAAACTCCACCCAGCTGCTCACTCAGTCCTCTTGGTGAGATGGAAGGGAGAATAAGAAGGGTAAAAATGAGAAAACTCATGGGTTGAGGCAAATGCAGCTAAAAAAGCCCTCCAAGGAAAAAATAAAATAAAAGGAATTGATTCACCACTTCCCATGATTAGAGAAGTGTCTAGCCATCACCAGGAAAGCCAGCCTCCACCATCCATAACCATGCCTTTAGAAGACAAATACCATCAGTCCAAGTGTCCACCCTTTTCTCTTTCTTTCCCCAGCTGTATATGCTGGACACGATGACATACGGTCTGGAATGTCCCTTGGGTCAGTTAGTATCAGTTGTCCTGGTTGTGCCTCCTCCCAGCTCCTTGTGCACTCCCGGGATTCTCACTGGTGAGAGTGGGTGAGGAGCAGAGAAGGCCTTGACTCTGTGCAAGCCCTGCTGAGCAATAAGGAACACATCTCTGTGTTATCAACACTTTGGTCACAAATCCAAAGCATAGCCCCACATATATGGGTCTACTATAAAGATAATTACCCTAGCATGAACCAGTACAAACTCTAAGAGTACTGGTTCCTTGTGTACTCTCTTATGATGTTCCCTTCAAGACACTGGAAGGCAAAAAATCACTGCAGTGATCAGAATTGCTGTATCATCAATAACATGGGCAAGATAGACTTGTTCTCACATAAAACCCCTTCTGATGTCGATGAAACATTGAGTGGACTTTACTGACTGATGCATGTAGAACTGCAGCTATCAACCTTATACGACTACAAGAACACCAGAAAATTTAAGGGTCAAATTCACCAATAGTTTCTGATGGTTTTGCATTGATACAACAACAAAAAAGAAGGATGAAGCTGGCTTTATAACCACCTAGTTAAAACAATTTTATTCACTGAGTCTGAGACCAGATAGGCTTGCTGTGGTCATCAAGTTTGACCTTCTGTACTACATATGCCTTTGAATTTTTGAAGTGGCTACCATATCCAACCTGTTAGAGTTGCTGCTACACATTTACTAAAGCAGCACATACAGGTCAAACTGACCCAGATAACTGTGTGAGGTACATGAATAGTAATTTAACTCATTCCGTTCCAATTGTATTTGCCCTGTATGCAGCTAGCAACTGCAGAGTCTGAGTTATGACTTTCATGTTTGGTGCTGGTTTGAAACAGTGCTGTCAACACTAGAAGTTGTTTTATATTTGGAAGCATGCATCTCTGTTTAACTTTCGATCTTAGTGAAAGACAGTGGGTTTAGATTAGATACTAAGAAAATATTGTTTACTGTGTGGGCACTGGAACAGGTTGCCCAGAAAAGCTGCTGCTGCCCCACCCCTGGAAACATTCAAGGCTCGGATGGATGGAGCTCTGATCAGCTTGGTCTAATGAAAGGTGTCCCTGTCCATGGCAGGGGGTTTGGAACAGGATGATCTTTAAGATCCCTTCTAACCCAGAGCATAATGCGATTCTGTGATTGTATAATATTGTGCAAAAGCATTCATATCAGTGGTACTTTTTTATTGGTGGGGAAATGGTGGCATCAGAGGATTCAGCCTTTTATGAAAGTCCTGATTTCAAACTCCTGCTAGCAGTGCAGCACTCCAAGGTGGCAAAACACAATAAAATGCTGCCTCTGAAATGGCATAGCTGTATAAGGTTGTGTCAGCTATTTCCAGTCCTTTTTAGGTGCAGCCCTGTTAGCATGATCACAGCCACATGCTAACAGACATGTCTCGGGAAATTTGGGACAGAAGCTGTTTTCCAGCCTGCAGTAATTTACATATGCACGGTTGCATTTTCCACTGGAAAGGAATGGAAATTTTACCAATTGATTAAATTTTCAAGCCCTCATATTTGTCAAAATCAAAACTTCGAGGCACATTCTGGATGTGAATCAGTCAAAACTGTCTCTCTCTCTCCCTGGAGCTTTGAATACAAGTGCGATACTTCGTTTCCTATTTCAACCACTTTCATGTTCAACTGATATTCTGTAAGGGAAATGACAGTGTCTAATGATGACATGATGAAAAAAATCCAATAAAATACAACGTTTCCAGATGATGTTTTATTACACTATTAAATGTACTAGAATTGCAGGTAGTAATGTAAGAGAAAATCCATTGAAAACTGAGCCAACACAATCCACCAGAAACACTCACTTTCCATTTTTCTCTTTTCACTAAAATCAGTGCAGTCTTGTGAGTCTTCAGTAATTGTCACTTTTTGTAATTTATGATGTTCTTCTGTAATTTATGATGTTCTTCTTCTGTTTACAATTTGGGCTACCAAATTTACCATAAAGAGCTTCAGTAAGAGTGTAACATCTGTTCTGAATTTTGCACATTCTAACGAGTTCTTCAGCTGGTGTGCAGACAACAGAGAGAGGGAAGGGATTACTCTAGTCTTGCTTACAAATGAAATAAATATTTCTGAGTAAGGCATTTTGGCTTACATGTTTCTGACAGTTATATAGGCAGATAAATTAAGCAAAGTCTTCCATAACATTTCCATTTCTCTAATCCATATGGTTAACACTCCATGATATATAGGTTTTGTTAACTGACCACCACTCACTAAAATTTATGTCTACTAATTGCAATTTCATCGTTCTTTAAGCTTAGCAACTTAGATATCTTTACGTATATGAGTAAGGAATCTTTTCTTTCTGAGATTTGATTTGATTTGATTTCTTTCCAATAGGAAGATCATAAAAGTACTGAAAAATTCCCCATCAATGCCAATGGGAAAGGCAGTCAGATGTGGCTGTGGGGACTCTTATTGAGTTGCTTACTAATGCCTGTAAAATGCATGGCACTATAGTCCTCCCTTCCATGAGCACTTGGCACTTTTGAAAGTGGTTTTCCTGTAATGAAAATTAATTTTCAAGATGTTGTAGTATTGAAATTACACATATTGAAAAAGAAAAAATATATATGTATGCATTTACATATGTATATATATATATATTTATCTGAGCTGTCATGTGTGTACCTCTTGGTTCAGAAATAACATTTGATACGTGTATACATTATTCATATCTAATGGCATTAAACAGGTATCCAGAAACAATTCTGCCATTAAAATACAAGCAGAAAGAAACTTAGATGAATGTACAGCAAGCTGTCTTTTCTCTTTAACCACATTCCTTGGCAAGAGATGCAGTTGTTCATGATATGAAAACAGAAAAAAAAAGACATTTTTGAAAGTGTGTACTGTATCTGCAATGAATTTAATGCAATGTACATGTGCATATCTGTTATATATTGAACGATTTTTATTACCTACTTAAAGGAATGTAAGACAAAAGATCTATAGCTAAAAGAAGAAATGGGCTTACATGAAAAAAGCAGCAAATGTGTTCTGTTTTCAGTGGGGATGATAATTAGTTCTGAAGCTACTGAAAAGGCAGAGTGATTTTAGGAAGGTGAATGCAGTGGTTAGTTTCTGTTGACTGCACCAACTTCATACATCTGCAGTTGAAATTACTTGATTCTCAAACTGGAGACCTTATCTTGTAGACAGTTTCAGAATCAGCAGGCAGGAAGGATTTGATTACTTCTTCATAGAAATCTATGAAAGGTAATATTTTCTTTTCCAGTCCTCCCACCTTCCCCTAATGTTCATTGGTTTTTATTTTTGAGGTTTAGTATTGTTCTTACCATTACTTGAAACGGCGCACTGTAGACTTTCAAAACTATCAAAGGAGAAATTCTATTCCTTCTGAGGAACAAATTTTGCATGGCTAATATCAGAAATTGTACTTTGATTTAAAAGTTAAACTATGATTAATATAAAATTACAACCAATCTTTTTCACAAACTAGAGCTTCTGTGAAAGCCTTATATTTGATGGGAATTTTTTCTTAAATTCAGCTGAATTTTTATCAGATCTAGGGAGTTAAAATGGAATTTCACTAGATTTTAATATTCTGTTTTATCTGGACCTCCTACAACCTGTTTCAATACAGTAAAGAGTAATTTTTATTTCAGGTCAAGAATTACTCCTACTCAGGTATTCATTGGTCATTTACTTTAATCCACAAAAATGTATTTATTCTAAGCAAATAAATAACCTGAAACCACCTAGTAGAAACATGCAGAGAAAAACACTCTAGAACTTAAAAAGCTTTTCTGAGTGGTTTAAACAAATGAGGACAGCATAACAAACATTTCTTTGACCTGTACTGTGAATATACCCAGGTGAAGCCTGCAAGGAACTCTCATAGAATATTCCTTGTAGCTTTCAAGTAGAAAGAGCTCTTTTCTGACCCCAGGTTTTTTATGTTTCCTCATTATGTAGATTGACTGGTTTGATAGGCTGAAGTGACTGATGATAGCTGAGTCTCAAGGTGGCAGTGAATCTGATTGTCTGTGCATTGGTAGAGAAATGAGTACTCAAAGCAATTGTCAGCTACATTATTGGCGTTACTCAGGAGAAAAATCAAATAAAACTTTAAAGGAGCTAATAATTTTAAGAATGGTCATTGAATGACAATATTGGCAAAACTGGAGTGATGAAGAGACCAAAATCAAATAGGACACCAAAAAAAAAAAAAAAAGAGAAAAGCATTAAAAAATAGATGAGTATTGTCTTTTTTATCATTATCTTTTTGACTTTTTAATTCTGTGAAGAGATAAAATTAAATGATCTATGTGACAGTGGAAAAAACATTGCAGGCATCAGCTACTGACTGAGGTCACAGAAAATAAAATGAATCTGCTTTCATAAGGAGCCTAATTTTTTTAAGAAAGCTGTTGTATCTGTACTGGTTTTCATAAAGTCTTGAGTGAAAAATTCCAGTTTGTTACAAGACTGGCAACATGTGTGAAGCAATCCTGATTTAGATATCTAAGCCATAAAGACAAGAGATGAGATACCCTGGTTTTCAGTGATTATCATTGTGTATAAGACAGTGAAGAGTCCTCTGGGTTAGTATTGATCCCAAATGACATATCCATACAATATGCTATAGATTTTTGTAGGATTACTGTCTTAGCTTTAATACATTGTTCTGAAAACTGCAATGATTTAGGAGTAAGTAAGCCTCAGCTGTTGGAGCAGTATGGATGTGTGTAAGGTAATGACACACTCCCAGTTTAATTTGCCACTGAATTTGAATCAACACCAGCCCTTTAGATACAGACCCTATCTCAATCCTTTTGATAGATTATCCCACAGAGAGACAAATAATCTGTGATTCATAACCCTGTCAAGTTCTTTAATGTTTTTGGAAGGCCAGCTGTAAAATTATAATGGGACACTCGATATTGAAAGGTTAGTTAAAGAATTTTATGGTGTTGGAAAAAGCACTGAAAGCAATAACAAATGTCTAAAATAAAAGCTGGTTTAATTGGTTTCCTAAGATGTTCTGAAAATGCAAGCAAGGCACTATGCTCTTAAAGTGCTTCTACCCAGCAACAGACCCGCACTCTATTTAGTAAGTTAATGAAATTCATGCTAAATATCTTGCAATATTCCAGAAGAAGAGTTTTGGTTTAAGAGGGGAAAGAACTATTGTATCTAATGTTGAAAACCTGTGTTGTTTTAAGGTTAATCTTTTTGCTGGAGCAGAATTTTTGCTTACGAAAATTGCTAGAACCATTGACACAACTTCTAAATAGGGAACAATGTTTACCAGCAGAATGTGAAATTTAATGGTAATAAATGCAGTGAATTACTGTGCACTAGAATATCTCCCAAGTCTTGTATCTTTCATCACACACCTTTTTGTGCTCAGTAATCCCTAAACTTACATAATACAGAGAAAATGGCATTCAAAGTGATCTTTATGAATGTTTTTTGTGTTCCATAGCTTGAAGATAAGAGCTTCTGTCTGCTGTGGAAAGTCTCTGTCAACAGAATCTGCTTGATCAAAGCATCCTTTGTCAGTTATTAGTAGAAAGAGTGAAAATCCACTAAATTGTGATTCACTGTTATCTGTAGCATTTTCAGCTTGCAGCTTTTGCAATTTTCATGCTTCCCAAATTGTAACAATAGTTTAACATTTCAAATATGTTTTTTGGCATGCAGCTAGGAGAATATCCGGGGATGTATTTGTTTCTTTTCTTTGGAAAATAATTGAGGGGTTTTTTGCTTTTTTTTTTTTCTTTCCCCTCCTGCAATGAATTTCCACTACTGCTTGTTCGGTTCATCATTTTTTGACTTCTAGAGCATGCCTGTATGAACCATTAGCCGTAGTATCTGAGCAAGCCTTTGCTTAGCCTTTCTGGCAAACTAAGTTACCATCACATGCAAGACACTAGCCAAAGAAAGATAGGAAAACCCAGAAACTAAATCATTCTTTCATTGTGAAAGCAAGTGATTCCTGTAGACAAAAGTGAAAGGCACTAAGATAAGAAAGAATTTAAAATCTCACTTGCCCACATCCTCCTATAAAAGGTGACTTTTCAGCATTGTCTCTCTTAACTCCTATTTTCTTTCTTCACTTTAAAATTCCTAATATATTGTATTCCTCCCATTACTCTTTCCAATATTTTTAAACAATTGAATCACTTGTGTGACTGACTTCCTCCACTATGCCTCATTAAGTAATTGAGTTAAATTGATTCAAAATAAAGTGACACACTATTTCACAATGATTGGTTTAAATCAACACTTGACTTTTTTCCATTGCCTCTTCAACACAAGCTTTTTCTCTCCAATGTTCCCAGAGTTCTTTTCTTGTCTTGAGTTAAGCAAGTAGTGAGCATAAGCATTGTTCAGATATATCTGCAAAGAATAGTGTGTCAGAGCTCTTGTGCTTCTATACAAAGATTAGAGCCATTCTTAAAATCGTAATTACTCTGACACTACTAAAGAAAAGAATTACCAACCTTTTTCTTTTTTTTTTTTTTTTCAAATTGTCTAGGAATATTTTCAGAGAAAAAAAATAGATTGAATTAAAATACTCTGAAAAATATGCAGCAGCACAAAAAATATTCATCATAGAGTAAATGAGTCTTCTCAAAAGGTACATACTAGATTACAAAAAAAATCCACAACCAAAACAGAACAAAAGAAAGACCCCAATTAATTTTTAGGAGATAATTAAAAACTTGTGGGTGAAAATTATTTTTTTTTCCATTGAAAAGCTGGAAAAGTAGTAACTAAAGTAAAAGAAATTTTTGATGGCATGTCATAAAAAATGTGTTGAGACAAATCATTCAATCAAATCTTTCTGTAATGTCATTCTTCGTGTTTATGGTTCACTAATTCCCTAAAAAGTGATAACTCTTTAACATTGTAAGCTTTTAATTAAAGTAATCACAGAATCACAGAGTCACAGAATAAGCAGAGTTAAAAGGAACCCATGGAGTTGGAAGGATCACAGAGTCCAACTTGTGTCCCTGCATAGCATCATAAAAAGACCAAATATCTGAAAATGTAAGGATAGACTGCTGTAAAAAGATTCCAGAAGAATGTCTGAACATCAATGCTTTATTAACATATCAGTTACATTGTCCCTGACATAAAATTGCAGCAGATTATACTCTTCAGGAAAAAAATACCAAGCCTGAAAATTATGTAACTGTAACACTTCCAATAGCTGTTGGCAACGGCAGCTTACTCTACTAATGAGAAAAGTGTTTTTTCTAAAATGTGAGTGATAGCAATCAGAATTTTTAAAAATCTATTTGCTTAATATAACAATCAAAGAAAAAAAAAAAAAGAAGAAAATATGTTTTTCGTTTGTCTTTGCCCTGAACTTATCCAAGTATCATTAGAAAAACAAAAATGCTCCATTGATTAAGTTGCTCAACCAGATTAATGTTCAAGTACTTTTTCCTGGAGAAAAGATCTAGTCTTTTACATGGTAATATAGCTAATGACCCATGCCTAGTCTTGCTATTGCTGGAAGATTGCTATTTATAATTTCTTATAAACACAACATACATTTTAAAGAATATTATCAAGTGTGAGAATGCCACTGATGGTAATCCTTTATTATTCCAAAACCATTCCAGTCACCAAGGCTACAGAATATTACATTATGCAAAATCAGAACGTGAAAAAAATACGTAATTGAAGTCTATATTGTGGTTTTGCTCTCTGTAGTGGGTTGACCCTGACTGGATGCCAGGCACCCACCAAAGCCACTCTACCACGCCCTTCCAGAACTGGATGGGGAGAGAATATAAAACAAAGGTTCATATAAGGTCCAGGAGAGATCACCCACCAAATACTGAAATAGGCAAAATGGATTGGATTGAGTATATTATTTAAATTTATTGCTAGGAAAATAAGAGCAGTATAATGAGAAGCAAAGTAAAAAGCCTTTCCCAAATCCTTCTTTCCATCCCATAGCTACCTTATTCCCCTCCCCACAGGTGCAGAGACAGCAGATAGGGGCTACTGTCAGCTCATCAAGACTGTTACTTATGCTGCTCAGGAGAAAAATATTTCACCTTCTTCAGCATGGGGTCCCTCCCATGGGACACAGTCTTCGACAAGGTTCTCCAGTGTTACTCCATCCCAAGGGCAGCAGTTGTCCACAAGCAATGTGGGTCTCTCTTTCACAGTGTGCAGTCCTTCAAGGACAGGCTGCTACAGTGTGGGTCCTCCTCAAGGTCACAAGTCCTACCAAGAAACCTGCTGCAATGTGGGCTCCTGTCTTCACATCTCTGAAGATCTCTGCAGGAGCTTGCTCCAGCACAGGCATCCCACAGGGTCACAGTCTCCTCTCCAGGATCCACCTGCTTGAGCACAGATCTCCTCCATGGGCTGCAGGTGGATCTCTGCATTCCCCTGGATGTCCATGGTCTTCAGGGACACAGCTGCCTCATCGTGGGCTGCACCATGGCCTGCAGGAGAATCTCAGTTCTGGTACCTGGAGTACCTCCTTACCCTCCTCCTCTGCTGACTTTGGTGTCTCCAGAGGTCTGCTCTTCTCTGTCAGCAATTACAATTGTGCAATAACATGTCTGGTTGTTTATTTTTCTTGTTAAATATCTTATCACAGAGGCATCACAACCATTCTGATTGGCCCAGCCTTGGCCAGTAATATGTCCATCCTGGAATCAGCTGGCATTGTCTCTGCCAGACATGAAGGAAGCTCCTGGCATCTTCTCACAGAAGCAACCCCTGTAGCCCCACTGCTACCTCAACCTGACCATGCAAATCCAATACACTTTCCCCTATTTCCATTTTTCTCATAGTTTTGGGAGATCACATATACTTAATACTAAAGTTCTTATGGCCCAAAAAGATACTATTATGAATGTAAGAGTGCCCATATATATGTAGATTGAAATAAAGGAACATCTGTTTTTGTTATCTGCTAAATTAAAAGAGTATCCATCAGTACCTACTTCACCAAAGCAATTTTTCCATGAGCTGGCAAAAAAAAGTATAGAATTTATTCTAAAATACATATGCTAACTTAAAAGGTTTGGAATGTGTCACTAAAGTTAAAGACTTTGGAGGAATTGTGTAATAATTACCATATGATTAAAATAATAATTGTGAATGACTTCCATTTGTATTTACTCCAAAGTGAAACCAGCTTCATTCATTCATACAACTGAAGAATGTGAGCATGAACTAATTATTTTCATAATCATATGACATAGCTTTCAGTCTTTTGTGTCCCTGACAGTCAAGGAGGTGCTGTGTAAATATAAGAATTGACTACCCACCACTGAAGATCAAGAAATCAGACTGTCTATTCTCCATAGAACAGGAAGACTGTAGATTAGGAATATCTGGAAGGCAGTCAAAAATAAAACCAAGAAAAGGCCTTTGAAAAGAGGTTCAATAAAAGAGTTGCTGGTTTCAAATAAATGAAACCTTCATTTTCATTTATATACATAGTTTTGTCTGGTGAAGCAGGTTCCACAACCCATTTGGTGAGCTGTTCACAGCCTTTGTTTTTGTCGTAATTAGGATGCCTTACCTAATATGATCTCAGTTCTGATTTGTCTTACTGAAGACAATTTTCCTTAACCATCATAAGTGAATAACATTTCTTTTATGGCTGCAAAACTGTTGGAATAGAAATAATAAGCATGGAACTTGGATTTAATTCAAGGACAGATTTAGAAACATGGAAGCAGAACTTGTCTTAGGTGCTAAATATCATAAAAATGCATGCCAGATCAGTCTTCATGTATACACTTATTACTCTAAGAACTTTATTTTTAAACATCATGTGATAAAACAGCAGATATTAACCCTTTAATAACAGTTCAAGAAACATAATACAAGCAGAGTGTGCGAAGAAGCCTTAAACTGACATATGTAACATACAACAAATTGAGGGTTCTCCTTCACAAAGAGAAATGTAGTCTCTTTGGATGGAGGAAAGAGAGTTTCCTTCCCAGCTTTGGTCTTTACTAATCAATACTTGAACTGGATGAGAGATTCTATCCTAGAAAGTTGCAGGACACTTACATGAGGAATTCTTGTCTCCCAGAAGAAGAAGATTCTGCTTCAGACTCACAAGGCATCGAGCTTTTCAATGCTCTGCTGTACAGATTACATCACACACAGTGGTCTCATAGAAATTAGGAAAAAGCTGTACTTCAGTCTTTGATTCACTTCATTAATTTCTTCCTTGTCTAGAACTATATGGATATACCAAAGAATTATTTTGCCATTCCTTCATTTATAGAGAGAATAGCCAATATTTTTCTTTTATAGTCTCGCCTTGAAAAATTCAATCCTTCTGTAATGACTTATGAACACTCATTCAACTCAAGCTATGCAATCAGAATGGGGAGAACTTTTCTCTGACAATAAATCCATGAGCAAAATCAAAACTGGACAGATAATATGAAGCTTGTTCAGCTCAAATTTTTAAATGTTGAAAAGTGTGTTTTACTCTATACAGAACATAGCTACCAAAAAAGATTTAATCAGAAAGAATAAAAATAGCATTCACTTCAATGCTTTTTGTTTGTTGAAATTGTTGGTAGGAGAAATGGTTGTATTATGTGAAAAAGAGCATTTATTCTTAAAGTCTCATGCCAAGAAAAAGAATAAAAATGTTAACTATATTCCCTTGGAACACATTATATTGTTTCTTCAACTCCTATGAAATATACTACTTTTCCCTTTGGACTGGCCACTGCATAACCTTATCTGATGCACTAGATGCATGAATTTCTCCATAAACATATCAGTGTTTATATTTGCATGAAAGAATATCTTCATAATGAAACCATTATATATGTATTATTTATTAAAAATATTTAGTTTTGTCAGACTTGCAAGTAAATTCACTAAATTGTACTCATTGGTGGGTACATTTCTGCAATACATCTGCATATTTTCAATTGGACCTACTGTATCTATGGGAAGATAGTTTGATAAGTTGCCTAAGGATCACTTATGGTGAAATAAATACAGATATTTGTGTCCTTTGTTTAATTAATAATCAGAATAAAAATATTTAAAAATGTGTGGACTGTTTTCAGTCATATTTTTACAGAAGTAATATAAGGCAAAGTATGTTTAAGTGCAAAATTTTCATCTGAATTCTCTGCTGAGCATTGAAAAAAAAACTTTTCTGATTTGAAATGTCATTGAACTGAAATTAAAGGAAAGAGCTAGAAGTTTCCAAGATCTCTCTGCTCATGGTCAGACCCCAAAGCAAGAGCTCAGTACCATCAATTTGTAATGGTCTCCCCCTGGTGATAGCTACAGAAGTAATCCAGGAAACTGTCTGGACAATGATGAATTTATTCCACCTGCCTGCGGTGACCTATCCATCCACATCTGTATTTATATTCCAGGAACTGAGGTCTTCAACCACTCTTTATCCCATGACAATGCACATCTTTATTGGATATTTTCTGTTCCATGAACCAAAAATGTTATAATTAATGGCTGTTCTGGTCTCTAGGTACCTTACCAGAGATTTAAAAATCAAACTTTGGAAAAGCAAACTTATAGTTCTTCTCGGTGCCAAAGAAGTGGAAAATATAGCCACTCAGACACTCAGAGCTAGTTCTCCCCAAATCAATATCACCTTCTGACTCTTTAAAGTCACCACAAAACAAGACTGGCCATCAGTCAGAAGATGTTTCAGAGAAATGAGATATAATGTGCCTGAAGAAGTTTATATTTGCTTGAGCTTGGAGGAGCTGGGCAACAGGAGAGCATCATCCACATCATTTCTTGCAGAGATTCATAGCTTCAGAATTTTTGTCCAGGATAGATAAAAACTTTTAGAACCACATCTTATGCTCATGTGTGCCTCTGCCTTGCAACACAAGGTGCTGGCCTCAGCCAGGGTTTCTTGGCACTGTTGCAACAGCATCCCTGATGTTAATAAAGTTCTGTGATACCTCCAGTGCCATGAATCATCTTCTCCTGTTCTCCTCTCCCATCTGAGGGTGAGTGCCACCAGTGTCAGATGATAACATCACCAAATGAGTGCTAAGCAAACATGTTGCTCAGAAAGGCACTCTTTGACTGCAGCACGTAAAGTGGCTGCATTCATAAGTCAGTGCAGGGCAGCTAATTGATTGGAGAAAGCACTGCTAGGCATAATTTATGGGAAAACATAAAGTCCATACATTTTGGGGCTGCAGAGCATTGTTATCAATCTCATACAAGTGAACCTGTCTTCAGTTCTCAGTCACTGCTTTTTGGCCCAAAGCCTCATAAATAGGCAGAGATGCAATTAATTTGTGCCCCAGCTGCCCTTTCTTGGAATCGCTCAGGAGGTAAAAAAATAGGGTCTGAAATTAAATCCCATTTGACATTGCTACATTAAAACTGGTAGCCTGAGGATTTTGCTAGCTGTCCTTAAAATCCTTCCAGGCTGACATATCTAACTAGAGGCAGCTTAATTCTCCAAATCAATATACAAGGCGAAAAAAAGTCAGCTGGTGTTTGACAACAAGATAATACAAATTGTATGACTTCTTTCAGCCTGCTCAATTATTATGAAGGCCAGGGATTATTTAACACACTTAAGAGCTGTTAATTTTCATAGCAGTGGCTTGCAGACAGCCTAAATTAAAACAGACTGCTGCTGTGCTGTTACTTTAGATAATCTCTCAGTTAGGTGCTCTGAATTTCCAGACAAGTTCATTAAACACAGACAGACAGAGCTGCAGAATTTACACGTGCAAAATATTGCCAAACAGATGTCAGAGTTTGCTGTGCTGGGCCATGCCAATACTGCATTCTTCTCCTATTTGCATATCACCTCATGTTATCTGGTATTATGCTAATTGATGCTATACATAGTATGTGGCCACATGCTCTCTGAGTTTAAAATAGTGTTATGACATTTTATCTTGAAATGTGAAATAATTTACAGAGAAGCAGTTTCAAGTATTTTCCATGGAATACAAAAATGATTGACTTAAGATGAAGCAGCCATTCAAGACTGCTAATGCTGTGCACACCAGAGACTGACCCAAACCCTGAGTCAGTTCTAAACAGCTTTAGTTACCAGCTTGTTTGGAAATTATTTCCTATTCTCTCCCTGATCAGCTCACAATCATAAAGTGAAATTAGCTGAAAAATCAAGTGAGGTTGCATACCAATAACATGTTAATAATTTTAAGGAATGTTTATTCTGCTTTAGATTAGAACATAGGAAGTTTGTCTTGCTGTAAAATATGCTCAGTGTGGTGTTGACTGAGCAATAAGATAAAATTATCATGGAAAAAGGGGTTAGGTTTCCAGTGAAATGTTTGTAGTGTTTGAAAGGAATATCTGAAGCGTTATAAAAAAAAGGAATGGTAAGGAGAAGAAGGAAGATGATTAAGATAAAAGCATTATTTCTGATATAATTTTGAGAATCACAGTTTGAACTGCTGATGGCAGTGGGTTAGGAAGATTCCTTGAAAATGGTTGAAATGACTAGCTATTAACATGTACACTATGTAGAGAATATTTAACATTATTTTTATGAGTTCTGGAAAGCTTATTGATTTTATTATTCATCAATAATCAATCATAAACCTAAATACTTTTTTATGCACACAGGAAAATTTCCAGAGAAAGATTGATTGTCCCGATCTTCCTGATTGAAAAGCACATGAACAAATATAACATTGAAATAACCACAGGAAATATTTGCTAAGGACAAGAATTGATTGAAGGCATAAGCAAAGGTTTTTCAAACATCTATCATAAATACAGAATCTCAGAACGGGAGTACAGCAAGAGTATGGGATAGGAAAAATAGTATACTGAATTAATTATCCACTGGTTTTGGAAATAAATTTTAATTATAAAGTTTTAGGGTAAAACAATTATGTTAAGCTGCATGTTTACAGGTTACATTGATATTTTTTCCACTAATTTGTAACAAAAATAATTCCTTTGTATGTATGCATACCTATACAAGAACAGATATATAAATATAAATACATAAATACATATATATATATATATATTTAATAATCTATCTATCTATCTATCTATCTATCTATCTATCTATCTATCTATTCACACCCCTTTGTCATTTCGGGAAAGCAGCCTTTGGATTTCTGCAGAGACTTAAGAAAGTTGTTATCATAACTGAATTCTGTATCTTTGATCTATACTCACACAAAACTTAGTCTCCAGTGTTTTAGTGTCAAACAAAATTGTTTAAATATAAAAAAAAATTCAAATTTAAAAAGCAGTGCAAAATCCCACAAAATTAGAACTTTAAGAGCTTATTTCCCTAGAAAGGACATGTAAAGAACTGGTTTTTTCCATGTTAGAAGGCAGTGAATAATTCTGAAAATAAAATGTTTTGAACAAACTGAAATTAGGTGTTCCATGATTTTATTTTTACTTATTTTATTTTATTTTTATTTTCCCCAACCCAGGTTCTCAGCTTACCAGAAGTTTAAATTATTTTATTGAAATTTCATTGCCACCTTTCTTATATGAAAAACTGATGTATAAAAAATGTAAGATGATCTTCTGAGTAACTTGTGATTTATTGTTTTATTATGGAATTAATTACTTTACCCTCAGATATTCAGCCTCCTTTTTTTTTGTAACTCCACCATTACTCCACCATTACATGGAAAATTACTTTTTTCAATAACACCTATTAAAAAAACCTAAAATAATATAACATGCTAGCTACACAAAAGAAGGAAAATTTTGAAAATATCTGCTTTTGAAATTGAGATTTGAATATTCCTTCAAACATTTACAGACTTTGATTAGGAAGCAGCATCAGTAGTATTAAAGAAATATAACTTTAAGAGGTAATAGTTCCACTTTTAAATAGAAAGTAAAAATTGAGGTGTTGATGGGCAAGAACAGCATTTAATCAGCACAATCAGCTTAATTTAGGTGATAGTGCCACCTGACCAGACAGAGGATAAGGCTCTCATAACACAGAGAATTTGAAAATAAAACCAAACATTGGGCAAGGAGGATTATGTTTTGCAGATATGGTTATGATTTTGGTTTCTCTTGTAGCATGTGTGTCTATATAGTTGTTTCTGACTTCTACAAATAATTTATTCTGCATTTATTTATTTTCTTCTTTCTTTCCTCTGACAGCTCACTTTGACCATTGCCTGGTAGACTTTAAAACAGTCTCTTTGCTATAATTAGCAATGATCTGTACCTACTTTCCCTAAAATGTTGATATAGCAGTGATTTATACATTCTTTTTTTAATGTGATAAAGACAGAAATCTGGAATTGTAAAGATTTTTTTTTCAAGACTTGGCATACATTTGGCCCTGTCAGAACATCCATAAAATCTCAATCAGAACAATGCTTGGGTGCCTTGTTTGGTTAACCCTGAATGAATCTATTCACTGAACTGATAGGAGTGCTTCTTGATTAGGGGGAAAATTGTGAGCTACATTGTGGAAAAAGTGATTGGATTCAGGTTGAGCACTCTGCCTCTGCAAAAGAAGAATAAAGTCTTTTAGGAAAAATAACAATTTTTTAAAAATATATTTTTAAACATTGCGTTCTGTCTGAAATCCTGAATGAACTTTACACCTGATCTGTGTTCTGAGTCCATGACACACTCAGCTGAGGAAAAGCCTGTGGGTGAAATACTGTGTTCAGTGATAACAGAAACCTCTTAGACCCCATAATGTGTTCTGAAGCCATCAAAGCATTGACAGTCAAAGCACTTTCAGTGCACTTTCTGTAATCTTTGTAGCAACACTGAGCACATCGGTGACCTCCTTGTCAATCCGGGTAACATTTTGAAAAGGACAGAATTTAAGAACTAGGTTTGGTATATAATTTTCCATTAATAATTTTTTTTTCCTTTTACAGGAAAAAAAAATATTGGAGGTAAATAGTATATCAAACAAGTTTTAGTAAATACCCATCAAAATAAATCAAGGTCTTCTTTTCTAAGGAGAAATTTTTTGAATCCTGCCTGGAAAACAAACTGTGCACCATACTGAGAACAGATTTCATGTTTGTAGCTTAGGGGCTTCTAAGGTTCCTCTCCACACAGATTCCTCTTCTTGTAGTATCTGTACTTCAGAAGAAGATCTCAGAGATTTTTATTCCTGATACATATAGTGTATATTGCCTTGAGTTCTGGGACCATCCCAGGAAATGCCCTCTTCAAGAATGAATGAGGATACTCTCAGTGAGTTGGAGAATTTGATTGCATTTTCTGCCACTAAATATTTTAATTTTCTTCATATCAAAATTTGGCTGAAAGTCCTTTTTCTAGGCAATATAGAGTATTTTAAAGTTTTCACAGTTTGGAATTTTGAAAGAGAGTGACAAGCATTACCTTTATCTCCTTAGCTTTCAAATTGTGCATAAACCTAGTTAACCAAACGTCTCTGTCTTTTTCCTCTTTTCATTAACATAATTTTACTTAAAGTCCACAATATGTTCTGTAGATTCCTCCAGGAAAAAAAAAAAAAAAAAAAAAAAAAAAAAAAAAAAAAAAAAAAAGAGATTTTATTAGAAAAATTTCAGAAACCTCACTTTTGGAACTATGATATCTATCATGAAAATTTTGAGTTTCTGGTCAATGATGAGCTATATTTCCATAAACAGTGTGCTACTTGAAGGTTGAAAATCTTTTCCTGGTACCTCTAGAAAGTTTTGTCTGTAGAAAATCAACAAAACTGATCTGACATGGTTTCATTGACCTAGCATGTGAAAACCTCAAGAGTGCTGAGCTCTTGCTCATTTTAAAATATTGTTCTTGAAAGGTCCTAATAATCTTAATTATGTTTTTCTTGTTCTTCAAAAGTGAGGAAAACCAGGATTCCACTTAAAAGAAGAAGGCGAAGTTACAGTGTGTATTGTCCCTGTGAAGATAAACCTTCCACATTCCAACATCATGTCTCAAATTCTTCCAAATCAATGTTTGAGCCTCTTTGGTTTTTTTCCAGGGTTTGGCAGAATTTATAACAAAGCATCCAGCTCAGGATCACTCTGGATAAAACAAATTATATGATCCTGGCTAGAGGAGATCTGGCATGCCTGCCTTTGTGTGATATTCAATACTTGTGTGGATGTCCAGGGCTCTAGCTCTTGTTCTTTTTTTGTATGAACAGCTTTCAGCAGAAGCCAGGATTACCACCTCTTATTTGCATGTGGTGAAGAGATTATAATTTTATTTCTGAAGGCCCCTTTGTCACTTTAAGATTCTGACAGCCACATGGTGTCCTACTTCAGAAAACAGCACATCACAAAAATAATAGACCTTTGATAATCAGTGTGAAAACCAGGTAATTAAGTTGTTCCACTGGTAAAATGCCAGTGTCACTCACAATTTCCAAGTCTTGGTTGTAGTATGTGCAATTTAAATTCTTGAGCCCTCTCTTCTTGAGAAATAATTTGTGCTTAATACAGTGATCCCTAGAATCAACTAATGCAAATAGATTTTCAACACCTTTTTAAAACTACTGGACATGAAATTTATTTAAAAGCTTTATTTAAAACTTTTTTTTTGTACTTTTATTAATTTTCTTCTTTTATTTTTTTCTTGCTCATTTAAAATACATGCAGAATCCAAGGGCTATTTTTCCTTGGAATTTCAATGCTTTCTAATATCTTAGGACTATGAAAGATCCAATTTGGGTAACACCACACTGGAAGGAGGCACTCCCTCACAGTGATAATGAAAGTGATATCAACCCATGCTAAAATAGCACAGACATATAAATGGAAGCTTTTTCAGTTCAAGGGAGGGAACTTTAATAGAATTTTTTCCCTTGCTGAATTTTTAGTTTTTAAATTAATTCTTCTTCCCCTAAAACAGCATGGATGTGTTTGCCTGTAGGGTATGCTTGAAGGATTCCGAAGTTCACTACTGTAAAAGTGGAATTTGCTTGAAAATCAAATCTTGTGGCAAGGTTATCATTCCACCCATAAAAACCCCAAAAACCCCCAAGATTTAATTGATTCTTGCTTTATGTAGTGGGGCTGATAACTTTGAATTATGCCTAATTGACAAAATCATGCAACACTTAAGCTTGTTGGGTTTGGTTTTTGTTTTTTTGTTTTTTTTGTTTTTTTTTTTTTTGGTGGTTTTTTTTTTTTTTTTATTTGGATCAGTCTGGTATAAATATACAGGCACAGTTGTAATAAATTAATGCAAATACATATTTTCTCTGCTTTTCACCTAAATATTAGGACAACATTAAAATAAATGACACAGAAACCTCACATCCATAGAGGATGTCATTGTTACATGTCATCAGAAATACTCCTAGATATGCTTCTTAATTGTGCCTCATCAAAGAGATTTACATAATTTCAATTGCAGATGGCATCTAATGTTTTTAGTGTACATGGTCAAAGCATGTTTCTCCAACTTTCATATAAATAGATGGTGATTTTTCATCACATCTCTATACACAACATAACTGAGATAAAATGAGTGTAAGTGCAGGGAGAAGATATTTTTAACTGCCCTCTTAACTTTTTGCTTCCCTCTGTCTGGTAGAGGGAAGGAAGAATTCAGGCTTAGTGCAGCTTTGAGGACCATTTTTATAAGCTTGAATGTTGCTGTCTGATTGTAGAATTCAGTTTCAAGGTCTGTGTGGAGAGTTGTTCCCTGTTCTTCTAGTCTAATCCACACTGAATGTTAGGCATAAAATGTTACGTGGTGTGGGGCATTCCTATCTTGGGACTCATTTAGGATTGTCTCTTCACCATCCTGAGACTTCATCATCACTGTGCAATTTCTCCTTTGTTTGACTCGCTGCTGGTTGCCATTGTTGTTAGTGTTACTTGATATTATTTAAGAAAAATAATAATGTAGAAAATATAAATGGCTCGCCCAAAAAAGAAAAATAACTGTGCCAGCTTTTCCAAGGACTTCACACACCCATGAGCTATGAAGACATTTTTTCCTCCTGGAAAACATTCAAATGATGGGAATCACAGAATCATAGAATGATTTGGGTTGGAAGGGACTTTAAAGGTCATCTAGTTCCAGCTCCCTGCCATGGCAGGAGCGTCATTTACTCCATCAGGGTGCTTATGCCCCATCCAATCTGACCTTGAACATTTCCAGGGATGAGGCACCTACAACTTTTCTGGGCAACAAATTATTAATATCATTTATTCTGCAATGTCCTTTTGTTCCACATGTTTATATTGCAAAGACTGGACATTTTTGTTGCATCATGATAATTGTTCACCTAAGCAATGCAATTTTGCTTCTCTTTGTTTGTTCACTCTGGTACATATAAACAAAGCTGAAATGGCTTCTTTCATGTGCAAGTATGAAATAATTGGCCTCACCATTAGCACAGAAGACTGAATTTTGGCTTCTTGGACTAGTCAAGGAAAGCACACAACAACACATAAACAAGGCAAAAGCTAATTAATCTAAAAGTTCATATGAAATGACATACTAAAAGTTTTCTTTTATTAAAAAAAACCCCAACCTATGGAGTTTAAAAAAATAAATGTGTTAATACATTTGGAGGGATGATTAAAAGTAAAACCAGTGCATGCTTGCCATATTCACATTTATTTCTATATGTACTTTTAGTTCTGGCCTATGACACACTTATTTAAATTATGGACATAAATTTCCCACAATTTCTGAATAGACTAGTTGTATCTCTATAAGGCTTCACTGAAATATTCTGTGTTGAAAAGGCTACCTCAATAGAAGAAACTTCTGGACTAGGCATCTTGCAACCATAGCTGCAACTCCCACACTTCACACTATGTTGTCAGAAGGAATCATATGAATATGTAGAGACAGTAATTGAAAATATCATATTTTTTTCACTGGGCTACTTGCTAGAGGTTTTTTATTTTTTCAGGCTTTTCAAAACAGGTGTTATGTGTACAGATTTAGTCCAGTCAGAATAATGATATAGGTTAGTCCTGTGCCATAACACGAGCCCATCAAAATTTTGTTAAAACTTCAGTAAGAGAATTTTTGTCAGAAAAATGGGGGAATGATCTTTTTAATAAATAATATAAAAAATGTAAGTAGCAAATGGAAATCTTAAAATGGAAAGGTTTCAACGCATTATTATGAAATATTCTTTGTATTTTTTTTTCATTTTGGGTTGTTTTGAGTTTTTTTGTTTGTTTGATGGGTTGGGATTTTTTTTTAAAGACTAGTTTTCATTAGATCCGCAGCAAAAATACAAGGGCAGATTTTCATCTGACTACCTTGGATTTCAAAATAACAACTTTAAGGATTGTTCACCGACATTTTCTTTTCTACTTTAGGCATTGTACCACTGTCAGGTCTTGACAAGGAAGAAAATAATAAGTTTGCAGTTCTAAATGAAAACAAGACCATAGAAGCAAGATCAACTTAAAATGCAGCGACCTGTGCTTTCGATGTGTTTGGCATTTTGTTGTGAACTTTTCACTTGGGCCCAGAAAAAACAATGCTATTTTTCTGATCCCAGATTGAATTTACAGCTCTGGCAGCCAGAAAATAATCTTTGGACTTGTAAATCATTCACATTTGATCTGGAAGTCACTGAGACAGAACAAACACAGAACCTCGCAATGTAATTCATTTAGGGTTACTTTTCGGCACATAATATCTGGCTTGAAAGAGGACGTGCAAACAAATGAAAGTTCATTGAAGCATATAAAGACCAGTTTTCCAAGTGAAAACCAGCATCAACTTTGTATTGGTCCTTTGGCCATTTCCAGCTTTATTATGCCTTCAAGGACATTTTGTCCTCGCTTGTGTAGCAATGTGCTTTGCACTTAATGCAGTTATAAATACACAAAAATCTATGAAGAAACTTGCATTTGAAGGAGACACATTTACCTGGAATCAATATATTTTATTCTTTTTGTCAATTAGTCTTCAACATTGTTTATAATATTTTAGGGCTAGCAATGCAATCTTTGAAAGACAGCAGAACAGCAAGTGAAGGGAGAAGATGGGAGTAGAGAAACGAAAAAGAAACCATGGTATATAACAGCTTGCTTCACGCTCATTACTGCTATTCTGTCAAAAAATGTGCAGAGCCCTCTGTCAGTGCATATACCCTTTCCTCTTTGTTCTTTTTAATGATTTCTTAGAGAAGTTACATCTAAGTTCCTTATGTGCATCCTTCACTGATTGTGAATCAGAAGGTATGTGAGGATCCATTCATTTACATCATAATTCTGATGTCAACCTTTCCTGTTACCACAGAAACACAGCCCATGACCATGCTTTGTATTAAAAAGGAAATATATGATACCATCAATGATGACAGCTCCCATGATTTAATCCTTGATTTTTGCCATAAAATCTGACCTTTACTTGATCTTACTGCTTTACTTGCACATTTGATTTTAAGACTGCTGATAGCTTGGCTTCATTTGCTTTCTCAGTCTGCTCTAATACAAATTTATAAGGGTTGGAGTTTCCCAAATGCACCAGTTCTCTGTGGCATTTTTTTCTGTTAAATAAAATGTCGCATTTTTACCCACCTAGAAAAACAGTGTCTTTAACGTCTCTAATGCTCATCATAAATTATCTTGTCTTCCATATCTGAAATACAATCTCCCTGGAATATTTTCTTTATAAGCCATGGTTCTTTTGTCTGCCTGGGTAGCAGTTTCTACATGTCAGACAAAGCACACACAGATCAAGTCCATTCTTAGCTGTCAGGGATGGTTATAGGTCACAGACATTTGATATTCACTCCTCATGTTTTTTATTTAAGTTCTCCTCATACTGAGAAATCTGATAAGTGAGCTGTATTTGCTGTTTTACCTGCATTCCAAATTTTAGAGTTCAGGGAACCTGGAATTTGTCAGTAAAGATCTGAACCCATATATCACCTAGTGTTTGAAGGTTAGGAACATAAATCTCTCAATAAAAGAACAAAGGTATACAAGCATGTTCACATTCCCTTAGCTTTCAGTGATAAGGAAGCCATTTTCAAAATGGCAATCAGGTCAAACAATGAAAATGCATTCTGTAATTTTGTCCTTTATAAAACAGAGCCAGCATAGACTTGCATTTATACTCAGCATTAACTGATTAGTGTGTGAACCTTCTGATTTGCCTCTAAATATGTTCCCTGTTTTGTTGTTGGTCTTTGTTTGTGGGGTTTTTATTGTTGGTTGTTTTTGTTGTTTCTTTTTTTTTTTTTTCCAGACTTTCCCTCTTTATTCTAGCAGTTATTGCCTTTTTTCTTTTTCAATTTTATTTCTCACCTTTATCTCCCATTTTACTTCAGGAATTTTTCATTATCTAATGGAAAGCAGAGTCCATTTGAGGCTTCCTGTTTTAGATAAAAATAAATTCTATAGAAAGTTCTGTTGTCCTAGTTGAGTTGCAGGAGAAGACTGATGATGGTAATTCAGAACTTTTCTATTACCTCTTTTAACTTCCAAATGCTTCTCAGATGGGAACTTTTCAGAGATGGGGAAAGTGAAGGAGGGGTAGTAAATTGTGTGTTCAAGGCTAAAGAGAGGGATTACTGTTGAGCACGATGGAGCTTGTGCCCTTTCTTTTGTTCAGATGAACCTTTCCTTTATGGCAGCATCTTAGCTGAGTTGTGTCTGGTTTTAACAGCCTTGATGCATTGCCTCCTACCAAAGTGTTTCTGCTGTGGCTGCTGTGAACACTACTTCAGTTTGGCATAGGAATTCAATATTTTTAAGCTGATCTGTGAAATGAAAAACAGGGTACCCCTGAGTCTTAGACACAACCAAACATTGCTTATGTTTCTGGAAACTGAGGAAACCTAAAGGAAACACACTTCGTAAGAAACTTCTTTTTAAGAATACACTTCTTGTATCTCATTCAGCAAGAGGAAATTTTACTATGGCAATTTTATCTCTGACTTCAGACTTGTCATTGACTCTCTAGGAACTGTGTCAAGACACTACTCGGATTTTCATCCTGGTAATGATCATGAGGCAGCATTTTGAAGTACAGTGACATAATTCTAATGTGTATTTTAGGCAAAATTCAGTCTGCGTGGGCTTCTTCAGATTTGTTGGAACTATCCCTAAATCAATTATATTTAATGGAAATGTCATCTAAATCTAAATGTTTATTGTTGAATTTTGGAGGGGGGACAAAAAAAAAAGTAATTTGCTTCACTTCCATGGAGTAAAAGAAACTAGTGCTGCCTTCTTAAAGAGGAAAAAAGATTAGAATAATTTTGTGGTTGTTGTTGTTGGGTTTGGTTTGTTTTTTCTTTTATTTTTCAAAAATGGAAGAAAATATGAGAAAATAAAAATATTTCTTTGAAAGCTGGAGTTTCAGCTTTGGCCACAGTAATGGGCAAGCTGGGCTGCACCATAGGAAAATAAATAACAGGAGATAAAAATATGAATAGTTGGAAAAAACAAACCTGAGAGACAGAAATAAATGTAGAATGCATGATTATGACAAGTGCTAGCATCATCCCGACTGCAAATAAATGAGCTAATTTGCATGGGATTTTTATTTATGAATTCAAGACTGAGACTGAGCCATAGTAGGAGTGCAGCCAGGAAGGCTCATGTTCCCTACACTTCATGAGGGTTATGGAACACAGCAATATTTAATTGTGCCTATATGGAAAACAAGGGCCAGGGGGATATATAGATTTTGGTGGAGATTTCTGAAAGCATAATATAAAAAAAAAAAAGTCTCAGAAGGAGTTCAAAATTCAGCTTCCAGGAATTCAGTCAACTCAGAATAAGCATTGGACTACAAGACACTCATGTCCTTCTGGAGGGGCTGCTGAAAGCCAGAAACATTATCTGAGGTACATCGAGTTGCCCTGGATACCTGTGTACCTGGGCAATTGGATTTGCTTTTGTCCATTCTTATTAACTGCTGGTAGCTCCACATAGAAACACAATAGTATCTCTAAAGTGGTCTGAAGGAGTGTGTTTAAAATATGTGTAACTTTTCAGGCAGGCAAATTATGACTTTTTTTCAGAGCTTCATACTGGAATAGAACAGGAATAAATAGTAAGGAATTAGAACCTTATAGTAACTTCACAAATAAGTAAAAGAATAGTGAAAGATTTTTAAAGTTAAACAAAAAGCACCAAGCCTACAAGAACACTTTTTTTAACCCCTAAATGTAAAGCCCTAGCTTGGAAGCATAAGGGAACCTGTAAAGCCTTCCAAATAAAACAGCTAAAAAGATAATCCATATCTTCATAATCTGATACCTGAAAGTGGTTAGGGTTGGAAGCACAATGCTTGTGCCTTCAGAAACCAAAGCCTCCCCCTTTTCTGATAATATTTACTCCATTTGTTAGTCCTATGAGGTCACGGGACACTAAACCTTAAACTGTGTCAGCCTGCTACTCATATGTGGGGTTGAAATTACACCAGCCTGGGAACAGAGCCAGGACTGCCAGGTGTGTATTGCTTCAGGAGAGGCTGAGGATCTTGAATAAGATGCTTTTATTCTCCTGATTTTGATTTCTTGGGATTTAGGGAGATATCTCTGGAGGGAGAGCTGAATTCCCTTAGGATATCTTTTCTAGGAGGAGAGAAACTCTCCACAAGAAACACTGGGAGTAAATTTCTGCCAAGGTACTCTGCCAAAGATTCCCTCCTTCTAAATCTGCTAACAGGAGCATACCTTATAAGTATGCCAGCATGGTTTGGAAGGCATGTAAAGAATCTAAGCGAGCATATAAGCAGCTAATTTGAAGTGCACAGATGCACTTTCCCTTGGGAATTATCTCAGCTCCTGAAATTTCATTCCAGTAATTACCAAGGCAAATCACAAAGATTTCCATTTACTAGTCTGGGCCTTCCTGAAATCCTCTAATTAAACCCCAGCAAGATGGTTTCAATAGAGCAAGGATTTGATATTTTTTGTCATGCTCTTTTCCGTGCTTCCTTCCCCTCCACCACAGTCATCTGGTCAGATGAACAGCTCTGGGTGAGAAGGCACAAGTCTAATGCCAGGAGGAAGCTAAATACCCTGCAATAGTAAGATGCTACCAGTTTCCTCCTTCAGTATTCTGTATCATAAGAATATTGTTTGACATAGACAAAAACTGATCTTACAATATGGAAACAAAATAATATGGAGCTAAAACCATGTAATATTCATACAGAACATGTCAACACTGTAACTTTGGATTAAGAATTATTTTTTTATTATACTGAATGCAATTTAGTGGTCAAAGGTTTTAAACTTTACTTTCTTCTTTCCTCTTCTAAAATCTTTCCCAGAACTTGACTATCCATTGTATAGACAGGTGACTAAGACCGTCTGCCATGCACATTCCTTTTGTGGTGACTAAATCCAGAAAACCTTTTAGTCCTTGACGATGATTATTTCTATACAGCCTTTCTGACCACTGCTAGAAATTAGACACTTGAAAATGTAATTACACTAGGGAGTAGCTGAGACCGATAGTGAGAGGTAGAATGATATGATATATGATATGATATGATATGATATGATATATGATATGATAATAGAATGACTTTAAACCAGACTCTTCTGTGCATATTTAACTGAACTCTGCTCAAACTACAGCCCAAAGAAAATCAGTGAAATAGTGTCAAACAGACTTTTGTGGTTGTCCTGGAAGCTTAAGGTTGGCTATTGCTATGTGCAGGTTTGTATACCAGCTTTCAGTTTCTGTTGAAAAGGAGAGGCCTTTTATGAGTGCACATCATAAACTTTCACATAATCAGACTGCTCATCTTTTCACCAGGACAAATGAAAGCATAGCAAAAAAAGGATATATGAAGCCTAAGGATCACAGAATCACTTGGTTGGAAGAAACCTTCAAGATCAAGTCCAACCCATGCCCTAACACCTCAACTAAACCATGGCACCCAGTGCCACATCCAATCTTTTTTTAAACTCATCCAGGGATAGTGACTCCACCATCTCCTTGGGCAGACCATTCCAGTACTTTATCACCCTTCCTGTAAGAAACTTTTTCCTATTATCCAACCTATATTCCCTTGGCACAGCTTGAGATGGTGTCCTCTGGTTGTGTCAGTTGCTGCCTGGAGAAAGAGACCAACCTCCACCTGTCTACAACCACCTTTCAGGAAGTTGTGGAGAGGGGTAAGGTCACCTCTGAGTTTCCTTTCTCCAGGCTAAACAACCCCAGCTCCCTCAGCCTTTCCTTATAGGACTTGTGTTCCAAGCCCCTCACTAACCTAGTTCCTCTCCTCTGGACATGCTCAAGCATCTCAACGTCCTTCCCAAACTGAGGGGCCAGAACTGGACACAACACTCAAGGTGTGACCTCACCTGTGCCGAGTACAGGGGAGGAATGATCTCCCTCCTCCTGCTCCCACACTGTTCCTGACACAGGCCAGGATGCCCTTGGCCTTCTTGGCCGCCAGGGCACACTGATGGCTCATGTTCAGTCTGTTGTTGAGCAGCACCCCCAGGTCCCTTTCTGCCTGGGCACTGTCCAGCCACACCATCCCCAGCCTGTAATGCTGCAGGGAGTTATTGTGGCCAAAATGCAGGTCTTGGCACTTGGACTTACTAAACTTCCTCTCATTGGACTCTGCCTATCAACCCAACTGTTCCAGGTCTCTCTGCAGAGCCCTCCTCCCTTCCAAGAGATCAACACATGCTCCCAACTTAGTGTCATCTGCAAATTTACTAATGAACAACTCAACCCCCTCATCCATGTCATCAATAAAGATATTGAACAGCACTGGCCCCAGCACAGATTCCTGAGGGACACCACTGGTGACTGGCCCCAGCTGGATGCAGCACCATTCACCAGCACTCTCTGGGCCTGGCCATCCAGCCAGTTCCAAATCCAGCAGAGTGCTCCTGTCCAAGCCATGGGCTTCCAGCTTTTCCTGGAGTGTGCTGTGGGAGACAGTGTCAAAGGCCTTGCTGAAGTCCAAATAGAAAACATCAACAGCCTTTCCTGCATCCACCAGGTGGGTGACCTGGTCATAAAGGAGACCAGGTCGGTCAAACATGACCTGCCCCTCCTAAATCCATGCTGACTTGGTCTGATACCCTGGCCATCCTGTAAGTGTTGCGTGATGACACTCAATATAAACTGCTCCCTAACCTTACTGGGTACTGAGGTCAGGCTAACTGGCCTATAATAACCAGGATCCTCCTTCCCACCCTTTTTGTGGATGGGCATCACATTGGTCATCTGGAACCTCCCCTGTAAGCCAGGACTGTCGGTAAATGATGGAGAACAGCTTCACAAGCTCATCTGCCGGTTCCGTCATCACGCTGGGATGGATCCCATGTGGTCCCATGGATTTATGAACATCCAAGCAGCTCAGCAGATCTCTGACTGCTTCCTCCTAGATAACAGGGGGACCATTCTGCTCCCTGACATCATCTACCAACCCAGGAGGACATTTGTCCTGAGGGCAAGCTGTCTTCCCACTAAAGACTGAGGCAAAGAAGAAGCTAAGCACTTCTGCCTTCTCCTCACCTGTAGTTACTGAGTTCTCTCCGGCATCCAGTAGAGAACAAAGTTTGGCATTACCCTTCCTTTTGCTGTTAATGTATTTGTAAAAACATTTTTTATTATCCTTTACAAAAGTTGCCAAATCAAGTTTGAACTGAGCTTTGGCCTCTCTAATCTTTTCCTACATGCCCTAGCAACCCGCTTAAGTGCTTCCTAGGAGACCTGACCTTCCTTCCAAAGATGATACATCCTCTTTTTATTCCTAAGTTCCTTTGAAACCTTGTTGCCCATCCAGGTTGGATGTTTGTCTCATTGCTTCATCTTTCAGCACAAAGGGACAGTCTGTTCCTCTGCCCTCAAGAGCTCTGTTTTGAAGCACGCTACATCTCCTGTACTCCCTTGTTTTTAAGGACTGCTTCCCAAGGAATTCTCTAAATAAGTCTCCTAAATAGGCCAAAGTCTGCCCTCCAGAAGTCCAATGTAAGAGTCTAATTGATGTTCCCTCTGATTTCACCAAATGTAGAGAACTCTGTGATTTCATGATCGCTATGCCCTGAGTGGTCTCCAACCACCACACCTCCCACCAGTGTTATATTGCACTAAATAGTTTATTTAGTTGTTTTTGTTGCACTGGTGATGGGCAATTTCTACTGAGCATGTTGGGTCAAGTAGATGGGTTTTCCCCCTCATTACATGGTCTCCCCCTCACATCCCCCCCTGTTATACACACCTGGCCTGTCCCGTAGGTAATTCGCCCCTCCCCAATGGCATCCCATTGGCTCCGGTCCTCTCTCCCCCACCCCCATCCCCTAGGGTATAAAACCTCCTGTGTGAGAGTTCCCCCCTCTCTTTTCTACCTGGGTGACCGCATCACTTGTGTCTTGCACCAAGCCAATAAACAAGATACTTGCACCCACGTGGAGAAGAGCGCCTCTTGTCTTTTACCTTCGTTTATGTGGGTCCGTGTGGGCTAGAGTCTTAAGCTAGCCGGATTGGACTCATATAAGGCCCAGGAAAAACACGGATTACCGCACACCAGCCCATCCCCATTTGCAAACAAGAGGTCTAATATAGTTCCTCCCCTGGTGGGCTCACTCACCAGCTGTGACAAAAAGCTGTCCTCCACACACTCTAAGAACTTCCTGGACTGCCTTTTTAACGCTGTATTAAGTTCCCAGCAGATGTCTGGTAGGTTAAATTCACCTACAAGAGCAAGGGCTGGTGATCCTGAAACATTCTCCAGCTGCTCATAGAATAAGGTGTCCAGCTCTTCTTCCTGGTTGGGTGGATGATAGCAGACTCCCAGTAGGATGTCAGCCATGCTGGCCTTTCCCTTAATTCTTACCCATAGGCATTCAACATCGTCGTCATTAGTTTCAACACCCATGACATCAAAAGTTTCTCTAATACAAAGGGCCACCCCTCTACCTCTTCTCCCCTTCCTGTCTCTCCTGAAGAGCTGGTAGCCACGTGAGTCATCCCATCACATTTCTTTGATGGCAATTACATCATAGCTCTGCTGCTGCACCACGGCCTCCAGCTCTTGTTTGTTACCCATGCTGCATGCATTAGTATACATGCACTTCAGCTGGGCTTCTGATTTTGCCCCTAACTCAGGCTTACCACTCTTGGGCCTGCTTCCAGAGAGCCCAGCTGCATCCCCTTCCCCCTTCAAACCTGGTTTGAACAGTGAAGGAGGGATGGCTGTGCAGATAAATGTGCATTATTCTGTGCTGCCGTATGGCTGTCCCATATGAGCTAGAAGGGATAGAGGCTCTAAAGCACCCCAAATCCTCAGGGCTGCTGTGTGCTTGCAGAGCACTTTAACAAAGGGCAAAAGAATAGTGAAGCAAATGAACCACACAAAAGCTTTTACATGAGAAGAGAGTAAAATAAAAAGGAAAAAAAAAAGAACAGTTTGGAGATGAGTTAATTGGAGATTATTGGCAACATAAGCCAACACTGAATGAGCAAGGCTTTCAGAAATCAAGTTAATATGCAGAGTGCTGAACACCGATCAGAGATCAATGTAGAAACAATAGATTTTAGTGGGTACTCCTTGATCTGGAGGCCTCTGGATTGCTTCTAAATAGCTGCAGAATATCTTTATTAGAAACACAGGTATAATCCATTTAATCAGGACCTATATATCTACTAGAAAGCCTTTAGGGTTCTGATATTAAAAAAAAAATAAAAGGCCAACAAATGAAAACCAATAATATCCAAAGACCAAGACCTATTGAGACCCTTGCCATATTACTTAACGGGGATATTGTAATAGTGCTCATCAAAAAAAAAGCAATATGAAGGGATTTTAAACCAAGATAAACTTACTTGCCCTTTGTCATGAGACAAGAATAATGGGACAGTAGATGAAACTGAAAGGAAATAAATTCAAGCTGATAAAAGGGAGGATTTTTTTTATACAATGCATAATTAGTCAAACTCACCACCATAAGATTTCACTGAGACATAGAGCTCAGAAAGAAAAAAAGTCATTTATATGGATAATGAGAACATCTTTAGATAGGATGAAAAAGAAAAAAAGATTATAAAGAGTACTGCATTGTGGCATAAATCAAGCATCCGCTTAAGGTAGAAGGCATTAAGAAATGGTACAGGACAGGTATGACCATCACAGAGATTATTAGTATCCTTTATGAGAATGAAACATTATCCAAAGCATGAAGGCACATACTCATACTTTTGATGTATTTTATTTGTCAAATCTTCTAGGTTCATAACCTCCAGGTATACAAAATAACGACTGTAAGACTCAGTAGATATTAAGAAGCAGAAAATATTTGGGCATCAAATAAGGAAGAGTTTGACAACAAGGGGATCAGGGAAAACCCATACTTGATTGGCCTCATTCTTTCTGCATTAACAAGCGGCTGCAAAGTCTGTGAATTTTAGCACAGCTGAAGTTTAACTGCTCCAGCCTTCTGCTTCTGCCTCAGTGGATTCTGTTTCCATCAGCATCAATGGAATTGGAATAAGGCTTTAGGGCAAGCATTTAGCATAGACTTAAAATCTACAGTTTTATTTGAGCAACTTCTCTGGGGGTATTGACTAGTAAATCTTTGAAAAAGCATTTTATAAATGTCAGCTTTTCTTATATTACGTGGTGGTACTTAGCTGTTTAAGAAATTATTATTCTAGTTCTGACTTGCAGGATGATGAATCATTGGGTGACACACCAGTGTGCTTTTAACACTGTTGTGTTTGCATCAGGGGATGGTTGGGTTCTGCAGAAGATAAAGACAGGCCAGAACCTTCACTCAAGTGTAGATCTGTGGTTCAGCCACAGATCTGTGTAAGGGTTTCATTATTTCCTGTTTTTCTATTTTGGGATTCCTGCTGTGGCCTAAAATGGAGGATATTATACTTGTGGCTTAAGGTTATATTTAAGAACTTCTTCAAGGACCAGACGTGCAACACACAGAACCTGTGAACACGGTTGAAGAAGATCCTAGGCATGTGTTTGCAGTAGCAGGAGGCAAACAGCCAAACAGCTAAGTGGGTTCAGCCAGGAATGTCCAGCTTAAGTTTACTTATTGGGGTTGCAGGAGGCAGCACTAGAGCTGACCATGTCAGCTTTATGAAAAAGGAAGAGTAATGTGCTGCATGGTGGAAAGAAACAAAAGCAGTGTCTGGAGGAAGAAGTAGTACCAGCAGAACATCTGGAGTTCTAACTAAGAGCAGAAAGAAGGTGCCTATGTAAATACTGGAAGCAATTGAATTTCAATGGTCCAAGTGTTTACTAACTCTTTTCTATCTTTGGACAAAAGAGAAGCCAGAGAAAACAGCAATCTTTTGAGCTTTCAGCCCCATTTTGCAAATCAGATACATGGAAAGTGAGCCATCCAAAATTTCAATCTGCTATGATTCATTCCTCTCTAATTTTGATTTATGATGATATATCGTGTGCTTCATGATATATGGTGTGAGAATGAGATGCCTAGTCTAGAACACTTGGGTGGGTGGGTTGGAGAAATCTTTTTTAAAATAAGTCATATTCAGAATAATCTTAAGAAAGTAAGGCATGTCAATCCATTCTTAAAAATTTGCTTTCACAGGAGAGAAAAAACATAGAAATATATGTACAGATACACATAAAATACCCACCCAGAATTAAGGCTTTAAGCTCAGTTTGGTAAGCTATTGGCCAGTTACTTTGAATTTCAAAAATTTTACTAATGTCGAAGTCAATGTGTGGTTTAGTGGTTTTCTTGTACACTTTAAATTAGACATAAACCTGCTGAATCAGCAACAGAATGTTTCTTTTTTTCTTAGCTGACATTAATAATCATGTTTTAGGTCACTGGCTTTCCCACCCACCACAAGTGTTTGCATCTCTCACAAGAGAAACGGAGAGTTCTAAGTGCATCTGTAGACATCTCAGATCTCAGAATAGGAAGCTAGAAGGGAGCTAGGATTTTGACTCCTCATCCTAGTTTCTCTTTCTAATACCACCACCCTTCCTCCTAATTCAAGCCTATCTGGATTGCACATCATGGGGTTCACAAAAAAAGTATGCTTCATACAGAATGAATGTCCTTTAAGGTGCTATCTCCTTTCAGAGATGTGTCTGCTTCTTCTACTGACCACACTTCGACCAGTTAAAACAATGCAGTCTTCAAATAGCTTTTTTGCCCACTTGGGTAAATTTTCTTAGTCTTGTGTTTATTTAACTGTGCACAGTATATTCCTCTGTAATACTATATGTTGCAATTAGAACACCTTGTGGGTTGGGAAGGCTGAGTTTCTTTCTTCTTCTGTTGTTTCAAAAGTAAACAGGTTTACCAGTATTTTCTATGTTGTCCTGGAAACCATTCTTGCATTCATAGATTTAGAATAACTGCCTCTGTATGTATACCTTTGAGTAAATGTCAATGTGCATAGAAGTTTGCATATATACATATGTAGAATTAGTTCTGTGAACAGATACCTGTTTGATTAACCATGTTTCCCTTATTTTTCTTTTTATCTCTCTGAGACATCAGTGACACATCAGGATATGACTAACAAGCTCCACACAGAAAAGCAGTATTTTATCTGTAGTTGTTCATCAAAGAAATCTGTTCCTTGCAAACAGGTCACTGCAATAAACAGCATTAGGCAGCATATATGATTAAACTGGTTTTGTTGGTAGAATATATTTATCTGACTTTCTTTTTTTCCAAGGGATTTGCGAGCAGCTCTTTTTTTAAACTTTTGTCAAAATGTAATCACTCTGTTTCTATCCAAATGTTATGTATTGTTCTAAGAGTATTTTTCACTGATAAAGAGCTTCTCAGGTGTTTTTTTATGTGCTTATCTTGCAATATGAAGAACCTGTTATTGTTCAATACTGAATAGTGGAGATAATACCCAATTTCCAAACCTTCAAGCGGAGCTCCATCTTGTACTCAGTGAGTAGAATAAGATATACATGACAATTGGCATTTCACATACCTTTATCTACAGTTTTTCCACCCAGTCATGAAGTTGTACATAATACTTCTAGAGAGATGTGAGAAAGGAAGGAAGAAGACTGAAATTAGAACCAAACAAAAAAAAACACCCCCACAAAAGTAAAATATTTTTCTTTTTTCTTCTGCTATAGCTTTCCAATAATTATGACAGAGTGATGTATTCTGAAATCAGAGACTACCATTTCAAAGAAAGAAACATAACCAGCATTCTTCTGTGTTCCTTCTAAGGCATCAGTGATCTTAAAAATAAATAAAAGGTCATTATCTGACAGTTTCTAAAGGCTTGAATTTATCAGGATCAGACACAGTCCTGCTGGGAAGGAGGGCGAAAAAAGTCTGTCTGCATTCTTTCATAGCTTCATGGGTTCATGCTAAGTATGACTGGTTGGCATAGGAATTTCTGCTTCCATGATATCCCCTATGAATAATTGACAATGAAGGGTCTCACTGAAGTATGCTGGTGTAAAGACCTATTCATGAAGTGTTCCAGCTTGTATTCCACCTGAGTGCACAGTCTGGCCCACTGCTGTTATTATTAAAGCCTGTGAAAGCAAAGCCTGTCATTCTGAGACCATGGGACAGAGAGGACAATGTGGTACCAGCAGAAACCTTGGCACCCTTTGTGAGGTTGAAGCGACTTGGGACAAAGATGATAATGCAGACTTTGAGACCTTTGCTTTTCCAAGTTCTGCTGGCTGGTGACTGAATTTAGCAATCTGTCCAGTGTCCTATGTGAAATTTTAGCATTTAGTCTCCACCCAACTTTTGAACAGGCACAAAAAATTACTACCCTGTGTCCTTGTTGGTGATCACAGCAGGGAGGCTGAATGACAGAATCACAAAATGGATGAGGTTGGAAGGCACCTCTGAAAGTTATTTGGTCCTACCCCACTGGTCAGGCAGGTTCACCTGGAGCCTGTTGCCCAGGAACATGTCCAAACAGCTTTTAAATATCACCAAGTGCGGAGATTCCACAACCTTTACAGGCAACCTCTTGTAGTGCTTGCTCACCCTACAGTAAAAAAAAGGGTTGATATTCTGATAGACCCTTCTGTATTTCAGTTTCTGCCTACTGCCTCTGTTCCTGTCACCAGGTGCCACTGAATACAGCCTCCCTTTTTAATCTTTTCACCCTCCTTTTGGGAATTTTCAGACATTGATAGATAGATTGTAGACACTTGTAGCCTCTGAGCCTTTTGTTCTCCAAGCTGAACAGTCCTAGATCTCTAGCTCCTCCTCACAGTTCAAATACTTGTCCCCTAATCCTCTTTGTAGCTTCATTTTTGATTGCTTCAAGTATGTCCATGCCTGTCTTGTCCTGAGAAGCCTAGAACTGGACACAGCACTCCAGGTGTGGCCTCACCAGTGCAGAGCAGAGAGGAAGGGTCCCTTCCCTTGACTTTCTAACACTTCTCCTAATGCAGCCCAGGAGAACAGGATATATGACCATGAAGATTTGTTCTGGCCTCTCACTCAAAACCCTGATCTTTTCTGAACAAAGATGCTGGCAGTACTGCATGCTGAAGCCTGGACTGCCATTCTCTGTTAGTTAAACAGCCATTCTGCTGGTAAACACAGAAAGTCAGTCTTTAGGCTTGTCAGTCCAATATCTGCTCAAATCTAGGTTCTCTTTTTCTTCCTTTTCCATAGAGAGGCAGAACCTTGGCAATGACCATTCACACAAACTCTGTCTTGACATCCACACCCCCACTGGGTTTGCACACAGGAAACAGCAGGAATGGTGCCAAAATTAATCTGGCACACCAGATAAAAACAGCTGCTATTGTCCAAATGGTATTAGAATAATCCTCATTCCTTCTATAATGCCCCATAGTCTAAGGCACTTATGTATTTAAACCTGAACTTTTAACCACAGGAAGAAAAACAGCCCGACATAGAAGTATTACAAAGGAATATTTCTTTGTTTCTATTTTTCATGTTTTGGAAGATATTTGATTAATTTGATTGAATGAGTTGTTGTGATATATCTAATCTGTAAAGATTATAAATCAGAAGTATTTTTTAACCATAATAATACCTATTCTACTAGCACTGGTACTTATGCCATTTGGTTTCGCACTACAATCTCTTGATTTAAATTTTATGTATTTATCTGTGTATCTTTCATGTTTATACACAAAGCTTGCTTACTCAGCTAACACACAACCCAAAATGAGGTAGTTCTGCAAAGTGATGAAAGCACAAAATTATTTCAGCCTGATCTGTAGCTCACATCTTAGTACAGAAACCATGCCTAATGAATTTTTCTCTCCCAGCATAGCCCCTGGTAAACCAAACATCAGCAAAATGTTGCTGATTGCAATAAACTGGCTCTATCTTCTAGTGAACCTTAAGCTTTCATTCAGTCTCACATAAAGTGTGTATGGATCAGATTTTATAAAGAGTGCATGACCTAATACTTAACAATAACAGAAAAAAAACCCCATGGCTCATTTTACTGGCTATTCAAAACAAGACATAGCATAAACCTATTGTCCTAGTTTCAGCTGGGTTAGAATTCCCTTTCTTCTTAGTAACTGGTACAGTGCTGTGTTTTGGATTCATTACTAAAATAATGATAACTTGATGATGTTTTGGTTGTTGCCCAGTGTTTATTCTCTACATCAAGAACTCTCAGTACCCGTGATCTGCCAGCCAGCAGGTACAGAAGACCTGGGAGGGAGCACCACCAGAACAGAGGACCTGAACTGGCCAAAGGGATATTCCATACCACGGAATATCATGATCAGTATATAAACTAGGGGAGCTGTCTGGGAGGGGCCAGTCTGGCCATCATTTGTCAGCTGGTGGTGAGCAATTGTATCTGGCATCACTTGTATTTCTTAGATTTTATCTCCCTCTCCCTCTCCCTTTTCTCTATCAATAATGAGAATATTAATAAAAATATTTTACTTTTTTCAATAACGAAACTGTTCATATCAATCCAGGAGGTTTATTTTTTTTTCTCTGATTCTCCTCCCCATCCTAACATGGGGTAGTGAAGTGTGTGAACAGCTGCATGTTGAAGTTTGTGATTAAACACCTGAGAAGTTCCTATTTGCCAGGGGTGTGTAATATCTGGGCTCAGAGAAAACAAAAATTACACCTTTTATTCAAATATTTTTTTTCAATTTAGATAGGACAATACGGTATTTTAAGTGTTGGACTTGATGACCCTTGTGTGTCCCTTCCAGTTCAGAATATTCTGTGATTCTGTGATCTTGCTCATGTAATGGAAAACCAAGGCAAAAAAAAAGCCCTTAGACTCAGTAAATTTTATAAATTTCTGTATTAAGCAAAACAATCAATGAGAAATATATTTTAACAAGAAACATCCATTTACCCACTTCCACCATGGTGTTCTTGAACATCAAGCTGTTGCTTTACTCACTGTTCAGCATCACTCAAGCATTTTCTGTTATAATAGAGCATGCAATCTATCATTCAAAAAATTGTAATCAAGATTTACAGATTATGTCCCTAAAACTCAGCACAAGAATTTAAAATAATCAATTGGTATTTAATTAACATACAATTGCTGCTCTAATACGGAATTAAATCCTCTTAAAGTGTGTCCATAATTCCCACTAGAGTGGTAATGTCCTGAGAGTGGAAGAAATACCCTGTGATCATTAGAAGAGTATTGAAAATTATGGAGTTTTTGTCAAGAGATTAAGCTCTTCCAGAATCTATTACACATGCAAAAAAAAAAGGCACTTTAGAACAGAAATGAATTATGGTACTTCCTTCCAATCCTTTAAAAATACATTTTTTGAATAAACATATTATCTCACCATTCTTTCCAAGGAATGTACCAAAGACTTCAGCATTGTATTTTTTTTATAAAATATGGCACTGGAAACTGCTTAGGAAAAATGATGCTGACACAATTTTTGTCAAGTTAGTTGCAGCATCTGTCCTATGAAGACAGGCTGTGAGAGTTGGGGTTGTTCAGCATGAAGAAGAGAAGGCTCCAGGGTGACCTTACAGAGACCTCCTAGCCCCTGAAAGGGACTTTAAAAAGGCCAAAGAGGGACTTTTTCACAAGGGAATATATTGATATGACAAGGGGGAATGGCTTTAAACTGAAAGAGGATAAGGTTAGATTAGATATTAAGAAGAAATTATTTATTTTTAGGTTGGTAAGACACTGGAACAGGTCATCCAGGGAAGTCCTGGGTGCTCCATCCCTGGAACTGTTCATAGACAGGTTGGATGGGGTTTTGAGCAAAACTGGTTGGGTGGAAGTTGGGGTGACCCTGCCGATGGGAAGGTAGTTTGGTACTAGATGACCTTTAGGCCCCTTCCAATCCAAACCATTCTATGATTCTATGAAAATCTAGAAAAAATACTAGCTGCAATGAGCAAAAAAGAAACCAAACATTTTCGGGAGACTTTTCCTTCAATTTTTCAAAGAGAAATGGTTGGGAGAGTACTAATAAAAATAATTTCAGGGAATACCCTCCGTTGTTTCTTTTGAAAGAAGTCAAACATTATCTTATAATTGGTTATTTAGTGAATGAAATAAAGATTTATGATATACACAGGCTAATTTTACCAACTTGTCACATCACAGTCAGAATCTTCAAAAAAGAGCAGATTTAGGAGGAGAGTAATAGTTGTCCTGAACTTTTCTGTTGTGCTGAAGAAAGGATTAATCAAAGCTGGGATTGTAAATTCAGCTCTTGACTAAGGGAAATGTATGTATTCAGCTCAATTCATGGCAGCACTTTTTGTGATGGTACCCAGCTTCTTCCAAGCTGTGGTTTCCTCACTGGTAGTGTGATCCTTCATATTTAGTTGGCTGTTCACTAACTTTTTTTTTTTTTTCCCCCTAAAGACTTTGTGATTTTTCAGTGCCTTTATAAACCTAGCACTTACGATCTCCTGAGGCAAAGATTTCTATGATCTAATTACTTAGAATGTGCAGCAGTGCTTCCATTTGCTTAGCCTCACTGCCCAGTCATTGTACAGGATTAACTTTTAGTCTGGCTGCTGTATTACATTATCACAGTGTTGTATGTTTTGTCACCTGCGATTTTAAATGCATTATTTCAGTGGGGGGCTGAATAACAGTTCTAAAGACTGATCCATTCCAAACCAAAAGATTTTGTACTAGAAATGAGTATTGCATTTCAAAAAGTAGAATATGCATTGGTTAAACATTTGCAGTATTTCATGAAGTCACTGGAGTTCCATGTTGCTAGTGCTGTTCCACAGGTCTCATATGGAGGAAAACTCTTTTGTTACATATTCCTATGATTTTGTGTTTGAATATCTATCAGAAAAAAATCAGAAAAAAAAAATCTAGGTAAGTATCAAATTCAAAGGCATAATTCTGCAATGCTTAAATCAATTGTTCCTAGTACCAGATCCAGGATTCTTTTTAATGTGGGTTTTTTTTTTTTTTTTGTTTTTTTTTTTTGATCTAGGTCTTTTTTTTTTTTTTTTAAATATCCCAAGTGATATATAAATACATCTGAACCAGTATTTGTACAATAGCTATGTGCCCTTCTAGCTGATAGATGAATATTCTGTTTCTTGAACTGTTTTCATTCTTACATAAAATGGCTCTCAAATGCATGCCTGTGTGTGGGTCTAGATCTGTATCTGTATCCATATATTTATATTTTTATATATACACATGTAACCCCTTCCCTTGTCCTGCTAACAGTTGTTTTAAGGTCCATGAGTAAAATTTGCCTGAAAGTGAAAAGCACCAAGGAGGACTATTCTCTGGAATTTTTTATCTGAACTGCTGCCTAGGTATACCCACCAGGAAATTTCTTATTTTTCATTCTCATCTCCTACAGAAATAACACAGGGTGATGATCACATCTCAATATTTGGAGCTACTTAATTCTGACTATATTTTGCAGAAGAAGGTGCTTGTCAACTAATTAGAATTTCCAGAATTTTGTAAAAACAGGCGTGACCAAACAAAGGAAGAAAATCCTAATAATTTTCTAGCAAAAATGCAGAAACGAGCTGGGCTTTATCAAACATGGAACAACCAATCTGGGAGAGAGGATACATGCTTTTACTATAGAAAAGATTCAACTGGAGCTTATTCAATCTTAAACTCCAAAGCTGCTCAAATGCACGTGAACTTTTTGAAAAATCATGCTCCTTATTACACCAGGACAGATATTATTGTTGCCATGAAGCACTATTAAAAAAAATATTATGTATATGCCTTATATACATGCACACATATGCACAGACCAATAAGGACACATTCATGTATATGCACAGAGAGAAACTTTGAGGCTTTATTCCCTGATCTTTTCATATTGCCATTAATTTTATTTGGAGCTCTTCAGTGAATAATTCTATTCGACATAATGATAGAGTATTTTAATCTTGGAAATTGTTAAAATGAAGGTTAGCACATGAAAGAAAAAACCCATAATAGTAAACAAAATGAAATTTTAATTTTTAAATATTTTTAAAATTTATTAAAATATTAATAAAAAGAATATTTTTAGGACACCAGATTTGATTAATGAAACCCCAAATTTGATTAATGTCTTTAACTTATTATTCTTCTCAGCTTTATTTTTTTTCTTTAATGTATTTATGTTAGGTGCATCAGCTATATTATAAGTTAATTCCATCACTCAGTACCTTCTTGATCTAATAATTGATTTCTGAGTTCAATTTCTATTTATATATATTTTCTTTGTCATTTAAACTTCATTCTACTTGACCTGAAAGCTCAACAAGACAATCAGTCTTAACTGAGAAGAAGGGCATGCTAGACAATACAAATTTTAGACAGATGTACAGCTCATTAGGTAAAAAACCTGCCTGGATTGCTGAGCCCAAACTGTGATGGTGAATGGAGTTATAATCTTCTGGTGACTGGTAAAATGTGGTGTTCCCCAGAGTTCACTCTTGTAGCCAGCTCTGTATAATATCTTTGTCAATGACCCAGATGAGGGGATTGAGTGCTCCCTCAGTGAGTTTGCAGATGACAGCAAGTTGTGTGGGAGTGTTGATCTGCTGGAGGGCAGGAAGGGTCTGCATGGGGATCTGGACAGGCTGGATCGATGGGCTGAGGCCAGTGGTGTGAGGTTCAGCAAGGCCAGGTGCTGGGGCGTGTACCTGGGTCACAGAAAACCCAGGCAGTGCCACAGGCTGGGGAAAGAATGACTGGAAAGTTGCTCCATGACAAAGAACCAGGGATGACAAATATTGGAATAGGATGCCCAGGAATTTGGTTGAACCACCATCCCTGAAGGTTTTTAAAAGACATTTAGATGTGGCACTTTGTGACATGGTTTAGTGGTGAACTTAATAGTGCTTGGACTTGTTACCTTAGAGATCTTTATCAGCCTAAATTGTAGGGTTTTGTGCTAAATTTGAGGCTTGAACAATTTGCAAAACTGATTTTTCTGATGTTATGTGATGAAATCTCTACTTGTTCTTTAACTCTTTTTTCTTTAGCATGGACACCTCTATACTACTTCATATTTTTTCTACTGTGCTATCTGACTGTCTTCAAATAGGTATTTACTTTTAGCTAGAAAGTACATCTATTTCATTCATCCTCTCTTGGGTATGGATGCTTTATTTCTTTTACAGATATGATGTATTATATATCTTGACTCTTAAAGAGTAGATCAGAAAGGGCATTGTGAATGCAGAAAAGTAGATGAGGTTGCATCTGACTCAGATATTCTAAAGATTCTTCCTACAGCCTTGAATAAGGCCTGAAAAAAAACCCCAAATTCTTCTTCTTCTCTTGAAATATAGACCACATTAATAAAATGTTTATTTGGTTTTGAGTATCACTTCCTGTCCCCAGTCCTTGTTACTAATTTTTTAACTTAGGTAATCCTAGAGTTTTATCTTTCTGGAAATCTTAAACCAATATTTTATAGAATGGGTGATTAGATATACTTGGTGGCATCCCATGTTGCTTTAGCAGGATATAAATTTATTTATCTTTCTGCAGGGTAATGTCATCTGATTACGAAGCAGCAGTTGCGTGCGTGTTTAAAATGTCATTTTTGTTGTCTCTTAGTCAAAAACTAGGCCACCTATTTTTTAATGACAATGAACACGGCAACAGCACACTCTGTGAATAAGCACTGTGCTATTTTTGTTCAGTTTATAGGATGGAAGTCAAGCAAAATGAAACATGCAATGTTCAGATGATAATAAGAGAGAAACCACATGAAGGCTTTAGATTTTTTCTTTTCCTGTTGAATATTGTCAAACTAGATAAAACCTTTAGCCTCTAGAAAGTAAAAGAACTAATTAGGCCAAACCCAAAATTCTATGTTAGTGCAATAGGCTAAAAAAAATAAATACTTCTACCTTGGCAAAATGACAAATTTTTGTTTGCAGATTGTAGTGATTTTACTCTAGGTATGGTTGATATAATCCGGTCTTTCAATTAAAAGTTAACTTTTGTTCAGTTGTCAAAGAATAACCAAATTATTGTGTCTGACATTTTTATTTTGTTCTATTTTTTACTAGCTTTATAACACTGAATCACATAATTTCTGACAAATGTCAACATCTTACAACTTCACCTAGATTTTGGCTCTTTTCCAGCACACATGGTCTAGTTTAGGTGTCATATTAGAGAAAATCAGGTTCTGCACAGAGTATCCAGCCAAGTGCACTACCCTTATTCCCAACTGCTAAATGTTGACACTTTCTTATATGTATATCAGGTTACTGTTTAAAACAATGTCCTTGGGAATTATCAGCAAACATTACTTTCTGTTATACAGTAATATTATACATGGGGGACAATTATTGGAAGTGTTATGAACAGATGGTGCAGAAGGAAGGATAGTGTTCAATAATGAAATATAATGGGACAGTACACTACACAACCATGTTAAAAATCTTCCACCTTCTTGACACCTGAGGAATAAAATTCAGTTATTATTTGTGAATCTATATTTGCATGGAAAAACACTGTTTTTCATTAAAATGCCTTCATTTTGGAATCTTTCTGTAACAGATCATTATTTTCCTGGCTTTAGAGGGCAGTTATAGATACCCACTTGTATATGCAGGTGTTCACCAAGGAGAGCTCATGATGAGTCCTTCCTGTTTTTTTCTTTGCTTCTGCAGTCCTTTTAGCCAAGAGTTTATGATAAAAGAGCCCAAAAACCTTCTACCAGAAAATTACTTTCAATCCTAGGATTTTTTTTTTCATTTTAAATTACAAGTAAAATGAACTGAGTTGGTCTTAACAGCTCTAAGTGAGCTAATTATCCCATTGAATTTTAATCTCTCTGAATGAAACTACTAAAAAAAAAAAGTCACAGCTGGCTGAAAGGGGATTTACCTAGTCTTGAACTCTCAATAATATAAGTGCATTTTAGAAGACATCATTCAGTAGTTTAACATGATAGGTGAATATTACCCGAGAGTCACCTGTCATTTAGACCACCCATATCAGATAATTAATGTGAAATACATCTCTGTCTTCCTATTTTCCCTTCAGGTCCATGTGACTTCCCATACTGAAGTATTAGGGAGCTACAGATTCTTATAATGTTGTACTTCTATTTCATTAACAGAAAATGAAGAATAAGATCTTTAAGTTATCAGATTTCACAATGCCTTTGAGTCTCTGTTTCGGAACCTTCTGTATTTTCCAAAGGGCTGACTTTGAACAAATAGCTTTGAAAGAGCTCAGAGGGAAGGAACAAACTTCCCCAAAAGACTAGAAAAATATATATTTGAAAAAAAACATTTCTCACATATCTGTCTCATGGACTATAAAGTGACTTTAAAGGACTGTTTGAACAAAATTAAGTATTTCCAATTTTGATAAAAATTGTAGGAGAAAAATTATTAAAAACTATGTTGGAAAACTAAAGGAATGTTAATATCTCTAACAGACCGACATTTTTGAGTCAGTTTTAAAATGGGAGTGGTATGAATAACCATCTAATTTTATCCAAATCTATACAGTCATTCAGAATTGTTAAAAATGCATCAGACATCTCCTTCCATCCAGTAAATACAAAGTTGCTGTGATGTAGCTGATAGTTTGGATTCAAGTTAAAATCTTAAATAGAGAAAGCCTCTCTTAAATTCATCAACTTCTTAAAATAAATTTTTGGGTTTTTTAAAATATAGTTATAAACCTAATGCAGTATCAGTCCCCTCAGAATACATATGATTTAAGATTATTTTTAGTGTCTGTATAACCATAAAGTGCTAATCCCTACAGCAGGACTGAGTTTTTCATCTCTTATTGAGTGATACAGGGCTTTAAGAAACTCCTGCTATTCTTAGATATAGAAGCCAGGTACTGGTTATTAATTATGGCTAAGCCTCATAAATTTCAGCTTTGAATTAGAATCTTTCAGCATTAGGTGTTTTACTGAACACGTCATTAAATAATTTAAACTAAATATTTGAGAATCTTGTGGAATGTTGGCACCTGAAATCTCTGGCTGGACTTGCCCTATAATTTCCTTTCACTTTTCTGCTTTTCACTGTACAGCTATAACAAGGTGAAAACCAGCTCTAATTGACTGTCTGCCATCCTCCAGCCAATGTTTTGACAGGTGCAAGCTTCCTACAGGTGGTCTACCAGGAGTCTACCAGGAAAGATGCTTGGCTTTTGGGATCTGCCGTGGAGCAGAGTATGCTTTTCAAAGGACTCACTCAACTGATGTGGACCCAGCTCTTCACAGCACAACAAAGACAATCTTCCAGGTGGCTCATGGAGTACTTGATGATGAAGAGTATACTTCCCCTGAATTCAATTTCCATACACACTCAAACCTTCCAAATGTTATCATGGGTTTGTCCAAGGCAGGATGAGAGCTGTAAATAAAATAACTGAGGAAACCAAATTTTCCTGAAAAATCTCAATGTGGTTGGTTGAAAAGTTTTTGTTTGGTTTGGGTTTTAACTGATACTTTTCTCTAAACATTAAAGAAAATGAAACATAATCGTTACAGTGGTACTAGCTCAGAATATATAATTCAACCAGTCTTGTGGCTTTGAAAGGAAGAATTAAAAATTTATTTGTGAATTAATACTTTTCATTTATGCATTGCATCTTCTAACCCTGTTATTTGCAAGATGCAATTCATATTTATTAATATGTAAGTTTTTTATGAAAATAACTGTAACAAGAAAATTTATGAAGAAAAATGAATGAAGAAAACTTCTACTGAGGTTTACTGGCTTATCCTTTATTGTTCTTCCATATGTATTATAGATGAAACACAAACAAATGGGCAATCAATTTTTTTCTTCTCTGATATGATACAATGCAAACATTTTCTTTTCATATGTCTTTCAAAAACATGTTTATTATCAAAAAAGTTTTTTTTTTTTCCTATAGCAGGAAGTGTATTTTAAGCATCTCTTTGTCTTATATTCTGAAAATCATATTTATTTGAATCTGTGACTCTTTCTCTGGATCAGATCCAGAAAGAGAAAAAATTGGTTTTGGCTTGACACTAGTTAAAGCTTTTTAAGTAAGTAACATTCTGATTCTGCTGCTGAAAAATGAGAAGACGAAAGCCAGATAGTTTCTCATGATGATCTTTTCCTTCATGGGACCTTAACGTCCCTTGGAACTGAATGCAATGAACAGATAAAAATTCCCCCACAGAATATCCAGCTGGGAAACATATGCTTCATGCTACCTCTCCAAATCAAAATTAAGATCAGAGAGAAGTAGCAATGGAGTCTACTGGGAGATGAGTTCAGATCTGAAAAGATGGGCAGGAGTAAAGAAAATGTGCTGAGAATGTAAGGAAATTTCATACATATACAACCATCCTTGGAGAAATTTTGTTTTTAATATATAATAAACTTCAAATTTGAATTTCAGAACATTGCATTTACAAAATTGCTCACACAGGGAACAAAAGTATAAATGACAGAATGTTGCTTCTGCAAAAAAGTATTTTTCATACTGTTTTCTTTTTTCATACATATATATTTACACCCATCTTAAGGTGCAACTACTGAGAAAATTCTAGAAATACACCCATAAAATACCAATAAACAAGACCATAATGAGGACTTCTAACCAAAGTTTATCTCTTAGAATTTTTTCACCGTATAGAGTCCACTGTACTGAGACCATGTAGCTCTGCATTTATGGGATTACATATTATCTTAGTGGTTAAATATGCTTTAAGCTCTAGCAATAATAGTACCATCAAGAAGAAAAATTACTTTTTTAATTTCTGTTTTTATCAGTGAAAGAAAATATTTAAAATATACATTTTTCATTTAGATGCAAAGACTATAAGTTTTTTATTAATTTATTCCTTTTCTCCTGTCCCACACTTCTCATCTGTTCTGAAATATCTTATGTATTGCTATAATTTTAATTTTATTGTAAGAGAAAGCAGGTGTCATAAAATAACTTACATTTCATAGATATTGGGTTTTTTTTAATATATTATATAACATGTATTACACTAGTCTTTTTAAAGTTCTTTTGTCCTTTCTAGATTTCATATGCACTTAGCAGGAAAATCTCTGGGCCATTACACTAATTGTCAACGAGAAAAGTGAGAAAACTAGGCAAACAGCACAACTTGCATGAGAAGAGTGGAATTAATGTCAAATTTAAGTTTCGTCACAAACTCCATTTAGGGTATTTAAGATTACTCCAAATGCATGATATCAAGAATGCAAATGTATTTGAATAGGAATGTGTTTGTTTTCCATGAAAGTAATGAGATACTGCATAATATTCTTTTAATGCAGAATTATTAGGTGTATTCGTGTTGCTATTACTAATATTTTTCAGAAAAAAATATTTCTGAGGTAAAAGAAAAAAACAAAAAAACTTCCCTGTGGAATGACCAGATTTTAGTGGCTGAAAGGGAACCTCTACTTAATCTTGCCTTGTTCTGCTGTATACAGCTACCTCAGAACCACAGTCAGGCCAAGAGCTCCATGTAAGCACTTTTTTAAGGCTATTCTGAATGTTACTATTGCTGGCTGTTTCCTTGAGAAAAAGAAGTAATAGCAAAACTGCTGTGAAATCAGAAGAAGCTGTCTTGATCTAAAAAATGGAAATCACTCAGTTATACAATTGTCTTAAAACCACTTTTCAAAGGAAGATTTTTTTTGACAGTGGTTTTGTTTATGAGCAAATTTGAAAGTTCACTTTCACCAGACAAAAATTTGATTTCCAGAGGGTATTAATAGTTATGCAGAAAAGAGATGTAATGTATCATAGAAAGCACTGCATTCCCTAATTTATGATTTTATAATTTTCTCCTGAACATTTATATGTAGCTATTATGCACTGAATTTTGCACTACATTATCTGTTTGTTGTTTGCTATTTATTTGCCCACTCAGCAGGGTACAGATTGTATGTGGGTGTACGTTCTTGCATTGTGACTGCACAGCTTGTTTGTGGAGGTTTGCAGCTATCCCAGGACAGGCTCGTGGAGTCAGTGGTACACAAGAGCTGGCACTGTGCAAATGAGCCAGTTATAGTCCCAGCTCTGGGGAAGGTGTGAGAGAGTGTCCTGTCAGTGTCTCTGCCTCATTCTGCCATTAGTATATTTCAGAGAAGTGATGGAAATCTAGATCATCCTGCTAGAAAGCTCAGTTTTCTGTCCCATTCTGGAAAATAGTTTGTCTTCTGAAGGTCATTTTTATACCTGGAGGCCTCTGCATGTGTCATGTACCTCTTACATGAATTGAGTCCTCCATGGATTAGTTTTGTGGAAAGAACATGATTTTATCCAAAAAATGAATTTTGAATGAGTTTTTTGAGGAGCCTCTCAAGGTTTCTAGAGCAGATTATACAGGTCATATTTTATGCTCAAATGAAATTGTGTTTTTTGTACTTATGTAGATATTTATTAATGACACCTAAGTGAAGAGATGAAATTTCTACACCTCCTTTCTTTAGCTTTGTTGCATAGCTTTGCTTCAGGATTGAGACCACGGACCTGAGGAAACTGCCTTTGGTTAAGGAAATAGGAATCTAACCATGAACTCCTGATGAAACAACAACCTCCAAGAACCCAGGTGATTAAAACCTGTTTAAGAAATCAAGGCAGTAATGCACATACATACATATATATACGTATATACACACACACACTAAAACACTTAAGGGATTTTAGACAGCAGACTGGGAAGTTCTGCTCTCTGACAGATTTGAAAGTCTGCTGAGAATGCTCTTACTTGAGAACATGCCTTACTGTATCTCACACTAGAGTGACAGGCTTGGTATACTGAGGGATAGAAATATAATCCTATCTAATGGATGGTATTGCTCAAATCTCCTGACCTCCCAGGGTAAAAATTAGAACAGATCTTAGATATTTTTGAACAATTCAGGTTCCTTCCTGTAAGAAAAGAGATATTTCAACAAGAAAAGTTACACTAAGGGTAGCAAGGATGATCAAAGATATGACATGGCTTCTGTAAGAAGGGCGTTCAAATACAGCAGTCTGACCTGGAAGAGAAATGATCTAAGGTGGATATGGCAGAATGTCAGAAGTGTCAGGGAGAAGGTAAATAGGGAAAGATTGTTTACTGTCTCCTCTAATACAAGATGTAGGGAGCATCAGATAAGACAAGTATGTCTGAAGTTCTAAACAGAAAAAAAGGGAGATACTTCAGGTGTAGCTATCCATGGAATTCTCTGCCACAGGAAATTAGACATACTCTGACTGTAAGTAACTGAGTGTCACATTCATGAAGGAAGAAAAATAGTGACAGCTACACAGCAAGAGTAGTACCTCCCTACCTAGTGTTCCTAACTGCTATAGATTTGATGTATATTTTAAGGAGTGCTTTTGCAGTGATTGCTACACATCTGTTATTGGTTTTGTCAGCTACATAAAACTGGGATAGCTGTTTCTTTGGTCTGATATGATATGACTTATATTATTCCTGTAAAAGTTTCTTGTTACAGAAAATTCTATTACCTATCGGTAATTCCTTACCAATGTCCACAATTCCCATCAAGGATTAAACCTCATTTGGAAATTGTTTTCTCTGGTCACAGAGGTAAAAAAAAAAAAAAAATCTGTGACTTCAGAGCCATGAAGTAGCTAGAGAATCTTGCCTTTACACAGACACTGTGCCGGGAACTGGGAGGGATTCTGTGAATTCCCGGGTTCTCAGAGGAAGTCTGCATAGTCTATGATACAGAGAAAAAGTTGATAATACTGAAGAGATATGTAGTAGTTAATTATGATTGAGTCTATTTCAAGTAAAGAGCACATGATTGTCTCTGTGTGAGAAACCTGCTCACGCCTTGCATGTGTGTGTATGTGTGATGAGTTAAATTAAACCTGCAAGGGAGCAAAGGGATAACTCTTCCTAGTCACCTGTCAGTGAAAATGTCCTCAACAATTTATATATACAGCATGTGTCATAAAATGGACATATGCTTTCAGAAGTGTCTATATACTCATGAAAGATTTCCAAGAGCTAATCTGAAAGGAAATGAGGCTGTTTCTTCTGAAAATGTCTTATAATTTTCACCACAATATCTCTTTTTAGAAAACAACTAGAAATAAAGTTTTTCTTTAATGCACATCTAAGCGATATAAAAAAGGGTTATTTTCATTTTTTGAGAGATAAGTAGCAGTTTTGTATAAGGATATATTGTCTCTCTTTTTATAATATTAAGAAAGCTGTCAGTCTCTGGTATAGACCACACATTTCAGAATAGTGTCTCTATCTCCCCACTGATGATGAGCCATTTTTTCATAATTTGTGACAGAACACTATGAACTTTCCTTGTTTATTCTTTTGGTTGCTTAAGTTTACGGTTTCATAATAACATTTTTTGATTGTTAACTTGGAATGGGTTTTTGATTACTAGGGTAAATAATCCATGTATTAGTTCTTTAGATCTCCCTGAAATTGCCTGTGATTTCACTCTCTAAGTAATCTGTGAGAGCATTAACTAAGAAGGAGTGAGTGGGTAGAGGTAACTGTCTTTATTCACATTTAGGACCTTTTGATAAAGCATACCTGCCCAGTTCCTTTCTCATTTCTGAATCAGTAAATAATATTTGTTTTTTTCTTCTAATGAACAAACACTGAAAGGAGAGAAAATTATAGTGATGGTCAAATTCAATTCACCAGACCAACACAAAAAAAAATTAAGTTACGTCGATTTCATAAACTGGGATCACATTAGACCTCTACATAAAGAGCTTCATTCTTTATACTTTGAAGGTGTTATTTACTTTTTAAACATTTCAAGCTAATAGTACAGAAAGATATGAAACAATGACTAATAGCATGTATTTTTGTTGCAATTATGTCCATACTGAAGCAGAATAATACAAAACAAGGGAAAATCAGTATTACATCCACATGTACTCTTAATATCATGTGCGTGAAAAAAAGAGAACAAGAAGCTAGGGCTTTAGGAGAGGGTTTAAATGACATTTAAAAAATAAAATTGGTTGATCATAACCATGGTGATCCTAAACGTTCCTTTTGAGTTGTAAATATTCCTCCTTATTTCTGACTTCCAAACAATATTTTAATAAAGCTGGTGCATTATTTTATTGGTCATCTTTTGATTTCTGCTTCATTTTCTGCATCCTGTGATTCTACAGATGCAGTTAATAAGCAGTTAATCAGCTGTCAGTAATATATTTGTTACAATTTTCAGATAATTGCATTTAGAGTGATCCTGTCTAGAATACGAAGCAGGTATTAACAATGCTGTCCTTTACTTCAAGTAGCTAAGGTTTTTGTCTGGAAGATGAATGCATCTGCTCTTCTCTTGACAGAAATACAAAGCTTTCAGCTTCTAGAGCATCCTGTCAGATATCAGTAGTCTCACTTTAAATCAAGTCATTTTACCCAATACAATTTGCATATCAACGGTAATTAATTATATGCTATATTTGGCAACAACTGCATGCAGATTCATTAATGAGTCTGATATTTGGTTTGTTATGTTGTTTTAAACTTTATAACAATTAGAAGAGCACATGCATCTAAAAGGGTGGGTCTCTCTGAATTCTTTTCTTGTGTCTACTTGTCTGTCCTTGACAAGAATGTGATAATTTAAAGATGGCTAGATAATCCTACCAAGTGAAAATATATTGATTTAAGTCCCTCAGGATTTTGTACACACAGGACACTGCTGGATAGAATCAAGCAGTTTCACTTATGCTAAGCTAATAAAGAAAAATTCCTCTTTTTACTCTCTCTCTTATTAGAATGAGATATATGTACTGCTGATATTGCAGATTTGTCCATTGTTTATGTGTAGACATCAGAAAACCATGAACTAAAATAAAGAATGAAAAAGCAATGTAAAACATGTTCTTCAAGAATAGGAAGGATAACTGGTTGGAATCTTTTATGCACATGGAAAAAATGTACACATCCATTCTGATGCACAGCTTATGAATTTTTCAATGGAGTTTTGGACTTGACAAAATTTTTTTTAGTGTTTTAGTGAAAATTTTCAACTGCAAGACAATTGAATTGACAAAAACTCTCAAATATGTAAACATTTCAGTTCATAAGCTTTTAAAAGCATCATATCCAGACTTTCCAAATATAGGTGAAACGTATATTTCCCTGCAAAAGCAGTATGGCAGTTAGCTCTTACAGTGGAAGCTACATCTACACAGATAATTAGCTCCAGAGGTTATATGAACCCTGAAGAAGGAGCACTGCACTGACATGGTTGGACTTGTTCTTAAAACTCCTTCAGAAGCATTGCTGGTATAAACTTATCCTCTGTTCAAACCCCACATTTTGGTGAGAAATTTTGCTTCATAAGTAAAAAGGGTAAAATCAACCAAAAATTAGCATTTTTTCTGTTTTGAAACTTTCTTCTTACATGTTTGTTTTAGAGAAAAAAAAAGATAAAATTAGTCTATATTAACCTACAGTCATAGATTTCTCCTGTAGGTTTTTGGTTTTAAAACTGTGGGAGCAAAATGCCAAACATCTATCAATGTTAGCCCTAGTCAATTGGCTCTAATATATTCTCCAAGATAACCCATCCTTGGGTTTCAAGTAGCTTTCAGTCTAGAAGTAAATATGAGTGTTGGTCATTCAGACTGATATTAGAATGGTGTACAGTTCAAACAGTCTGGGAGTTTTCTTTTGAAGATGGCCTGATCCATTCACAAGGTAGATATTCCTGATGGCAGAAATAGACATGAAATGTAAATTGAAGCCTACACTTCACCAAAGGACCTTGAAGCAAGGACAAGAGTCTGTGAGATGATTTGCTGCAGGGCCAGTGGAGGGTTTCAAGGAGGGAGCAACCATAGTCTGTCTAATCACCAGCTAAGCTAATTTTTAATGGGCTAGAAAGAAGAGCAGTGCTAATGCCTAGACCTAAGCTGAATTCCTATTTGCTGGATAAACCCAATATTTCATAAACGTTTCCTGAATCTTCTTTTATTATTCCCTGAATCTTTTTCTAACTATTCTCTTTGCACAAAAGGGCTATTCCTTTCATGGTTAAAGTCTGACAGTAATGCACTGGAACACATCAGCATGAAATATAGGGGTTTATTTTTATACATTCTTGATCATATTTTTAAAGAATAGATACTGAAACCACTTTAGGGTGTAACTGAAGAGACCTTTTAAAATGTCCCTGCTGGCTGTATTGTGCTGATGAGCCTGATAGTGAAACTGGCCTTGCTGATATAATAGTGTCTTTGCTAGGCTGTAAACAATGGCTTTAATCAAGGTCCTAAATGCTTTACAGACAAAATGTTCTTTCAGGGTTTCCTGATTTTATGGAGTCAGAGAGAGTGTTTTGCTTTTGCTCCCATTGTGCAGTTCTCCCCACCCTCAATGTCTTCTTGTCCTTATAAATCCTGACAACTAAAGACAACTGCTTAAAGCATGTTTAATGCACTGACAGGTGTTAATATTATAGATTTCTGTACGTTGTAAGTAATGTCTTTGCTCTGCCTTATTGAAATGGAAAGAAAAGATTTTCTAAGAATTCCTCTTGGGAACAGGTTTCATTCTGTTTCTGAAACATGTGCATGAAAAAGACAGAGGTCCACCTTTGTACTCAAACCCCTTTCACCTTCTAAAATCTTATGTACACTGGGGAACTGATGTTTACTAAACAGTGCACCCACATCTCCACAACAAAATTACTTATTAGGATATTGGGATACTACAGTAAACCAGTAGAGAAAAAAGCATTTACACACGGAGTGAAAACGCCTTTCCACCCATTTCAGTTGTTGTGGGTTTCCTCAGCTTCACTCCCAGGCTCACCTTTACTCCTTCACTGCTGATACATCTCCTCCCTGCACTGTTGTTGCCACAGGTTACACCCCTTCAGGGAGACATGGAGGGTTGTGGTCAAGGCATGGTGGTTGAGCTCTGCTCGCCTCTCATTTAAAAGGTCTCCCAATCTAGTGATTCTGTTATCCTGTGGTTCTGTTTTCACCCTTTTCTTGTACTTCAGGTGGCTCCTCCATGGGTCTCTGTCCCTTTGGAGGAACGGAGTGCCAGCATACTAAAACTTGGTGTCCTCTCTATTCCCTTGCTCCACTTTTCCCTGCTCCCCTCCCTCTCCCCAGGATTTTCTGCCCTTTTTTAAGCACACTTCCATGGTGACACCACCATCTAGGCTCGGGGGCTGCAGTGGATCCTTCTGGAACTGGCTGTGTCTGGCACAGGGCAGCCTGGTCCTCTGCTCATGGAGGACACCTCTGCATCCCACCACTGCCAGCACCCGGGCAATGCCACTGAGACAATTTGCAGGTAAATGTTCAACTCTGAATTGCATTTGTGTGCTGCAGGAGGGGCCAGCAGGAAATGAACAATTGGGGTTGACAGTAGGGCCAAGGAGTCAACATTCTTCTAGTCAGAGTCACATACAGTTTGCTGCCCGAGCACAACAGAGTATAAGTATACCACAGTCAATCACCTGAACCACTTGGGGAAGGATTTTGATATTTCAACGTATGGCTTTAATACTTACCAGCAAAATAAAGTGGAGAAGTTACCTGGGTATTTTTTATTAGATTTATCTTACTATGAATAAGATTACTTTTTTATTTGGTTTGATTTTTCTTTTTTTAACTTTGCAATATTCTACAGTGTACAAAAGAATCAGTGAAATGAAAAGTCATTTAAGCCAAATAAACACTTCATCTACAAATTGTAGAATTGGAGCATACTCTTTTCTTCTGGAAGGCACCTCTTCATACTTGCAGTGTTTTGACAGATTATAATTCCACAGAGCTTTCTTAAGGGACTCCTCTTACATGTTCCCCTTTGAAGAGCAGTCTATTTCCAGTGACACATAAAAATCAGATCTATAGCTTTAACAGGTCTTTTTTGTTCTTATAAGGGGAGGTTCCAACCAAAAAATAAAGAAAAAAAAATCCAACCAGTGCAGCATGCCTGCTGATTGGATTTGTGTAAAACTTTTTTAAGGATCCTTCCTGTCCCACTCAGATGAATAAAAAAAGAGGACAGAGATTAGGATGGTCATGCCAATATATCTATGACTTGCTAAACCTACAAAAAAAAACCCCAAACTTACTGCCCTCAGGCAGTTCTGCTTATTGCAGTAATATTATATAGAAGATGCAGCTATAGTCCTTAATATGTTCTTCACTGATAGTTTCTATGAGAAATATATTTTTACTGTAGTGTATCCAGGGTTAGCAAGAGTCCTTAAATATTTTAAAGAATCATAGAATCTTTTTTTTTATCAGACAATTGAGTTCAGCCATAAACCTAAGACAAAATCCTCTAGCTGGCATTGAGGTTTGTCTATATTTTCCCTTCAGGAACAGCTACCTAGGGAAACATGAAATGCAGGTATAGGGCAAGTACTGCCTCTGGGGCTTGTTGTACAGGTTTGCTCAGGTAGGGGTGATTTATGAACTCTTGAATGTTGTTGCTCCTCATTTAGGAATTGGTTTTGACAGAACACCAGTATCACCCAATGACCTATCTACCAATGTATGCAGTACTTCAGTGTCTCACCTCCTTAGGACAGGCATTAAGCATCATTCCTAAGGTACATTAAAAAAGGCTACTTCTTTCCCTCACCAAACTAACCTCTAACTTGAAGAAAGGTGTATGAAGTCCAGCAAAATAAGGCTACCCATATGCCTACCTCCATGTATAGTCCTATCTAAACAAAAGTAAGCCTGAATATTTCTGTGGCCTTTCCACTGCCAATCACTGAGGAAAACATTGTCTCATAACACTGTATATAAAATTCAGATGTCTGAAGAAATGGAAGGGGACACATGCAAGTCATTTCTCACAGTCTGTCAGCTCCAATCTGCCTGCCTGTACTCATTCTGATTAAAAAATGAGGTAACTCTAGTGTGGTCTCCTGTTTATCTGAGCTGCATTTTCCAGGGAGGGTGTCTTGTGAGCTGTGGATTCCTGGAAAGAAGCAGCTCATGTATTTGCCTATTGTGCAGTCTGCATGTAGGAGCATAGAGAGGTTGTACACCTTTGCTAACAGTCACCCTACCCATAGGTTGGATGGAATAATTTCCAGGTGCCCTGTCAGTATTTGCAAGTGTGGATTGTTCAGAGCTATCTTTTTGATTCAGGAACTCAAACTGAATAAGCTGAGATTTTTCATCAGACTTAACAGTTGCTTATCAGTCATAATATTTTGGATATATTTTTTTGGGAGAGACTAAAGCCAAAAAACCCTGCAAAATTCAAACCTCCAACCTACCATATAGTTCTTTGTATGGTGGGAAGATTGAATGTCACACTGGAATATGAATACCAATACAAAGCTTTTATGCATGTAAAATGCAAACTTAGAGTGTTTTACTGGCAGATGTATTTCTATTCCAAATGAAAAATGTAGGCATTTAAGGTTCAATAATATGGAATCACATTTTTAGCAAAAGCAAAGAGGTTAGTTTACTGATTTCCATATAGAATATATGCAGTCTATTTTCAAACTGAGATTAGGCACAGTTTACCTTTTGCTGACAGTCACTGTTCTCCCATGAGCTAGAATAGACAGGAATGCCATTCCTATGCTAATTGGACAAGAAGACTCATTGCCACAGCAGTATATAATGAAATATTTGTATCTTATATTTTACTATATGCTTTTCTCTAATTTCTAAAAGGTGCATCCAGTTATGCTCATAACTGCATCTTCTAGTCCTGATACCATATACATGTGATGTACTAGGGAAAATATGCAATAATTTAAAAAAAGTAAAAAGTGTTATTGTAATTCTGTCACTGTCTCAAAAAAGTTGATAAGGCATTTCTGCAGTTTGCTGATGCTTTATGTATTTACCAATAGGAATCAGCAAGGTGCCCAGAAAATGATTCTCACTTGACAGCTTTTTTTTCTTTTTTTACCAGTCCTTACACTTTTTAATAAAAAATGTAAATTCAGAGGTTGGTAGTGAAAAATAATCAGATTGGACCAATGATTAAGACAATGATGAAGACACTAAAATAATAATATTAAGTAAAATCCAACAAGATGTTGGCACATTGTAACAACTAGTGTCTATAGCAAACAAACCAAATCCGAAAAAAAGAGACAAGATGCATTACTGTGTCCCAAAGATATCTTACTGATTTGATCTATAGTATATGTGACCACATGCATAATAAATGACTTCACAAGAACAAGGTAGGACAGTGCCATTGGAGTTATGCCCTTTTATCTCAGCCAAAGATATAGAGGCAGCCATTAGCTTTATAATGCTCCTACTTATTCCCCACACAGAAATGTTCCAGCTCTGTTTCCGGAAGTTTGATATAAAAGAAAAGCACTGAGAGGATGCACGATAGAAAAGAGACCAGTCTTATCTTATTAGTCCATCTTTTTTTATTTCTATCAAAAAAGATTTAGAATTCACAAAAAATAAAAAATAATATAAATCAGGTAACTCTACAGACAGTGCTCAGAACCAATGGGAGAACTCCATTAATTAAAGAAAATTTAGCCTTTTATGAGGGTTAAACACCAAAAAAAAAAGGATTTCATGGCTAGAAATTTATTTTTAAGGTTAGGAAATGTACACTGATTGAGTACAGATGTATCAGATTAATTAATATCTGTAGCTCCCCAGCTATTGCAAGCTAATTTGCCCTTTTCTTATATGAAGCCTTTATAGACTTGTGGCATTGAGTAGCTGGTACAATTGAGTTGTGTGTGTCCAGCAGGCCTGTGACAGGAGATACTATAAAGCCAATTAACTAGAAAATAAAAAGAATGGTTCCACCTTTCTCTTCCAGTTTCTTGTCTCACTCGGGATGGGCTTCAAAGTGTGCTGGCTGGCTCACAAAAACACCAGTCTTGTGGCATGATATAAAACCAGAGCAGAAGTAGATACCATTCATTTTCTTCCTGATGCATGATTGCACAGTGTCAGTGTTATGGTTTGTTATTGAGAAATACCTCTGAATAAAGATGCAACTAAGTCCATGTGCCAAAGGCAATATTTTGTATTTTATTTAACAGTTCATGTGAGGCAGAAAGAAATATAAAATATGGGGCTGGGTGGAGGGGGGGAAGGCAGAGAGGAGAGAGAGGGAAAGGAAAAGAGGGAGGAGAGGGAGGGAAGGGAAAGGAGAGTGACAGAGAGAAGGAGAGGGAGGAAGGAGAGGGAGAGGGAAAGGGACAGGGCTGTCCATTGGTTCTTTTTGAACCTGCTCTTCTCAGTGGTAGGGACCCAAAAGTCATTCTTCTTTTCATTATTTATTCATTTTAGCAAATGAGGGAATGCTCAATGGCTACATGGTTCTTTTATTTTATTGGATAAATTGCTCCCTTGCTAATTAATTAACTAATGTTGATTAGTCATATTCTCATTCTTTCTCTTTGAGACAGTGTGTTTCTTGAGTTGGTGGGCTGTGGTCTCATGGTGATGTCCACCTGCCAGAATTACCTTTTACCCACTTCAAGCTTATTTCAGCACAGCTGCTGAGGAGACTTTTCATATGGCTCATATTCTTCATGTCCATTATCATTGATACATTCTTCTCCCCAAACTTTTTAACCACCCTCAAGGTCCCAGACAACAGTACCACTTTTATGTTGTCTCAAGTTCCAGCTCTGGCTGCTTAACTTAACAGTCTAAATTCCAGGTATCCCTGAAGGCATATTTAGGAGGGGCTTTGGTGGTCACAGATGCCATCTGTCCCATAGCTTGGGATGATTTTTGGCTAATGATATGTGAACAAGAAGTTGCTTCTTTATACAGTTTGCTAGAGTGGGAATTTTTGTCCAGACGCATTACCCAGGATGTGCCATCCAAGTTATGCCATGGTTGAAATTGCCTTGCTTGGTAATGGGATTGTTATTTGAGGGGGTAGTGGGGGTGGAGGTCTTTTCAGGGGCCTTTGTATACTTGTGGTTTTTTTCTTTGTTTATTTTTCCTTGGGCCTTTTCACCCTTGCTCTGGTGATAAAAACCCCAGAAATAATATAATGAGATTTCCCCCAGAATCGAATCTCAATATTTTTCTGGAATGAGTAATTTAAAATTCACAGTTGAATTTTACTCAAGCAAAAATGAAAAATGAGCTTTCTTCACAGTTTCTTTTCCCATTTCAATATATTTTATAGAAGATCCAATACTGGATGGAGGCAGTCTGAAAAATAGGATGCACCTCATTCACCATTAATTTGCAAGTGTTGCAGTTAGACCTCTAAAAAACCTCAGATGCTTCTTATGAACATAATTATACCACCTAACATCAAGTTCTGATCTTGCTAACTTTGCTGATTTTTTTCTTACTGTTTTAAAAGGAAAACCTCTCATCTTGCTAAGTGGATACACCCTTGTAGATGCATCTTCAAATAGAAGCAAATGAATAAATCACAATGTTGTAAAATTAATTACCTGGAAACTTAGATATAAAACTTAGTGAGTAGGGAATTTACAATGTGTGGTGGGCACAGAAATACGTAGCTTATTCCTTGTTAGCTTTTTGATAACAGAGAACAAAAACAGAAGAAAACTGTTTCTAGTGAAGTTGTTGTGTTTTCCAGAAGCACGTGTAAACCTGGGTATTTTGAAAACAGTAAATTCCATATTCAAGGCATAAGTGGTTACTACAGTCACAATAAATGCTGTATAATTCTGCCACAAAGGACAGACAACAGACTGGGATTCTCTGAGACTTTCAAGGTCTAATTTGCCTAAGAAGTCATCACCTCTGTGGTCAGCAGCCAGAAGAGGAATTTGGGAACAAGCGAGCAAGCATCTGTGTCTGAGACTGTAAATCAAGACATGTCCCTCCCAGACCACATTTCAAACAGGAACCTTTTCAATACCCTGTTTTTCCTTTCACCACTTGCTTCTGACACCTGGACTCTGGTGACCTGTGGTCACACAGCATTTTGCTGTGTTTTTACGTAAGTGCAAATGACCACATAAACATGTGGTTGACCACAGCCATGGTATTTCATGGAAAGAACATTTGAGTGCTCCACAGGTTCTTATCCCTTGAGAATTCAAAGCTGTCCGTGGAAGTAGGTATATAATATAAGAGTACATTTATCTAGAGGAAAAATGAAAATATTTGCCTGTTCTATTAGAATAATATTGTATATTTTTTCAGAGTTTGTGTGATGTGTCTTATTATTAATCTTTTTGATGCCTTCTTCCCATATTTTCTTATCAACTCCAAACTCATCTATTCCTTCCTACCTTTTTTTCTCTAAAGACTGTGGTAATTTCTGGGACAAGTGGCCATATTAAATTCATATGCCTTTTACTATATCCCATAATCATGTACACTATGGGTCACTCAAGGTGAGTAAGCAAATAGAATTTGCCATGAAGCTGTTTGCATATGTATGTATACAAATGACAAATGCAGAATGCAATGTCAAAAAGCAAGGAAATGCAATCAAGAATTTTTATAGTGGCATTACTAGTCAAGTGGAAAAATGCCTCTGTAAAACAATGAAGTCACCCTGAATCTGTCAGTTAAAAACAATTGCCAATATGATTACCACTAATATTACATGCTGAAAAGTAGCACCTGTACAAGCAACAATTTATTTTAGAGTACCTATTTCTTGGTATTGAAAAGAACAATATTTCCCTCTTGCTTTGCCTTTCTCCTTGAAAGTATTTTCTTTTTATGAGGAAGTACAATGTGAATTGGAATAGATACAAGCAGTGGGTTTGAATTAAATTATTTCTTGATTTTCCTTTTAGGGCATGACCTGTAATCCCATAATGTTGTGCATGACTATAAGTTTAAGTTTTTAACCAGAGGAACTCTGATACCTATTTTAAGTTACCAGTGCTCTTTGATCATTTTGTTATGTACTTCGTATGGCTGTGTACCTCACTGTGGTACCACCTGCATCCCTAAATTATTTTGCCATGAAAAAGGAGTATTAAAAAAACAAAGCTTGTGGTTCAACAACTCCAAATATTGTTTAAAATTCTAGGCTTAAAATATATGCAGAATATAAATGTTCTGGAGAAATAGGTGAAAGCAAGATAAAGCTTTCTGCAAGTAAGTCGCTGGTGGTCCTGTTTCCCCTGCTTCCCTTTTGGGGTGCACAAACACACATCTGCATGCAGTCAAGCCATTGCATGGGGGGTTCAGCATTGCTGACTCCAAAAGCATGTAAAATGGACAGAGCAGCACTTTCTGCAAGGACAGAGCTGCAAAGGGAGGGAAAGGATTGGGATTGAATACATGGGGTTCATCCAAAAGACACAGTCTGTCCAGAATGGCTGCTGAGAATGTGTTTCCATTGCATGAGCCACTGCAGCAGTTGAGCAAAGCTGAAGGTCAGTTTCCTACTTCTAATCTAACTGCAGCAATTTGGAGCTTAAAATGGACTAATTTATCTTGTTTTTAATAACTACAGAAAATTTTCCAGCTAAGGAGCATAAAGGACCTTGAAGAACAATCCCATTCTTCTTAGCTAACTGTTCAGGGAATATTGCAGGGCTAGCTCCTGTGGTCGCAATTATTTGGCATATACTAGCCTGGCTAAAAACAAACAAACAAAAAATACTAGCTGTGATATCTGCACTTGGAATGCACGATATTTCACAAAAAAAATCAGATAAAAAAACCCCACAACAAAACAAAATCCCCATTCCAACTAAAAACAAGAAAAGAAAGTTCCAATGATACACTGACCAGTCAAGGAAACACTTGAAAGAATTCATCATACATTATAAATATTTTCTTTTTAATTTAGATTGAACTAAATTCCTGATTTTTCATTAGTCACAATTGCAATTTTTCTAAATTACATTCTAATTTTTTTCTTTAGAAATCTTAATATAAATATTTTTGCAGAGACAGTAATGCTTATTTGAGGGCAGTTTCTAGTGAATTGCAGGTCTTGTGTAGAAAGTTAAAGAGGTGTTTTGAATGATTTTATCCTTTTTAAACATTGAGTATCTTTGTTTAAATAAATATTCACAGAAGTAAATAACAGTGATCCACAGCACATCTACAAAATACAGTCATGCTTCCCCTCTCATAATCTGTCTGCTGGTGCTTTGGTATGTGCTGCTAGCGTACTGTGCACAAACACTTGGTAAGAAGAAATTTTTATCAATAAATTCACCCAATATCATGATCTAAAATGACTGGACCCTGGTATTTTGAGGTGAGAGGTTTTGAATATGGCATTTGCAACACAGCTCAGGAATTTCAAAAATTTGAATTTTCAGAAAAATTCCACCAATATTCTATGAATAAATAAATATTCAATAAATAAATACTCTCTATAAATAAATATTCTATAAATATTTATTATAAATAAATTATATTATTACAAATATATTTATATATTTCTTATATTATTATTATAAATATTCTATAAATAAATATTCTCTATAAATAAATATTCTATAAATATTTTATTTATAGGATATAAATAAAAATTATTTATATTCTATAAATAAATTTCAAAAATTTAAATCTTCAGAAACATTCCACCAATATTCTATCAATATAAATAAAAGTACTGGAAACCCTTAATTGTATTGATGGGATTTTCAAGTATAAGTGAAAGAGACTAAACTCATTTATACCTTTGGCACTCAGTGGGATTTCTGTTTCCTAAATCTTGGCTATCATATTCTGCCCATGACTCTTATTCATGTGATTTAAAATTCATGAATTTGAAGGAACATAATGGCTTTCAAGTGCAGAGGGACACAACCATATCTACTAGAAACTTCCATATGACTGTTGCCATAGAATTTCATCAGTTTATTCCTTTCTATGCAAACTACTCATATTTCACTAGCATATGGCTATCTACTACATTTTACAAGATATTGAATGATGGCACTTGGCACCTTTCCTAGACAGTGTATTTAGGTAATGTAATTTCATTGCTCTATAACTGATTGTTTAAAAACAAAAAATGTTTTGTTGAAATTTAAAGTAGTCTAGCTTTAATTATCAAATGCTTCCAGCAATGGCTTTCTCTATGAGATCATAGGCTTCCATTTTAAATTTTTTATTGCCATGAAGAACATTCAGTATATATACAAAGTAAGTAATGTAAGGAGAAAGACCATCTTGTCACTCAAAGGTATTTCTTTGTCCTGCATCACTTTTGCTTCTCTTCTAAGCTTTCTTCCTTTTTCAAACAGCAGGCAACAAAGTCAAATAAACCCCTCTAATAGCAGTCTAGACAATGTCACATATTGAGATATATCTCTCTACTGGGATATGATACTCTATTAAAATCCAGTGATTTTCTGTGAAGACTTTTGCCCACTTAATATGCAGATGAAAAGGAATTCAACCTGTAATAAATAGGGAGTTCGTTAGTTGCTGTAAGTGAAATGAATTATAAGAAGTAATATTTGGCCTAGAAAAGAGCTCTTAACTTGTGTCTCTTGGAGTAATAAATATTGTCCTGCTAATCTGCAATGTGTGTATAACACACTAATGTTGTTGTGACACTAGGTGTTTTGATACTTGTCTAATTAACTTACAAAAACATGACAGCCATGGTAATGTAGTCAGTGCTGATGCAATGTGAGTGTTTAGGTTACCCCCGAAGTCAGGGAAGGCACATGACCATGTCTTTTGTATGAATACATTAATAGATTATTTAAAAAACAGCATCTTGGGAAGTGTTTCTCTGGAGCTTTTTCTCTAAGACAAGATCTGTTATATCTGTCCCTTATGTTTCTGCCAAATCATGAACATGTAAAAGAAATTGCATCTAGGTTTTATTCTAATGAAAGAACTTCTCCAGACTTTTGCACTATGCGACAGTTAATTCACATCTTGTCTAGTCTTCTACTGTACAAATGTTCAACACCCCAGAAATAACTTCAAATGTCAACTAACTACTGGTATGGACAAGCTTATAAAAAGAACAGGTGTATAACTGGCCATGCCTCTACTTGACAGTCAACACTTCGGATTTCATTGGCCGGATTTATCTCAGCCTCCCACAGGCAGCTCATGTTGTATTATTTTAGCTACAGGATCATAGGATGATAGAATCACTTGAGTTGGAATGGACCTTAAAGATCACCTAGTTCCAACTCTGGCAGGGACACCTTATTGCTCAAAGCCAGGACCAGATTGCTAAAAACCCCATCCCACCTGGCCTAATTCTACTTTGAAATGATGAGGGGTTTTTTGTACAATTCTTGCTTTCTAGGATAGAGTTGTAAATTTTGGAGATATAGATTATCTTTCAGGGTCTCTGTGAAATTGTTTCTTCGACAATATTAGGACTCATTTAATGACAGAGTCTGATGCAGTCAACAGCTTCAATTGCTTGGAATGAACACCTGGCAACCATTATTTGATACAGTACAAATCCATATGTCATTTGAAAAGGTAATGATTTGATATTTATTTCCAGACCACTGAGAGGAACACTGAACAATGTCAGGTCTAATACTAATGACAGCAAAACATTTTCATCAACATCCTTGTTCAGGGATGGTTCCACTTCACTAGCTACTCTAGGACCTTAGCCAGTATTTAATCCATTTAGTACTAGCTTTATTGATAATATGGAGAGTTCATTTATTCATTGGAAAATCCCTGATAAAAAGACAATTTCTTTAAAGAATTTTTACATCTTCTATTCATGCACCAAGCAGGAAAAAAGGAAAACACCAGTAAACTCTAGAAATCCAATGCTTTGGAAAACAGAATTCCCCAGAGTTATAACTTCTCAACAGGAGTGATAATGTCCACTTAGTGCAAATTGTGTAAATAAGCATCCATGGACAGCATAAGGTTTTTGAACCCACTTTTCAGTAATATTTGTGACAGAATTCACAAGAGATCATTGTGATTCTATTGTAATTTTCTTCCTTCCGCTTAATAAGTCTTCTCAGGCTGAAAAAAAAGGACCTGCCCGCTAAAAATCATCAGTTCTCTCCAACTATATGTGTTAGCTACTTTTCATACTTAAAATAAAAGTATGGAAAAAAAAAATTAAATCATGACATTGAAAATGAGTCTGGAAAACCCAGATTCTGCAAACTGTAAGAGACTTCCCTAGAAAAATCTGAACTTCCCAGTAAAGTAACCTTTGTAAATCTACTTCATTAGGGTTTTCTGGTTTGACTTTGTTTCCCCCGCCATGCTCTATCAGCCTTAAAGACAGTGATCTAGGATTGCTGTTCATTTTCTCTAGCCTCTGTTTGATCATAAGGTATCTGGCTAGAATTTTAGGTACCAGCTAAAGAGAAATTCTAAAATAAATCAACTTCTGGATCTGTCTCTTCAACTTACAAGAGACACATAAATGGTTAAAGGTGAAGGTAACTCCTATCCCTTAGTGTTCATTGCTGCAGTTGCTCCTAAAGTGCCCCAGAAAGATTCCTAAAAGCAAATTGTGTATTATTGTTTCATTTCATTGCAATACTTATCAAAAATAGCTGTCAGTCATAACACAGGTGACAAGGTGGACTAAATAGTGACCCAATAAATAGAGACATATATCTTAGCTGAATTTTTGCAATTTAGTGAAAAGATCATTCCTATCCATTTAGGTTTCCACATGCAAAAGTAGAGTTACAATTCAGTACTCAAGCCAAAACATGCATAGAATTACACATAAAATTTAAAAAAAGATAGTAAGGAAAGAAAAAAAAAAAATAGAGTTTCTCAAGTGAACATTTTGCATCTACAATGAATAGCAGCCCTGTCACTGAATGTTTCCAGATTTTATCCAGGTAAAACATGTGCACTTGCTGCTAGGGAGCATGATAATGAATTTTATTTCCAGAAAGACTGAAGATCAAAGAGAACCAGGCTGGTCTAGTGAGCTCAGTGGTGGAGCTGTCAGTTGAAAGACATTTTCTGTTCACATCTATTACCACAGAAAATCTGAGATAGTCTTGAAACTCTAGCTGCCTGAAAAGAAAATTGGAAAGTTGCATTCCTGCACCACTATTTTCTACTCTGAGTCTGTTGGGCTATCCTTAGGACACACACTGATTTTGTTTTATTCCATGCATTAGGACTTTAATCAAGCAAAAATGGAGAAACACATTTCACTGTGTTTCAGATTCCAGTGTGGGGGCAGAAGATGAGCATCTGAACTGGGGAAAAGTAAGTGACTGACTACAAGCATAAGTAATTCTTGTGTCAAGGCTTTGACAAGTCATTTGTTGGAAAACCTATTTTACTGATTGCAGTCTACACTTAATAGATGTGCCATCCAGGGATGTGTCAGCTGCCTTGCAGCATACCAATTAATGGCAGTCACTGGTGGTAAAAGTAGCTCCTTTAATCTTATTTAAAAAAATGCCATACAATATAATTTTCTTTGTGGAAATGTCTGAATGCGTTTTATCTGCTGAAAAAAGAACAACACCACACTTGAACAAGCTAGACAGAAACCTGCCAGCCTCCCTGTGCCTTTTGACAAGCTATCTTTTGCTTTCTATTAGTGTTCACAGTTTTTAAACCTGATCAATAGCAAAGCTGTTTGGGTGCTTGTGTCCCTCCTATTCACACTTTTATACTACTAGTGGTTTAAAGTTAATTGAATTTTGCCTTGACAATACTTGAAATATTTCACATGAAAGTCACAGATCCTTAAATAGAATGCTTCGGTCTGCTGAATGGAGGTTTTTTCTTACTCTTCATGATTTTTAATTACGTGAATGAAAATCAGATATTATGATTTAACTTTGATCTAGAATTTAGAGATCTACTGCACTTGCACCATTGCTAGAAAAATGTGTGCTTCAATCCTGCCTAACCCTCTCAGTATGACTCTCTCAGTATGTGGAACAGCTTAGATTTTAATTTTTCTCATTTCCTTGGACACCACGCCTACAATAAAAATCTTGGTGTAGAAATTCTTCAACTGACATCTGAGATGGCCATTTACAGGAAAAAAAATAGCATATTGTGCCAGCAATTGCCTTTAAAACTTTGATGAGTAGATGACACCCTTGGTCTGGCTTGCAAGCATTTATTTTTCTCATTCAGGCTGATGTTCAAGAGATTCAATATCTCTGTCCTTGGAGATGTTAAAGATATGCCTGGACAAGACTCTGAGCAACCTGATTTCATTCAGAATAACCTGAGCAGGGGATTGGTCTAGGTGGCTTGTAATCCAAATGAGTCTATAATTACTAAATTATTGGGAAGATATTTTGACCACTAAAATTTAGCAGTGAAACAAATGGGATAATTGGTTCTCTATTTTTTGAGGCTCTGAAGTCTTTTTATTTGGTGAAATTATCCTTTTTTTGAGGTCAACTAAGTTTTTAACCAGATTTTACCAGCAGTGGCTTTTAACCACACAGCTTCAGTCACTTCTGAAATGTGGGATCAGATATCTGACCTAAAGCTTCCCAAGTGTCTCAAGCTAACATTGGAAGAAAGTAAACATACACTCACCATCAGAGACGTACTAAGCTTGGAATATTTAAAAAGGATTTTTGAATGTTAAAAAAGAAAAATGTTTTAATGTTTAAAAAAAATTGCATTTGTATCTAAAGTATGTGTATAATAATGGATTTATTGTAATCCACAGTTAAAGAGGCAGAATCCAATATTTGATAAACATCTACTTAGTTTTCATAGAATCATAGAATATGATAGAAAGATCCACAAGGATCATTTTGTCTTGCACAGGACAACCCCAAGAATCACACTGTGTGCCTGAGAACATTGTCCAAACACTTCTTGAACTCTGGAAGACTTGTGCTGTGACCATTTCCCTGGGAAACCTGTGCCAGTGCCCCTCAGGGATGAAGAATCTTCTCATAATATCTAAACCTAAACCTCCCCAGTAAAAGAGGAATTGGAGTTTATATTCCATTCACAGAGTTTGTTCTGTAATGAAGGATCTGAATATAGACACCACTGAGAGACCTGATTTCAGTTTTGAATTTGAGCAGTTATTTTGATCAGTGTTGAATCACCATACAACGTACAGTAATTGAAGTCATTCTTTATGTGCTCTCTCTATGAAGTGAAAGCAACACTGCCTCATGGAGAGCAAATTAACTGTTTGCAGTTTAGTGAGGAAAGGTAGCAAGGTTCCAGTTGAGGAATAAGTATTTGTACACTATAAATTCACTGAATGAAGATGAAGATCTTAAACAAGGAAAGAATGGGGAACCGACTCTTTTCACAACACCACATTCTTCCACAAGCAGCTCAGGAGTCTTTTTCATTTTCTATGGTGAGTAGAAGCAACTCACACCTTCTCAGGGATCTTCTGTAAGAGACTTTATGAGACAGGAGTGGGCTGATGGATTGGCTTTTTTAATAAAAATTCTGCATTAAAGAATACAGCTGAAAATATTGAGGTGTTGCTATGATCACTGGCCCTCTACATGAGGAAACAATAATGATTGTGGAAATGGGCCTCCCAAGCTATCTGAAGAATGCATGGGTCTTTGACATAATCCAGAAAGATAAATCAGCATGTCCAGGGAGATTCAGAATATACTGATTCATTTACAGGCACAGACATTTCTGAACAAGGTTCTTGCAATAAAACTTGGTTTGCTAAAAGGAGACAGAAGGAAAAAGAGAATAAAACTTGAACTATTGTAGGCTTTTTGGCCATATTAATTTTTTTTTCTGGTTTTCAAGAACACATTTCCCTCTCCCAATGCATTTTCAGTGTAAAATGGAAGTGATAGAAATTTGTAGAGTGAGCTTTTCAAATTTGTGATTACTTTAATGGATCTGTAAAACAAACTAATTCACATTTCCCTTATACTTACTGTAAACATAATAAGGTCTCGATAAGTTAAACAAGTAGGCATGTAGCTGTAACAGCAGAAAGTTACACGAGCTACTGACTACATGTTCCCAGAGGGTGGTATTGACTTAAATATTGAGGAAATATAAAATTCTTTGTTTTATAATGCAATGCATATATATAATGTTATCTATTATTATAGATGTACATATACATATTTAAAAGCATAGGCAGTGTATGCATGTATGCTTTTTCATGTTTTATACACGTATATATTACATACTCATATTCATATGTATATACATATAGAGAAATATGAAATAATGTACTGTAAATACATGTTGTAAATAATATAGATGGTATTAAAATCTAATATAAAATAAAATATATGTAATATAAATATATAACAGTATGTATAAAATACTTTATACATATATAATGCATACACACACAAACATATGTATGTGTATATATATATCTATAAAAAAATATGTGTATGTATAGAGAGTAGAAGTCTGCAATTGCTTTTTATTATCCCCAAAGCCAGTGGAGGTCATAAAAGGAAATTGCAGGTAACTGTAATCCCCATGAGCTCAAGGTCTGTAAGCTGTAACCTCTTTGTGAAAATCTGTTATTCCAGGGAGCTTACTTCCATGCTGTGTAAAGCCAGTTCACACTGAAGAGTGCACTGCATGTGGAGATGAACTGGAGAGCACAGGGCTACAGCTCCCCTCTGAAGAGCTACAGCGTTTCAATTATCTCAAAATATTTTGAGAATGTCTCTAAGTAATAAGAAAAATAAAGCCGATGACAATGAGATATTGGAAACATTCTTTAGGATTTTTTTACAGATACCAGAGTTCTAGAGGAAATTGGAAATGCAGAGAACAAGACTGTTTTTTATCTATTCTTATTTGTTCTTTTTTTTTTTTTTAATGCACTTGTAGTGACCTTGAACATACTTTCTCTGAACACATACAACACAATCTGATCCACAGAACTGAAATATTGAAACAGCTAATTTTGAATGTGAAACGTCTAGATGACTAGGTGGTACTGTAAAAATATGCTCCATTCTGGATGCATCCTCCAAATGGCTGCAGAAAATATCTGACCATTTCCACGAAGAGCCATTCAATTCCAAATGCTCCAAACATTTCATATAATTCACAGATAACCTCTGATTTACTTAACTTTGTGTACTATGAACATCTCAGTTGACTTTTCAGAACTATTTCCAGTGCATAAAGTGAGGCATGTGCACAAAAACTTGGCAGGATTTGTGCTTAAAGTATTCAGCTTCCATTGTGCTCTGCAGAAGACTGATGGAGGAGCTAATTTGACTGATGCCAGCATCCTTTTTGCTAAAAGTATGCACCCTGATGACATCAAAACATGGTATGACTATTCCAGAAATCTTGAAAATACTTTGGAGGAGTGAGAACAGCAGATTTCTCATTTGCACACTGTATATGTTCTGCAGTGGGTAGCTACTGATGACTTTCTGCTGCTTTACTAGCCTTTTCAATATGTAAAATGTTGAATGTGGGTGAACTGGCATTTCCTGCTTTAATTGGCACACAGGTAGACTGTTTCTCTCTAGTAGTTTCAGAGGATTGTTATGGGTCTGAGCAGAGTAAAATGGGTGCAGATATTTAACTAAATGCAGAAATTGCTAGCACCATCTATTGGTAAAAATGTAAAAAAATTAAAACTATTTTCACAAAACATGCATGTACTCAAATTAGAGACTGATTGAATAAATGAGTGCTCTTGTTTTAATTATTTTAAATGCCAGTAAAATATATGTAAATATATCTTTTTATAGCCAGACATTTTGTCTAGGGTTTCCATCTTACTGAAGACACTTATTAGTTTAAAAATGCTTACTGTTTAGTGTAGAGTTTGTTGAGTCTTTGATAAACATCTGTCTCTCCCTTTCCTGGGAAAGGCTAACCAAGAATGGGCAGAATCTTGGGTAGAGCATGGGTTTAAAAAAGTAATTAAATCACAGTGTTACTCTAAGACAGCTTAGTGAAGCTGACTAGTATTTACATTTTATTGTTAAAATGTGTGTATTTTCTGCAACAAAGACAACAGCAGATATCAAGCATGGAAGAAACCCACTATCTGTAGGAATCCAGGAAAGAATTTTTTAGGAATAATTGGCTTTGAGCCAAAGAAAGGATTGCCATAGCATAAACCATCTAGCCCATACGTGAATGAAGTCATGTTCTTCCTGTTTTCACACATTGACTCAACAGCAGAGGCATAAAACTGGAGAAAGGACTTGACAGGACTGAGAGGTAAGACACATGTTGATCTGATGGTATGTTAACTTCTATGTGATACTTGAGAACGGCAGACACACAAAAGCATGACATGTTTCAAATGAGACTCCCAATGGATAAAGCAGAGTTTCAGAAAAATACCTAAAGACCATCCATAATGTCTGAGCATTCCTTCGTGTACTGCTTCCCCTGGTTCATGACCTCAGAATCTTTTACTTTAAAATCAAGTCTGACTGCTCAAAAAATTTGGTATTTTGAAAATTGAATAAAAATTACTGCAAATATGGTGGAACATCCACAGCTAGGTTTTTTTAATGCTTATGTTTTACACAACAGTGTACAGAGTTCAAATACAAGCTGATGTCTTGTGGCAATATTGTGAGGGATTTGATGGTAGTGACGTTTTTCTTTTGGGTATACATACTACCTCAACATGAACTGTTCTATGCTTCCCTGTTTTGGCAACTTTTAAATTCACCCTGGTAAAGTAACTTTCAGAAAGCAATTATTCCATTATGGGATTGCCAAAACAACTGGTAGGGCCCCAAACTGAGGCTAAAGATAATATTTGAATTGTTTTTATGAAGCATTTAATTATGTCTGAAATTCTGATTGAAGGTCAAGATGCATGGAAGCGTAGAAGTACTCAGACCAAGTTTTTAATATATTGCCAGCTATAGTAATCACCAGGGAAGCCAAGGTAAGAAGATATTCTCATTCCAAGCATAACTATGAGTGGAATGCATTAATTTCTTCACCTTGAACTGAATGTATGTCAGCAGTTCTTTACTTTCCTCAAGAAAATAATTCAAAAGGCTCTAATTTAGGAATTATCAAGTGAAAAATTTCAGAAGATTTTTACAAGTAGCGCATTCCATCATGGAAGATATCCAAAGGGTCTTAAAGGACGTGTTGAATAAAGGAATTAAGTGGGCTTTGTATAGTGTCTCAGTTCCTGTTCCCTTCCATGGAAGTCCTGCAGCAGCTTCCCCCACTTCTGCATGGAGTACAGAATAGGGGGACTAGACCATCCTAGTCTTCACACCCTCATTCACTGCCTTCCATATGTAAGCTGCTTCCTTGGCAGTGCTGTGATGGAGGTCATTGGAATGAAGTAAATTAAAAACTATCTGAGAAACAATGGGATTACACCCATCCTATCGCTACTTGTAGGATGGACTGGCTTACAGTGTGACTCTGGAAACAGCTCTAGCAGATCAGGTAAAGATGAGAAAATTGCAGCTAGAGGAAAGGTACCCTGTGCCTCCAAAAAGAAAGTTGGTTTCATGTGGATTCACATGAGGATAGTTTATTTTAAAGGCAGAAGACTGGGAGTATTTTAAGGACTAAAGTTTTTCTGACAGCTAAGAAAGATAATGGATGAGCTGTGTCCTGTGTTTTTTGCTTTAATCTGACATGTTTTCTATATCACTGGTG